>NC_138054.1:92295164-92895164 GCF_964194185.1 Rhinolophus hipposideros
ACAATGTTGTACAACCATTGCCTCTGTCTAGTTCCAAAGCGATTCATCACCCGAAGCAAACCCTGAACTTACTCAGCAGTCTCTCCCATGCCCCCCGGTCCCCATCCTGGTAACCACTCATCTGCCTTCTGACTATGGATTTACGGACTCTGGGTATTTCATGTAAAGGAATATGTGGTCTTTGGGGTCTGGCTTTTCCCTTAGCACAACGGTTTCAAGGTCCATCCACACTGTGTCAGCGCTCCGTGCCTGCTGTGGCTGGTCGTCTCCCATTGCGTCGCTGTTTCACACGGTGTGTGTCCATCATCTGTTGGGTTGTCTCCGCCTTTGGCCATTGTGCACTGTGCTGCTGTGAAGATGGGTGTGCACGTTTTTGAGTCCCTGTTTTTCTTTCTTTGGTCCTTGAGTCCCCCGTTTGAATGATAAATTATGCGGTCACTGGCCCTTGGGGACTCGCTAAATCTTTGGTCCTCATTCTCTCAGGATCGCTGAATTGTGCGCTTTTGTTGAGAAGTGAGCAGGACACACCTACCCGGGGTGTTTGCCATGAGCGCAGCAGACACCGGAAAGACTGCAGCAGCAGGTCGGCCTCCCGGGGGACCGCGTCCACATCTGGCGCAGAAATCTGAGCATACGGGGCAGGGCTCTGAGGTTGCTGGGTCCCCTGGAGGCTGGGTATCTGTATTCAGGACTTTAGAAGCTCAGATCTTGTGGGATATGAAGTGACATAGCTGAGGAAGGTCCTTGTTTCCGTGACTTCCAGTTGTTGGCCAGGCCACCCTGGGCCACACCTGCCATGGGGAGAGGAGATGCCTGTCCCACCACGTGGCCAGACTGACCACGAGCTTTGGCAGAGGTCCGATGTCTAAGGCTGCATTTGCTGGGGCTGGGCCGTGCCCGGGCCTGGGGTGGTCTCTGTTTGTTGAAGGTCAGTCCCGCTCTGGGCAGCCAGGACAGGAGCACAGGGCAAAGCTCAGCAGGGATCTTTGGTGCCCTGGTTCTCTGGCCACTGACAGCTGCCCGAAGGCAGGTGCTGTCTGCTCTGCCCCTGGGGCCCCCTCTGACCCCGTCCTGGCTCCTGGAGTTTCTCCCCAGGCTGCTGCTGCCGTCCGGGAAGGCCAGGCTGGGAGGATGTCCCCAGTCTCCTCTTCCTGCTCTGTGCTCCCGGGGGCTTTCTGACGCCTTTGCTTTGGATTTTACCTGCTTACCGACAGGGAAAGGGGGGCCTTCCAGCTTCTACCACAGTAGGTCCTGCTGGCTGGAAGCTGAGCTTTTCTGTAAATGTGGAGCCCCGGCCCATTGCTGGCGTCTCGGGCAGGACAGGAGGACCTGTGTCCAGGGAAGAGTCTGGGGAAACGGTCCTCCAGGTCGAGCCCCAAGGACAGGCAGTGTTAGGAGACACAAGCACGTTAGCTGACTCTCTAAGCCTGCTAATTACACCTTTCTGGGCCTGAAAGGCTGTGTCAATTAGCCAGATTGCTGGGTTTCAAGTGCTGCTCTCCTAATCCTCCTCGAGAGCCTGGCTGCCGTGTGGCACCTCTCACCTGCGCTGCATCCCAGCGTCTGCTCTCTGCGTCTCCAGGTGGCTCTGCGGGTGATGGCTGATTTATTGAACTATTTAAGGCTCTTTCCCAGCAGCCACTTTCCAGGCTTTGCAGGCTGAACCCACCTTTGTTCGAGCTCAGTGGGTCCCACACACTGCCTGGGATTCCCAGTGGCACAGCTTTGGGACCCCAGTCCTGCCTAGGTAAAGGGGAGGCCATGGCTCTGCCGTGCCACCCCCCCAAAACTGGGCATGTCCCCGGGGCCTCAGCAAGAGGAGTGATGGGCTCAGGTGAACCCCTCTGGGCTTCGGAAAGAGGAGAAAGGCACAGGTTCAAGGTGTAACTCTCAGGCCTGCACACCTCGTCCGTGGCCCCCAGGCCCCCAGCTGCACGATCCCTCTGCCCCCAGGGGTTTTGGCATCAGCCTAGGGAGAGGTGTAAGGGTGCTTGGTAGCTTCCGAGACAGAGGTCCAGAGCTTCTGACCCTAGCGGCCTGAGCTACCACAGACACCCCCACTTGTAAGTTGGGAATTTTAAGGGCCTGTCTGTGGCCCCACAACTACAGAGGGGCATAGGGGGTTCTGGGCCCTCTCAACCCCATCATGCTGCTGGCAGGTGCCAACAAACCCAAACGGGTGGGGGTAAAAGAAGGGGGCAACATCGCAGCCCCCAAACGGGTGAGAATCAAAATGCTTTTGGGTCTCTGGTGCTCTATTGCTTGGGACAGAGCCTGCTGCTGGCCTGGGAAAGCCTTGAACCTTTCCTGGGGGTGGGGACGGGGTGGCGAGGTGAGATGAGGGGTGGGTGGAGGCAATGATGGGTGGAGAACTTACATGAAATTGCTATAATCTCCATGGAGACTGGCAGGTGTCGGACCCTCTGACCAGGGATCACCTCATCTGTGCTCCTTGTCTCGGGAGGGCTGGGCGGTGAGGAAGCAGGGGGCCCCTCTCCACGGGAGGACCACAAAGAGGGAGTCAGTACCTTTCTGATCCACGTAGAACTATCATCCAAGGACTGCTGTCCCCTTCCTCTGGTCACCTACACTGTCTACACTCCAGCAGATGTGGCAAAGTGGGTTAGATGAACCGCCTCTGTTTACCACACAGCAAGTCCCACTTACGTCCCTGGTCGAGCTTCAGGCTGATGCTTTTCCTTTTCCCATTTCATTTCTCCATTATAAAAATTCCTAATCTTCATGGATTTCATTTTCTTGACTCTAGGGAAGGGAACTCTTCTCTCGAAGGAAGACGTGGGGTTCTGGATTCCTCTATGTGTCCTAGTTCTCTCTGCACACCTGGTCTTGACTTTCCAACCAGGCAGTGGGCTCAGAGGGCATGGACCCCCTCGGCGGACGGAGGTGGGGAAGCCGGTAGCATGCTGGGCAGCGCTCCGCTCATGCAGGATTTGGGTTGGCGGTTTGTATCAGACACGGATCTTAGATCTGTGATATGAACCAGCCCCGGAGCATGCGCGGTCTGTGGGGGTCAGCCTGCCACCAGCCAGGCTGACCCGTCATGAGTTGGGGAACTCTGGCTCCTTCCACCACTTATGGCCTTGCCTCCCAATGTAGGATTTGACATCCTGAGCCAAACGTTGGGGAATCAGAGCCCTGAGCAGCGAACTTTGGCCACTGGGAAACTGGACAACCTGGGCCGATAAGTTTCTCATCCCTCCCCTTTACCACGGAATAACCCGGGGCACAGTTTCTTCTCCAGGCCTGTACAGAAAAGCCCACATGTCAGGCTGACACCCGCCACGGGACGTGAGGGTCTGTGGCTCGCGGGGAGCAGCAGGCAATCCGCACTCTGCCTCCTCGCTACGGCTGACCTGGGCTTGTGCCTCCCACATAAAGCCAAGCACTTTAATCCATGCCTTTCTCTCGACGGACTGGAAACCCCATGCTAAGACCTGTTATTTTTGTCTGTCTTGGGGTGCAGGGGTTTTTGCTTTGTTCCAGCTTCTCCTGCTGTCTGCTGGTAGGAAATGCCACTCCATGGAGAACAAGCAGCCATCTGTCCATCTTGTCTTCTGCTGCTGCTGTGCAGGGCGCCCAAGGGTTCTGGCTGGTGCTTCAGGAGGACAGACGGCTCTTCCCTGTGACCGAGTGAAGAAGAGAGGACCGGTGGTGTGTGTGCATGTGTGCAAACGTGTGTGCATGCCCGTGTGGGTGCACACATGTGTGCGTACTGTGCACGCGTGTGTGCGCACGTTGGCATGTGTACATGTGCGAACATGTGTGTATGCATGGTGCATGTGTGAGTTCACATGTGCACGTGAGGTGTGTGTGTGTGCACGCACAAGTGGCCCACCCTCACAGGGGATTCTGGGCGGGACACTTGCGAGCCCTGCATTGTCGAGGAGCCTGGCCGCACACTGGGCCTGGGAGCAGCTCCTGCTTCCTGCGCGCCCTGCGAGCCGTCGCGTGGGTGGGACGCCTCCAGTCCCTGGCTGGCCATGTCCTTGCTCGCTCCACCTCTGCTCTGCCCACTGGGAGCCCCAGGGTGTATTCTTTTACACCGTTCTGGTGACTCGTCCTCCCGCCCAGCTTTAAATCGGCTCCCTAAACCATCTCCTTCTGTGAATTCTGGTTCAGCAATTACTATATTTTTCAGGTTCAAAGAAACCTGAATCTTTCCTTTTAGTAATTTAACAGAACATTTCACTCTGTAAGGGCTAAATGCCCTCAGTCTGCTCCAAAGTAACTCAGAGACGTTTGGTTTTTATTATTGGGAAAGGCGGTCTCCCTCTGATTTCTCTCTCCTGTGTCTTTTGGATGCTGTGCGGGGGCTTTGGCCTTCCTGTGTGTGAGACAAAAATCTCAGCGGTCTGTTCCAAAGCCGGCAGCACAACCCAGGGAGACAAGCTGCTGGAACCTTCCACTCTGCTCCACGCAGCCTGGGGAGAGAGTCCCCCTCCCCCGCTCTCCACATCATTAAGAATATTTTCTCTTCCTTTTAACAGAGCTCCTGATGTGGGAAGACGTGAAGCTGCCCTCCTTAGGGCAAAACGGCCTGGCTTGTTCACACCCAGTGTGTGTCTCAGCTCCGTCCAGCTCTCACCCTCTGGCCACCAGCTGCCCCTAAACGGCCACCACGGCCGTCCTGGGCCCGAGGAACGGCTCCCTACAGGTCTTTCTGCTTCTGCTCTTTCCCTCCAGTTCTCCACACATCTGCCAGATCCACCTTTGGAAAATGTAAGTTGGAACAATTAAGATCTAGTCTCTTAGCAACTCAGAAGTTTATAATACAGCCTTGTTGATTATATTCACTCTGCTCTGCATCGATCTGCAGAACCCACTTAGCTACAAGTTGCAACGCATGGTAATTATGGGACATGATAGAAGTGTTAGCTGCGCTGGTAATGATATTGCAGTTTACAAATGTATCAAACCTAGTGTTGTACATCTTATACTTACACAATGTTACACGTCAACGATGGCGCAGTAGAAATAAAAGGAAAAAGAATGGATGTGGGAGCACGGCACAGCTTTGCTCTAAAGGAGGATGGTATCCCATTGTTCTTGGGGGACACCCAAGGGCTTTCCCTGGCTCTGCTCTCCCCCTGCCTGGTGGTGCTGGGGCGGGGGCTGCAGCTCTTTGCCCCTGACCCCACCTTGCAGTTAGTGCAGCTCCCCTGCCCTCTGCTCCTCCTCCCCAGGGCTGACTTTGCCCTGAACAAACAGGGAGCGGAGTCGGTCGGAGTTGGGAACCCCAGCCCATGGCCATTTCCTTCCACTCGGCCTTTGGGGTAAGGGGACTGACAGCTCTGCTCTCCCCGGCCTGCCATTCCTCTTGTTTTCAGCTGGCTCAGGACTCAGCCAACTAAAAGCCAGATAAAGAGGGGGAGTCCTTCCTTGGCCCCCCTTGAGCCACAGCAGGTCCTGGGTGTGTGCCATCTCCCTGCCTGTGTCCCTCCTGCTCTGACCACCACTCTCCTCGGCCTCAGTCTAAATTGTAGTCCCCTCCCAGTATTGTAACGCTCTGTCCTTTTCCTGCCAGGCAATCTTGGAGATTCATATTGATAGGCGTTCTTTGGTGTTTTTGTTGAAGAACATTCTCCCCATCAGGCCACGTGCTCCATGAGAACAAGGACGAGGCCGCCAGGAAGCTCACAGCCGGGGAGCGGGCGCCTGCAAACAACTGATGGAAGGCACCATCCGCCCGCTGAAGGGGCTCCAGGAAGAGTGGGACGAGGGGAGGAAGGAGACGTCAGGAACCCTGCTCGTCTGCTCTCGGGGCTCTAGTTGCCTCATCCGTGAGGCGGGGATCCCAGCAGGGGGATGAACTCAGGGGGCTTTGCTGCTCCGATGATCAATGTGCTTTGAGAACATGTCCCACGCTCTGCGAGCTGTTACTAAGGAGCTGTCGGGCCCATGTGAGATGCCAAGCTGGCTCCGGTGTCCTCTTTGACCCCACAGAAGTGAGGATGAGGAGATCCTACAGAGAGCCATTTATCAGAGCTGTGTCACAGGGTAGTGGCCTGCTGGGGCGTCCGACTGACTGGAACACATTCTGTACTGGTTTGACAGGCCCTGAACCCCAGCTGGGCTCCTTCTAATCCCCACTGCAGGAGGGGCTTCTGCTGCCGTCCTTGGGGTCTCTCAGGGGACCCAGACGTGGAATGAGGGAGTAAAGCCCCGTGGGAGGCAAGGTCAGGTGGACCCGCAGGGCAGGACTCTCCTGCACCCCCTCCCCGTACCCCCCCAGCCCTGCAGCTGTCACGGTTGGGCGATCAAAGCTGGATTTTGTTCTGCAGTGTAAATGGGCTTGATTCTCACGGTTTGGTACTACAGGGAACAGTGGTGGCACAGTGGGGGCCAGTCTGGGGTCCCCTGGAAGCCTTCCCCACTCTGCGAGCCCAAGGGGGGGGCTGGAAGACAGGAGAGCAAGCTCCTTCTGCATGGCAGAGCCACGAGTGGGGCCTGGTACAGTGATTTTCTATTATCTTACTTTTGATTGCTTGTTCCTTCCTTAGAGCAGCAGCTGCAGGAAGGCAAGGACCTAGGACGTCTGTCCCCGTTGTCCTAGAACGGGCACCTCCCAGGCTCTGTAAGTCTTTACTGGATTGCTTAAGGGTTAGATTTCGAGTGAAAGTCTGAGCTCCCAGCTCTCATGAGGTTTGCTGAGCTCACTCCCCCTGGACGGCCCCAGTGGCCTCACCATGCAGTCCCCACTGCCCAGTCCCCACACCCACCCACCCAACGTGCCCTTTGCAAACACCCCCTCCTGCCTCCTGCCCCTTCCCTTCTGACTTTTCTGACTCTTGTTTGCTCACTGCTGCAGACCCACGTGTGCAGAGGAAGGCTGATTCAGCAGGTCTGGATTGTTCACACCAACACATTCCCGAGAAATGTCTGGCCCCTGCCCGGCTCCTGGGGGTCACGTCTAAGCCACTGGAATATCCTACCTGACAGGAGTGTCTGTGCTACCTGAGGCCTTGGGTCACACCACAGAGTCTAACCATGTGAGTCCTGGTGGGGGCTTTGGAGCCCGTGGTATGAATTTAACCTTTGTCGGGGCTGGAGACTGAAGGTCAGCCAAGCGACAGGCAGCCACACCCACAGGACCCCCCCAATTAAAGCCCTGCACTCCAAAGCTCATTTGAGCGTCCCTGGTTGGCCACACTTTGTCCATGTTGTTGCTCATTGTTTCTGGGAGAAGTGAGTGCTGTCCCCACGTCCCCATGTCCCCACGTCCCTGCTCCCTCTGCTGTTCCCTCATGTGACAAACCATAACCATGAGGGTGGTGACTTCTGGATTCTGTGAGTCCTTCCAGCAAGTTGTTCAACCTGAGGGGGGTCCCAGGGACCCCAACACAACATGCCTCTGCAGGGGGAACAGCAATTCGTGCGATCTCCTATAACTTTTAATTTTGAGGTGATTCCAGATTTATACAAAAGTTGCCAGAATAGGACAAGAAATTCTTGTATTCTCTACCCAAATTCAACCACTGTTCACGTTTCGCCCAATCTACTTTATCATTCTCTTTCTCACTCTGTACAGTAGGGCGGCCAAAAAAATGTATCTAAGTCAACACTTTGGTCAGCGTTGCTCAGGCAGGAGTTCACCGTCATCAGAAGTGTCTGGACGCTGATGGGAACACTCTGAGCACCTCTTGTCATTGCAGACGTCACTCGTGACTTGTGTTCATCTTTTGTTACCGCTATATATCGAGGATCACAGTTTTAATAGTTTTCCTTTCTTAAAATGTATATACATGTTTTTGGTACCCTCTGTATATTCAAATTTCTTCAACCGCCCCAATAATGCCCTTATGCCTGTTTACTTGCCATTGTGTGGGATCCAACCCAGGGCCGGGCAGTGCGTTTCATTACCACCTCTCTTTAGTGTCCTCCCATCTGGACGAGTTCCTTCAGCCTTCCTCTGGGACTTTTGACCTTGACATCTTAAAAGATAATAGGCCGGCTACTTTGTAATGTCCCTTCGTCTGAGTGTTCTGCCTTTTCTTCATGTGTAGATTTGGGTTATGTGTTCTGGGCAGATAGACACCCCAGGTGACGCCCTCAATCCACCACGTCAAGGGGCACAGGTGTCTCAGTATGGGTGGCGCTAACTTTGGTCACTTGGTTCAGGTGCTGTAGCTGGGTTTCTTCCTGTGAGTTACTTTGCTCCCTTTAGAGTGAAGAGGTAATTTGTGGGGACCTATTCCGGGACTAGGTTAGACCCACTAGTTTTAGCGTGGGTTGATGCTTTCCTAACCCCAGCCTTCCTTCTACATGCACTGGTAGGCATTCTCCTATAAGGAAGAGCGCTCTCTTCTCTCCCATTGACTTATTAATCATATTATTATTTATTACATTTGTTGATGCCATCTGTAAAATTACGTAGTAAGTTTATTTATTCCTTAATTTATGTGTGTAGGGACTCATGGTTTCCTACTTTTCGCAATGGGCTACGATCCCTTAGTATTGCTCGTCATTTTCCTGCTGACATTGTCCCAGATGTGGCTCACGGGGCCCTTTCCCGCTGGCGGCTGGGCCCTTGGACAGCGCGGCCTCATTCTCTGAGCTCTTCCTTTCTCTCCAGGCTTGTCTTACATGCACCTTTTCTCCAGGGTTCTGGTCAGACGTTCTCCTTTGGGTTCCCACATGCTGACCTCACTTCAGGGGCCCCGGGGGCCTCCGTGAAGGACCTCTGCGGGCTGAAGAGGACGCCTCCCAAATGGTCCATGTTTGTGGAGTGCAGATTGATGGCTCTGTGTTTTAGAGAGTCCGTGTCTGCTATTTTCAGGCTTGGAGTGTGACCAGGTTCCAGTGCTCTCTGATGACCATGCCCAGTGAAATGGGCGTGTCGTGGCCGCAGCACATCATGCCTGACTTGACCGTTCCCCTCAGGATGGGAAGCTGGACACAGAGATGTCTTCTGGCCTTTGGAAATATATGCCCGCCATGTGTTTCCAACACGCCAGGCACTGACCAAGGGTTCTCTTCCTGTCTCCTCTTTTACGCTGGTTAAGTTGTCTGCAGGGTCTCCTGCTAAGCAGAAGCCCAGCCAACGTTTGCTCATCCTTTTCAAGCTGCATCTGCGTGTGCGTGTGCGTGTTGAGAATGCATGTCTGAGTGCCTGTTATGATGTACATGTGTGCACAAATGTAGCATGCATGCAAGCACAGATGCATGTGTGAATGCACACATGTGCGTGTGTGAAGGAGGTATGTATGTGTATGCACATATGTGCGTGTGTGTGGTCATGCACATATGTCTGTCTGTGTGCGTGAGTGTGGGTGTGTTTATGTGTCTGTGTAGGAGGTTGCATGAGGAATCCCACTGAGCAGTTGGCGAGAGGAATCACAGCCCAGCTGCTCTGAAGAAGTCTCCTGCTGCTTCCCACCCACCCACCTGCAGGAGCAATGATTGATTAGGGTTAGACAAGCCACGCACCCTTTCTGCTTAGGGAAGGGACCAGAAATAGGTGCAGGCATATTTAAAAGAATGACAGGGAGAAAAGAGTATTGTAAATGGTGTCAGTTCTCACACCAGCCTTGGAAAAACTGGCCATCGGCCACCTGCCATTCCTTCCATCTGAGAGTGAGCCACTCATCCCTAGGGGCATTCAAGCCCAGAGGAGACGCACTCCCAGTCAGAGATGTCAGTGGTTTCTTCTGAATTTGCTGCACTGGAGAGAGGCTGCCGGGCCAAATTCCCTACCAGCCCCACCTGGGACTAAAGAGCAATGTGGGCTGCTTCCGGCTCTGAGTTTCCAGGCCAAAGACTTTCAGCCGCAGTGAACTGTCAGCACGCCGTCCCCCTATCTTCCTTCCTTTCCTTCCCCCCACCTCTTCCTGGGGGAGGTGTTCCCTGGAACATTCCTCTTCCACACCCAGCCCAGGGCCTTTGCATCTGTGGTTCGCACGGCCTGGGGCACTCGGCCCGTGTCGGCATGGCGGCCTCCTGCCCCTCCCTCCGGTATCTGTGACCTCCATCAGGTCCTTCTCAGCACCACATGGAAAACTGTTTTCCTCTCATCCTGCTCTGCACACAAACCACCTGACATCCATAGAGTTAATTGTTTACTCTTTTCTGCCACCGCCCAACTAGGTCATCAGCTGTCTGAAGGCAGGTGTTTTGAGTACTTTCTTCACGGTCAGACTGGATTCTGGCGCCAGACAATTGGAAGGAACGGGGCCAGCCCGGACTCCGGTGGGGGCTGCTTAGACACAGCTCTTCCGGCTCCCAGGGAGCACGTGGGTATCGCCTGCTGGTCCAGGGCCACAGCACAGAAGGCCCTGCAGAGGGGCCTCTGACTCACACCTGCTCACAGGTGTTCACACCACCTCACTCTGAGAAATTGCCATGGGCTGCTGGTGCTGCTTCGTGCAGCTGCGCAAAGGGTGGTCCCCACATTGTTACCGATCTGGACGAGATAAGAGCAGCAACTGAGAGTAAGCGTTTCTACCTTTGTAGCCATTTTCAGGGTAATTTTATGTCTGTTGAATCCAATTAAAAATTTGGTCTTGTATTTTGCATCTTTTCTCATTTCATTTTCCTAGTCATTCATTTTTACTGTATTTTACAAAAGCTCTGGTTTGTGACAAATTGGAAATTTAAAAAAGGTGCCCTTCTCCACAGATGGTGGGTAAGCCTGCTCCGGAGAACAATCCTGCTCCTGTGGACAACAGCTAGGAAAGCCTGCGGGCCCACATGGTCAGTGGATGAGGGGTACCAAGGGTGAGTCAGAGGTCACTCAGGGCACCAGCGGCTGCGGGAGGAGCTGGGCCCTCGGAGCCTGGGAAAGATCAAAGGAGGATTGACTGCACGTCTTTCAGTATCTGGAAGACTGTCCTGGCTGGTGTGGCCCCTGGGGCTCAGGGACAGCACCCAGCACTGCCCTCCCGGAGGTCCCTGTCTGGACGGCACTGACCCTCACGTTCCAGGGTTCTGGAAAAGGAGGTTCGGCTGACCCCTTCGAGGCTTCTTTCTCCTTCCCTCTGACTCCAGCCCAGCTGTTTCATCGGTGGTGATGACAGAGAAAATGGCGCCATGCCCTCACACACGCTCCTGCAGTCTCTGAAGACAGTTATGTGAGGAGATGCTGAGAACTGTGCTGGAAACACCGCAGACACAAGGAGAGCGGAGACCGTCCCTCAGGGTCCCTCAGCGCCGCTCCGCTCAGTGGAACCTGGAAAGGGGGATGGAGCGGCCATGAAGGAGGGGTAGGAGGAGAAAGTGGGAAGGGTGGCCCTTACTGTACACGTTTTCATCTTTTTTTCCTATTAAATGATGCCATACATGTTCACTGTTGAATATTTAGACAACAGAGAAGCAAAAGGAGGGAAAAACTCACCGAGAACCTCACGCCTCCAGGAAGCCGACGGTTGACCTTTCGGGCTTTCCTACTCTTCCTGAGGCAGGATGTGCTGGTTTTCGACTATGGCTGCAGAGGCTTTGGTTTGGGTCAACGACAGGTGGGGTCCTGCCTCTTGTCTGGGGTGCCTGAGATTGCCTCCACCAGCAGAGCGTGGCGGGAGTGACCCTGTGCCTTCTGGGGTTAGGTCACGAAAGGCCATGTCGTGTCCCCAGTTCAGCCGATCACTGGCTGTTGGAGCCGTGAGCCACCGCGTGAGAAGTCTGACGACGCTGAGACCTCCGTGTTGGGAAAGGCCTGCAGGTGTGCCAATTCATGGTCCCAGCGGACCTTCTTCAATCATCCCAGCACATGCGCCAAGACGCCATCTTGGGCGAATCCTCCAGCTCTGCTTCCACTCGGCCTGTTTGCGCCATCCCAGCTGGGGGTCCCCCGGCCTCTTGGAGCAGAGAGGAGCCGTCCCTGCTGTGCCCTCCTGGAACGCCTGGCGCCCGGAACCCAGGAGTGCAATCAAATGGCACCAAGCTTTGGGGTGCATAGGCAGCAGTAGAGAACCGGAATGGGGATCGTTAGGATCACAGGTACAGTCTTTTGTAACTTGCTTTTACCCCCTTACCGTTTCATGGGCGTCTTCTCATGTCATTCAATGTTTCTCTACAACGGCAGTTTTAATGGCTGGGTAATATCTGTATTATGGCTGTTCTGTGACTTATTTGGCCAATTCTGCAGGCGAGAATTGGTGTGTAACCCATCTCCCATCATCACTGCCTCCCTCCCACCCCACCTGAGGTCCAGCACCCCACATTGGCTGCTCCCAGCCCCTCACCCTGCCCCGTGTCCCACGGGGGCTCCACACCCCACACAGTGCTGCCACCTGGGCAGCCCCACAGCGGCCACCCTCTTCCTTCTGCTTGTCTCTGACGTCTTGTGCTAGGTGGCTGCGGCCTCCGCTCCACGCCAGCTCCCTGACTAACAGCTTTTAGAGGGAATGAGGGAATGAGGAAGGGAATGAGGAAGAGGCAGCCTCTAGGCCTCTTTGAATGATGTGTGATGCTGAACGTTTTATTCCGGGCCACACATACCTATCTGCCAAACACTGGAAGAATCATTTCTTCTTCCTTTGTCCTGTGGGTGTGGCTGTGTGATCGATGGAGAGGAACCACTGGCTCTGTTGCTCTCTGAGGAGGTTTTTCTAAGCGGGTCCAACACCTGCTTTGGGAAGTAGCTCCTCCAGGAGTATTGACCTCGCCTGCTGTAAATGTCAAGGCCTCCTGTACCATGATTTCATCAGCTGACCTCCATGAGCCTCCAGGCCACACTGACTGAAGTTCTTTCAGGGTAACCCATTGTCCCCACACAGTGCTGTGCGGTTCACCACACGGCAATAGAGAAGCCCCCCTAGAGTGTAATTTGGAGAGCAGAACATAAGGCTCCTCCCTCGTTTCTGGCAGGTACAGGATTTGAGCCGCTCCAGAGCCTCAGCCCACATCATTTGAGCCCAAACTTGTTTCAAATTCATGCACATGGCAGGGTGTCTGGTGTCTCCCCTCCCCAGCTTTACTGAGCTGTCGTCGACATACAGCGCTGGGCACGTTGAAGTGTCCCACGCGCTGATCGGACGCGCTTGCAGATGACGCACTGGTCCCCATCGTGCTGGCCGACACCTGCACCCCGTCACATCGTCACCGTGTCCTTTGGGCTGAGAACATCTGAGACCTACTCTCAGAGCCACGTTCAAGCAGACAACACCGTGTTGTTGACTCTAATCGTTCTGCTGAAATTAGGTCCCCACCACTTGTTAATTGTAAAACGGGAATTCGTGCTTTTTGACTGACGTCTCCCCCTTGCCCCCACCTCCCAGTTCCTGGTAACCATCACTCAGCTTCTGTTTCTCTGAGTTCGGCGTTTTCAGATTCTGTGTATATGAGACAGCCTACAGTACTTGTCTTCCGCTGTCTGGTCTGACTTATCTCACTGAGCGTGGTGCCCTCAAGGTCCATCCACGTTGTTGCAAATGGCAGGATTTTCTTCTTTCTCAGGGCGGAGTAAAATTCCATTGTGTGCATACATCTTTATCCGTTCATCCAGTGACAAACACTTAGGTTGTTTCCATCACTTGTCTATGGTGAATAATGAACATGGGAGTACAGATAGCTCTTCAAGATAATGGTTTTGTTTCCTTTGGATAAATAGCCAGAAGTGGGATTGCTGGATCATATGGTAGTACGATTTTTAATTTTTTGAGGAACCTCCACACTGTTTTCCATAATGGTTGGTGTCTTGACTTCAACATCAAGGGTTCTTGCTACGTGGTTGCTGATGGGTGTGGCAGAGCTGGACATGTCCCCAACTCTGGGCCTGGCACCCGGCAGGAACAGCATAACCTCGTGGCTAATGCGATCGGTTGATCAGAATTCAAACTCTGACTTGGCCACTTAATAGCTGTGTGACCTTGGGCCAATTACTCAGTCTCTCTGAGCGGGCCTTTCCTTATCGGTGGATGGAGATAAAAACAACCGACCACGTCAGAGGCTGATGTGGGAATTTAGTAGGATTACGTGTGTAAACTCCTTGGCCTGTGCCTGGCACATTAGTGCCCGCTGCTGCTGCTTCTGGAGCCTGTCAGATAAAGTTGCTCACATGAGAAGCAGCTCCAACACCAACCAGTCAATGCCCACAGCTCAGATATTATGACTGTGGCTCTCAGATTAGCTCCCCTCGGTGCGACCACTTTGTTTTCTCTGCCCGGTGTTGTAACATGCCTGGCATAGCACATTGCTCCTGGGTAACACTCTGTAATTAAGAATAGTCTCTGTACTATTTTCAGAACTCTGTATCTGAGAGCCTTTATAAAGACCAGAATAGAAGGGACCCCCTCTTTAGTTTTTCCTTTTTAACAGTTTCACTGTGGATAACTGGCAATAACGGGTGGTACTAACCCTCCCATTTTGTTCTCCATCAGCGTTGTTCGTTGTTTGGGCTATTCTCCGTGCTTTGCATTTCCATGGGATTTTGGGAACCAGCTGGTCGATTTCTGCATAAAGCTTGCTGGGATGATTGGGTTGTGTTGAGTCTGCAGATCAAGGTGACCCCCTCTTTTCTGAGATGATTTTTGGGGAGACAACGAGCAAACTTGTGTGACACACAGGCCTCTCTGGGGTTTGCGATCTCAGGGCCTCGTGGTTCAGTTTATCTGCCTGGTACTTTGCGGTGCTTTTCAAGGTCCTCTCCTCTCAAGTAAAAGTCATAAATGAAAATAGAGAGCGCTGGCCATGTGACAGGCACTGCCTTAAGCATTACAGTCACATGTGGTCCCATAATCCTCAGAAGTTCTACCCATTGTACAGATGAGGGCAGAGAGGTACAAAGGTTGTGTAAGCTGCCCTAGGAGCCAGTGCGGGAACGGTGCTCGGATCCCACACCACACTGCCGTAGGTGGCTCACAGCCCACGTTTTCAGTTCCGCCATGCCAAGCGAACTCTCAGTCTGATCCAAATCCATCTTCCAGTCTGGGAATCAAGAGGTAACAGACAGAAAAATAGAAACAATTGCATTTACACAGATTCCAAGGCCGGGGTAGGGTGGCTTTAGAAAGAAAACAAAGACAATTAAATAGAGAAACCACATCACCCAGCAATTCCACCCCCAGGTGTATACCTACCCAAGAGAAATGAGAATGTGCATCCACAAACGTGTGTGTGAGTGTTCGCAGGCTCCAGAAGCCGAGCCCAATTCAGATATCCATCAGGAGACGATGGGCAGACGCCGTGGGGCCCATCCGCACAGCGAAATACTATTTGTCCCTAGCAAGGAATGGAGCACAGACACGCTATCATGCAGACAAACCTCAAAAACACTGTGCTGAGTGAAAGAAGCCAGACCAAAAGGTCACAGTGCATGATTCCATTTCTATGAGACAAATCCATTGAATAAGCGAATCCATAGAGTCAGAAGTGGGTTAATGGTTGTCAGGGTCTGGGGGAGGGAGACATGGGAAGGGGTGACGGCAAGGGGTCTCTTGTTGGAGTCATGAAAATGTTCTAAAATTGACTGTGGTGATGGTTGCATGTATCTATGAATACATTAAAAAAACTCTATAGAATATATAGTTTTTACTTTAAATGAATGAATTGGATGGTGTGTTAAAGAAAACAAAGACCGCTAAAGATCCTTCCATGGTAAATAAAGTTTGTCTTAATGTTTTCTAAAAGCTCCCCCCCACCCGCTCTCCCTCTGTCCCCTTCTCCCCTCTCTGCTGGCCTTAGTGGCTTCAGAGCGTCCTGGCTGCCCCAGTGACTTCTCTTGGTCACTGCCCTTTCGTGTCCCTTCGACACTTGGCTCCAGGCTGACCTTCCCTGCCAGTTCCTGGTCACCACTGAGCCACTCTCTGTCCGATCCCGCGGGGCCTCTGGCTCTGACTTCTCATTCACGTCCACAAACACAATTTCGCTGGGGACAGGTACTTTGTTTCCTTTTCCTCCGAGTCCTTCAGTGTCTGGAATCGTGCCTGGCACACAGTAGGTGCTCAATAAATATTTTAAAATGATGAACAAACATATTATCCTGTCCAACTGTGTTATCAGTTAAACGGGAGACTCCTGGGAGCCTAGTTCCTTAATGCATGCCTATTAATTTTTTTTAAGAAAATTGAGGTGGAATTCACATAACAAAATTACCCTCTTTACAGTGTATGACACAGTGGCTTTCAGTGCATTCACCATCAGCTAGTGCAACCTTCCCGCCTATCTGATTTCCAAAACGTGATCGTCACCACAAAGGAGACCCGGTCTCTCTGAGCAGCCAGTCCCCATTCCTGCCCTCGACCCCCAGCCCTTGGCAACCACTCTTCCACCTGTGACTGTGGGTTTGACTCTTCCGGACATTTCACAGAAATGGGCTCATCCACTCACTGTGTGACCGTATGTGTCTGGCTTTACTCACCGAGCATAATGTTTCAAGGTTCGTCCCAGCTGCAGTGTGTCTCAGGCTGCGCTGCTTTCCATGGCTGAGTAATATTCCATCGCCTGGAGGTACCATGTGCTGTGCATGCGTCCATCAGGCTACGGGCACTGGGCGCGTTTCAAGCAATGCCTTTCTAATGTGCACGTACGTGTCCAGCACTGAGTGGGGGGGGAAGCTCTGAGATGCTCCTACCCCGTGACTTTCCTCCTGTCTCCGCTCCCCTGTGGCCTCAGCTGCAGGTCGCAGCTGGGGTTTGGCGGGTGTGGGGGCCTCTCCAGGCCCCGGTTTCCAGCATCATTGTGCCTCTGTGTGAAAATGGGAGGGGGGCATCGGTTGTTTGGAAATCACAAGCCAGAAGTGTTGATTGCTGTTTGCAGCTTTTTAGCGTGGTCTCTACCTCACCTTTATTAAATCAGAAAACAAAACCACAGTGAGCCTGGTTGACGGCGGTACGTGGGGGTTCTCAGGAGGCGTCCATCCTGCAGCCAGCGGTCACTGCCGCCTCATCCTGGCTGGAGGCTGCAGTGGTCCTGCCCAGAGCCCACCCAGGGGCACGGGTGCAAGCAGCAGTCATTCCACATGGCCTGAACCCCTCCTGCTGATGCTGGCATTGTGACTGATGAGAAATCTCTGCGAAGGTCACCCGAGTCTGCGCTTCAGACTCAAGGACATGAGAAGGAGGCGTGGAGGACACAGGAACAGGAAAGCTGGCTGCGCCCGGACCCTTCTTCACGCCTGCGCCTTCCAGGAGTCCAGAAAGCCCAGGCACGTGGTCCGAACTGCCCGGGAGCTGTGTCCCTCCTCTCCCCAATCCAGGCTCTGCTCAGGGCCTCCTCCTCCAGGAAGCCAGCCTCAATCCCTCCCTTCACAGGAATGACCAAATCCAGGGTGAACAGAGACCTGCGGGCAGGGAAGTTGGGTAAGATATTAGAGAACATTACGAATAATGCCTCACCACAGGTTGTTCCTGCTTGTGTCTGAGACCTGCAGAAAGTCCCTGTACAGTTGTGTGGACTCGGTGCCCGACAGGAAGAAGCAGGCAGGCCCTGCTTGCAGTGAGGACTGGACTGTGTCCCTTTACTCACTGCACCGTCCCTGCCTCCCACAACTCCATCCTCACCCAGAGGGCAAAGCCCCTGCCTCTGATTCCTCTGTAGGGTCAGAAGCAATGGCCCTGTGGGTGCAATTTACAAACGAAGGGGCTGTACCTGCCTTTCAGGGACTCTCACTGGAGTCCTGCAAGATCTCTGGGTGGCCATGGACAGGAATTTCTATTTGCATTTTCCTTGAAGGGAGCAAAGAAAAGAGAATGGTCTTACTCACGGTTAGGGGGGTTTCAAGGTCACCTCAAGACTCGGTAACTAGGTGACTTACATGACAATGGTGTAGGGATTTTCAAAATGCCATTAAGATCCCGAATCAATTGACTTTGAATTGATCCTGGTGGGCCTGACCTTATCAGGTGAGCCCTTAAAAGACACTTGGCGCTTCTTCCAAAAGCCAGACCTTTTTGTCCGGCCTTTGAGAAACACGCTGCCCCATGTGAGAAGGCCAGGTAGCTAGGACCTCAGGGTGGTGTACAGGTGCTAAGAGTGACGGGATCTTAGTCCCACAAGTGCTTGGAACTACATTCTGCTGACACCCTCACAGCGGTTAGAAGACGACCCCAGACTCCACGTGAGAACGCAGCCAGCTGAGACCTTGAGCAAAGGATGCAGTGTCACTGCCCAGACCCCTGACCCATGGGCGCCGTGAGATGACAAGTGTCTGCTGTTTGAAGCCACTAAGTTTCCAGTAATTGTTGCTCAGCAGTAGACAACTATGCAGTGGTCCTGTCGAGATGGCAGAAGCAGCTACAGTCAGCTTAGGATTATTTATGTTTTTAGTATGACTCTTAGTTTAGGTTTTAAATCATTTCTCCTTTCTGCTTTTTTTTCCCTCCCTTTTTAAAATTAAGTCTTCTTCTTGATGGACAGAAGGCCATGTCCCGAGTCCTAGGTCTGGGCTTTTCCGGACTGCTCGGTCCCTCTGCCTCTCACGAGTGGGTCTTGTAGCTTCAAAGACTTTTGACATGTGTGGAGGGAGCCAAAGAGCAAACAGTCATTCGTGTTTATTCTGGGAGACTCAGTACGAAATTCATGAATTCAGGTTTGGTTGGACTTTCGGTTGGCTGGCAGAATGGGCCACTTACTTGTTTTAAATGAGGTGCTTTTCCACTGAGGCCCCTGAAGTTCATGATTAAATGCAAATGTGTCTGAATAGACCCGAAGCACATATGAAATGGATGTGCTTTGCACACTGAAGCTGAACAGTGGGTTCCCCGACGTTTCCTGGGGTGGCACCAGCTCCACCTTGACAATGCACCTTCCCGGCCCCACGTGGTGTAGGTTCCCAGAGCCGGGAGGCAGAGCCCACACGCTCAGGCACCGAGCAGGCTCGGGGAGCGCAGGGCAGGGCAGGGCAGGGCCTGGACGGGCAGCCACCGTCTCTCCTTTTCTCGTTTCTGCTCCCTTCTGTTCCTTCTCTTCATTCTTTCCTGTCTTCGTGGCCCTGGTGTCTCCACCATCCACGTGGCCACCCCAGCCCCCGAGCTCGAAGCTTACGGCCAGTCTCTTGGACAGGCAGCTTGTTCTCCTGGCTGCACCTCGGCCTTCCCAGAAGAGGAGATCTGAGCACTCAGTCAGGTCAGGTGTCTGCTCCTGGTCCAGTGAGCTGCACTTGGATGGGTGGGAGGCACTCGGGCCTCTGCCAGGGCCGACGCCAGTGGGTTGGGGCACCTCCCAGCTGGGGCCGTGGGCTCTGCCTGTGGGCGGCAGTATGGCTGGACAGCATTTGCGAGATCCCCAGCCGTGGCTGATGGTCCAGCCCAAGGTGCTGAGAGGGTCAGGGTCAGCTCGCCACCTCTCCATGGTCTGGACTGTCCCCTGTGTCCTGCCTCTATTTGAAGCCGTCCAGAGTCTGTAGAACCACCTGACTCAGTGAAACATTCCCTGCTGCATGTGATGTTCAGTTACCTGCAATGGACCAGGCTGTAGCCATCAGGCACCTGCCTCAGTGGGTCAGCTCGGACCACGTTCGTTGAAACGCATGTTCATGGGAAGACGTGTCCCTGCCAAGGGCTGTTTTTAAAGGCAAACACTTCCTCACCGCAGAGCCAGGCGGTTGGCACGGGAACCAGCCTTGCCTGTGACCTGGTCACTTTTCTCCTGGTAGTTGATGAGGGGGACTCGTCCCCATCCAAAGGGCACATCCTGGCCATGTGAAAAAGTGCCAGTGGCGTAACCCAGGGTATTTACATGGTGTCGCAGCCTGGGCTGCAGCCGGCCCCACGTAATAGATTCTCTTAAGATTAAAGCCGTCAACGATCAGATACAAAACTTCTACGTGACTGAAGCAACTCTATTTAATGCTCTCAGTCACAGCCAGACCGAGGGGCTTCTAAGTGGAATAAGAATTGCACAAAAAGCGCATTCAAGTTGCCCAAAGTAAGAAATAAGCCCTGATGTGAGAAATGACAAAGGCTTCAAACAAATGGTGTCAGGATACAATAAAGTCTAGATGGACGATGCTGAAAGTGAGACTTGGGTGCACGTTCCCGCCCGCCATTCCCCATCTCGTGTGGCAGCAGGACGCGATGGGCCATCCATCTCTCTCTCGGGTTCCTGCAGATGGAGGGTGAGGAATGGCCCGGGAGGCGCTGAGTAAACATCACATCCTTCACTTGCCCAGAGCTCAGGCCCCAGTTCACTCCGCCAGAGACTGAAATGAAGACAGATTACCTGGCGGGGTGGGGCGGGGTGGGTGAGCTTCACCGCACCTTTGACTTCTGTGTGCGGCCCCAGAGGTTTCTGGGATAAACGGCAAGAAAACATTCATAGCTCGAGGGATGGACTTCTTAGCAGAGGCATGTTCAGGCCTCTTGCTGGTGGAGGACACCCCGTACCCTCGCTGTGCCCTCTCCTACCTCGGCACCGCCGTCCAGAACCACCGTGAGGGGTTGTGTGTTCTCTGGCCCATTTCTCCTCTCTGAGCTTCAAGTTTCTCTGGGCAGAATCCACATTTCATTTCCAGCCCTAGGGCCCAGCAGAGTTCCCGACACGTCACAGGTCCTTAAGAAATGGTTGTGGAATGAAGGGCTGGGGACGGAGCTGAAGGAGGCAGAGCTGGAAGGACAGGGAAGGGCGCCACGTCTCGGCTCTGAATTGCATCTTTGGGGGTGTGTGTGATTGCTGTGGTCTGAATGTTTGTGTTCCCCCAAATTCATGTTGAAATCTTACACCGCCCCCACCCTGCCCCCAGGGATGGCATCAGGAGGAAGGTGTCTGGGAGGTGATCAGGTCGTGAGGGTGGAGCCCTCCTGGATGGGATCAGTGCCCTTACAAAAGGGACCCCAGAGAGCTCCCTCACCCCTTTCACCAAGTGAGGACACAGCAAGAGGCTGGCGGTCTGCGACCCCAAAGAGGGCTCTCACCAGACCCCAACCAAGCTGGCACCCCGATCTCTCACTTCTAGCCTGCAGAACGGTGAGAAACAAGTGTCTGTACTTTATAAGCCATTCGGTCTGCGGTATTTTGTTATAGCAGCTGGAACAGACTAAGATGGTGGTAAAATACACGTCACATACAATTTACCGTTTTAACCTTTTTTGGTGTACAGTTCCTGGGGGTAAGCACATTCACACTGTTGTGCAGCCATCACCCCCGTCATCTCCAGAGTGCCTTCCTCTTCCCCAATTAAAACCTGTCCCATTAAACGCTCGCTCCCTTCCCCTCCACCAGCCCCGGCACCCGCCCTTCTACTTCCTGTCTCTAGTAATCGGACTCCTCTGGGGACCTCACAGAAGTGGAATCAGACGGTAGCTGTCCTTGCGTGTCTGGCTTATCTCCTCCTCAAGGTGCCTCTTCGTTGTAGCACGTGTCACGATCTCCTTCCTTTTTCAAGCTGAATAATATCCCCCTGTATGTTGAAATGTACACACTGAACTGTGTGAACAGGCCGAGCAGGTGGGAGCACAGCTTTGGAGCTGGGCTCACCTGGGTTTGATGCTGGCTCTTCCCCTTAGCCGGGGCAGACGTTGGTGCCCTCTGAGCCCTGAGAAATGGGGCAGAGGCAGGCCCACCCCGAGGGGCCGCTGTGAGAACCCCACACTGGTGTACACTCGACCCTGAGCCTGCTATTGTTCCTATGAAGGTGGGGGTGGGGGGACGCTGGGACCCGGGCTGTTTAGACTCCATTGATTTTAGAGCAGAGGCAACAGAGAGCTGACAGAGAGTGAAATAGGGAGCTGCCCTCACCTTCCCAGCCGCAGACTGAAGTCCAGCTCCTGCCAGGGACCCTGCTGTCTAGCCGCCTGCACATGGGCTTCCAGCAGCGGCTACCGGGACTGGCTCCCATGGTCCCCACCTCTGGTCAACACCCTGAGCCTGCCTGTCCCTCCTCGGGGGCCAGATGTAGCAACAATTAGTAACAGGGTGTTTGAGCTAAATTAGAACCAGTGCCCTGCAAATCAAGGGCCCCCCATTCCCTCGCCCGCTGCACGGCTGCCTCACCCCCGTTCTCTGCTCTCCCTCTTAGGCTGGGGCCTGTCAACAGCTGTTAGAGCCGCCGTTGGGTTATGAATCTGTCACGTGGCCGGGCACCGGCTCCGTTTTCCGGAGATGGAATTTGTCTTCCCATTTGTGAAAGTTATTTCTTTTTAAAGTAATTTCCCATTTAGCCCCCCATTCTTCTTGTCTGTGAATGTTCTTATTGAAAGTGAAACCGGGGAGCTATTGTCAGCCCAGAGATGGACCAAGGGACTCTACAAATGTGTCACAGTGTGCCATGACAAATCGAGGCTATTTTTCTGCAGAGATACTTCGCAGGCCTGGATTAAAGTCAAAAGCAGCTTCAAAGTGTGAAATGTTCAAAGTGTTTTCACGGTCTTTGATACCAGCCAGCCCATCGTGGGAGCTGAAGGGTGGCCTTGTGGCGGGTGACAGAGGCTGGTGCTCAGATGGCCCCACGGAATCCAGTCTGTGTCCTCGGGGAGCATGCAGACCACTCACGCCCCGTCCGGCCCCCGGAGGCTGAGACCAGGCCAGCCTGTTCTGTGGGACAGGACTCGGAGTGGCCTAGGCCCCGAGGGCTCTGTGCTTGGCGTGCCTCTGTACGACCCTGGCAATGCCCTTCCTCCTGGGGCCGCGTTCCCATCTGTGAAATGGGAAGGCTGGGCTCCCTGTCTGCTCAGATCCTGCAGGCTCCTGTCTTCTTTTTAGTGGAACATGGAGTGTGCATCTCACTCACTTCTGTGGGGCGAGAACGTGGGGGTCTGACCCTGCCCCCCGCTTCTGTTCTGGAACACATTGCTGGGACTTCATGGCCGGTTTCTCTCCTGTGGCTTCCTTCCCACCCTCAAGGAAATTCTCTCTCGGGGTTGAGCTAAGCATTGACTGGGAAAAAGTTGCCAAATGGTCGCTCCTCGGGAGACCAGTTTAGAAGTCAAGATGGTTTGGGGAGACATAGACTTGTGGCCTGAACCAGGTTGTGCCCAGCAGATGGGACGGGGCCCAGGGCCCTTGGAGTGGGCGTCTTTTCTGAGCTGGGCTCGTGGCTGCGCCAGGTAACTGACCCTGATGTGTCACAGGCTCTCCTTTCTCTGGAGTCTGCTGTGCCACTCCTCCTGGGGGCTGGCAGGTGGCAGCTAGTGAACTGCAGGTCTTGTCAGGTCCCCTGCAGGCTACACGGAGGAGCTGTCCAGAGTCCTGTCCCCTCCTGCCCCACAATGCCCCCTCGGTGCTCCTGTTTTATTGTTTCTCCCCACTGCTTCGTGCCGACCCGGTCCAGCCCCAGGGGCTAGAGGTACCCACATGTATGAGAGACAGCTGTACCCACAAGAGGCCAGTGTGAGCTGGAAATCATGACCCTCGGAGCTAAGGGCTTCTGGAGCCAGGGCCACAGGTACACCCTTCCTCGAGCTTCCCTCTCTGTGAGGCCCCATGAGGTCTCCAGAGCTTCGAGGTTGAGTTAAACCAACACACACTGAGCACGGCCCAAGGCCCCGGGGTGGATGGGCTCACCCTCCCACCTTGGGGGCCAGGGGACCAGGCCATTTGCTGGTCCCCTGCGCAGCTCAGGGCAGTGTGGTATGGGGTCGTGCCCCCCGTCCTCCAGACCAGAGCAGCAGCTCAAGTCTTCTTTCTGCCAGGAGAAGTCTGGCTTCCTGCTGGGACTCCTTGGGGAACATGGAACCGTGTGTCCCATGAGGGGGTCTGTGGATGGACTCGATCTTCCGTGTCTCTCCTCCTACAAGGCCCCCAGGCCGTGGGGCTGCAGGCCGAGTCTGGCCCATAGAGGGCTTTTCATAATAGATATATCTTGGGTCATTCTGGGTTTAAAAAATTTTAAATAGTTTGCCTGCATTTAGCGATCAAATCAAAGTCTATATTTCTTCTGAAAAACAGGAAGGTCGGGCGACGCTCGGTCTTCCCTCAGGTCTGGCTCTGAGAACAGCTGCTCCCTTTACACTGGACACGCCCTGGCTTGTCACAGCAGCCACTGCTCCCTGGGGCATCCCCCACGCCGAGCCCACTCACCCTGCCGTTTGGCCCGTCATTCATGCTGTGTGGCCGGCTCCGTGGTCTGCGAGCTCTGAGCCCTCAGTGGTAGGTGGAGTCAGGGTGAGTCAAGTTGGCCTGGACGCCGATGGCCTGGGTCTAGTTCTGCCCAGAGCCAGCTCTGACATCACGGGCAAATCATGGGAACTTTTAGACTCTTAGGCCATGATCTGTACAATGGGCTAAAAGGCTTTCAACCCCGGAGAGCTGTTGGGAGGACTGAGACAAGAATTCGTGGCAAGAGGTTAGTCTACTGTCCGTCAGGTGGTAATAATAATAGTATGTGTTATAACAACACGCCGCTATATGTCCTAACGCTATAAGAACATGATTGATACTGTAACAATGTAGCATAATATAAGAATTATAACACATGGGATGCTGTGTGTTGTGAGAATAGCCAGCATGTCTGTGCTCCCTGGGGCAGGTGCCGTCCTGACCGCTGGACTCACTCCCCTAGTCCTCACAACCCACTCATCATCCCCATCCTCTCCCTATTTTACAGATGATGAAACTGAGGCCCGTAGAGATAAAGAGGCTTGACTGGTCCGTGGGAGGTGGCGGAGCTGAGGTTTGAACCCAGGCTGCCTGGTTCTCCCCTCTGTGCCTTAGTGTGGACACCACCTTGTCACTGCCCCGCCAGAACCCAGGTCCCTCAGCTCAGACTGCCTGCTTCTGACACTGTGGCGTCTGTGGCTTGAAGCTGCCTCTCAGGGGTTTTCTTGCAGCTCAGTGGGTGTTGGGTCTCGGGCTTTCTGGACCAATCTGAATGGGCTGGGATGGCAGGGTGGCATGCATAGATGAGGGTTGGCGTGCCTAGGTCCTCAGTGACTGTGCCATTGTCGGGGAAGCCAGGCTCCCCGTCCCTGCTGCCCCCCACCAGGGCCACCAGCCTCTGTTCCGGACCCCCACCCCCGCGCTCCGCCCCTGACATCTTCTCAGTCATAAACATAGACAGGCCAGTGCTCTCGTCGGTGCCGGGTGCGTGGGAGCCGGGATCCTTGGATTTCAAGCCGCTTTCGCTCCTTCACAGGAGAGCTCGTGTTGCCAGGAACAAAGCAGCAGCCGAGTGCCTGCAAGCTGGATGAATGCTGTGGAACAACTCACAGATCTGGTGCCGACACCCTGTTTGAAACCAGAGGGTATGGACTGCAAGTCGAGTGTGAGTCTCACATCCCTTTCAGCAGCAGAGCTGAGGGGCCGTGAGGGGCCACGCAGATGGGGCAGTTCCCGTGCAACTTCACTGTGCGGACTCGTGCTTTCCGGGAGCTTGGCTCCTTTCCCCTGACTGATGTGCAGAGAAGAGACGCACATGAAAGGGAGAGGCTGCCCCTCGCCTCGCAGCCAGCCCCTTCTTCCAGAACCCTCACGAGAGACAGCCTGACACACTCCCGTCACTCCGCGGCACCCGTGTGAAAGGAGTGCGGGCTAAGCCTGAGGGCTGGGGCAGTGCGGCCTTGTGGTTAGAGAGTCACTGGGGCAGAACTGGGTCAGGCCACATCCTTCTCGCCACGGCAAAGCTGGTGGGTTGGGCCGGGTCCTTACCTTGCTCGGACTCAGTTTCTGCACTGGCTGAGTGGAGACTGTGGTTGTGCTGACCTGATGGAGAGGTGTGTGGGTTTGGGTAGTGTCAGGTGTCCCCCAGCAAAAGGCATCAGGCTTAGGGCTGAACAGGGCCCAGGGTCCCTCTGCCTTGTAGGACAGTGGGACAGAGTAGAAGGTGCCATATCCATCACCTCAGGCTGGGCTGCCTCTTAACTCGAGGAGTGGGGGTCATGGACCCCTGGGGACACTCAGAAAGGGGATCTGGACAGAAAGGGGACATGAAGTTCTGGCTAAGTGGTCCGGGGGTGCGTGAGCCCCGTGCAGGCTAACAGCCCCAGGATGTGCCCGTGGAGCTCCTCAGGGCTGCACCGAGGGGCGCTCCCTGTCGTCCAGGGAGGACGGAG
Organism: Rhinolophus hipposideros; assembly: GCF_964194185.1. Classification (NCBI taxonomy): domain Eukaryota; kingdom Metazoa; phylum Chordata; class Mammalia; order Chiroptera; family Rhinolophidae; genus Rhinolophus; species Rhinolophus hipposideros. Next base: position 92,321,042 of record NC_138054.1, read on the forward strand.
GCCTGGCTGGTCCACACACACCCCATCCACCTGGCAGGCGTCCTTCACCTGGAATGCCGGCTTCACTCGCCTGTGCATGGACAGAGCTGCTCGTCCCCCCGCCCTGACGGCTGCTTTCTCGGGCTGCCCTGGGCAGTGGGCAGGGAGGGGCGCTGGCGTCAGAGGCCTGGCCTGAGCTCCAGCCTCGGTCTGCTGAGTGCTGGGCTGCAGGTACCTTGCTTAACCTGTTGGTGCGAGGAGGTGGGGGTTACGGTCATCCCACGAGGGTTAAACGCACTGTGCATTGAAAGCCCTTCCCCCAGCCTGGCTCCGTGAGCGTCAGTGATCTCATGATCACTCCCAGACGGAGGCTGAAGCTGCAGGCCAGGGTTCGAGTCCATGGGCGTGTGTGTGTGCTGGAGCCTCTTGTACTGAGGGAGCTGTGTTCCTTCGGGGTGTCCCTGCTGGGCTGAGTGCCAGGGGTGGTCCTTCTCCCCACCCCTACCTGTCCCTCAGGCAGGACCCTTGGCCTTGGACCAGCTTCTCCCAGGAGTTCTCTGGCTCCTCTACTCCTGGGCGCTGGTGCTGTTTCCAGGCAGGGATGGTGAGCAGCCAGGGCGGAGCTCTCCGTGGGAAGTGCCCCAGGAGCCCGTTTCCTTAGGGAGAGCCCAGGCTCTGTCCCTTCCCCCTGACCTGAAGCCTCAGTACAGACCTCAGGGTCCCGGCCACAACAACCAGCCCCTGACTGCCTAGCAGCCAACAATAGAGACTGCTGTCCCCAGGCGTGGCCGAGGTATGCTGGGTGAGGACATGGGCCAGCTGGGCAGCAGGGAGGACAGACAGCTGTGCTGGGCCAGGGGCCGGCGGGCAGCTTATTGACAGTGCCCACAGTGTAAGAGCACAGGGGAGAGGGGTGGGGTGAGGAGCTCTGACAGGGCCGCTAAGGCAGGGCTGGCCGTGCCTTCTGTGGGCTCAGCGCTGGGCACTGTGATGGCGAAGGAGAGGCTGGCTGGGTGCCTGCTCGCAGCAGGCGTGCACACCATGCCCTGTTCATCTCTGCGTAGTAACAGAAGAGCTGCTAACTTTTACTGAGTATTTACTCTGTGACCCTGCAGTGGCAACTGCTCACACTTCGTCTTCCGAGCCTGTATCATGTGCCCTTGGCTGGGCACTTGTAGAGCTCAGTCCCTCAGCCATAGCGATTAGCTCAGCGATGGGCACATGACCTAGGCAGGGCCAATCAGATCCACTCCTGGGATTTTAGCTGGAGTCGCGGGGAAAGAGCCTCCCTCTCCCTCTCCCTCTCCCTCTCCCTCTCTCCCCCCTCATCACCAGCCGTAAGACAATAAAAGCCAGGACCTCCTGATCTGCTGGTGTCCATCCTGTTGCCAGCCGCCATGTGGGGAGAACCTATCTGAAAAGGAATCCAACAGAGAGGAATGGGGAGCTGAGGGAGAGAGAGAGAGAAATATAGATAGACAGACAGACAGACAGACAGACAGACAGACAGACAGAGTTCGTCTGCAGCAGGTACACCCCCCCCATAGCATCTTTGGAACCCTTGAGGCCACATCCACCCCCTGGATGTCCCCATCACAGAAGCTGGTGTGCCCCCTTTCCAGCCCAGCCTACCTGTGGGGTTTCCATTATTGTTCCCAGGCGCTGTGCTAAGTACATCCTGTGTGTCCTGAATTCCTGTTCTCACAACGGCCTAAGGGGTAGATATTCTTACTCCTGCTCTCACTGAGGGTGGTTCCCGAGGCTCGGAAGGGCTCAGAGGTGAGATCCCACCCCAGGGCCCACAGCTGTGCACACCTGTGAGCCCTGCCTCCCAGGCCCCAGCCAACCACCCACCCAGGCCATCATATAAGTGTTGAAGTACGGTCATCCTGCTTGTTGGGAATTGCGTTCGGCCGCCCTTCCTTCTTTGGAATGTGTGTGTCCCCATTGGATGTGCCCCCATTGGATGTGGCCTTTACAGAGGTCCCGCCCGGCACTGGTGTTCACACAGGGGACTGTACATCCCGCAGTCCAGCCACAGAGGCTCCAGGTGCACTGCATTGCCAGACATTGAGACACAGCCCCAGAACAAGTGCTATGCACCTTGGAGACTTTGAAAGGGGCTGGACGACCATCACGTTACCCAGACAGAAGCCTTTGTGTGGATGGGGACTTTGGCCTTCTTGTTCCCGTTACAAACACTTTTCTCATTTGATGGGAGCAGACACAGTCCTGTAACGCCCAGGTCAACCTGTTCTTCGGGAAATTTTAAAAGAGGCCAGAGGCATGTTCTGAAGAAAGCAAACAAATCTGGATTCTTGTCCCCAGGCAGTAAACTCTGAGGCCTGGGGGAGGATCAGAAGCTGCCGCATTTGTCCCTTGGCTGGGAGCGATCAAAGCCGCAGCTGGCAAAGGTGACTTCATCTCCAAAAATATCCCTCAGAAAATCGGGGTGGGGCCTGGTCAATGGGGGGGGCAGGTAGGAGCCGCGGAGCCTTTCCTCAGCTTCCATGGAGCCCGATGGCCCCTTCCTGTCCCAGTCCTGCCCTGAGGCCCGGGCAGGACCTGGGAGGCAGAACTGGCCCAAGCGGGGACTGAGGAAAGGGAGGTGGTTGGGGTCATGTCGGGAAGGAGCTGCACGCTTTCCAGGGGCTAATGCCACACCCTGACCCTCGCCAGACTGCTTCTGCCTCCGAAGGTAGCCAGCTCACTTAGTGCTTCCCCACAGTGAACCCCGTCTCTTGGCCTCTGTCTTCCATCCGACGCCTGCCATTGTTGGTGAGTGACAAGCCAAGTGAGCTGGCAACCGTGGGCCATGGTTTCTGCAGAGGTAGGATCTCTGGGGCACAGCCCTGGGCCATGGACCCCGTCTGAGGTGGGGTTCCCCCAAAGCAGATGTTAGACAAGGATATGGGTGTGAGTGATTGATGGGGAAGTAGACCGCAGGAAGTGTCGCAAGGAAGGGATGTGACAGGGCGGCTGGGAAGGCAGTGGGGTTGAGGCCATCAGGCTCAGCCCCCCTGGCGACCTTTGCATGGTGGTCCAGAGGGGTACTCTGGGGCCCCTGAGCTCGTGAGGTGCAGCTCTTACCTAGCAGTTCTGGGGCGACTCGATACCTGCATCTAACAAACTGGATGAGTCCAAGGTCCATGCTCACATGGTTGAGGACACACGTCTGAGTTCCCCCGACTGTGAGGGGTTGACTCGGATTCCCCAAAGGACATGCTGAAGTCCAAACCCCATACCTGTGCCCATGACCTTATTCAGAAAAAGGGGCTTGCCGATGTAATGGAGTTAAGAACAGGTGGTATTGGTTTCAAGGGGACCCTCCTCCAATGACTCGGGACCTTGAAGGAGGAGAAGAGACAGGGAAGAGGGAAGGCACCCATGTGACGATGGAGACAGAGTTTGGAATGATGCGACCACAAGCCAAGGAAAGCCTGGCACACCGAAAACTGGAGGCAGCAGGAAGGACTCTCCCCTGCAGCCTCCAGAGGGAGCGTGGGCCTGCGACACCCTGATGGTGGACTTCTGGCCCCTAGAACTGTGAGAGACTGCATTTCTGTTATGTCAAGTTACCTGCTTTGTGGGACTTGTCACAGCAGCCCCAGGAGACTAATGTGTACGGCGGCCATGGCTGAGGGGGCGGGTCCGGGGGCATCAGTGCTCCCGCTCTGCCAGCCTGACCCAAGAGTGGGCAGAGGTGGCAGGGGCGAGCTGCTTGCTCAGAAGCGGTCAGTGCCGAGGGGTAGTAGAGTAAACCTCTGCTTCTGTCCTGCCTGGGAGGTGACCAGGTCCTTTTCTGGAGGGTGCAGGGCTGCTGCCCTGAGCAGGGAGCTCTGAGAGCAGGGCTGGTGAGCTGGGGCAGGCATGGGGGGAGGAGGGCTCCCTCCTTTTGGCCACACACATCGGTGTGTTGTCCACCCTTCTACGGCTTGTGGGAAGGCTCCCTGAGGTGAGCTGGGGGCACTGCAGGGTCCTGGGAGGAGGGCGTGGACCCAGGTTGGATTCGTGCCTTCACTGCTGACTTCCATCTCCAAACCTCAGTTTCCTTGGCAGCGCATGAGTGCAATGACCGCCTGAAGGTCATTGAGGGCTAGAGAGGACAGATGTCACAGGCCAGGACGAGGAGAGAAGTCCCCACCTTTGGGGAAGAGGAGCTCCAAGGGATGGTGGGATAGCTGATGCGGGTCCCTTATTTTCCAGGGACAGTTTGTTATTTCCTGGCTGCTGGAGACTCTGTCTTTTTCCTCCAGCTTCCTGCTCCCCTACAATTTTAGCCCCAGATTTCTGCAAGCTCTTTGGAGAGGCAGATGTTTGCAAGTCGGCCCAATGTTATTGATTTATGCCTTAGCAAGCCTCGCTTTACGGTGATTAATGTTTGATTTATACCCTGGCTTTGTCCTGTTTCTGATCCCTTTCTAACTCATTAAATCTCCCTTAATCGAGCCTCTAACTTTACCCTTTGGAACTTATCCCCCAGAGACCGCTTCTCGTTCCCCTTGTTGGCTTCTGACCCATTTATTTGCCTTTTGAAAAAACGAAAACACTTTTGGCTGGAACAAGTCCTGGAGGCTGGCTGCCAGGGAGGGTGTGTCCCCATGTCGCAGCTGTCCCCTGCCATGGAAGCTTCTTCCAATGATTGAATTTACTTGTGCTGAAAGGGCCGGGCCCCCTTGCCAGGAGATGGGGAGGCTTCCCTGGCTGCAGAGCTAGTGGCTTTCAGCCTGCAGGTGGCTGTTTCCAGGTGGGTGACAGCCAGGTCAGGGGCCTTTGCCTGGCAGGGCTGGCAGGGGTCGCCCTGAGTGCTGAGGCTGTCATTGACCCACTTTCCTTTGGTTGTAGGAAAGTGCATGGGTGGACAGGTGGGCCCCTCAGATAAAACTGGTAATGAGGATGAGCTACCTTTGGGGAGCACTGAGCGTGTGCTGGTTCCTTTGCCCAGTGTTTATATTCATTCCACATCTGACTCACAATACCCCTAGGAGGTGGATGCCCATTTTACAGAGGGGAAGACTGAGGCTGAATAACAGGCCCAGGTAAGGGGCAGGACCATGATTCCAACCCAGGCCAGTAAGCAGAGTCATACTACTCATGCTGCTCCCTGCTGCCCCCTACAGAGCACTCTTGCTACTGCATCCGTGGGTGGAGTCCAGGTCTCTGCCAACGTCCAGCAGTGAATGTGACAGGGGGACACAAAACATTATCACGCCCAGTGCCTGCTATGCTGAGGTGGAGAAACCCTGCTGTAGAGGGACCTGCCATGACTTCAGATGGCTGGTCCACCCCAGGTCTCCAGTTGGTGCTGGGTTTATTAATTAGTGACATCTGGACGTGGTCAAGTATTGGTGGGTGGAGCAGCTGGGACAGTCACCCGAGGGCAGGCAGAGTCACAGTGTCTTGGCCCCCATCTCTACCCAGACTTGAGCCAGTTCACAGACCCGGAGCCCCTCGAATGAAGGGGAGGCTGGTTCCCTTTGAGGGAGGACCCGCTATTCTGCCAAAAGTTTATCTTGTTAACCTTTCTCCCAATCCTCCTCAAAGGGACTTACTGCCTTTGGCCAGGGTGACTGCATTGTGAGAAGGCCTTTTAGGGATTACTGGATACTGGCTCTGAGCTGACACTGATTCCAGGGGGCCAAACGTCACTGTGCCCCCCGCCCAACAGGGCTTATGGTGGTCAGGTGAAGGGCGGAGGATTAGCTCAGATCCGTCTCAGGGGGCGGTGGGTCCCCTAACCTCCCTGCAGTTATCTCCCGGGTCTGAAATGCATACTTGGAATCGAGTCCCTGTCTTTCTTCTGCTGGAAGGAGCCAGAGTGAACAGAGAAACATGAAGTATGTCAGAGGTGTTAGGAACAGAGAAGAAAAATGAAGCAGAACTGGGGAGAGAACGTACATGCTAATTTAGAGTGGGTGGCGGGAAAGCCTCTCTGATGAGGTGACACTGAGCAGAGACTCGGGCTGGTGGAAGGACAGGCAGCGTAACCTGCACGGCAGCAGGAACAAGCATGGGCCTAATGTGAGGCACAGTGACTTACTGATGAAGAACGAGAATAATACATAGAGAGGAAGTGCTCATGTGTTTGTCTCTTGTTCAGTAAGCGAAGAGTTTCTTTGAAGTGTCCAGGCACCATCTCTTCCTGTCCAGGCACAGAAAACTTGTCTTCCCGGTCTTTTTTGTTAAATGGGCCACGGTCAGTTTATCTCATCTTTTGCTGAGAGAAAGAGCTGTGATGACACAGGGTGTCATGGCACTTTCAGGTCTGTATTCAAGCAACAGGGATCTTCTCAACTCCGCCGTCCCCTAACACCATGTACTTAATGCTGGTTACATCATTACTCATGACACTGCGCCTCTGTCACATGGTCTGTGAGTCCTGGCTTCCGATGATTCTCTCAACGGACCCTGGGCTTCATCGATGATGGCCACAAATGCAAGTCTTACCCAGAGGATGCAGGAAAATAGAAACGGAAATGTGCCCTCTGGTTCCCATATTGCATGCACTGTTTGTAATCCCATACTGCAGACGTAAAACTACTCCTCTTCCTGCCATGTTTTCTCTTGAACCTTTAGGCCGTAATCACTGCGTCCTTAGAATGAGGTCTTTGTGTTGAAACGCCCTTGATCTTTCAAGCATCGTCACCAGCAGGGAGGATAAGGAAGGGCCTCGTTTGCCCACAGTATGCCCATCTGTCATTGGGCAAAGCTCAAGACGGACCCAGGAAAACACCATGCCGCCATATTGGTTAGAAGCAAGCGAGAACACCAACTGGGGAGGCCTGCTTGCTCTAAAGAGCAGTGCCTTAAAAGCCCACAAATGTGTATCCCCAAACACCCACTGCGGTTGTGTTGGAAACAGCTAAGTACAGAACTGAGACTTGCATCCCTGCCAGTTTGAAATAAGGTCCGCCTTTCCTGTGGCATCAGTGGAGATAACATGGGGAGCCTGTGTCAAGGTGCCCCCGCCTCTCCTCTCTGGACTGGTATTACAACAGGCCTAATAAAGAGTCTGGACTTTCACCATCGCCAAGAAGTAATGAGGTCACTGATGCAGGAAGCTGGAATTCCCACCCCTGCCCAGCAGTAATGAGAAACCCCCCAACCAGGTGTCAGTGGAGACAGACTGTGGAACCTTCAGTTTTACTGGCAGTAAGGAGGCAGCACCCCTCCCCCTTCATTGCTGGAGTGGTGCCAGAAAAAGCCATCTAAAACAGAAGGTTTACATAAAATCCAGAGAGTCAACATAATGTAACAGTGTCCAGGTTTCAATAAAAAGTAATCAGTCATTATACCAAGAACCAGGGATATCTCAAACTGAATGAAAAATTACAATCATGCCAATGCTGAGATGGCAAAGATGTTAGAATTAAGTAACAAAGATGTTAAAGCAAACACAATAAAAATGCTTTATGTTCAATTATGGACTCTTTTGAAACAAATGTCAAAATAGAAAGCCTCACCAAAGAAAGTCTCAACAAAGGAATACAGATATAAAGAGAAATTAAAGGAACATTTTAGAGCTGATAAATGCAATAACTACAATAAAATGCTTAGTGGATGGACCCCAAAACAGAATGAGGAATGAAATGGGAAATCACTACAGACCCCACAGACATCAACAGGAAAATAAGGGAATAACTACAAACAACTGTGTGCACATAAATTTGATAACTTAGACAAAGTGGACCATTTCCTCAAAACACACAAACTATTACAGTTCACTCAAGAGGAAACAGATAATTTGAATAGCTCTATAACTAGTAAAGAATTAAATTTGTAAGTTAACCCCCCCCCCAAAAAAAAGAGGCATCTCCAGGCCCCAATGCTTTCACTAGAGAATTCTGTGAAAGAATTTATACCAATTTAAAGAAGAATTAGTACCAATTCTATACAATCTCAGAAAATAAACATGGAGAGAAAACATTCCAATTCATTTTATGAAATGAGTATCACCCTGTTACTTAAACCAAAGACAGTACAAAGAAAAAGACAGTACAACACCAATTTCTCTCAAGAATATAGATTCAAAAATCGTCACAGAATATTAACAAATAAAATTTAGCAATATGTAAAAGAAGTTATATGCCATATCCACGGAATTCCAGAAATGCAAGGTTGGTTCAATATTTGAAAATCAATCAATATAACACACTATATATACTAGGGTAAAGAAGAAAAATCATGTGATCATATCAACTGAAGCAGAAAGAAGCATTCAACAAAATTCTCCACCTATTCATGATAAAAACTATCAGAAAAATAGGAATGGAGGGGTATTTCCTCAATTTGATAAAGAGCCTCTACAAAACACCTACAGCTAACCTTGTACTTCATGGTGAAAGACTGAATGCTGTCCCCATGAGGTCAGGAATAAGATGGAGGTGTCCACTGTTGCCTTCTTATTCACCTTAGTTCTGGAATTTCTAGACGGGACTATACGGCAAGAAAAGGAAAAAGAAAGCATACCGATTGGAAAGGAAGAAATAAAGCTGTCACTGTAGATATATTGATTATGCAAACGATTCCAAGGAACCTACAAAAAACACTTCCTAGAACTAGTACATGAGTTTAGCAAGGTTGCAGGAGGCAAAATAAACACACAAAAATCAATTGTATTTCAATATACTAGCAATAAATGCATAGACACCAAAATTAAAAATACAGTACAATTTACCAGTGCTCAAAGACAAAATATTTAGGTGTAAATCCAACACAACATGTGCAGGACTTGTATGTTGTGTGCTACACAATTCTGATGAAAGGGGATCTAAATAAACGGAGAAGTATATTCTGTTCATGGATTGGAAAACTCAGCACAGTAAACGTGTCATTTCTACCTAAACTGACACACTAGTTTAACACAATTCTTATCAAAATCACAGCAAGTTCTTTTTTTTGGAGTTGCAGACAAGATTATTCTAAAATTTCTTTGGAAAAGCAAAGGGGGACGAGAGTAATTAAAACAAATTTGAAAGCAAAGAATAAAGTGGGAAGAATCAGTCTCCCTGATTCAGGATTTATTATATATCTCCCATAACCAAAGTTGTGTCACAGAGGCAAATGGAAACACACATGGATCAATAGAACAGAACAGAGAACCCAGGAACAGACCCACACAAATATGTCCAACTGATTTTTGACAAAGGTGCAAAAGTTGTTCAATGAAAAAAAGATAGCCTATTTAACAAATAGTGCTGGAGCTCGTTTGCTCTCTCAAGGTCAGGTCTGTCCCCCGCCAGACTGTAGAGACCACGGGTGAGAGTGCCAGGTGCCCGTGCGAGGACACATGAGGGCAAAGCAAAATGGTCAGAGTGAGCCCAGGAGCAGCCCTGGTGCACGGAAAGCAGGGAGCGCTGCCTGTGTGTGTGGTCTCTTAACTCAAGGCCACTCATGGGGAAACACAGACCATTAGGAAGCAGCCTTCTTAGGGTCCGGATTCTGGGATGTCAGCTGCCCCTTCTTGGGGAGGAATTGGGGTGGAGGGAGGGATGAGAAGGGGAGAGAGTTTCCTCTCCCCACACATTCATGATACATTCAGGAGAAAAGGCATTTTGCCAAACAGGAAGAAACGTATGGGCCCATTTTTAGAGAGCCCGTTTTAGAAAAACATAGAAGCGAATGCTTGGGAAAATTACTGGAAGGATGTACAAAAACATGTCAAGTGGTGCATTTGCAGTTTGAGATTTTGGGTAATTTTTATTTCCTTCTTTTGGCTGGTCTGCATTTTCTAGGATCTCTGCAATAAACACCCACTACTTTGTAATAACAACCAAAAAGTTATTTTAACAGTTGGCTCAGAGCTGTGACAAGTGTTTAGAGGGGCTGCTTTCTGAGTTGCCACCCGAAGGTGCTATGTTCTCACGTCTGTGGATGCCCAGAGACGGCGGGGAGGCAGCTGAGCCGTTGCCGAGATAATAGCTGGCTTCCTCTAAGACGCCTCAGCTCCCACCTTCGTGCTGCCTGAGTGCGGGAGTCTGCGTTTTCGGGGTGTGTAGGTTTGGCTGGCCCTTCACAGCAGCTGGGTACTTGTCACGGAGCCCATTCCCACTCCCCAGGAAGCCAGTGCACACACTCCTGTTCCTTTCCATGGTGGGGCTGGTGTGTCCTCGGGGCCTGGCTCCGGCTCTGCAGCCTTTCGGTGCTTAGGTGTGTCCTGTGTCCCTTAGGGCCTGGCATTAAGAGCAGTTTTGACTCCTGGGCTCACAGTGGTGCCCATGACCTTGGGCAAATCCCTTAGCCTCCAGCACCTGAGTTCCGTCATGTATAGAAAGGGGGTAATAATGTGTTTCCTGCACGGGGCCGTCTAGAGGAACAGAGCACGAGTGATGTGTCTGAAGCACATAGAGTAGTTCCTGGCACACAGTGAGCTCTAAGTAACTGTTCGTTACTGTACATATCATCTGTGCAATGGGTATATCGGTGGGCAGCTCAGTGCCCTCACAGATGTCCTCGTCTGCATGCCCAGGCCTGTAAGTGTGTTAGGTCACGTGGCGAGGGAGAATTCAGGTTGCAGATGGAACCAAGATTGTTGAGGAGCTGACCCTGACAGAGAGAGTGTCCTGGATTATCCAGGGGTCCCCAGTGTCATCACAGGGTCCTTATAAGTGGAAGGAGGCAGAGAGGGGAACGGAGGAGGTGATAACAGAAGCAGGACCAGACAGAGGCAGTGTTGCCTGGAGGAGGCAGTGAGCCAGGGCACACAGGCGGCCTCTGGAAGCTGGAAAAGGCCAGGAAACGGATTCTCCCTGAGCTCCCCAGAAGGAGCCAACCCTGCCCACACCCTGATTTTAGCCCCGTGACACCTGGGTCAGCCTTCTGAACTTTACAACTGTCGAATAATGAATTTGTGTTAAGTTACTCAGTAGGCAATTTATACAGCAGTGATGGAAAACTACAGGAGTGTTCTCAGCTTTTCCGAAAAAGAAAGGGCTGGGGAGATGGACAAGGTCTCAGGTCTCCGACACCCCGTCCTGCAGCTGGTGTCTGGCGCGTGTTGGAGCCACCGGTCTCCCTCACCCACACAGACACAGACCCTCTCTTGCCAGCTTTGAGGGTGTGATTTTGGTGGGTGGGTTTGAAGAGGTGGCTGGGCCTCCTCAAGCTCCTGCTCTCAGCTCTGATTTGCAGAGCTTCCCTCTGTCACCTCGCGTCCCCCTGGATGCCTCAGGTGCAGGGACTTCCTTAAGTGTGCAAGGTGGGGAAGCCCACCTCCCACTCGCTCAGAGCACAGAGTGTCCTGCGCCCCGGACAGGGAGGCTGCGTGCTGAGGAATACCTCCAAATCTCCTTAGACGCAGTCTGTGAAGAGTGCTCAAGACGCAGGCCGTTCAGGAATGCGGGAGCGTGTGTGCTCTGTCGCTGTGAACAGGAAAGGTTTGCAGCCACTCTCATTAAAAGCTTGTCTTTTGGTGTGACATTCCAGCTTCAGAAATGCTGCCAGGGAATCGGCGGGGGAGGGAAGGCCCTTCCTGGAGTGGGGCTGTGATGGAGCTGGTGTGGGCCTCCAGGCTCCCTGGCCACCCCACCTTCTCCATCAGGCTTCTGGCTGCTGGGTCAGCAGGGCGGGGGTGGGAGTGGGGGGCTCCCCTGCCCTCTCCCCCTGCCGCTCCCCCCTCCAGCTTGTCTTCCAGAACCTGGATGGCTTCCTGAGCTCAGGAAACATCCACCTGGGGGCCTCTCCCCAGCCATCCTCACTTCCCCGAGCGCCACAAGCTGACCACTCCTACAGTATAAGCATTGGGTCCAGCGCTATTCCCAGCACATGGCCTATGTTGGATAATTCAGCCCTCCTAACTCTCAACGAAGTAGGCACTCTTATTGCTCTAATTTTACAGATGAGGAAACTGAGGCACAGAGAGGAGAGTTAATTTCCTCACAGTCACACAGCTAAGAAAGCAGAGCCGAGATTGGAGCTCAGGCAGTGGGACTCTGGCACCCACATGTCCAGTGCCCATGCCCACTGGCCAGGCCAGCGAGGTGCCCTCCGTCTTGCTCGGAGTTACATCCATTTGAATAAGAGGCAGCTGCAGCATTCATTTTGCTTCAAGACTTAGGGACGTAGCATTATTTTTATGTTAAAATGTATAAATATATGAGGAGTGAAATGCAAAATGAAAAGCTCACACAGGAAGCTTTGGAGACGGTTGGGATCGGGGCCCCTGAGGGTCCCCGAGCAGCTAAGGTTACACTCCTCGTTGTTTTTGGAGGTTCTCTAAAGGCAAGAGGGAGCCCGGGGCTAGGCCTGAGAGCCTGTTGTGAAGGTGAGGCTCCCCTCAGAGCAGTGTTTTCAGTGGTGTTTTTCTCCCCTGCCTACCTCCCCTGACGTCCCCCAGGCCCAGTCCGCTCTCTTAGCAGCTGGTCCACATGTTGGACTGAAGCGTCCATGGGAAAGGAGGTTTTATGAATGAGCAGATGAATGTTCCTTAGGGTTTGCAGCTCAGTGGCCAGACACCCACCAGGGCGACGCCTCCTGCTCCTGTAAATCGGCTCCCAGCAACCCCGCACCTTCCCTTGAGGGGTGGCTGGTGTGACGACCGGGGGACCATCCCTGGACGGCCGCCCAGCCCCAGCTCCCGGCACAGTTTAAGAAACCGAGAAGTGGAGGCTGGTAAGTGCCTCTGCTTAGGGTCCAGCAAACAGATGCTCTGGCCACGGTCCTGTTCTGGGACGGGGTTCAGTCCCCTCCCAGGGTTGTCTGCCACTCCATTGTCCCCGAGGGCCTGAGCCGCACCAGAGCAAGCCGGGCTGCTTCTCAGTGGCTCGCTCACCCCGTGGTTCTCAGGTCAGAAGCAGGACTTCTTATTGGCTCATCTGCTTCATCGTGTTCAGGATGTCCCGGGAGGGGGTCGGCATCGCCTGTGCTGCTCTTGTCTCCCCGCCGCTGGGCCTCAGCTCCATCCCTTGTGAAATGGGGAGGGCTCGGACCAATGCCGTCTCCATTGAGTTTAGTTCTAAGCGCCCCCATCCCATAGCTTCACTAACAACTTCCCAGCAGCAGGGGGCTGCCAAGGTGGAGTCTCCAGTGGGTGTTGGGGGGCTGGTGGGGGGGGTAGGGACAGGCTCTTGACCAGGATGGGGTGGGCGGGACTCTGAGCCTCCTGGTTGGGATTGGAGGAACTTGGGAAAATGATGCCATTGCTTTTGCTTTGGTTTCTTGGATTGCAAAATGGAGTGATGGCAGTTCCTACCTCCGGGGTTGTTGTGTGGTTAAATGTCACATTTAAATGTCCCAAGGACTGCTAGTTCTTCTTTTTCATCAGTCTGACTTTTAGCTTTTGGTCAAACCCTCCTGGTTTCTCTCCGTGGTATTGTTCAGAGCCCTGAGCGTAGGTTGTCCCAGCAGCAGATTGGAAATGACAGCTCTGGGTACAAAGGACCCAGCCCTCTGTACCCAGACAGCACTGCTTTAGTGCCAGAAGGGGCGGCTGTCACTTTGCAGGGGCCTGATTTAGGCCAGACGACCGGAGATGCCAAAGGCTCAGGCTGTGGATTTAGCAGATGGTCTTTGAGCGCCCATTATGCTGGGCGCTGCGCTCGGGACTGCAGGGTCCATTCTTGGAGTTCTCCAGGGAGCATTTTGCTGCACCCCCTCCCTAACTCAATATCCTGTGCTATGTTGGTGCCTTAACTTCCACCCATAGCTTCGGAGACCCTTACCTGTGTTCTCTGGCCCCAGGCCATGGTATTCCTGCCTCCCTGAGTTCCTGGGGCATTTATTCTGTCTACAGGGCCTGGGCATCACTGAGCCATCTGGTGTACCTGCCATGTGGCCGTCAGGGTCTACCGGCTTCTCGCCTCTATACCCACCCCCAGCTCCCCTGCCCCAGGGAGGCGCTCGGGGACCCTGGCCAGTAGCCCACTGGTGTCCTCACGCTGACAGTGGTGGGGTCTGGGCTCAGGTCACAGCTGCAGCTCAGGCCTGCAGGTGCTTCTGTGCATGTGGCCAGCAGGTGACAAAGGGGGGAGCTCTTGTCCCTGGAATGGAGAGGCCGAATAAGCATTTTTAATTGGGATGCTTGTTCTACCCAAAAGGTTCTGTAAGTAGCTGGTTTGTGGGGGATAAAGTGGAATCTGCAAATATTCATGCTCCTCCAGCGCTGAGAGCTTTCTCTCTGCATAACGGAAACTCTCAGTACCATTGGAGGAGTGGCACACGCTGATTCTGAGTGGCAGGCGCGAGGCTCTATTTAGAATAATTCCAGATAAACAGTTCTGTGACCCTGGAAACTGCCTGTGCTCGAAACTTCTCAGTCTCACTCTGTTTTTGAAAAATTGCTTCCCAGCCTGGCTGATGCTCCTGGGAATGTTGCCTCCTGCTGTCCTCATCCTCAGCTCTTTTCAAGATCCTTCTCACCCAGCCTGTCAACCCCAGCTGGGCTTCTCCTCCCCAGAAAAAGGTCTGGAGACAGTGGCATTTTCAGAGGATATCTGGTGGCTGGTTAGTCTCCATGTCAGAGTTTCTACTGGATTCTGCTGGTTCTAGAACCCCTAGTCTGGTCGTCTGTGTTAGTTTGCAAAGTTGCTGTCACAAGGTGCCACAGATTGGGTGGCTTAAACAGAAGATGACCACTGTCTTAGTTCTGGAGAAATCCAAGATCAAGGTGTCAGCAGGGTTGGTTCCTCCTGAGGGCTGTGAAGAATCTGTGCCACGCCTCTCCCTCGTGTGTGCCTCTAGGTCTGAATTTTCCCGTTTCATAAGGACACAGTCATGTTGGAACGGGGCCCACCCTAATGACCTCATCTTAACTTGGTCATCTGCAAAGACCCGATTTCCAAATAAGGTCCCGATCACAGGTACTCAGGGTTTGGACTTCGACATCTTTTGGAAGGGACACCATTCACCCCATGACATTGTTTTTCTGGAAGGAACTCCTGTCACTGGCAGGGAAAACAGGGCCAACGTGTCTGGTAAACCTGCTTTCCCAATGATGCTTATGTAGGGGGTTCTGTCTCAGGAGGCTTTCTCGCTGACTGCCGCTTCTGTCCCAAACAGAGGAGGGTATTCTTCTCAGAGCAAAGAGGTCCAGGAGTCAGAAACCACAGCAGGCCTTTGGAAGCAGTGAAATGGGTGTAGGCTGTGGCTTCAGAGGGCTTGGGTTCAAACCCCAGCTCTGTTACTTGCTCTGTGACCCTGGAAAAGCTACTTTACCTCTCTGATCCTCCCTTCCAATCTGTAAATGACAGCACTTGCTTCACAGAGTCCTTTTGAGGCTAAATGAAACCATATAGGCACAGCACCTGACCCTCACCAGCTCGAGACACGGGGTCTCGGGGGTCTGTGTTTCAGTATTACTGTCCTTGGTGTCCCTGTGGCATATGCCGTCCCGGGCAAACCTCACTCCCTGGACTCCGTGGGAACAGCAAGGCCCCTCATTGCAGAACCTGTGACCTCAGTTCTGGGCTGACCTTTTCCGAGGCGGGAGCCTGGGTGTCTCAGGACCCTGACACCCAGAGGCTGAGCCTGCGGGCGGGAGTATGCTGTGGTCTGAATGCTTGTGTCCCTCCCACATTTGTGTGTTGAAACCTAACCCCCAAGGTGGTGACGTTAGGACGTGAGACCTCTGGGAGGTGATGAGGTCCTGAGAGCGGGGTCCTCGGGAATGGGATTAGCGCCCTTATAAAAGGGGCCCGAGATCCCTCGCCCCTCTGTCCTGTGAGGACAAAGAGAGAATATGGCTACAAACCAGGAAGTGGGCTCTCACCAGACACCAAATCTGCCGGCACCTTGCACTTGGCCTTCCAGCCTCCAGAACTGTGAGAAATAAATGTCTGTTGTTTGTTAGAGCAATTCGGGTAAACGAACGCAGGGTGAGTGCCACCACGGGAGTGTCCATGACAAAGAGCCAGGACAGCTCACAGCCACTCTCTAGGTCATGGTAGGCGAGGGGTCTCTTGTTGCTTCATGACCTAAGGGACAAGTCTCCCAGTTCTCCTGGGGGCTCGACTTGACGCGGAGGCAACCTCGGGGCTCATTACTGACTCGGGTGGCCTGCTGTCTCCTTCAGCAGACGCCCACGTCCCACCTTCTGGCCCAGCGGCTGGGCTTTCTTTTTCTGCGGGCTCCCTCTCCTTGGGGCTACACACAGCCTGTGGGAGGAGACAGTCACCTGCTCAGCCGGGTCAGCCTGTCCTGACTTCTCTGTTCAGGATGTGAGAAGAGCCAGGGGAGCCTGTGGTCTCCACCCAGCCACCTGGGTCCCTGAGCACTGTCCCCAAAGGCAGGCTGGCAGGGGGTGGGGTGACCTGGTTCCTCACTCTGCTTAAGGGGTGGGGATGTCTTTGGTCTCCCCAGGGTTCCATGCTGGGGTTACGCTGACGTGGTCCTGGGGCCCTCCCGGAGACCATAGCTCACAGCTATGCAGTAGGGTGGTCCCGGGATGGCAATGTGTGCCCCTCTGAACCCTGTACCCGCGCTCCCCTGAGACCTGGTGGCCCAGGTCTGGCTGATGGCACTGTGCGGCTCCCTGACAGACAGCTCTGGGGGTGGGCTGTGAGGGCCGGCTGCCGACTTCACGGTGGAGCGTCGTCCTGCTCACGCTTCTCACTGTTTGAATCGACCGTCCTCTTATTCAGAGAAGCAGTCGCTTATGTATTGGAGTAGTTCAGGAGGGGGGACATTTCAAAGGATGCCAGATGAGTAAATGCCAGTCGTTTGGACAGTGTAATTTAGATTGCCAGGTGGATAAACGTTCTGGTAAAGGTGCCCTTTTTGAGGCTTGCCACCGTGCAGGCCCCTCCTGCCACCTGCTGGGTGCCGCCCCATGACTGCGCACCCAGGGCCACCGCCGAGCGCTGAGTGCTCCCGTAAATTGTGCTGCAAGCAAAGGTGGAGTTCCAGGGCGCTCGGCGAGGTGGTAGCGCCCAGGGGCTCCTGCTCTTAGGCAGGACCAACGCCAGTCTGTGGTTGAAACAGGAGCCTCAGGATCCCAGGTCCCTGCCTGCGGTCATCAGTGGCCCTGCGCCAGGGGTGGGACAGCAGGGCCCTTCCACGTCTTGGGGCCTGCCAAGGGTCAGGCCTGGGGCAGCGTCCTGTGCCTGCCGTGCCGTCCGCTGCTCTCTGGGAATGTCCCTGGGCTTACACGTGGATGGGGGTGGTGACGACGTGCCCCGTGGATTCCGGGGTGCTAATTGGCGTCTCCTGCCTGCTACTGCTTCTCTGTCCACTCCTGACCGCCTACAAAAGGTGCTGGGTGCTGGCTAAGCTGCCCCGTCCACCCTGCTCCAGCACCTTCCTGGGAGGCTGTCCCAAGGGAGCCCCCAGACCAGCGCCTTCCCTCTTTGGGGTCTAAGAGGAAGCCCAGTCTCAGTGCAGTGCCCCCCGGCTACCACCAGGGGGCACCGATGCACAGCGGGCTGGAGGGTGGACCTGCAGAGAGAGGGGGCAGAGGTGGGCAGCTGGGCGAGGAAGCCGGCAGCAGCTAGGATGAGGGCATTGGTTGGGGTCTTGGAAGTCATCTCCGCCCTGGGCCTCTGGCCAGCTGAGCTGTGGGCTTTGGCGGCGGGGGTGCCCCGGGGGTACCAGCTGCCTTGTAGTAAGAGCTGTAGGCTCCGGAGTCTGGCCTGACATTGGTGACTCTTGGGAGACATGAGGCCCAACACTGCTTCAGGACACAGTGGTCTCTGGAGTCATTCCACGCTGCCTCTAAATCCTGTGTGGACTTGGACTACCTCCTTCACCTCTCCGAGCCTTCGTTTCCCCATCTGTAAAATGGGAGAAAGGATGGGAGGGTTATTGCAAAGATAACAATGCAACAACCCGGGCAAAGCACTGAGCACGGCCGGTGTGGCGCCGTCACTCGCCACGTGGTTACTGTCCCCGTCACAGAGTTTGCAGGGGGACTGTCCTTTCTGTTGCCATCTCCTCCAAGACGCTCCATGGCTCATGCTGGCTTTTAATGTTCCTAATCTCCTGTTGATTATTCCTGGGGTTTCAGCCAAATAAGCACTTCCAATTAAAGCTCTTGCCACAGCTCGGAGTTGGGTTGTCATGGCAACAGGAGGGGGCCTTTACTTTTCCCTGGAATGTACACACACGTGTGTGGGTCTCTGCCTGCGTGTCTAGTGTTACCAGAGCTCACTCCTGTGGGCCCGGGGCTGGCAGGGGTGGGGTGAGAGAGGGCAGACGGGGGGGGTGCCAGACTGAATGCTGAGGCTCCTTCTGCACGGGACCCCTTTCAGCCCGGGAAGGCTTTGCCTGAGAGTGCTCAGGCCAGTGTGGGAGGAAAATGTGGATTTCCCTGTGAGACTTGGCCTCTCCAGAGACGGCCTCAAGTCCCCTGACCAGCCAGGCTGGTGTGGTGACGCCATGCTGGGGGGGGGGGCTCTACCCGGGTCTCTAGAGCATCACGTGTGTGTGTGTGTGTGTGTGCACATACGTGTGTGTGTCTCAAGCTGGCCATTGGAGCTGAATCTCAGACAGAGAATTCTGAAGTCCGCTCAGGCCTCGGGTTGACTGAGGTCCTGGGAGGGGCTGAGCGGGAAGCGGAGGGGAGAGGTCCGATCTGAGCTCTGGATTCTTCACATCAGTTCTCCCCTTCGCACAGGAACTCCCCGGCATGGAGCTTGCTGCTTCTTGCATGGATTTGCTGGGACGCCTTCAGTCAAAAGTGTCAGAGTAGCTTGTGCATAAATAAAAAAAACCATGTACACACATGATGAGGCCCAGGGAACAGGAGTCACGTTTGTCCCGCTTCCTGCACAGCTGGGTCTGGGGCTCCCGTGGGAGTGGGGTTCTGACTTCTTCCAGGCCTCAGCTCTGCCCTGCCCTGGGGGAGCCTCCCTCCTCGTGGTGGAAAGACAGCTCACCCAGATATCTCTGCATGGGGGGCGAGAGAGCTTTTCTCTGGCAGTGTTGAGAAAGCAGATCTCATTAGGTCCCCTCTCCATCTTCCTACTCTGGACACTGGTGGGGGAATGAGCTGTGCTGGCGGCTGGACTTCAGGCTTTGGCACGTGGGAGGAAGCTTTGTCCATGAACAGCAGGCGTCTCTCTCGGGAGACCCTCACCCCTGCTGCAGCTCTGGAATCCGGGGAAGGGAGCTGACCCGCTGGGCTGGCCGTCACCCTCCCCACTGCAGCCCACTTCCTGATGTACTGCGTGCTGTGTGGGCCCTGAGGAACGGGGTTCCCCGAGAGACAGGAAAGCACAGTGGTGGCTTCTGGACCCCCCGCCATCACCTGCTCTGTGCGACTTTGGGTGACTTCTTAACGTGCAGTGCCTCACCTGCAGATCAGGTGTGAGCTCTGGTCTCACCTGTGGGAGAATTTTGACCCGTTTCAGTCTGTTTCCAAGTCCAGTGCTCATGGAGTATTTTCTCTTGCATTTTGGAAATTGACTTTCAACTTCTTCGTGGTGACCGTTTGGCTTTGGATACAATGAGTTTGCTTTTCTGAATGAACTGGGGATTCATTGAGTCAGGGAGTTAGATAAGCAGGACGAGATGTGGCCCGAATGCCTGGTGACGTCCATTGTTTCAATGAAGTGACTTTTCTCTCCTGCATCCAGATTGGTGAGAAGGCCCCACATCACGCCTGCTTGTACGGCCTCCTGGGCCTCAGGTGTCCCTGCCCACCCGGGCCAGGTTTTCCCCCAGCCTCCTTTCCTGTTCCCCTCCCTCTGAGCCCTCTGCATGGCAGCTGCTCCCCGGCCTCAGCCTTCCTCTGTCTCGGCCCTGGCACGTGCCCCTGGCTCGTGCCACCCAGAGAGGGAGCACTGCTCCCTCTCCTTTCACCCAGAAAATTGCACCCTCCTCTTGGATCATGGCCCCTGTCCCATATGCTTGAGGGAGCAGTGCTCTCCGATTCCCCTTCCTCTGTCCTCCCACCATTGAATGTCCCATTGGATTGTCACTGCCCGTGTCCCAGTCCCCCTAACCAGACTGGATCTTCCTATCTTCCTAAATATCCACAGCCTCTTGCACAGAGCTGGGCACACAGAAGCACACTGAGTCTGCTCTTTTCTCTTCCGGGGGCACAAGCTGGTTAGTTGATATGAAACAGCCGGTGAGCACTTCCAGGTCGCTCATTTGTGCTATTGTTGTTTAGAAACCAGATGAACCTTCCTCAGCCGCCCTTTGGCTCTTGAGAGGCAGCCACGGTGCTCTATGATGAAAGTGTAGTAGGTACCAGGTGGCTAAGTGTTTGTGCAGGTGGGCGAGGGGGTCACCCCAGAGTGCACAGACCTTGATGGGAGTAGATGGGGGGTCAGGGCGATGGTCTCCAAACTGGCTGGATACTGCAGTCTGTTTCCTTTCCTCCTGGGCACTTGGCTCGATGACATCTCCAGGGTGGCCATGTGACTGCTTTCTAGACAATGGAAAGTGGGTGGAAGAGCCAAGAACATTCCTTCTAGTCCTGGCCGGTAAAACCCTCCCAGGCTGACTCTCTTTCCCCATCTTCTGATGAAAGGAGAGTTACTGTAAGGACCTGGAACATGGAAGGAGCCTGGGCCCCTCGGGAGAACCAACCAGGACAACCACCTGACCAGGGACGGATTCCATTGCTGCCTGGTGAAGAGATAACTCAGGTTTTTATGAAGCCACTAACATGTTGGGCTTATTTGTTACAGCAGCTTGTTTAACCTGACTAATACACTTCCTAAGTCTGATTTTTCTCCTTAGGACCTCTGACCTGTGAGTTGCTGCCCCAGAGTCCTACATGGCCAATTCTTTGTCATCTTTCAGGAGCTGGTTCAGGTGGCACCTTTTCTGGGTAGCCCTCCCTGATCTTCCAGGACTGTCAGGTGCCAGTTCTCTTAGTCCCAACATTTCCTGGGTTTATCTCTATTGTTGTACCTAACACGTGGCGTCATAAAGGTCTGTCCACTTGTTTCTCTCTCCCACTAACCTGTGAGCATCTCCATGGGTAGAAGTCGGTTCGTGTCCCCCACGCCTGGCATGGTACAGATAAAGACTGGGTGCTTGGTGTGTTCTTGTGAGGCTGGCAGGGAGGGAGGGAAGAGAGGCAGAGAGTCTTCAGAGTCTTTTAGTCCTTCCTTGGAATTAAAGTTACAAAATAAGATCAGAGTACAAATACCCCAAAGGTATACTTTTGAGGCACAACAGGCTTTTTATTATAAACTGGCCTTCTCTCCCTGTACCATCCAGACCATCCAGCCATTAAGAGATTAGATCCCTTCCCTCGGGTCTATTTTCCTATTTATGGGTTTGCTCTTACTCCTGTCTTCACACTGGCTTTTGCGATTGTGCTTTCTTTCGCCATCCATCCATCCATCCATCCATCCATCCATCCATCCATCCATCCATCCATCCATCCCTTTAAAAAATGTACTATGTGCAAAGTGCTATTCAAAACATAAACCATTGCCATGAAAAAACCAACAAATATCCATGTCCTCACAGAGCACGCATCCATCTGTCCGTCTAACCATCATTACCCATCTACGTCTATATCCATCTACCACCTATTATCTGTCTGTCTGTCTATCTAGCTATCATCATCTAGCTAGCTACCTGGCTATTTAGCTAGCTAGCTATCATCTATTATCTGTCTATTCGTCTATCTACCTATTATCTATATATCTATCCATTATCTATCTGTCTATCTATCTATCTATCTATCTATCTATCTATCTATCTATCTATCTATCTATCTATCTATCTATCTATCTCTCACCTCTCATCTCTCTCCCCGTCCATCCTTTACCACACAGCTGTGCTAGAATTCTAACCACTTGTTTGCATTGGCTAGTGCAGTATGAACAGAAGGCATGTGTGTCACCACTGGGAAGAGATTTACAGGCACTTCTTGTTTGGCCGCATTCCTTTTCCTCCACAGAGGCCGACAACATCCTAAGTGTTTCCTGCTTCATCAACTTGGGTCCCGAGTGAGGCCCACTATGCCATGTAGACCACCCTCTCCTCCAGCATAATGACCAAACTGCTCCGGACATGTAGTGTAAGAAAGAATCACAATGTTGTGATGACCATTGCGAGCTTTGGTCGCTTTCTCTGTGGCACACACTGGGCTCGCCTGGCTGATAGATACAAAGTGACAGATTGTTTTCCAGATGGTTATACCAATTTACTTCTCCATCCTCAGTGCTGCCAGTGTCTGTCTTACCCTATCCTCACGCACCTGGAATAGCATCTTTTTAGTTTGTTAAAAAAAATTGATCAGTTTCAAAGGTGAAAGGATTTTCATTTTAATTTCCATCTCTTTGATTAGGAGGGGGGTTGAACATCTATGTAATGGCCATTTGCTTTCCTTTTTTCAGTAACCACGTTTCTGTGTGCCTATTGTGTGCCAGAAACAATGACGCATAGACAGTTTCTGAGGACTTTCGTTTTAGTTCTACCAGAAGAAATCGGGGCAAGTTTGAAATCGAGGCAAGCTTGAAATCGAGGCAAGCTTGAGTTGCAGGCATGCAGATTATTGGGAAGGGAATTCCCTTATGGGATGAATGCAAGGCAGGAAAGTCAGTGCGGAGGAAGAGCAGAGGGGCTGGACCTGTGAGGGCAGGTAGGGGGCAGGGAAGGTTGCTCTGGGAGCCCCGAGGCCCCTGTACAGCTTCCTCTGCAGGCTGCTTCCCATCAGGCCCCACTCAGGTTTATAACCATCCCCATCCTGCCTCTGGAGGGAGCCAGGTTGGGGGGATCCACGTGGCCCAGCTCTGGTTTGGCTGTGCCGTGAGGCCCGTACTGCCTCCCGACAGCCCCACTCCAAGCCTCGGAGCCGGCGGAGGGCTGTTCATTACAGCAGCTCATTATCTCGGAGCTTATGTAAGCTCTTCTCAAGGCTCCTTGCCGGACCCAGGTCTTTACAGGGAAGCTGCTTGCGCAACTGTTTCGACGGCCCATTTGAATTAGTTTCTAACATGATATTTGCTTTAGAATTAAGTTGATTGGAGACCCATGGGACGTTGGGGCTAGGCTGCAGGGAAAGGCCTCCTCTCCCCCCCACCCCCACACCTCAGCCTGGCAGAGGCTGGTGGCTCCCGGGACTGTTGCTAAGTGGCAGTGGATTGGAAGAGGCGTCTCAGGGTTCCAAATTTTCTTCCATCTTATGCCATGATAAGCAATTCAGGCCAAGGGCTTCGGCCTGTGGGAAGAACCAGATCACGCTATGGAGGAGGTGGTACCGGGCGTGACAGAGCAGAGACCAGGAGCCATCCTGCAGGGTGGGGTGGGCAGGGCCCCTCCCGGAGGTCAGCTGGGCCTTAGAGAGGGTCTCCCTCATGAGGGTCTCTCCCAAGGCAGGACACTGAGTGAGAGGAAAGGAGCGTGTAAATGGCTGCGTCGAGGGACACTTGGCTGTTCCTTTGGCTTCCAAATCCACTCAGCTGACTCCTTAGTACCAGAGAGCACCTGCCCGCTCATGTTCGCTCAGGCCCATGGACATTATTTGTCTAAGCCGACCTGGCCGGGAGCTTTCCTAGAAGCCTGGAATGGACCCAGGAGCTAGGGTCCTCCCTGGGCCCAGGGCGTGTTGGCACTGGTCTTACCCCCATAGTCTGCTTGGCACACTCCAGCCCTAATGTGGAGTGACATCCCTGGGGTCCTCTGTGGACAGTTCTGTGGGCTGTTCTGTCGAGTAGATGAGATCCAAGAAGACTCCCTCCCTGGACTGGAGGACAGAGCGAGCCACAGCCCCTCAACCCTCTGCACGGACAGAGGCAGGAAGGAAGCCTGACAGTTTGCTTTTTAAAAAATCTCTCTCTCTTTCTAAAAGCCCAAACCACACCCATCAGAGAGCATTCCAATGAAAATGCAATCCCCAGACAAACCATATTTTCAGCAAACCAAACCTCATCCTGGGAGACGCAGACTGGGGTCCCTTCCAAGCCTGCACCCTCCCTGGGCTGCTCTGACACGGGAGTTGGGGGAAGAGGGGTGGGGCCTGGACCTCAGGTCATTGGGACACTCTGTCAGAGGCTCACAGTCCCCTAGGGACTGTGTCTTCCTGAAGAAGGTCATACAGCTCTGCTGGGACTTTGTTCTCCCTTGAATTATTCAGCGCACGCCACCTGGGGTGCTGGCCGTGAGCACAAGTGGAGACTGGATGCGGGTAACCTTTAATACGAGCAGAAAAGCTTAATAAGGTTACATTAGGGCCCAAGAAGCCCCGGCAGGGTGAAGCCTCTACAGCTTAATAGCCCATCTAGAGACGGCTGCTGGAAGAGCCATTTACTCCGCAGCATGCCGGCCAACAGCCCAGAGCCTCTGCTGGTTGGGGTGGGAGGGGGCGGGATGTGGCATCTGGAGCAGAGCTGCTGGGGCCTGGAGGTGTCCTGGGGCCTGCAACCCTTTGGGGGCCCTGCGAGCTTGTGGCAGCGTCCTGACTCCCCCGCTTTTTTGAAGTTGCTCTTGGGCAAGATTCCTGGGTTCTCTGAGCCTGTTTTCTCCTCGTCAGGCGTTTACTGAGAGCCTGAGTGTGGCAGGCACTTTTGATCCATGTGTTGTTTCCATGCAGTGGCACGGACAGTCCCGGGGCCAGCGTCCGTCTCCAGCCATTGCGTCACCTGGAGCCTTGCACCTGCGTGCTCTCAGGATGGTGTGGGATCACTGGTTTCTTCCCTCACCCAGTCACTCACTCCCCTGGGGAGCCCAAGGCTGAGCAGTGAGGGGACCAGCACGGATAGGAGGGTCTGGCCAGTAGGTGCAGCAGGAGTGAGCAGGGTGGTACTTTCTGGGACCCTGGGATTTGGCTGAAGAGCCCCAGTCTCTGTCCTCAAGAGCACCTTGACTCTCTTGACTGCCTGCCCTCCCTCCCTCCCTTTTTCCCTGGCTCCTTCTCTCCCTCCCTTCCATTCCTCCAATAATTTTCGAGCATCTCCTGTGTGCCAGGTGCTCTTCTAGGCACTGGGGATTCAGCAGGAAATGAAACAAAACAAAGTCCCCGCTGTGTTTGCTACCAGGATGGGCTGGCGGCGGGTGGCAGGGCCTTGCAGCCATTCTCACAGAGCCTGGGCCGCCAGGGCCTGGCCCGGGTTCTGCTTTCACAGCAGAAGTTGGGGCTCCACTTCCTGCTGCAGGGCTGGGACAGAACAAAGCCCTGGGGCAGGAGCCCCTCATGCCTGGATGTCCATGGCGTGTGCACACAGGAGAGCGGGGGATTTCAGACTGGGGGATGTTTCTGAGCTGAGACGGGGGAACTTTTTAGGAGTGCAGGCTCCCAGGTCTCACTCCAGAGACGGGATCCTGCAGGTCAGCAGTGGAGCCCATAGCCTGGTTTTTAATAAGCGCCCCCAACCCCAGCAGTTCTGTCTGATGCAAGTGGTCCCCTGGTCACAGTCTGAGAAACACCGGTGTGTGTGTGTGTGTGTGTGTGGGGGGGATCGGTGTAGAGGGGCCTGGATTGAATCCTAGCCTGCCACTTATTTCTTGACTAACTTTGGGCAAGTGCCAACTACCATGGAGGGTCTGAGATTTTTCCTTCCCTGCAAGCTAACGAGTCAGCCTGCCACCTTTCCTCCGTGCTGGCTGAAGATACAAGATCCCTGGGGCAGAGACGAAGGTTGTTATTACTCGTTATTACTCACTGCACAGCAGGGGGCACCAGCTGCATAATCTTTTTGGTCCCCTTTTGTCCCCCAAACCCCACAATGTGACACGAGGTGCTGTGCGTGGAAGGGGCTGCCTTATAGCTGAGGACCCCAACCTAGAAAACCCTGATCTTTGTGGGTGGGCTGTAAGCAAACTTGCCTGGCTTCCGCCTTGGGGGGAGGTGATCTCTCTATCTCCCGAGGCTGTGTGCTGTTCAAACACCCTTGGAAAGATAGTCTGGAGCAGAAGTTGGAGGTGCCTCTCCAAGACGTGCAGAAACATGAGACTTGGAGAAGTGTGTCCCAGTGGCGAGCCTGTGAGCCTGTTCCCACATCTGGAAGGGGACAGTCATGGTTCCTGCCCTACAGAAACACTTCGAGCCAGGTGGACATGGACACAGGCCTTTCCTTTCCCCCCTCTCCCCCTCCACTACCCCGTCCCATGGGTGGGGGGGCGCTGGAGGAGGAGCACGGTCTTGGCAGACTTGGGAGAGTCTGCAGATTTCTGGTCATTTCCTAAATCCTCCTGCTGGTTTGGAGTTGGCTTCTCTCTCCAGCTCAGTCTGCTGGGACCCTGCTGCAGGTGCTGTGCCCAGGGCCACCAGCGGCACACGTCCTTCTCCAGTGAGGTGTGATGGACGACCGACAGCCCGAGAGAAATGAGAAGTGCTTCTTCTGCTTTATTGTTCGTCACTTATGTAAAGCAATCTACATTTTTAGCTGTTAATGAAGGATTATAGATGTGTTAGAAAAAAACCCACAAAACCGCTATTCTTTGCACTTGGATTGTTAATTAAATTCCAAAGCTCCATTTTCAAGTTTTAATTAATAGCACAGGATCTTACTCGGCATGTTGTCCTTACATGGAGTCTCTCCCTCTCCCCGTCTCGAGGGAAGCTCTCGGAGCAGGTATCTTGGTGCCGGGTCCCATGGCCCCCACCCGACAGGACGTACAGGCTCGGCCATGCCTCCCCTGGAGGGGGACCCGGCCACTTCACCGCTGCTGCCAGGAGAGAACTGGGCGGCACTTTTCCTCACCAGAGCTTGCGGACAGTCGGAGGGTCATGCAGGTCCTTGTTCCTGGGGCTGGGGATGCAGCCCGGCCATTGAGGGGTGTCCGCCAGCCCCCTGATGCTCCCTGCAGCTCAGGAGCTGCCTCCGTGTGAGCTGCGTTTCCTGGGTGAAAGGGAATTGCTCGGTGTGGATGGGCGTGCATGGCGCTTCCTCTACGAAGTCAGAAAGCTTCTTAGAAAACAACGCAGTAGGACTAGCTGGGGCTCATTTCATTCCCACAAACCTTTGCAGGGCATCTGCTATGTGCTGGGTGCTATGCCAAGGACCTGGGATCTGAAGACACACTCTGGAGAACCTCACGGCAGGAAGGGGATGGGTTTAGGTTCTGATGTCCACACAGGGAAAGAAAAAGCATCTGGTAAACATCACTCTCCACTTGCCACCTCGTGCCTGGATCCGGGCCCTCGGAAGAGCAGGGCCCATGGAGCTCCTGTATCGTTTTTGTGTCCCAGCTGTGCTGTCCCTGTAAGGACAGCGGAGACCAAAAGACCGTTTGAACAGAGTTAGGGCTCTGAGGTCAGCGCATAAAGCGACCCCAAGCACGCACAATTGAATTCTTGTACGTTAAATTTCCACATGATGCCAACAGTGGACACAAAACAGCAACGTGGAAAGAGATCAGGGGAGATTTGCTTCATGTTTGGCCTGAAAGAGGACACAGGCTGAGGGTGTGTGCGGAATAAAGATTCCGGGTGCTCCAGAGACGGCACAGGTAGACACAGCTGCCGGGGGTACACAGAGGAGAGGCCCTGGGCCCCTCAATCTGGGGCAGGGAGAAGGTCTGAAGGAGGAGACGGCATGTCAATTCCTGAAGGTTGCAGGTCCTACTGAGCAGGACAATAGATTTGGAGCAAGATTTGAAGAATTAGACGTGTAGCCACACCTGAGCGCCTCTGACACTGGGGACGAACATCGTCAGACTGCGACTGTATGTGTCGCCCGTGTCTAGCACGGTCTGGTTACTTAAAAGTACCTGTTGAAGGAATGAAAGACCAGTCATTATTTTTCTCTGCTCTCTTTTGAAAAGAAGCCATGAACTCATCCTCTCACGAATCCCAGTGTTTCCCGGCCAGGGGCTATTTTGCCCTTCAAGGGGCGTTTGTCCACGTCTGGAGATACTTTGGTGGTTACAGTGGGGGGGTGTTGGGGGTAGAGGCAAGAGATGCTGCTAAACATCCCACAATGCACTGGGCAGCCCCCCCACATTTATCCCACCCCAAGTGTCAATAGAGCTAAGGTGAGAAACAGCACCAGTACTACTGGGGGCGTGAAAGGCTATGGGCTGGGGCCTGCAATGGGGAGCTGAGCGCCCGCAGCAGTTCTCACTTTTCTGCTCACGTGAAGCCTTGGCAGGAAGGGTGGGATTTAGGATGTTTGGGCTCAGGAACTCCCAGCGTTTCCCATCCCCCTGGCTCCTGCAGTTGGCTGCACTGTTCCTTGTAGCCAGAGGCTGACACACTGCCCGCTCTCCTGAGGTCTCCCAGACTCTGGCCTTGGGCTTCCTGGCTCTGGGTATGCTATGGACTTTTAGAGCAGGAACCGGGGCAGACCGTCCCCCCATCTTGCCTCTGGCTGTTCTGGCCAATGCCCCCACATATACCATCCCCCTCCACCTTTGGACTTCTCTGTCTCCCACGAGCAATGGCACCCCAAATCCTATCTGCTTCATGCCCCTGCAAGGCGCTCTCCCGAAGCTCAAGCTGTGTCCTTTGCTGTTCTGTGACACTGATGGGGCACATTGCAACACTCAGCCTTTAGCCGATCTGTCTCTGGAAGTGCCACCTCCTTGGCCGCCTGCAGGCTCCATCATGACCCCTCACGGAGACCAGCCATGAGTCTACCCAGGTGTTAGACTGCCCAGCACGAGCTCTGTGCCCGGCTCCCCCTAAGTGCTGTGCATGTGTGATCACAGCACCAGGAGGAGCTCACGAGCCCCTTGTCATTGCCGTTATCGGTGGAGGAGACAGAGGCTGGGAGAGGAGAAGTAACTGCTCCCATCGTGGCAGAGCCGGGCTTTGGACCAGGGGCTGTTGGACTCCAGGACCTGGCCCCTGTGCCCCTCAGGACAGCTGTGGGCACGCAGCAGGCACTCAATGAAGAGGCCATGGTGTGTGGCGCGATGTTGATGACAGCGCGATGGGGGCACCACCGATGCCTGGCAGGCAGCGACGATGGGAGAGACCCAGGAAGCGTTGTTTGGGTCCTTTACTCCCCTCGCCACCCAGTGACGCAGGCGTGGGAGGGTCTTTGGAACAGGTTTGCTGCCCAAAGCCCTCAGCAGCATCGTATAATTTAGGGCTGGCCCAGCACAAAGAGGTCCCTAGTCACCTCTGCCATCGTATAGATGAGAAGAACAAAGCCCCCAGGGCAGAAGAGGCTGGTAGTGGGAGGGCCCTGAGCGGAGCTTGCGACCAGTGCTTCCAGTGCGTGCTTGTGGCCTGGAGCGGACACCACGGCTTGGACTCAGTAAGGCAGTGACGCCCCAGGGCCTGCACTTGAAAGAGGAGCTCACCCAAATGAGGACCACAGTGTGCAGGTGCCTCACTCACTCGTCTCGTCCTGGTCCGGACCCTGGGCCAGGCAAGTGAGGGAAGCAAGCGAGCTGGGGGCGCCCAGCCAGTGCCCCCCCACACTTGAGATTCCCTCCAGGCAAAGCACGACTTGAGCTGGGCCCCCGCCCGGGGCCAGACGCCCTGCCTCGTCTGTTTGCATCTCCAGAAGGGATGTGAAATGCAGCAAATAAATCTCAGAGCAAATTGCTGGAAAGCTCCTTTAAAAGCATGGGAGACACGTCATTAGTCTTTACCGGGAGGCGCAAGGGGAGTTCACATCCGCGGAGTGCTGGTTGGGACATCTCTGTTGGTTGCTAGTGCCAGCAAACCCGGCCAGCTGGTGGACAAGGGCCTTCGTCCAGGGGCTCAGACAGCTGGGGCCACTTTCTCCCTTCCTGCTTTAGCTCCGCGTCTGGTCAGTTTCCTTGGCCCCTTGCCTCCTAGTGGCAACACAGCTGCTGCTGCTCCAGCCTCACCTGCCTCCAGGCCTCTCTCCCAGCGGGCTCCCAGCTTTTGTTGGCTCAGCTGAGATCACATGCCCATCCCTGGACCAATCACCGTCACCAGAGAAAATGCAGTTCTCTGTCTGGCCAGGGCTGAGTCACATGTCCGCTTCTGGAACCAGGGTTGGAATGAACACAACCCAAACTCAACGTGTAGGAAAGATGCAGGGTGGCCAGAGAACTGTTATCAAAAGGGAGTGGAGGCACCTGGGCAGACGGGGTCCATAGGCCAAGGAATATCCAGTGCAGCACCACAAACCATGAGAGACCAGAGTCCGCAGGACGCACTGCCCCTCTGCGTCTGACCCTGTCAGGCACTGACCAGCCCCTCCCGCCGTGGTTGGTCCTGCGTTTACCGTGTACTTGTGAGGCCAGTTCAGCGCAGTCAGACGGAACTGACTATAGCCAATCTGGGCGTGACAGTGAGATTTCTAAGCGGCATTTAATCTAAATAGTCACGATTTCCAGTGGTCTTGTAGGTATTGTGGGGACAAAGCCCCAAAAAGCAGTTTCCAGGCTCTCGGCCTCACATAGAAAGGTGCTGGCTCGGGTAGTAAACGGCCATCAACTGTGATCAGATGGCCAGCAGCTGTGGCTAGTTGGCCGTCAGCTGTAACCCGTAGGCCATTGGCCACTAATATAACTGCTGTGGCTACGCTAGCAGAAAAGAATGGGGGCTAGCAAGAAGATGGTGGCTGGCAAGCGCGGACTGCTGTTAGGCAGATTATGTAGATCCTGCTTCCTGTGTCTCCAGGCCGCCCCGCCGGACGCCCCACATGGCAAATGGTACAGCGAGCAGGGTCCCCTGTGCGACAGTATTCATTGTGTAAACACACTCGGTGAGACGTGATCAGTTGTCCAACGGCACCACAGGCCTGGAACAGTTTGTGTGGTCAGACACGTCCGGACGCCGGCCAGCGCAAGGGGCACACACAGACGGGGGGAAGCGGGTGTGGGAGGCAGTAGGCTTGTTCTGCGCTCCAGAACCCCATCCCGGGTGTATCTCCTGCCCCCCACTGCCACCGATCTCTGGGTTGCTGTCCTCATTGCGTCCTCTGGCCCCGGACTGGACCCCCCAGCCTCTGCCTCAGGACGGGGCTTTCCCAGGGCTCCCTGAGAGAGCTAGGATTCTCCCCGTCACGTGTGCCTACTGTTATGCCCTTTGGAGGAAGGCTGGGGCGGGGTGGGGTGGGCTGTGGCCTCTGCCACCAGCTGGCCTGGTCGCTCAGGGCTGGTGGTCGAGCCGCCTGCACTGGGACATGGACACAGCTCCCTTTCCTCACCTCTTCCGCCCTGGGCTGGGCTCAGCGCAGTGTCGGGTGGCTGGCGTTGGGATCCGCAGCCTCTGTCCCTGAGCATTGTGGTGCGTTTGGGCAAGTGGTTTAACCCGTCTAAACGGTCCATCACAGGCAACGCGGGCACAGGATGGCAGCCTCTTCGGGCTCAGGCAGGTAAAGGGTCGGCACGCGCTGGCTCAGAGCCCGCAGTCCATGTTGGCTGTTATTACTGTTTTTATTAGATCTGCGACATTTATTGTTCAGCCCTAACGATGAGCAGGCGTCTCGCCAAGTTCTGAGCGTGCAGTGACAAATAGTCTTTGTCTGTGGGGGAGACAGGTGAATGGATAATTACAGTTCAGTGGGACATTAGCTTTTATACCTATCTTGCTCCAAATGGGATTAAAGCAGCCGTATCATGTGACTAGAGCGTGGATGGCAGGTGTAAGCCCAGGTGCTCCCAGAGCCCCAGGCGCACCCTGTCTCCTGGTAGACGGAAGTCCTGGTGAGCTTCCTGGAGGAGGTGTCAGAGTGTCTGTCCTTCCACGAAAAGCCGCCTCTCCCTGGTCCCCACTGGGGATGATGGCCGGAGATCTGGTCTGAGGCTGCCTGAGCTGGGGCCGTGTGACATTATCACAAGCTCAGCTTGCTCAGGACCATGGAGTGCCCTCAGGCTGTCATCCTGTCTCCTGTTCTACCAACCCAAGGTGTTTTTAATGCCCCCAAAGGGAGAGCTGGGTTTCCAGTCATGCTCCCCTTTCTCTTGCTCACGGCTTCTGGGGAGCCATCCAGCTGTCCTGGGGTCCTGAATTGTGCTCCCCCAGGTCCAGGACAGTCTGTGCTTTAGCACCGGGGTGGGCCCAGGAGCAGGGCGAGCTGGTCAACGGCGTCCCTGCCACCCTCTCACTGAAGAGGGACAGGAACCCTCAGGTGGTGTCTAACTGCACGTGTCCCTTTGGACCTGGAGGCTCCCAGGCCGATGTGCTCATTTGTTGTTCTTTTTTGAAACTGTGTTGGATTTGTTTTGTGCCTCGGTGGTGGTGGCCACTGTGACAGAGCCACCACAGCTCCAGTGGAAGCTTCCAGAGACAAGGATGCGGCGACTGGTGGTCTGATGGTGCCTTTTTCTTTCCAGTGGCCTGGCTGCTCTGCGTTTGGGAGCTTCCTGTCACTTCCAAATTGCTGGGAGACAGAGGTGAGGCCTCGAATCTTTCTGTAGCTTCCTTCACTCCAGAGGTCGGTCAGATGTGCAGAGCCGATTTGGACTGTCACTGAAGTATGTCTTGGCCAAGGAGGCTTGGGGACAGGGTGTCACTGGGGTAATTCCCGGTTTACTTGGCACTTTTAAACATGGGATTTCAAAGGCTGCGGCCAGGTGGTCTAGGAGATGGATGCGTGCTCTCACAGTGATGGCAGCTCCTTCTGGGAGTCACATGTTAGAAGGAGGGGGCAGGACAGCCCTGCATTCCTGTCACTGTGGTGACTAGAGAGAGAACGCTCTCCTGTCGGGGCCTGTCCTTGTCACAGAAACAGAAACAGGCTGTGGGACAGGTGACTCGATGGTCCTATTTCATTCTAAGCGTCTCTCTCAGCACCTACGCACCCCCCACCCCCACCTTTATGCTTTTAAAATTTGTGTTTGGTTTGGGGACTGTGCTGGTGAAATTCCACACTGAGGATTTGTACCAGGACCCCCCAGCCTCGGGGTCTCTCTCCCCTCCTGAAGGGAGAGTTGCCTGTGATCTCCTCCGTTGGGGGTGGGGGGTGCGGTGCTGGGTCCATCGTGGCTGCAGGAGCCAGAGGGTGAGGAGAAGGGCCTGCTGGGGTCCAAGCCTTCCCCAGGGTTGGGGTTGGGTGGTACCATATTTCCCCGAAAATTATTTTTGCTGCAAAGGACGCATTAGGGCATATGTTCAGGGGATGTCATCCTGAAAAATCATCCTAGGGCTTGTTTTCCGGTGAGGTCTTATTTTCGGGGAAACACGGTAGATAGTGGCTCCCCGGAACAGGCCTTCCCGGTTTGGCCACATGACTTTCAGAAACATCTGAAAAAGAGCAGAACTAAACCAGATCTGGAGACCCCATTTACACATCCTAATTGAACTAGCCCCCTTCCCCGCCCCCATCCATCCAGGGCGTGGCAACCCTGCTGCCTTCTGGTGACTGCTTTTCTGTGTGATCCCGTTTTAGAAGCAGCCATCTCCTTTGGGCTGACCTTTCTGCTTTGAAATTGTCTATCACAGCATTTTACAGCCCGAGGTTTGGACATTGCTTCATTTCATTCTTTTTCTGGGAAAAAAAGCCCCCAAAGCAGAACCCACAGCCCTAACAATGCAGCCCCACCCCACGCTCTGGGCTCACCGCAGTCCTTCTGGTCTTTTCGAGGAAAAGTGGAGAAGGTTTGCTTTCCAGTTTGCAGTGGGGGCTGCTGCTTTTTCCTCTGTGTCTGGGGAGAGAAGGCTCGAAGATGGGGTTCGCCCTGGGAGCCCCAGGAAAGGTCCAGGCTGGTGAGGCAGTGCCGGAGAGGTGGTGTGCTGGGATCTGAGCAGACCCCTGAACACAATCCTTCTCTTGAGAGATCATTTGCTCTTCTCTGGCGGTTTCCATCCCCCGCCGATGTTTGGTGAGCAGGGTGTATACCCACTGAGGGTTGGGAAACACAGCTTTGCCTCCCTTGGAAGTTTTAGAGTGTGTACAGAGCACGAGCCAATGGGACTCGGCCTGGTTGGTTGGGGTGTTCTGTCCCTGGGGACGCTGTCAGAACAGCAGAGGCGCTGGCTAGGTTGGATCAGCCCCTAGCAGCAGGGTGGGGTGGGGTGGGGGACAGTTGTGCTGGTTGTGCACTGCCCCAGGGCACCTGGCCTAGTGGGTGAACAGGTGCTGAATTTCAGCCTGCATCGCCTGCCAAGCCTGGTGCCTGGCTCGGCTGTGCCTGCCCGGAGGACCTGGCACTTTCTTTGCACGAAAGCCTCTGTATAGGTCAGCGGTGGCCTCAGGACCTCCTTGGGCTGATTTTAGAAGAAGAAACATGTATTAACCATGTCCTTTATTTTCTGTATTCTGGTGCCCTTCCCGGGTCAGCCAGTTCCCAGAGATAGTAAACACTTTGCCCTGGAGTGGGCCTTTCAAATTCAGACCATCTGATCCAGAACCCCTAGCCCCACCCCCTCTCTCAGCTCCCACACCCAGGGCCACTGTCCCCCTGCCCCAATCACCCAGGCCAGGTACAGGCAGCTAGGGGCAGCCCTGATGCCCAGAGCCCGCTGAGATTATTCTAACTGGCCAATCCTAGGCCTGCTCCCCCTGCCTCGCCTGTTTCTTTCCACAGAACCCACCATCAAGCCCCTTGCCCGTGTGTCCCCAGCCCTTCGTCCTGACGTGCCCTGGGGCTTCCTATGTGGACCTGCGTCGGGAGCCCCCTTCTCCTTTGGGATCTGCGAGCTAACAAACTTCTTTTGTCACAGTAGTCATTCCCTTATCTGTGTGTCCTACCATGGTTAAAACAAACCCGGGGTCCCCTTAAAACATGTTGCCAGAGAGGCTGCCTGGGGAAGAACCCCCAGAAATCACCCTCAACAAATCGACTGCCCACCAGGCCCCCCAGCTTGGGGTCAGCCCGAGGCCAGCCGCTGTCAGGGAGTTAAGCTGGGCAGAAGTGATTCCCACAGGGCCAGGGCGGGGGGTGGGGCTGTGTGCTTCTGGAGAAGGGTGGGTGGGGGGTAAATGAGAGAAGAGTGACTTCCCAGGAGTCAGACAGATCTGGACCTTAACCCTGGCCACTCCATGGGTGGGCGACCTTGGGTTAGCTGATTCATCTCACTGGCCCTCAGATTCTCGGCTATAAACCAGGGACAAAATCTCCTCCGTAAATCCGTGAGGAGTAATCCCTGAATGCATAAGGCATGGTGTTGGGCTGTGTGGTCGGCTGAACAATGAACCCCCAGAGATGTCCACACCCTAGTCCCTGGAACCTGTGAAAGTTACGTTTTACAGCGAAAGGGCATTTGCTGACGTGGTCTTGTGATGAGAGATTACCCTGGATTATCCAGGCGGCCTCCATGTAATCCCAGGGTCCTTAGAAGAGGGATGAAGGAGGGCCAGGTAGAGGAGAGGGCACATGACCACGGACGCAGAGACTGGGATGACTCGGCTATGAACCAAGGAACGCTGGCGCCTCTAGAAGGTGGAAGAGGCAGGAACAGAGTCTCCCCGGACCCTCTAGAAGGAGCCAGCCCTGCCCACACCTACAGTTCGGCCTGTAAAACTCACCTCAGACTTCTGACCTTAGAACTGTAAGAGAAAAAGGTGTGTCGTCTTAAGCCACTAGGTTGGTGGTAATTTGTTACAGCGACGACGGGAAATGAATACAGGCTGTTCGTAGTTACTATGAGAGCAAGGACAGTGCGTGTGTGAGCTCAGGTTCTGGGATCAGCTGCCTGGATGAGAGCTGTGGTCTGTGTGACTTTGGGGACACTACCGAACCTCTCTGTGCCTCGGTTTCCCATCTGTGAAATGGGGATGAGACTACTGTCCACCTCCTGCCATTGTTTGCTTTATGCCTGACCCTGGGGAGGAGAGATCATGGAGTGCTTCGCTTTAGAAGGTTTTAATACAGATATTATTATTTACGTTAGCTAGAGACCCTGGACCCAGACCTGGTCTCATCCCCGCTTGGGGCCCAAGGTCTCCACATAGCAGGGGTTTGATAAGTGAGGTCTCGGATCCAGTTCCTGCTCTTCAGGTAACAGGTCAGAGGTCAGAGCTGGAGCTCCCAGGGTAGCCCAGCGGGTCAAGGGCAGTCTGACCCATGGCGTCCCAAGTCCCAGGGTGGTGGTCTCCAGACCACGCCTACCTCTGGGGGCTCGCCGTGCACTGGACCGCAGGGCACAGACACCTGGAGGCAGCTGTGACGTCATTGACG
The DNA here is from genome assembly GCF_964194185.1 of Rhinolophus hipposideros. Classification (NCBI taxonomy): domain Eukaryota; kingdom Metazoa; phylum Chordata; class Mammalia; order Chiroptera; family Rhinolophidae; genus Rhinolophus; species Rhinolophus hipposideros. The sequence continues at coordinate 92,356,850 of NC_138054.1, forward strand.
GGGCTCACGTCCGACCAAGATGACGGCATCGGAACCAGCGCCCGCTCCTCACCTGTTCTGTCGTCCGCCCGCCTTTTGCGAGCCAGCTGCCCTCCCATCTGAGGCAGATCACCAAGGCCGTGCCCCACGTTACCGTGGTCTTCCTGTGACACAGCTGTGATTTCACTGCCATGCGCTGGGTGGGTGTGAACGGCAGCCTGCCCAGCGTCAGGAAATGAGTGACAAATGCTCTCAGAGGTTTCCCTACCCAAGAAGTCTACAATGCATCTTAGGAAGGCTTTGTCACATTGAGGTGGGTGTGTGCTCCCGAAGCCTCGAATGACGTTCCGGTTGTTTAACTCTAAGAGGCAGCTGTAGGACATCCCAGAAAAGCAGCGTGTGACCAGGGTGAGGCGATAAATCCACGGAGGGAGTGTGAGAAGTGTGTGTTCAGAATCGAAATCCTTTGCACAGATGCCCGGGAGAGGGGGATCAGGACCCCTCCCGGAGGCTGGATGGGGTGTCGGACCATCAGGGATGAAGTCTAGCCTGCACGATAATAATAATAATAGTGCCGTATGCCCCACGCGGACAATTTCCAAGGGCCCGTCGATGTGCCTTTCCTTCCTTCTCCCCAACTCGACTCCTTCAAGACCATTACCTCCACCGTGTAGTTGAAGAAACCGGACTCGGGGAGGAAAGTGACATGGGTGTGACTCAGGGGACATGCTGGGGTCCAGTTCGCCGCCCTGCACCTTAGCCCTTCTTTGGCTCCATTCTGACTTTTGAAGCATGAGAAGCACAAACTCGAAGGAGCACCCAGACAGCCACGTCCCTCTGGGAGTGTGATAGGACAGGCCAAGTGTCGGGGACGGGAGGTGTCAGACCCAGGTGTGAGCCTGGTGGTCACGCAGAGGTCCAGCACCTGATGATGAGTCTTCCTTGCGGAGGGTGACAGGGCATCCGCGGGGAAGGTAAGAGTGCCCCAAAGGTGAGCATTTGGGACCTGTCTCTTATTTGTGTCAAAGTCAGGTCTAGGATTGGCTCTCTGTCCCCAGGTGTTCACGTGACAAGGTCAAGGAGTGCGTGCGACTTGCCAGGTCCCGTCTTTGGGGTTGGAGCTGCAGCTGCGAGTGAGAGCAAGCCTGTGGTCCCTCAGCTTCCCTCTGGTCCCCCAGAGCCCCGGGACAGAGAGAAGGAGCAGGACGCGGGCCTCCGGTGGGTCTCATTTGCCAGGCAAGGCAAGGCCCTGGGGGCTGGGTGTGGGGAGCAGAGTGGCAGGTAGACCAGAAGGACAGACCACCGACGCTCACATGACAACAGCCCACCATTGGAGGCCTCGACCCTCAGTAACAGGAGGAAATAAGTAGCAGGCTGGGAGTGCTTGGGGGCTGCCCTGGTTTTAACCTGCCCTTCCTCCCTCTTGGAGAGCATGGAGAATGCCCTACACAGGTTGCACTGCAGCCATGTGGGGCATAAGCCGGGCCCGGAGGCAGGCTCTCGGATGCCCCCAGTTGAAAGCATACCGAGGAGCCTGTCTCATGCTTGTCTTGTCTGAGGTGCTGTGTGTGCTTTACCATTCGAACACCTTCTGGTCTGCTGACCTCACCTGCTGCATGACCGTGGCCTCGGTGTCCCCACCTGGGAAGGAGGCAGCTGCCCTTGGGGCTTTCCTTGCTGGGCAAAGGCTCCCCACTTCTGCCAGACGCCCGCTTTATGACCAGCGGCTCCTGAGCTGTGACGCAGCACCCTTCTCTGCCAAGGAGAGGGAGATATTTATCTGATGATGGGCCTCCTTTCTCCCCACTGCTTCTGGCAATAATGACGGAGCGCCCGCGAGCGCCAGGGCCATTTTATTTTTATTTTATTTCTTCCCGAAGTTCAATACTTTCCGAAGCACCTCTGCGTGGTAATGCTATTTCCCTGGCCGGAATGCATTTATTGGAGCTGTCACTCACTCCCAAGCTGCTCCATCTCGGCTCTGCGGCAGCCTGACCGAGTGATACGGCCATCTAGAATTTAAAGGCTGATAGACCCAAATTGCCCATTCAGACCTTGCCAGTGGCACAAGTTAAGGACAGGCGTTCTGCAAATTGGTTGCTTCAGAAGTTCGCAGCCCTCAGTGACTGAGTTTTCTCTCCTGGACAGTTTCCCTCAAGGGGCTGGCGGGGGGTTTGCTGCACCCCCAAGATTGTCATTGCCAGTCTGGTTTGCCATGGTGAGCTGGCCCTTGGGTGTGTCCTGCTGCTGCTGCTGTGTTTTAATTGACCTTGAGGAGGTAGACTCCTGATGAAGGAGCTTGGGGAGGGGGTCATGATCCAGCAACAATCTAGAGCAGGTTTGAAAGGCAGGTGGACCAGAGTTGGAATTCTTCAGCTTCAGGTCCCCATCGGTAATGGGACTAGTGGTCCCCCTCTTTCCCGGGCAGTTGGGCAAACTACCAGGGTCCAGGGCAGAATGCAGTGCATGGCACACGGCTGGGGGAAGTGCCTGGATAGGCTTCTTGCCCAGGTGCTCCCTGCTCACTCATCCACATCTCAGGATTCTAGGTGTCAGCCCCCCCACCACAAAGTGGAGGGGTGTTTTCTTGCTCCCTGAGTCCTGGGGCTGGACCCTCCAGCTGCTCAAAGTTCTGTACTGAGTACCTTCTCCCTCCTCCATGGGTCTCCGTCTCCTTCAGTGGGGCACCTATTTCCTCTGCTTCATTGGGAAGCCAGGGAAACATCTGCTTTAAAAAAGAACCTGCTGGAAACCCAGCACCAGAGGAGTTAGGTCCAGACAGGTTGTCTGCAGATGAGCAGGTAAGGGAGCTGCTGAACACATTCCAAGGCTGGATGAAATGAGGCGAGCCATAGCGTTTGAGCACTTAAAATGGTTGGCTTTCCTAAGGACACATGTTCCTCGTCGCGATGGGTTCCATCCCAAGGCACTCACAGAAAGCTGAAAACATCCCAAGTCGAAAATGTGTTCAGTACCCCTGACCTACCGAACATCTCAGATAAGCCCAGCCGACCTGAAACCTGCTCAGGACACGTACGTTAGCCCCATTTGGTCAAAATCATCTAACACAAAGCCTATTTTGTCATAAAGTGTTGAACAGCTCATGAAATTCATGAAATACAATATCCAAGAAATGTTGGTGACCAGCCCACTGCAGAGTGTTAGCTGCTTACGCGTGACCGCGGGCTGACCCGGGGCTGGAGATTGCCGCCCAGCATCACAAGAGCTCGTCTACGGCATACGGCCGGCCTGGGGAAAGATCACAATTCAAAATTCCAAGTCCGGTTTCTACTAAGTGCATATTGCTTTCACACCATCGTAAAGTGGAAAAATTGTTAGGTCGAACCATCTAAGTCGGGAACTGTCTGTAGACCAAACCTTTTCCACTGCTAATTTGTTGGCCGTCCTAACTTGCTAAATATCACCTTCTCATATCTGCTTTCCTTCTTTGTGTTTTCTTTTTCTGAGCCTATCCCTTCAGCTGGGTGACTGTGTCTTTCCCAGGAATGATGGGGACCAAATAGGGGTATTTGTAGGAGCCCAGCCCAAACTGCCGTGAGCAAGAACCAGGAACCCACTGGCTCAGGAGCTAGAACCAGGGGAAGCATCAGGATGGAGCTGCTTCAAGGGAACAGGGTTGTGTGTGCTGTCAGCCGTCTGAGCCCCACCTCTGCCTCACTGGCGCCGCTTTGTTCCTTCAGGAATGCCACCTTCCTTGTCAGGAGGCAGGGCTGCAAATGGACCGCTGTACAACCTTTCATCCAGCAACAGGAGAGGCCTCTTCCCTGAGCTCCAGGGAGAAACAAATCCCAGGACAGGCCTCTCACTGGCTCACCTCATGTCATACGCCTGCCCCTTGACCAATCAATGTGGCCTCAGGGTTCAAATGCCGTGATGGACAACCCCACCTGAATCATGTGACTCGACCCAACGAGGAGCAAGAAAGAGGAGGCACAGAGGTGGCCCTGGATGGGAGCAGAAGCTCACCAGAGGCGGGGACTCTTGTTCGCATCTCCTGGAGTGTCTCTCCTCAGGCTTCTTGCAGAAGAGAGCAAGTGAAGGCAGCTTGGACTGCAAGTTCTCCGAGACTCCCCTCCAGGAAGTGGCTTCGCGGTTCATTCAAGCAGCAGCCCCAAGATGCCACTTTGCCCTGCTTGCTGTCAGCATCACCGCGGCCGAAACTGGCTCTTCCCGGCGTTCGTTGGCAGGAATGCAAGGATTTTATTTCAGCCCCCTCCTGTCCGAGGGAGCATGAGCACTTAGTAGAGCAACATGGTAATGTTTTGGCTGGAAACCAAGGCACTTGGGGACAGTATTCGGTCTCATTGAATACGTGTGTTTGCATACATCCCCACACGTCCCCTGCCCGGCTGCTCAGAAGATGAAGGGGAGAAGCAGGAGACAGTAGAGGGGACCATCAGGGGGGCGATAGACCAGGGCGGGAGGCCAGACTAGGCACCAGCTGATCCTGCAATCCTCACCTACGTGGTCCTGGCTGGAGGCGTGCTTTGCTTTGGTTTATTTTTGCCCTCCCTTGTGTGTGGGGGTGGGGCTGAACGTCACAACGTTTTCCAGGTTATGTCATAGTGCGTCTCAGGGGGGTATGCCTAGGGGCCCCTCTCTCCCCAAGCTCCCAGGAGGAGAAGGGGATGGATGGGCGCATAGGTGCCACCTCACCTCGGTCCTTGGCCTTTCCATCCCAGGACTTCAGCCAGTGGAAGAGGGCTGGGTCTTTGCTTCCCTCTAATCCTTGGAGACACATGGGGAAGCAGGAGGACTGGGGAGGCCGAGGGTGGGAAAGAGTCCACACTTGGTGTCGGAGACTTTGAGATCTGAGGGTGGGTTGGGGTGAGGGAACACCCCGATGTGAGTGGGTATGGGGGAGGGCTGACCCCAAGAAAGCTGATCGGTCCCCTGACCTGAGCTGTTTTCCATTTCACTACACAATTGATTAATCAGGTTCTTAGGTTTTAATAAGTCAGTAGGTCCAGATGTTTCCCATTGTATGTTACAAATGTTAATTATCTTCTAATTACTTATTAGCTGAAGCTGCTCTGGCAACAGGCGCCCCAGAAGCCCAGCCAAATGAGTCTGGAGCTTCAGAAAAGAGATTAACTCACGGCTTCTTCTGGCAGCGGCTTCCAGAGATTTCTCATCGCCCAAAGGGTTTTATCCAAGACTTGTTATTTTTGGAGGGGAGAAACCTGGTGATCCGTGCGCTGGGGACTGGTACAGCCAAATGTGTGGAGCCTTGGGGGCAGCCTAACACTGACTGTGTTGGTTTATTTCATCCAGTTGCTCAGCCAGGCTGCACCCAGGGAGAATGTTAATGAGATCTGGGGGCCTTGTTCTGGAATGGGGGGAGGGGCGGGCAGGCTCATCTTCAGGGCTGGCCTGGCTCCTTGGGTTTCCTCCTAGGCCCCCTCTCCCGGAGCCACTGGGCATCTAGTCCCCTGGACCTGGGTCAAGGCCCATAGGAAGGGTTCTTCTCCAAGCCGAGACTGAATGGTCGCCCCTCCATGTACACAGTGGGAGGGTGTATGGTTGATCACTCTTATTCTTGGATTTGCACCTTGATGTATGGCTGTATCACCGGTACCTTGGTTACATCCAATTCTAGTTAGTGGTCTGACCCTCTCATGTCGGAAGACCAGCACCTGACACCGAGGTGCTGCCCATGGAGGGTGGCATCTCCTTGTTGCTGCTCCTTGCTCGTCTCACCTGTCTGGCAGAGAAATTCTGCAAATGCCATCCTTCGTGGAAGGACCTCCTTGGCAGTAGGCACCCAATCCCCTTGCTGCAAACCCTACTGCTGGCATCCTCTTCTGAAGAGACCTCTTTGTTAATCATGAGGAATAAAAATATGAGGTGTGAAGAGGAAAACAGATGGGTGTAGTCATTGATCAGGGCAGTGCAAGGAGGTTTTGTAGAAAATGATGTCCTATTCCCCCCTGGAGTTGAGGCTGCATTGATTTCTGTGTAATCCATGGAAGCAATGCAGCTGTTCTTCCAGCTGCACCTGCTGGGCTGACCTGTGAGCACTTGTAGACCTGTGGTGCATTGTGCAGAATACTGAGCGTCTGTAGCTGCCCTGTGTGTTCATTCATTCATTCATTCATTCATCTAAACATCTACCTACCTACAACCTGTCCATGCACTCATATCTTTACATTTATCCATTTATCCATCCATCCATCCCTCTACTAATTCATCCACTCGTCATCCATCCATCATCCGCCCAGTTACCCACCTGTCCATCTATCCATCCATCATCCATCCACCCATCCTCCCACCTGTCCTACCCCCAAAACTGAGTACCCGCCAGTCGTGTACTGTGATGCGTAGAGTGTAAATTCCTGCAGGACAGTGGTGATGTAGGTGTAACAAAGTATCACAAACTGAGTGTCTCAAGCAATGGAAATGTATTGTCTCACGGCTCTGAAGGCGGGAAGTTGAGATAGCGATGTTGGCAGGGCCGCGCTTCCTCTGAAGGTGCTGGGGAAGGACCCGGCCCAGGGCCCCTCCAGCTCCTGGTGGGTCCATGGCCTGTAGCAGCATCACCCCAGTCTTCAGTGGCGTTCCTCCTGTGCATGTCTGTGCCCAGATTTCCCCTTTATATCAGGACACCAGTCATATGGAATGGGGCCCACCCTACTTACCGCTTCTTAACTAGTTACATCAGCAATGACCCCATGTCTGAGGTCACTTTGAGATTCTGGGAGTCAGGACTTCATATAAATTTGGGGTGGGCACACGATTCAACCCATAACAGCTGCTGTTTTCTCTCCCCAAAGAGCCATCCTAGGCCAGGGCTGAAGTGCAGCCTGTGACCTCGAGATCCAGCTCAGGCCTTCACTCCAGGCATGGAATCCCGGTCACTTTAGCCAGCAAATGCCACCTTGTGACCTGCTCTGAGATCCAGGAGAGGTGGTTTCAGGTTCTCGGTGAATCACCTTGGCTTGGGATAGAGAGCTAAGGGCGAAACCCCCACGCTACACTTCTCCCACAGAAAGCAGACAAGGGAGGCAGAGCTGACCTAGGCTGGCAGTGAGAGGAAGCGTGAGAGAGGGTCATCGTGTACATCCACTAGCTTCTAACCTAAAACTTCCCAGCAACAGTGTCTGAAACAAGACACATGTTTTCTGTCTCATTTTATGGAGCAGTGGGTTGGAGGTGGGTGGCTGTAGGAAGAAGCTGTTAGAGATCAGTACTCCAGCATCCCCTCATCCTCATGGTCCAAGATGGATGCTGGAACTCTAGCCATCCCATCCGTATCCCTTAGGAAGACGTTTTGGAAGTACCGTTCAAGGTTCTGCTCACTTCTTATTGGCCAAAACTGAATCACATGACTGACTATGCTTCGTGCAAGGGAATCTGGGATATGTAGTCTTTTAGCTGAGCTCATCACTTCCCAGTACAAATTGGGTTTCTATTCCTAAAAAAGATGGCAAGAATGGATGTTGGGTAGGCAATTAGGAGTCTCTGCCACCCTGGCCAAAGCTCTTGTCTGGTCACCTCTCAGGGTGGGGGCCTGAGTGGATTTGGGGTGCACGGTGGGGGGAACGGGGTGGGCAGCCATCACCCCTTCGGGCATCCTCCTGGGAAGAGTCTCTTTACAGTGGGGCTCCACTCATCCCCAGGAGACGCACAGCTGGCTGCCATCCTTCGTGGTGTGTTAGCTCCTCACAGCCTTTCTGTCCTTCAGCCTCCCCGAGGCAAGACTGCCCCCAGCCTCTGCCTCAGGCTCGTCTTTGGGAATGACTTGATGTTTGTCTGTCCTGCACACTCTTTGGGACAAACATCAAACCCTCCGGGGCCTCCTGGAAGCTCCTCTCCCTTCCTGCAGGTGATGGGAGTTCCCCCACCCTTTCCCAGAAGGGCTGTGACCTGGTGGGGCTCACAGCCGACTCGCCTCTTTCTAAATGAGTGCACTAGGCGATTTCCAGCACCCCCTTTGCCTCTGTAGCCCCAGGGCTCTGGTCCCTCACGGTGGCTCAGGCCAAGGACCGGGCAGCCAGTTTGTGGATTGTGCACAGGGGTCCGGGCACCCTGCTGTGGAGGGCGGAGGTGGCCGTGAGCACTGATTTTGGCCCTTGGCAGAAACCGAATCAGGCGCCCCACGTAACACCCAGTTATGTGCACAGGAATTGCCTGAGAAACTGGTTAGGAATGCAGATTGCTGGGCCCACTTCCAGGGATCTGGGTGCAGCGGGTCTGGTGTTGGGGCAAGGGACTTCTGTGTTGTCATTAAAAGTAGGATGCAGCATTTGCTCACCATGGCAATCCCCACTGGTATTCCAGAGCCCCAACAGGCCCCGGGCTTTCTCAGCTCAGCCGCCTTTCCAGACACTCTGCTTGAATGGGTGTTTTATTTTCCCTTAGCCCAATGATGGAGTTAAATGCCTATAATACAGCAGTGTTATCGGAAGGAGACACGCACACTTTCTTGACTACATTTCCAAGAAATTTTATGAAAGGCCGATTTTCTCTGAGAGGCCTGGCTCTTTATGTGGTGGCATGGAATCGTTCTGAATTGATTCACAGTGAGGGCCCTCCCCAACCCGCAGCCATTAGAACATGTTCATGGCCCCTCCTCTCCCTTCTCCCGCATGTCCGAGGCTGGGGCCTCGCTCCTCATCTTCAAAGGCACACCACAAATTAGACGAAAAGAGGTTTCTTAAACAAGATTTAATCCCTCCTTCCCACTTGGATGATCCGAGTCTCACTCGCGTAGTTGCTGAGCCCTCATGGTGCCGGCTTGGCAATTACACCAGCAGTGAGAGAGATGTGGCCAGCAGTCTCTCCCAGGCGCTCCCCAGGGCCACTGCCTGCCTGTGTCACCTCCCTCGCTCCGCGTCCTGCACACAGCTTCCTGCCCATCCCCCCGGCCCAGTGCCTGGAGGGTCTTGGGCCCCCGTTTGGTGTGGGCTAACTGTGCACCTTTTCTAAAACCAATTTAGTTTCTATTTTCCTCATCAATCTTGGGGCCCTTCTCCAGGCTCTGCATGGAGCACTTATAACAAAGGTGATGTCCTCTGCTGGAGAAAGGCAGGATTGGGTGGTGCCTGAAACCCCAGGACACTGCCACCGACCGGACTGGCTTCTCAGGGGGCAGCCTGCCTTTTGGGGTGGAGGTTCAAATCCAGGTCTACCCCTGGGATATTATGCAGCCTTGAAAAAGGAGGAAATCCTGTCACATGCTACGGCAGGCCCCTTGAGGACATTACACTGAGTGCAGTCAAATCAGCCAGTCATGAAAGGACAAATGCTGTAGGATTTATTTACATGAGATCCCTAGAGGAGTCACAATCGTAGAGACAGAAAGTAAAAGGGCGGGTGCCAGGGCCTGGGGGGAGGGGGTGGTAAGTTGGTGTTTATTAGGTGCTGAGTACAGTTTGGGAAGATGAAAAAAATCCTGCACACAATGGTGGAGATGGTCGCACAGCAGTGTGAATGCACATAATGCCCCGGAACTATGCCCCAAAACGGTTAAAAAGGTAAATTGTACGTTATGTGTAGTCTACACAATTAAAAAAAGAAAAAAAAAAAGAATCCAGGCCTGTCTCCCTCTAGGGTACACTCTGCCAATCTCTGTCTTTTACTTGGTACAGTTAATGCCATTATTTACATGTTAGGTCTTAAACACTATATTCTATTTTTTGTCTTGTGTTTGTCTTCTTTGTTTTTAATTTCTCTGTTATTATTTTTCTCTCTGGGTCACTGGAACATTTTCCAGATTTCCATCTTATTTATTTTACAGTGTTTTTGAGTGTATCTCTTTTGGTGATTCTTCCAAGTTATTACATTATATATACGTCACCCACCAGAGTCTACTGGCTTTGTCGTTTCGGTAGTTTGACTGAAGTATAGAAATCTTACCTCTTTTTAGGTCCTTTTACCGTCCCCCATTCATAATTGTTTTAAACATTTCCTCTAAATACATATAGACTCCATCAGACAGTGTTGTAATTTTAAAAAATATTTTTATTAAAAATATAGTTAGCATACAATATTATATTAGTTTCAGGTGTATGCAATAGTTATCTAACAGTTATCTACCTAAAGAAGTGATCACCACGATAAGTCCAGCAACCATCTGACCCCGTCCCACGCTGTCACAATGTTATTGACTGTATTACCCATGCACATTACATCCCCATGACTTACTTGTTTTATACCTGGAAATTTGGACCACTTATTGCCCTTCACCTTTCCCACCTTTTTAACTTTTCAATTACAGTTGACATTCAATGTTATTTTATATTACTTTCAGGTGTAAGCATAGTGGTTAGACATTTATATAACTTAAGAAGTGATCCCCCTGACTAGTCTAGTACCCACTTGGCACTATACATAGTTATTACCATGTTATTGACTATATCCCGATACTTGACATCTCCATGATTATTCTATAACTACCAATTTGTACTTCTTATTCCCTTCACCTTTTTCACCTTGCCCCCCACACCCTCCGGTCTATCACCCTGATAAATCTAGTACCCATCTGACACCACACATTATGTATTACCATATTATTGATTATACTCCTTCTGACTACATCCCCAGGACTACTGTGTAACTACCAATTTGTACTTTTTACTCCCTTCCCCTTTTTTTACCCACTACCCCAACTCCCCTCCCATTTGGCAACCATTAAAATGTTCTCTGCATCTATGAGTCTGTTTCTGTTTTGTTTGTTTATTTTGTTCTTTAGATTCCACATATAAGTGAAATCACATTGCATCTGTCTTTCTCTGTCTCACACTCCACTCAGCACAATACCCTCCAGGTCCATCCACGCCGCTGCAGATGGCAAGAACCCATTCCCTTCCACGACTGAGCAATATTCCATTGTATTCACCACCTCCTCTTCATGTATGTACCACCTCCTCGTTATCAATTTTTCCATAGACAGACGCCCTGGCTGCTTCCACATCTTGGCCATTGTAAACAATGCTGCAATGAACATATGGGTGCGCACGTCCCCTGGAAGTAGCATGTTGGGTTTCTTTGGATAAATACTCAGCAGTGGGATTATGGGTCTGTCTCTTGTTATAGTCTTCGTTTTAAAATCTGTTTTGTCTGGTGTAAGTATAGCTATACCAGCTTTTTTGTTTGTTTGCTTCCATTTTCACGAAATAACTTTTTCCAAAATAACTTTTGCTTTCAGTCTGTGTATGTCTTTCAATCTGAAGTGAGTCTCTTGTAGGCAGCATATGTAAGGGTTTTGTTTTCTTATCTATTCAGCCACACAGTGTTTTTGATTAGAGCATTTAATCCACTTACATTGAAAGCAATTTTTCATAGATATGTACTTATTGCCATTTTATTATTTATGTTTTTGGTCTTTTTTTTTTTTCCATCTTAAAGAAGTCCCTCTAAGATTCTTTATAATACTGGTTTGGTGTGATGAGCTCCTTCAGCTTTTTCTTGTCTGGGAAGCTCTTTACCTTCTATTTTAAATGGTAGCCCTTGCTGGGTAGAGTATCCTCGGTTATAGGTCCTTGCTTTTCATCACATTGAATATTTTGTGTCCATCCCACCCGATCTGCAAAGTTTCTATTGAGAAATCAGCTGATTGACTTATGGTAGCTCCCTTATAAGTTACTAGTAGCCTTTCTCTTGCTGCTTTTAGGATTCTTTGTCTTTAATCTTTGCCATTCTAATTATAATGTGTCTTGTGTGGGCCTGTTTATGTTCATCTTGTTTGGGATTCTCTGCGCTTTTATGTCTATTTCCTTCCCCAGGTTAGTAAAGTTTTCAGTCATTATTTCTTCAGATAGGTTCTCAATCTTTTGCTCTCTCTCTTCTTCTTGTCCCCCTATGATGCAAATGTTGTTACGCTTGATGTTGTCCCAGAGATATCTTAAACTATCCTCATTTTTTTTTTGGATTCTTTTCTCTTTTTGCTGTTTCAATTGGGTGTTTTCTGCTGCCTTGTCTTCCAAATTGTTGATTCGATCCTCTGCTTCATCTAGTCTGCTGGTCATTCCTTCTAGTGAATTCTTCATTTCAGTTATTGTATTCTTCACCTCTGCCTGGTTCTTTTTAATGGTGTTTATGTCCTTTTTTATGCTTGCTATCTCTTTTTTGAAGTTCTCACTAAGTTCCTTGAGTGTATTTATAACCATTGTTTTGAACTCTGTATCTGGTAGGTTGCCTGCCTCCATTTTGCTTAGTTCTTTTTTTGTAGTTTTCTCCTGTTCTTTCATTTGGGATGTACGAGGTGTGATCGACACATATGGTAAATGTTTAAATAAAAAAATTATTACAGTAAAAGACACATTGCCATTAATCCCCTTCAAAATACTCCCCCTCTCTTTGAACACACGTATCCCATCCTTCTTGCCACTTTCTGAAGCAGTTCTGCAAGTCCTCTTTCATGAGTGTCTCTAGTTGTACTGTCATGGTTGTCTCGATGTCCTGAATCATCTTCACTTTGGGGAAGAGCCAGGAGTCGCACGATGCCAGATCCGGCGAATAAGGTGGATGAGGACAAACTGTAATGTTTTTATTTGACAGAAATTGCCATATACCAGAAGCGATGTGTGACGCAGAGCATTGTCATGATGGAGGATGAAGTATACACACTCACAAAAGAGGACTTCCAGAACTGCTTCAGAAAGTGGCAAGAATGATGGGATAAATGTTCAGAGTGAGGGGGAGTATTTAGAGGAGGATTAATGGCAATGTGTCTTTTACTGGAAACAATTTTTTAAAATGTAAACATTCACTGTATTTGTTGATCACACCTCATATTTCTTTGTTTCCTCATTTTGGCTGCCTCTCTGTGCCTTTCTCTATGTATTAGTTAGGGCTGCTATGTCTCCCAGTCTTGCCAGGTGGCGTTATGTAGTAGGGACAGTGGGGCCCTGGCACAGTCTCTCTGGTCACCTATTCTGGTTGCTCCAGCAGTGTCCCTTGTGTGGGTTGTGTGTGCCCTCCTGTTATAGTTGAGATTTGATTGCTGTTGATTTGTCAGTGGGTGGCATTGACCCTCAGGCTGACTGGCTGTGGAGTTTGGCTATGTCCACAGCTTGCAGGCTGCTGTGTGGGGAGACTTACCCCATGGACCAGGATTTGTCCCAGATGGCTCTGGTGCCTGTTGAGACCCTTTGTGTGTGCTGCTAATTGAGTGCTAATTGAGTGCTCTGCTGTGGTCTGAAGCTAACGCCCAAGTATGTTGTTTCAGGGGCCTCTTGGGAGGGGCTCTGGTGCAGGCCCAGGTCAGCCACTGCCTGTGACTGACTGGGGAATACCTGGTAGGAGCTACAGAGCTATCCACAGTTGATTGCTGCCTGTGCTGTACCTGGAGGCACGTGGAAGAAGTCACACTGTGAACTGAGGATGGCTGCCACTTGTACCGGGTTTAGGGAAATTCCGTAAAAAGCCAGGACACTGAGGCCTGCTACCACCTGCTGGCTCCCGTGAGGTTCATCTGCTAATAAAGCCTCCTACAGTAGGAAAATTGGGTGAGGCAGGGTCAGTGAGTCAGCAGGGTGGAGCAGTGGAGCTCACCTGGCCAATCAGATTCAGGTTTGGCCTTTGGGGGTGGGCTCAACGCAGGAAACATGGCGCCTGCCTGCCGGCTGCACGGAGGAGGGCTCCACACAGCGAGAATGGGGACTGTCCTCCAGGCCTCCTCCCTGAGTCTGCATCCCCGGATGTCTCCAATGCCCCTCGAGTCACCGTCTCTTCGCTGGAGTCCAAGAGGAGTGCCTGTGAGCAAGTGAGTCTGTGCGCGGACTGTTTTAAGAGGACGCCTGGGTTTCCCGCCGCCTCCCGCCCCACCCAGACGGCTGGAATCCCCACTGTTTTTCAGTCAGATGTTGTGGGGGCTCCTCTTCCTGGGACCAGTACTCCAGGCTGGGGAGCCTGGTGTGGGGGCTGGGGTTCCTTGCTCCTGCGGGGGAAACCTCTGTGGCCATGATATCTGTGCTGATTTCATCCACCACACGAGTGTGCGGCCAGCCAGTTTCACGTCTCTGCCCTTCTCGTACCTGTCTCAACATGGCTTCTTCTTTATACCCTTGGTTATAAAACTACTGTTCCGCTAGACTTCAGATGGTTCTCCACGTTGATTGTTCTATGATTTCGTTGTAATTTTGATGTGTTCATGGAAGGACAAAGGCTCAGTGTTTATCTACTCCACCATCTTGGATCTCCTTCAACAGTGTTGTCATTTTTGCTTTAATTTTCGAACATAATTAGAAAACTTGAGCTAAACAAACAAACCACCTCTTTTATTCCCCTTCCCTGCTTTGTTTGACTTACTATGTCTTTTCATCCTTTCTCATTTTCCACTTTCCTTCTCCTATTTTTTCTTTCTGTTTAGAGAACCTTCTTTACCCTTTTTAGGGTGAGCCTGTTGCTGACAGATTCTCTCTTTTTTTCATCTGGGCATGTCTTGACTTCTCCTTTATTCCTACAGAGTATTTTTACGGGTTGTGAATTATATCTGATTTCCTTGTTATAAATACCTCTGGCTGCACCATTGTGGAGGGCGTGATGTGAGGTGGGGGTGTGTATCAGGGGAGGAGGCCAGAGAAGTAAGGCCCAGCCTTGCATGGCTTTGGGTCCACATCAGGAGGCAGGGGCAGGCCCAGGAGAGAGAGGTGGAAGGCTTGCACTGGGATGGTTGCCATGGCAACAAGAGGCAGGCATGAGATACATTTTGGAGATGGAGGGATTGGCCTGGCAAGCTGTATCGGAGACCTCCAGGACTTTTCACATGTCAAAAAATAAAATAAATAAAACCCTGAAGACCAGGCAAACCGCTATCTTTCTGAAGCGTGCCGAGTTCCTGCCGCCTGATGGGGACACCTGATCGCCATCATTTTCCCTCTCCACTCACTCTCATTTCCTTGCTCCTTGGAGGGCCACCGTGTGTAACTGTCACACTGTATCTGCATCACTCTGCCGCTTTGGGTGGCCACCTCCTCATCAGTGATGGCTGCAGAGATGAGATGAGCTCAGGACATAGGGGGCCTTGGCATGTGGGTCCCTAGGGGTCTCTGTGCTCAGGCTGCAGGGCCCAGAAATAGCGCACTGGGGTGACGGATGGGAAGCTGCAGCTTTGGTCTCAGCCATGCACAGCTGGACCCTGAGCCCCTTGGGGGGCCTCAGACACCTCTTGCTGAGAGCAGCCCCCCCTGTGCTCTGCGGGAAGGGACACAAGACAGGGTGACAGGAAGCAAATCCAACTTTATCCACCACTGACCGCATGGTGACAAAGGGGACAATGAACTGCTTCACGAGAGGCTGATGCTGGCATTTCCATTGATTAGCTGTGGAACCTGGGCCATGTCTTTAACCAATTTGAGTCGCAGTTTCTTCTCCTACAACGTGGGAGTGGTAAGAATAGTTATGGAGCTCTGATGAGATGCAGTGAAACCATGTGTGTAGGCCTTGCACAGGAGGTGCGGCCGAGGCAGTCCCCTTTGCTGGGGAAATGACAAAGTGGAAACGTAATTGCAATATCTAGAAAATAAAGGCTTATCTTTTCAAGGGCAAAAGCATTTAAAAAAATCAACTGTCGTTGAGAGAAATCTTTCTGAAATATATCAGGTGGCTCTGGCCTCAGACGCAGTAGCCTTGTCCAGCTGTCCTGGGCCCCCAGTGCAACCAACAGGTGGGGGTGCCTGAGGTTGGTCGTGGAGAATGCTGGGTGGCTCCCTGCTTCTGACTCTCCTCCTTGTGCCACGTGAGGTCCCTCGTGGAATGAGTGCCGTTCTCTCTGCTCAGAAGCAGATGTATGGACAGAGCAGGAGGGAATAAGGTGCATGGGTGCCTGTTCTGTTCGGCTGTCGGGATTGCGTCCTGTGACTATGTTAGGGGCCTTGCATTGAGGCCTAGGATTGTTTGTGGAAATGTGTGTGAGTGTTTAATAACTTTTTAAGAATAGTTTTAGATTCACAGAAAAGTAGCAAAGACCATGCAGAGTTCCCATAGACCCACCCCTAAGCCCCCCTCCTACCCCACCAAGTTTCCCCCACATAACTCCTTATGTTCGTGTGGTGCATTTGTTACAAATAATGAACCAATGATGATGTATTTTTATTGACTAAACTCGGCATGTTATTCACATTCCAGCAGTTTTTCCCTAATGTCCTTTCCTCTTCCAGGACCCCACCCAGGATACAACGTGACATTTAGTCGTCACTCTCCTTAGGCTCGTCTTGGTCACAGTGGCTGAGACTGCCCTTGTTGTTGATGGACTGACAGTTTTGGGGAGAGCTGGTCAGGTAGTTTGTAGAATGTCCCTCCACTGGGGTTGTCGGATGTTTTCTCATGGTGAGACTGGGGTGAGGGGTCCTTGGGAGGAACCAGGGGTGCAGTGCCCTTCTCCTCACATCGTGTCAGGGGCGCCTGCTGTCAACGCGACTTATCGCTGTACTGTGACCTTGGTCACACCTGACTGAGTCTGTCATTTTCCTCTATTGGAAAGTTAGTTTCTTCTTCCCTTTCCATATTGTCCTCTCTGGAAGGACATCACGACACTTAGCCCTCTCTTCCAGGGCTCACTTCCTGGAAGGGAAGTATCCACATAAATGATTTGGAACTCCTCTGGATGGGAAATTTGTCTCTTCTGACCCATTTATGTATTTATTCAGTCATTTATTTAGATCAGTAGGCTAGGTGGATTTTCTATTTATACTTTGGGTTATATTTATTGTGTTTGCTTAACTTGTTCCAGCGTTGGCCGTTGAGAGCTCCTTCCGTTAGCCCCTGTGTCCCTTTGATATACCTTCATCACTCTGTCCTTTGAGCCCCTTCTTTCTTTCTAGCACCACAAGATGATCCAGGCTCATCGTGTGTATTTCCTGCCCCAGCCCTAAGCCAACCACTTCTCTAAGGAGCGCTGGGTCTTTTCATGTGGGAATGGCATTTAGAAACCAAGATCTGGGCACTGGCTCATTGCAAGTGGGTGTCACTGCTTCTAGGTGCCCTCATTGGACAAAGTAAGGAAATGGATGCATTTCCCATGTATATACTCTATCTATCTATCTATCTATCTATCTATCTATCTATCTATCTATCATCTATCTATCTTTCTTTCTATCTATCTTTCTATCTATCTATCTATCTATCTTTCTTTCTATCTATCTTTCTATCTATCTATCTATCTATCTATCTATCTATCTTTCTATCTATCTGTCTATTTCTATCTATCATCTATATCTTCTACTATCATCTATCTATCATCTATCTATCTATCTATCTATCATCATCGTCTCTATCATCTCTCCATCTGTATCTGTCAAATACGACACCATACTGATGTCTCCAGCCCTAATCCAGTACCACATGGATCATTCCAGCTTCCTCTCCTGGCTTATCTGTAACCCCCACTCCGACAGTGGGAAACCTGGAGCCCACTATCCTGCATCCATTTATTTGTTTATCCAATCCTAGTGTATATGTGTATAGTGGCTTCAGAATTGTTAACCAGTCCCCTTGAAGGAAGCAACCCAAGTACAGTGCTTATGTACAGTACCTTTGGTCTTCGTCAGACAGAATCCGTTCGTTTCCAGTTACTTGGATCAGCACCCATCTCTTTCAGCGAGGCTATTTCCTGCATTTGTGTTACAGTTAGACTCTTTTGTCACAGTTCCATCCCGTCCTGGGAGCCTCTCACCTCCTAATTGATTTTTTAAAAATTTACCTATGTTCAGGTTCACTCTTTGTGCTGTAAAACGCTGTGGGTTTTGGCCAATGCGTGGTACAGAAGCAGTTCACGGCCCTATAACACTACCCAGCTTCACCAGGTCAAAGTCTCCCCTCCCTAAAACTCTGGCAACCACGGATTTATTTTCCATCTCATTTTTGCTTTTTCCAGAATGTCATGTAATTGCAATCATAAAACATATTGCCTTTTAAGACTGGCTTCTTTCACTTACTACTGCGCATTTAAGTGTCCTCCATGTCTTTTTTGTGGCTTGATAGCTCATGGCTTTTTATCACTGGATACTATCCCATTGTTGGATGGACCGCAGTTTATTTATCCATCACTTTTTGAATGGCTTCTTGGTTGCTTTCAGTTTTGGGCAATTATGAAGCAAGTTGCTATAAACATTGTAGGGCAGATTTTTGTGTCGAAAAGTTTTCAACCCAATTTGGAAAACCCCAAGGAGCTTGATTGTGGATTCTATAGTAAGAGTGTGTTGCATCTTTGTAAGAAACCACCCAACTGCCTTCCAAAGTGGCTGCGCCGTTGTGTGCCACCAGCGATGACAGATTCTTGCTGCTAGGCGGCCTCCCCGGCGTTTGGTGTTGTCAGTGTTCTGGATTTTGGCCGTTCTAACTGGTGTCTCATGGGAGTATATCTTTACATCCACCTTTCCAATCCGGTGTACATAGCAGTCCCTCATCATTGAGACACACCCCTGTTAAAAAGATGGGGAATTCTGCAATCCTGTTATTGGTGTGTGTTCCCTCCTGTCCGGGAGGGTCCCCACGACCTTGATTTTCCAATTAATCGTCAAGATGTACACAACTCTGTGCATGGAAAGCACTCTGGAAACACCTAGGTGCACAATCAACCAACGGGTCACTTACCGTTCATGCCACAATCACCCGACCTGGTAACGTGACTTTAGCACAGGGAACATAGATCGTTCCCTCCAGGTAAGTCTGCTGGCCTTCCCTGCTGTGAGTGACAAATCACCGTCACTAAATTACATGGGGACTTCCTTTCTTTTACAAATATGGATGGTGATCCCTAACCAGCAAGCGGAGACAGCAGGATGGGAGGCAGCTCTGACTTGGAGAAACTTCAGTGGAAGCACAGTGGCCTCTGAGAGAGGCACCTCACGAAGCTTTTTCTTTTCTTCTTTTTCTATGTGCAGTTTTTCAAACGTGCCCGCTGATTTCATTTTTGAGATACGACACTTCCAACTTTTCTTGCAGCATTTCTGAGCAAAGCAGAAAAACTCAATCCTATTTACACCACCCAAATCCCGTGTGTGTGCGTGTGTGTGTGTGTGTGTGTGTGTGTGTGTACGCGTGTGCACACACACACATTTTTTGATAACTTCAGAAAAGGTTTTGGAAAGTGTTGGGCCCAGACGGGGCTATTTACAGGAGAGTAACCGGGGCTCCCTTCATTCAAAGACACACGCCTTGTGGGTGGGGCAGATAAAGAAAAGGGCACTCCTGATTGGAAGGAAAGCTTTGTGCTCAGGAAGCAGGCTGCTGGTGGGACAGGGGACACCTGGGCTGGTGGTGCCGGCCCTGCTGGGAGCCGGGGTGGCTCAGCCCCTTTCTCCGTGCACACAAAACCAAGTTGACGGCAAATTGCCAGTTGGAGAACTCAAGCTCACACAGGTATGTGGCCGAATTGCAGCACTGATAACAAGGAGCCAACCGCCTTGTAGTTTTAAGGTGCTTCCAGACCTGCTTTCTCCGCTGGTCTCCGTGGCAACACCGGGACGAAGCACTTGGAAGTCCTTGGCAGGAGCGAGGTGTAGCGAGGTCACTGCTTGCCCAGGTCACGCAGCTGGGAAGTGGCAGCTGGGTTCTCAGACTCGGGCTGTGTGACTTAAGAAGGTTGCTGATAATAGCTTTTGCTCCCTGACTAAGTGACCACACGTTGCGAGGAGTTCACAGTACAAAGCAGAAACTCGCAGGACCCAATGTTCTGGAGCCAGGGCCTTGGGGACTCGCCCTATCACAGCATCCATCCCGCCACTCCGAAGATATTGACTGAGTGCCAGGAGGGGACAGGCCCTTTTCGGTGCTGGTCATCAACGAGGCAAAGCCCCTGCTCGGCAGTCAGGGGCAGCTGTACTGCGGTGGACAAACCCTGGGCTGGAGGACCGGGCACTGCTTCCAGACCCTCCCTCCCAAGGGCTGTGGCCACAGCGTGGCGAGCGGGCAGAGGTTGGGGACTGGATGGGCATCAGGGGCTCCCCCTGCCTGGGGGATGGAGGACACCAGGCACTGTCAGACCCCCAGACTGCCGGGCTGACCGCTCATGCACACCCAGGACTCCACGCCGGCCATAGACGTCAGCGAAACACCACGGCTGCTGGCCCTGGGCGCTGGGGGTTCCATTCACTGTTAATAGGACCGCCAGAAGGTCAGCAGATTAGAAGTCTGCCTGGGAGGGATCAGATGCTATTCACACTTTTCTTGTTCACTTGTATTTCTCTGGCTTTCACCTTGATGGGTAATACGTTTATACAAAGCCCCAGCGATGGAGAGAAACAGGAACCAGGAAATGGCCAGCACCCAGGGTTTCTCGCGGGGACCACCAGGCTGTCGGGGGTCCTGCAGGGCATATTCCAACACCAGGCGATCGTGAGGTCAGGTTGTGGCTGAGCCAGCAGGGACTGGGCCGGGTTTGCCTGTCCCTATTCATTGCTCCTTCTGTCCCCTGCACACGACAGCTGTGGTGCCAGGCCTGCTCTGGGTGCTGGGTGCTGAGAAAGGCAGGTGCTATCCATGCCTTCACGGGGTTGATGGCAGTAGCCCCACCCTGGACGATTCTGTCTCCAGGGGATGTTTGGCAATGTCTGGAGTCACTTTTGGTTGTCGTAACTTGGCGTGGGGAGGGCTGTGCTGGCTGAGTGGGGGCCAAGGGTGCTGCTCGGCAGCCTGTCATTCTCAGGCCATCCCCCCAAAACAGAGGTCGATCCAGCCCCAAATGTTGACAGAGCTGCTGGAAGAAAGGACAGGGGTTTCCGGCAGCGCCTGTTGAGGTGTTTAAAACGATACCTATGAGTGAGTAGGGAAATTAGCAGGGTGTGTGTGTGTGTGTGTGTGTGTGCACATGTTAGTATATGTTTGCATGATGGGAAGAGAGGGAGGGAACAGGAGGAGTGTCCCAGGCAGGGCGTGTGTGAGTGACAAAGCTGGGAGGAGGGAAGGCTGGTCCCCACGTGGGGACCGTCCTGGAGGTAGAGAGGAGAAAGGAGCCAGGCCTGGAGGGGCCTGCAGTCTATGCTGTTTTCAGTCTGCCAAGGGCTCTGGGAAGTCCCTTGATAGTTTTAAGCATTGTTATGATGTGCTTAGATTAAAAAAATCCCCGTGGCTGCCTTGTAGAGGAAGGGTTTATATTCCTTTCCTGGGGCTGCTGTGACAGCACCACAGATGGGGCTGAAACCACAGAAATCCGCTCTCTCGTGTCCTGGAGGCTGAGGCTGGAGGTCCAGGTGTGGGCAGGCCGGTGCCTCTGAGGACCGCTCTCCTCGGCGTGCGGCTGGCCTGCTCCCCACTGTGCCCTCACACTGCCATCCCTCTGTGTCCGTGCCCTGATCGCCTCTTCAGAAGGACACCATCATAAGGACACCACCCCACTGACCTTACTTTAACTTGTTATCTCAGTAAAGTCCTCCAAATAAGGTTGCATTTGCAGGTTCTGCGGGGAGGACTCCATCTTTGTGGGGGACACAGTTCCACCCATAACAGGGCTGAGGGGGGAAGTGTGAGGCAGGGACACTGGTTAGGTGGGGGACGGTGGCTGGGCCAGGTGGTGGTGGCAATGGAGAGGAGGAGTACATATCTTGAGGGACATTAGGAGTCAGAGTCAAAGGACGAAGGGTTGGGGTCATCGAACGGGGTCGTCTTTCGAGTCTTGGGGAACCTCCCCAGGTAGGTTGCACCTCGGTTTCTCTTTGTTGTTAAAATGACAATGTAGCTGTCACTGGGGGAAAATCTGACAAAGGGCCAACGTCACCATTGTGCCTTAATAACTTTGGACACTGTTCTCTTAGTCCGAGGCATACACTAAACAATTAATTTATTTGCTCTTGATAAAATCATGCATACTGGACTGCAGGACATAGAAAACTCAAAAAGAAGAGGGCCAATAATAAGACAATCCCGCTCACGGCCATGCATGTGGCTACGTGAAATTCCTTCCAATGGTTATTTATTTAACCTTTCTCCCAGGGTGTGATGATTGAATTATTGTAGAAACTTTCTCTGTGTATTAAAATGTCAGCTTCCTCAACCTCATTAGCATAAAAATGTCTGTCTGCTACTTGAAAAATGCCCGTATCTGGGATTCACATCTCTTCTGGTGTTTTGCTGTCACCCTGTGTGAATGGCCCCAGCCTGCCTTTGTCCTTCACGGGGTCTTGGGGATGTCCCCGAAGCCCCACATGAGGTCTCTGTGAAGCAGGAGGGAATTCTTCCAAAGACAGAGTTGATGCCAGTTAGAACCAGCACTGGAAGGACACCTACCCTGATAGGCCCCGGTGTGGCTCCAACCACACGCTCAGCCCACGTGTGCCCTCCGCACGTGGGAACAGGGAACGGCTCCGTCTCCTGGGCACCAGACCCTGAGGATTGTCTCACTTGGTCCTGGCCACCAGGGGAGGCCCTTACCCACATCACGTGTCGGGAACTGGCTGAGCTGCTGTCAGACTGGCGCCCTGGCCCCTGCCCCCTATACTCCTGTGTGAGGCAGGGCCAGGCCCACTTCCACTCTGGCGAAGGCCCCGGCTGCAGGCTGCATGTCTCTGCCATTGCAGAAGACAGACGAGCAGCCGAGAGGTTTCTGGAAGCGGAAACTGGTCAGCCGTGAGTTCTGTCCATCCGCCTCCAGAAAATGCATTGACCAACAGAGTGAGAAGGTTGGCGTGCTGGGCAGTGCCACGGGTGCAGCGGGCCCTGTAACTGCTCAGCCACCGTGCGGTCAGTCCCATTTCACAGAGGAGGGAACAAAGCGGGGATACCGAGTCACTGAGCAGCAGGGCCGGAAGCGATCCGGCCTCCGAGCTGGGGTCTGAGCCCGCTGTGCTGCCTGCTGTGCTGCTCCTCGGCGTGACGGTGGCCTCTGGGGACGGCACTGGCTCCAGGTCACGGCTGCTGTCCTTCCAGTTGCTGCTGATCACACACACGTTCACATACACACAGGCTCACACATGCACGCACACGAACACCCTCACACCCCCCTCTGCACACACATGCCCTCCCTCACACTCATGCACGCTCACATTAATATATACAGTGACACACTCGTGTGAACACTCACACTCACATGGACCCACATGTTTATGCACACGCACACGCTCGCTGGGGCACGTGCGTCGCCGGCTCTCCCCACGTTTTGAGTGTCTCCCAGCAGACACGGCCACGCAAGGTCGTTATCACGTAGGCATATCGACTCTTTGTCATGCTTGATGCTATTATTTGCCCTGGCTGTTGTTTCTCTTTTTATTCTAGTTTTGTGCGCTTTCACTGTGCAAGTCTCCTTTCCTCTTGATTTTTCACTGCCTCGTTCTAGAGGTGTTTCTATTACCGGGGACTGCAGATCGTTTTCGGAGGAACGTGCTGACTTCCACACGTACACAGTGGCCTGGCTCCAGCTCCACTCGGGGCCTTGGCTGAGGGAACCTGCCGATGCCCCTGGAGGGTCCCAGCCATGGCCCACCCCAGCAGGGGCATCCATGGAGGCGCCCCCAATCCAATCAGGCGAGGGAGTGTAAGGGTAGCAGGGGAGGCAGGACTGGGGGGGGTCACGGCTCCTCGTCCCGTCTGCATTCTCAAAGGGCGATCTTTCAACCATGATGCAGACACATTTTCTGGGAACTATTGTTCTGGTGGCTTCATGTGGCTTCAGACACAGGGAGACTCTTTTAAGGGTTTGGGAGCAGTTTTCCTTCTGCTGAAAAGGGTACATTTCATAACCTGTCTCTGGTTCCTGGGAGAAGTTACTCTTAGAAATATTCTGCAAAATTCTATATGCTTGGAAACGCTGTAGATTGCGAACATTTGAAAGGGAGGGAAACTATAATTCCCCCAAACAATTGTCTTCTTGTGTTGAACAAAGATATCATGAGTTCTATTTTTAACCAGCAAACGCTGTATTTCCAAATATAAACGTAAAGGGGCCTGCCGGCTGTCAGCCCACACAGGACCAGTGCTGGCGCCCCGCTCTCGCCAGCAGGGCCTGGGCCAGGCTCACAGGCCTGTACGTCAGGGCTGCACATGGCTCCTCTTGCTCAGGTACCTGTTAGCTCAAAAGACAAGTTACCTGCACCCTCCCCATCCCCACCCCCAGTGATGGGACAGGGGCAGCGTCTAATGGGGCTGAGTCGGGGGGTCACAGAGCACCCCAGTCAGCAGCAGTTCTGAAACCCCACCAAGCAAATATGTTGAGGGCCCGACTCTCCCGTTGGGTGGCGAATGCTCTTTGATTGGCCCTGATCTGCTCCCAGCGTGCAGTCCCTTGGTCCTCTGTAGGTCTTGGATCCATCCGTGGGGAGAGTTGGGTTTTCCCACCATCCTCTTAGTCACATCGGAAACAGGCCTGAGGGACGAACAGCTTTCCCGGCCCCCTTCCTGCCTGGGAAGGTGAAGACTCATAGCATTTTCTTGTCTGTGCTGCTCATCCTTGTGGCATTGAGCTCTCCCCAGAATGGAGTGACTTCCTCATCTCTGGTCTAGTCAGCACCGTGTTCCAGGTGCCGCAGCCATCATTTCCCCTGGAGGCACAGTTCTCATAGGCTCTGTATTTCTTTACTTCTCACTGCCATGCCTCCCTCCCTCCATCCTCTCCTCAGACTTACTCACAATCACCTTGAGATATCAGGCCTCACACACGGGCTCTCCGTGTGCTACTTCATCCCGCTGGAAGAATCTGCTGGGTGCCATGGCTTCACTCAGGCTGTTATCCTGAGCCACTGAAACATTAGTTCATCTCTGGATGGGACAGCTGTCCCCTGACCGGCCCTTCACGAAATGGCTCAGTTTTAGTCAACCTTTGGGGCTCCATACCTTTCTCAGAGTGTCTACTTTTCCTCCTTGGGGTTAGAAAGAAGTTAGCAATTCTAGGCCGACAAGTCCCTGAATTTGGGAATTCCCTGTGCTCCCTTCGTTTCTGTTTGCACACCAGCCATTTCTTTTCTGATCCCACCTCCTTCTTGTAACAACCTGCTAAATTCTAACAGTGACAAGCACATGCTATGGAGTCTTCTTTCCAACCAACCCTTTCCCCGAGAACTACAGCTTCACTGGGCACATGCTCTACCGTATTTTGCCGTGTGTAATGCACACTTTTTTTGCCCAAATTTGTGAGGGAAGAAGAAAGGTGTGCATTATACATGGGTAGTGCTAATTCCATAACTATATAAATGTTTTTAATTCTTTTATTTATGCTTATGAGTTAAAAGTGTAACTCTAGAAATTAATAATGATATCCGTATGCAAAATAATCCTCTGGAATACGATAATAGGTCTTGTTGATCCTATGACGAACTTGCAAACACAATGAAGAGTTCTTGGTCTTCTATGATGCGTAAATATCGTAAGTTCAGTACCGGTACATAACATTTCTTGTACCTTGTATCTGTTCTGTGTTTTGTAATTGTTTATTTCATAAAATTTCTTGTGCTGCAATATGTTAAAAAAATGCTAAAATTCCTTGATAATATGAAAAACAAGTACCTAAACGTAAACAAATAAAGATTTGAATTGAAAAATTAAAATGAAGGGTTTTTCCCCCCCTGAAAGTTTGGGCCAAAAACATGGGTATGCATTATAAACGGGAGCACATTATATGCGGCAAAATGTAGTATTTGTCACGGTGGGTGGCAGTGCTACCAAATATCTCACCACCACATAACATGGGTGACAACCAGCCCCGGGCTTTTAATGGCTTAAACAATAAAGGGTTATTTCTCACTTGCGCTGTATGTCCACATCGGTTTGGCTGGGGGCTCTGATGCGGGCTGTCCTTGCTCCAGGAAGCTGGCTCCAGACCCTTCATCATTTGCAGGTGGACACCAATGGTCCGAGTAAAGGACCTCACACACTCTCCTGCTTCCCTTCCATTGGCCAAAGCAAGTCACATGACCATACTAACTCCAGGGAAGGTGAGAGAAACAGATTCTCTGTTCAGAAGGAGAAACCCTGGATGTTGGGAGCAGCTCTAAAGGCAATCATAGGTTTGAAACAATAATAATGGTTTCTCCTTAGTCCTCCTTCCTAACGTCGTAAGACCTGCTTCCTTCAAGTGTTTCTCATATAATATTCCAGACGTAGCCTCACCCTGGAAGCCTTTTCTGGATGCCTCTAGTTGCCCACTCTGCAGCCATGGTCAACATGTATAGAATGTCTAAGGCTGAAACCTGGTGCTACAAAAAGAGCCAAGAACAAAGCTGGGTGTGTTTTGGGTGCAGTTCATCCCAGTTCAGGTGACAGAATGACAAGGGCCGACGCCCTGGGAGCTGCAAGTGCTGTGTCCCCAAAGGAGAGTAGAGGGTACTTTCTTCTAGGTTGTTTTCATAGCTTTCCCATCAGGCTCCCGCCTCCCCACCCAAGAAAGGTCTTGGGATTAGTCATGGCCCCCTCTCTGACTCTCTTGGAGAGTCACAGCTCCCAGGGGCAGGATGGCCTCGGGCTCTGGGAAACCCCAGCGCCATGGTCCCTCCTGAATTTTGATATGTTCCACTTGGTGTTTTTGCAGCCTGTTTGATGAGGCAGTCTCCTGTCGGCCCATGAAGGCCTGCAGAGTGAGTCCTGGAAGTACTGCTGTAGCGGGATGAGACTCTCGTCCGTTCCAGCGGAGAGAGCCTCCCCGAGTCAGCACACTGCCGGGGCTCCGGCTGTCGGGCCCAGATTCAGCGATGTGCTGGCAATTAATCAGAGCAGGCAGCTGCTTATTGTTCTGTGTACTGCAAAGTTGGAGAGATGCTGCCTTAATTATAGTTCAGAGGTTTCATCCAAATGAATTAGTCACTGCAGCCTTCCCCTGGTGCTCCCATCCCCACCCTGCGGTGTGTTGTCCCTCCCTGGTGGATAACTACTTGTGCTCTGTGTCCCGACTCCACTGGATGCTTCCGACAGCCTGGGGTCCCTCAGGTCAGCTTCCCAAGCTTGAAGAATGTATGGGCTCATCAGGCTCAGACTCCAAACTCTCTGAGAAGGTGTCTCTGGGTCTTTGAGATCTTTGTATCTCTGTGCCTGAAAGGTAGCAGTTTATCAATTCCTGCTTTTGGAATTTAATTTACTTCTTCAAAGAGAAGGATGACATTTCTTTTCAGATAAGTGTAGTCTTCCTAGAAATAACGGGTGGGGTGCTGCCTGCCAAATGCTCGCCCCCTCCCAGCCCCACAGGGCTCCCAGAGCAGCCAGAGCTGGGAACTTGTAATCTCCTGGATAAAGGAACAAAATGACAAGTGGAACCCCCTGTCCAACCTGTGTATGAGGGCCTCTTTGCCAGGCTCCCTCCTGGCTCAGCGCTGCACAGCCTTTCCAGGTCCTGACATCAATCGGCTCTCTCCTGAAGGTCACAGCCTTCTCTTCTCTGAACTTTTTAAAAAGCAGTGAACAAATCAAATGATTTAAAAATAGTTTTACCCGGCGTCCTCACAGCTTCTCTGGTCAATGTACTAAGGGGGTGACGTGATAAAACAGCTCAAGGACAGTTTATATTCGTTCAGCAAATCTGGATTGAGACTGAACGCACATCACATATGCCGGGCAGTGGGCTAGCTTCCAGGATGAGTAGAGGCCTAAGCCTCGGACCCTGCCTGCAAGGGGCACGTGGTCTGGTGTCGGGCAGAGGTGGGCAGGTTCCGTCACGCCATCTGTGTGGGACCCGGTGCCACGCAGAAGAGGGAGCTCTTCTGGTGGGGACTGGGGTCATATATGAGCTGAAGTGCTGTGGGTCTTTGGAGAGGCTGCGTCTGAAGGATGGGGTGGGGAGGAGCTACTCAGCTGGGCTTCTCAAATGTGTGTGCGGCCGTCTCTGGGCGTCTGGGTAAAGGGTGTGTTCTGCCGCAGCAGATCCAGGGTGCAGCCTGAGACTCTGCATTCCTAGTGTCAACTGATGGTCATTGGTGTCGGTTCAACATCAACTGGAATCCCCATTTTGGGGTGTGGTGAACAAGGAAACGTTATTCAGTGCAAATAGCTCAATTGTAATACAGCACAGCTGTTTAACAGCTCAGTAGTGTTACAGCTCAATTATGAAGGAGCATGGCTGTCAGGAGGCCCTGGGACCAGGAGGCCCTGGGGCCAAGCCCCCCTCCAGCTAGACAACTCTGCTCTGTTCTGGTCTGGCAAGATGTTTTTGATGTTTCATCTTTGGTATTTCTGCTCCAACTGCGGAAATGCTGTCTTCCGTAAAAAGGGGAAATGTGCTCTCTGAGCCACAGGGGAACTGGCTTATATAGACAGACGTCCCTACCCGTGGTCCCTGATTGGTCTGTCCTCATGCAAATGAGGACTCCAAATCCTCAAAGTCTGGTTGGTCCAAAAGGCACTGTCCTGACTGGTCAGAATGGAGTAGCTCTGATTGGTCAGTGAGGAATACAGCTGCACAGCTCCAATTGGACGGGGAAAGCCTCAGTCCTGTCGGTTGATAGAGGATTCCAGGAACTCTTTTATAAGCACTGGATCAGGTGGCAGGGACACAGTGCAGGCAGGCAGTTCAGTGCAGGAGGCTTAGTGCAGGCTCCCCCTGAAGTACAGTTTGCACGAGAGGACTCTGTTTAGAAATGGCTGCTAGGCTCTGCTTTTAGACTTGAGCCCAGTTAGCTACGAGGAGCCCTTCTCAGTAGGTATCTTCTTTCTCAGGGTCCACATCAGCAAGCTCTCAGGTGAGGCCAACTCTGCTGGCCCGAGGACCTCAAGGATGGAGACAGGTGGGAAGCCTGAGTGTGGCAGAGAGAAGGGTCAAGAGTATCGAGGGCGTGGGACACACAGTCCGTCTGGGTGTAGCAGAGGGCACGTGGGGGCAGTGGAAGAGAGGCAGGGTCCTATTGTGAGGCTCCGTATGCCTGCGGAGAAGCAGGTTGTTCTCTGGTTCCTAGCATGTTCTCTTCCCGTGTCTACCTGAGCCCTCAGCACACCGTCAGACTCCTGCTGGGGGCAGTTAGCGGGGAAATGAAACACTTCCTGTTTATGTCCTGATGTGTTGAGCCTTTTCATTAAACTGGCACGAAGCATGGGATGGAGGCTCACAGCCAAACCTTTCCTGGTTATGAGCCACTTAGGTCTCAGTGAGAATGAGTTTCGCGTTCCTTTCTTGAGAATGATGCCTTATAAAATAATACAGAAATGGTCCTGGAGGTGGGCTGAGGTGGGACGCGGGGAGGGTGGGGGGGGGATGTGCAGAAGGAGAGGCTGGCTGTCAGAGGAAACGCAACCCCTAGACGTGGGGATGGCAGGCCGCAGACGTGAGGGCCGAGGTGATTGATCATGCTCTGTTCCTGGAGGCCGGGTTCCAGTCTGGCCAGGTGGAGCCAAGCCAAGATGCTACTTTCACTTAACCCGCAGCATAGGGGCTGAGCAAGAAATTACAGACCATTAGTTTCACTGCAGTTGGAGGAGGACCCTCTTGGAGGATGGCGCAGCGGCTCCTGCCAGTGGTGGTGGTGTGTGTGTGTGTGTGTGTGTGTGTGTGTGTGTGTGTATGGTGGTGAAGGGTGCTGGCCCGCCAGCTAGTGAGATGAGTCAGTCAACACGGCCAGGAGGGCGGGCATGTGCAGCAGGGATGAGAGGACTCCCCAGGGCAGGATTAGGCAGTGGCTTTGCCTGTCTGGGCTGTGTCCCCAAGGATTTCACTGCTGTGCTGCAGAAGCCAGGCCCATGAAGCCTATAATTAATTGAGACAGGACAAGATGCTTTAAAAATTTTACGATCGATTTGCATAATGGATCTCTGTTTTAAAAAAAGAAAAGAACAAAATGCAAACTCTCAGGCACCCTGGCAGGGCTCCGCCTGCAGCCGCAACCTGGCAAAAGCTGCTGCATCTGACCACAGAGCTTGTCTATGAAAAATCAGGTTTATTGCCTTTTTTGCCTGATTATAAAAATAACGCCGACGCACTGTAGAAGGATTGGAAATGTAGAAAGGGAGAGCAGCGCTTTACTATCTTGCCCTGGGGAGGACCTGGCAGTGATGGATGGAGTGTTTTTGTTCTTCCCTCGGAAGTGGTCCCCTGACAAGCTCTCTCCTGCAGCACGAGCGTCTGCGGTAGTCCATAAATTCCTGGGCAGCCCAGCCGACGGCTCTGTGTACTTCTATTACTGAAGGCTAATTGCTCCTTCTCCGCCTGCTTCTGAGATGGAGGAGAGCCGGAGGTGGGGAGGGGCAGGGGTGCTCTGGGGGAAAGAGTGTCTCGGTGTTGGCACCGCACTGGAAGAGTGAAGGAATTGGGCGGTCACCACAGCAGCACCTGTCGAGTGCTCCCCATGCTGTGGGCTCCGTGCCAAGCAGGCCACATGCCTTTGTCATTTAACCTTCCAAATGACGTCTCAGGTGGGTACTTTTGTTGAACCCATTTTACAGATGAGGAAACTGAGGCACAGAGAAGTTAGGTGGCTTGCCCAAGGTCACACAGCAAGTGGAAGTCAGAGCAGAGGTTTAACACAGGTGTCCTGAGCTGCAGTGTCACTGAGGCCAGGTAATGTATGTACACAGATAATGTAAGTGGCAGTGGGCAGAGCTGTAAAATGGCCCCCTGGAGAGCACCCTCCCATACAGTGTGGGAGGAACTGTGAATACAATGGGAGGCCTGTCTCCTGACCAGCTCTGTTATATGGCTAAGTGAAGGGAGTTTGCAGGCATGATTAAGGTCCCTGGTCAGGTAACTTTATGTTCAAGAGATTGTCCCGAGTGGGCCTGACATAATCAGGTGAGTCCTTTCAAAAAGGGTCTAGAAGTCAGAGGAGAAAGAAGTCAGATTTGAGACAGCAGATGATCTCCTGTTGGGTGGGTGAGCCCTAGGAGCGGAGGGTCTCAGTCCTATGACTGCAAGGAACTGAACACATCCAACAACCATTGAATTTGGAAGAGAACTCTGAGCCTCTCACATGAGATCTCAGCCCTGCCTGTCACCTTCATTTCAGCCTGGTGATGTTCTGAGCGAGGCAGCCACCTAATATGTGCCTAGACTCCTGACCCATGGAAACTCTGAGCTAGCAGTAAATTTGTGTTGTAAACTGCTAAGTTGGTGGTAATTTATTATGCAGCCCGGACACTGAATGCACATTGCAAATTCATGCATAGTAGGGACTGGATTAGCGTGACTGTGCCCACACCTTCATCCCAGAAGCTACCTGTCTTGAGCAAGGGCTGGGCACCTCCCGACAGACGTGGACGTGAAGGCAGACGTGTTTAGGAAGACCTCACTGCTCCTTTGGCGGCCCAGACACTTGTTCCTTCAGAAAAGCCGGCTGAGACTGGCTTCCTTCCCCAGCTCCCAAAGGCTCTTAAGAAACTACAGCAGTCACATGCTTGCATCACGTTTTCCCCTCTAGGCTTAGAGGCTAAGAAATGAAAATATTTTGTCTCTTTTGCATGGCGGGGAGGGTGGGGGTGTTGCAGTCTTGCGATCCTTCTGTTAGAATACATAGCATGGTAGGCAGCCCTATTAGCAGCCCCTAAAATATGCAATTGGGGGGAAAATGGATAATGAGAGGTTTGAACAGCGAGCTCGGCATGGCTTAGGTTGCAGCCAGAAGATGGAGAGGGAGTCATAAACTTCAAAAGTGGAAGAGAAAATGTCGAAATCCTGTCCTTTGTACAAACACCCTAATCATCTTTCTAAGGCCTCACGCTGGGCTGCCACAGGGTGTGTGTGTTAAGAATGACACCCTCTGCTGCTTCCGCTACAACAACTCACAGCTTACAAGCCCCTTCCTGGGCTCAGCAAGATCCAGCCTCGCCAGGCAGAGGAAAAGACCTTGACGGTCTCCAAGATCATGTGCTCTAAGCCAGAGGCAGCACCGCTGTCACAGATAAGCGAGTCCTCTGGGGCCTGATGGGTGCAGAACTGGGGTCCAGCCCACCTCTCAGACGTCAGAATGAGAACCTGGGGCACTAGTCATGCCTTCCCTGTAATCTGCCGGATCTCTTCCTGCTCATTTGTGGGAGTCACCTCCTTCAGGAAGCTTCCCTGATTGCAGGCTGGGTCAGGCTCCCTGTCCAGGGTCCTGTTGCCCACTGGGCTTTGCTTCTAGAGCAGCGATTACAACTGTGATTGGCGGCCTTCTCGAGTTATTATCTGACTTGCTTGCTGGACTCTAACCAGGGCAGGGTAGGGACAGCATCAGTGCGGCTCGTTGTTGTGCCCCAGCGTCCAACCCAATGCTGGATACAGAGGAAGAGTATTAGTAAAGTCAACAGCTGAAGGCAATATGGGAACGTGGGTATTGGGCAGAGCAGCCCCTCCAAGGAGGGGTTGCTCCGAAGATTTTGGGGAGCCTCCCACCTTTTCTTCCACCCCTATTTTGAATCACGTCATTGCAGAGGTGGGAGTGATTTCCCTTGTTTTCCAAAGAAGGAAACTAAGCCCAGAGAGGGGAAGAGATTTCTTCAAGTTCACACAACAAGCTGATGGCATGGATCTGGGTCTAGAACCATGCAAATGATTGTTCTGTTACTTCACCTGGTCTCAGCGAAGGACCAAAAGTGGGAGGTGAAATGAATCATCAGAACATGTGGACGTTTGCGCTCAGGCACACTGGCAGAGCAGTCTGTCCTCGAGGGAGGGTCCATTTCCTTTCCAGGAGAAGTGGGTGGGTGATGCCTAATGAGGTCAGGACGAGCGCAAGGAGCGTGAGGTTCCTAAGGTACCAAGTTCAAGCAGGCGGTCACGCACAGCACACTTGCCCGGCTCTGAGGGAGAGCCTTTGGTGCTTCTCGCATCTCACCCTTGTCCCCACCCTGACACTCAGTCACAGGACGTCTCAGGACCATGGAAGGTGATGTTGGAAGGACTGCAGACTTGAGAACAAGGCCCAATATCATCATCTCAAGAAGATCTACCCATCCACCCATCCATCCACCATCCACCTATCCATCATCCATCCATCATCCATCCATCCATCATCCATCCATCCATCCATCCATCATCCATCCATCTTTCCGTTTTCCTTCAATCCATCCACCTACTAACTTCAGTAGGTTTATATTTTAA
Source organism: Rhinolophus hipposideros (assembly GCF_964194185.1). Lineage (NCBI taxonomy): Eukaryota > Metazoa > Chordata > Mammalia > Chiroptera > Rhinolophidae > Rhinolophus > Rhinolophus hipposideros. The sequence goes on from NC_138054.1 coordinate 92,389,707, forward strand.
ACAATTCTTTCATTATCTGTTATCTATCTATCTATCTATCTATCTATCTATCTATCTATCTATCTATCATCTTTCTTCTCTTCCTTCTTCATCATCTTCTATACACACACATATATTTACTCTATTTGCATATCTTTATATACCGATCAGTTTCCTTTCTTCTAGATATTGGAATTTACCTCTCATTCCCTGACAGAAACCCTCACCTCAGGGCATTTGCATATGCTGTCCCTACTTCCTAGACTGCATTTCCCTTCACTTTCAAATGTTTGTTTCTCTTTATTCTTCACTCACAATTCTAATTAGCATCTCTTCCTGTGGTGACTTTTTGGCCCTGTAGCATTTATTTTCCATTCCTAATAGCACGTGAATTTTGGAGAATCTCCTCTCTCCCATTATGAATAACCTCAATGGGACAGAAAAAATTAAGATGTTCAATTGTCACCCAGGCAAGGAGCAGGTATGTGACTCAAGCCAGGCCAGCTGGACTCTCCCCTTCCTTACCCCATTTCCCAGGATTCCATTTTTGAGCAGAGGGAGGAAAGGAAAGGAGAACAAATGGTTGAAAGGCATTCATTCTAACAGCCTTACCAGGAGAATTTCTGCTGCCAGACCCTCAGAGGAGCCTGTTCCTGACCTCTGAACTCCAGCTTTCTCCCATTTTTGAACTACCCAATGCCCCTCCAAGGTTTCCTTTAACCTGAGGGACACAGAGATGGTTTCCCTTATTTGCCCGAAGCATCCTAACGCACAGACCTCTTCAGAGAGGGCGTTGATGACTCTCCTTCCTCAAGTTGGTCTCTCACAACCTCCACTCCTCTTTGTTTCCTTGATAGCCATCAGTACAACTTGTGTTTACTTATGTCTGTGCACTCGTTTGGTTTCTATTAGTGACTTCTTTGTTTTTCTGTCTGTCATCTCTCTTGGTCGAATATAAAATACAAGCTTCCTGAAGGCAGATGCAGTGTGTGTCTTGATCACGGTTTTCTCAGAGTCTAGCACACTACCTGGCATGTAGTAGACATTCAGCACATATTTGTTTAATTCTGAGAGAGATCTGAAGTTGCTATTGAGGAAGTCAGTTTTCCCAGACTCTTCTCAGCTGGAGAGTCAGGGCCTGAGCACTTGACATTCGGGACCTTAGCTCTCACTTTCTGTCCTATCTTCTTATTTATTTCCTGCAGTGTTTATGTGGTCACAGATTTAAAGATGCTTTTAGCAGAGGAAAGGAAAAGCCCTAAACACTTGGAGTTACCTGTGTCGGCTCTGATGTCAGAGGGAACTGGGCCACATTCCTACTTGTAAGAACTTGAGCCTCAGTGTTCTCATACTTAAAATGGGAAGAATAACTCTTCCCTCAAAGGGCCGCTGTGAGGGTTAGACAGGTAAAGTGGTAAGAAGTGTAGCACAGTGTGCAGCGTATGCAGAAGCTTCAATAAATACTTGTTAAGTGAGAATGAACTTATAAGTGAAGTCTGAATAAGTGTCTGTACTTGGAAGAAAATGTTCTCCCTCAGAATTCCGATGAGCCATAATGCATTTAAAATGTATGCTGTTGTCACCACCCCATTAGTACTCCTCCATTCCTCCCTCCTTTCTCCCGCTATCTGCCCATCTGTGCCCACCTGGCTAATCACAGGCAGCTATTTTTACATCTGACGTAGCAGAAAGGTAGCAGATTAACAACCCCAGAGAAGTACATCACTTCTATTAATATTAAACAGGGTATTAATTTTACCAGTAACTGAAACATTAAACATGTATATCCATTAGCGGTCATTATTTTAATCTCCAGAAGCTGTCTCGCATATTCCAGGAATAGGTCTGATCCAGTATGCTCCACATCCCTTTCCTAAATTTGCTGGTGAATCAGGGATCATGGTTTTTATTTCCCTGAGGGGAAGTGGATAATTATAAACTTATAGCTGTTAAGGGGGAAAGTCTGAGAAATCATCACATCCAGTTCCCTTACTCAATACTACAAGCCCCTTCAGACCAAACTTGCAGTATGTGGAGTGTTGGCTGAGAGTGGTCTTCCCAGCCTCCCTCTCCCCCAGGGGCTGCCTCCCTGATGTGCTGGCTCTGAGCACCAGCTCTTAACTGTGATTGTTAGACATCCATGTCTTGGCTGCTAATGCTACCTTGAACAGATCTGGCTCAGCACCTTTGATAGGACAAAATGAAGGACTAAGAGCAGTTAATAATGCTGGGAAGCATGCTATGGAATGAGTGATAGGCAACTTATTAAGCAGTAACATCAGGACATCCAATAGCTGCTAATAATATACAGGCTGGTGCTGACAAGAATTCCTAATTGCTCCTCACTAGGAAGCTGCTGAAACCCTCAGGGTGGGACAGAGGGACAAGGATGGCACAGTAGTTAAGAGCATGGCCTCTGTGCTGGACCATTTGGGCTCAAACCCTAACTCTGTCTTTAACAGGTTATTAGACATCAGGCAGCATGGGACAGTGATCCCCGAGAGAGAGAGAATAAACAAATGAATGGAGTCAAGTAATTGCCTCAGATTCCTGCCTGGAGTGTTCCAGGACGTAGCTCAGGGAGCGTGAACCCAGGCTGAGCCTGGTGATATTCCTGACTTGAGAAGACAGAGCTAAATTATGCAGGTTATAGTATACAGAGTACCGGAGAGGAGAAAGTTGCAAAGGGAATAACATCCAGAGTCTTCAGCTAAACACTGATCAGTACATAGGTGAGGAAACTACCCAAGTCTGGAGAAAGAACCACCTGAAAGGAACAGAAGGAACAGCACATTAACCTCACACAGAACCAGGCACACTGGGTATTCTCACCAGAAACAGTGTAAAAATCTTATGCTTCCCAGGACATTGGGTAGAATACTCAAAAAAACAAAAACAAAAACAAAAAACAAAAACAAAGAAACAACAACAACAACAGCAAAACACCCTCAGAACTGTGGAAAATCAACCCTATGCTAAAACTGCTTTAGTCGCATTTTAAAAAGCTTAAAAGAAAGTGTTCCAAGCACCAACATACAACATATTTCCAGTTGTTTTAACTTTATCCTACAAAAAACTCAAGAATACTTATAGATAAACAGTAATATCCAGTACTCAATAAGGTAAAATTCACACTGCCTACCATCCAACAAAAACTACCTGGCATGCAAAGAAACAGGAAACTACAATCAAAAACAATAAGAAAAGTCAATTAACAGATACAGACACAGAAATGGCACATGTAGAATTAGTAAAAAGAACATTAAAACTATTATCATAACTATATTTTTCCATGTCAAGAAGGTAAAGAAAAGCTTGAGCATGTTAAGTGGAGACAGGAAATACAAAGATTGAACTACTAGAGATGAAAAATATAATGTCCAAAATAAAAATACACTGGACAGGATTAACAACAGATTAGACACTGTAGAAGTAAAGATTAGTAAACTTAAAGACATAGCAATAGAAACTATCAAATATGAAATACAGAGAAAAAAAGATTTACAACATAAACAGAAAATAAGCTTCAACAGACCTAACACATGTGTAATTAGAGTCCCCAGAAGAGGGGGAAGAGGGAGATTCTACATTTGAAGAATCATGGGTGAAAATTTTCAAATTTGATAACAACTATAAACTCTGATATCCCAGAACCCCAATGAACCATAAACACAAGAAATGTGAAAAACTACATCAAGGCACATTGTAATCAAATTTCTCAAAACCAGTGATAAAGAAAAAAGCAGCTAGTGCCAAAAGATCCATTACGTAGAGGAACAAACATAACAATGATGGCTCATTTTTCACTAACGATGGGATTTGCTCTCAAGGAAAAAAAAAGATGGCAGACTTCTAGTCCGTTGCCACCAGAGGTTAGTAGAACAACATCTGTGAAGTACTTATGGATAAAACAATCACCAACCTAGAATTCTATACCCACCCAAGATAACTTTTAAACAACCGGGAAAGTAAAATAAAGACTCTCCAACATACAAAGGCTTAAGTAATTCATTATGAGCAGATCGTCACTACAATAAATGATAAAGAAATTCCTTCAGGCAGGAGGAAAAATGATACCAGGTGGAAATCTGGATCTACACAAAGAAATGAAGGGTATTTACCAAAAAATGATAAATATTTGGGTTGAAAATGAAACATTAAAAATATCTTTTGAAGATAATTGACTGTCTAAATAAAAAATAATAGCAATAATGAGCACAGGACTTAAAGCATACGTACAAGCAAAATGCACAAAAATAAGAACACAATAGCCCAAAGGGAAAAATGAAAATGTATTATTTTAAGGTTCTTACACTCTACGTAAAGTGGCATATCATTTGAAAGTATCCTATAATCAGTTAAAGATGTATACCATCAACCAAAAAATAACTATAAACACAAAGCCAAACCGAACAAAATAGTTAGACCTAATAAGCCCACAAAGAAGATAAAATGGAATTAAAAAAATGCTCACTCAATCCATCAGGAGACAAAAAAGAGGAAAAAGGGGACAAACAACAGATGGGAAAAATAGAAAGCAAATAGCAAGACGATAAATTTAAACCCAACTCTCCGACGTTCTACCAGTTGTGTGCGATTATCTAAGAGCTCCGTGTCCCAGACAACCGCAATTCCTAGCAGGCAGTCTTGCCAGCACACATGATGTCTGCATGCCAGCACACACTCATTACTGCTAGCTAGTACCCGTGTTGGCAGAGAGCCTTTCTCTGTGTTCGCCATGTCGAGAGTCCCTCCTTGTTGCCCTGTTTCTCCATCCCTCCTCCTTTGACCCTTTCTGTGCATTCACACCCCATGCCATCTGGGTTGGGGAAGATTCTTAGCCTCTCAGTCTGCAAATGTTCCAAGTCCATCAACTCAAGAATCAACAAATGTCTTTTTGTACATTTGCCGCCACTCAGGGATCCAGGAGGTTACTTCCTTTCCCACAAAATGTTTGTGGCATTGCCAAGAAAGCACTCTCTCTGTCCTGTCCTCTCCTCTGACCTGTACATGTGTGTCTCAGCTGCCCTGTATCTCTGGAAGGCTTTATAGGGCCAGTGATGAACCTGGGTAGGAAGAGCAGAAGCTGCTCATCTGGAGACCATCCACTGAACATTCCTTATTGCCCCGAAAAGGACTCTGCTGTGCTTCTTGCCTCTCTGTCTAACACCTGCCCCCACCCAGGTTGGCCACAGCAACCTGAGTTTGTTGTTCAGCTATTCCAGTGCCTCCCTTTGGGGGACTGTGTCTTCTTTTATACCCCAGCCTATAACACAGCGCCTCCTTGTACAGTGTAGTACTCAACATGTATCGTGGAAGGAAATTCATCATCGCTGAGCATGTGAAGAGACCAGGGGCTAGTTGAGTTCTTCATGCCACATAGCTGGCCAGAGGCTCAGCTGGGCCTGGGTCTGGAAACTTCTGAGCCCTGCTCTGGTGCTCCCTTCATGCTGCCCATGGCGTCTCCCACGGTCTGGCTCTGCTTTGTGACGCTGCCCCTGTGGGGTACGGACAGGGGGCCCTCGGCAGGTGTCACTTGTTCTTTGTGCTGCAGGCCTGGAGGTATCTAGCCGCTGCCTTCTCTCCTCTCTGACTTAGGTTTGTGGGCCCCTCCAGACTCACGAGTCAGACAGCTCTACCTCATCCGGGTCCTACCCCATCCTTCTGGGTTCCCTCTTGCAATCAATGGCTGTGTGGGAAGCCAGGGATCTTTGCCGTTAAGCTCATGCTCTCGGTAGCTGTTTGGTAGCAATGCCAGACAGGAGAACTTCTCCTCTATTGTTCTCTAAGAAGATAGACCCCCCTTCTCTGCTGAACCCCTGCCCTCCAGGGCAAGGGTCAGCCGGGGGCACAGAGCACAAGTCTCCTCCTGTGTGAAGAGCTGCCACTCTATGGCTCTTGAGTTTTCTGCCAACATCCGAGACTCCAGGTGGACGCACTCCAGCGTCCTAAAACACTGGCAATCGTGTCTCCTAAGCTCAGAGCATCACCTCCACTCCCAGATCGCCACCTGGACCCTCCATCCATACCACAAAATGTAAAATGACAGTTTGTTCGACTAAGGACCCTGATGAGTATTTAATCCTTACTTAAAGCTGATGTTTATTTTATTTTGGAGTTTAAATTAATCAGCCTCAGGATACAGAATTGGATAAGGCAGGGATTCGGCTCCCCTGCAATGATTCATTTCACATCCAGCCTTCCTAACTCTTTGGCTGCAGGGGAGAAGGGTCCATATCTTTTGCAGCAGAGCTGCCCAGGGGCGGCCCAGGTGAATGGCTGCTGTCCTGTGTCACGGTCCTCCCAGCCAGGGCATGGCGTGCTTATGACACAGAGGGTACAAACACATGCTTTTCCATCACAACAACAATAAATCCTTACACACAAAAAAGAAAAAGAGATAACATAAAAGTGGAAAAAAAGAAAAAAAGGACCTACCTCTAATTCTACCTCCTAAAGCTAACTCTTGTCACCATGGAGGCCTGCTCCCTTTCATGTCCCCTCAACTCTTTAAAGCTATTACACAGCATCACAAACATACAGAGCAGTGCTGAGAACAACGGTAGCAAACTTTCATGTACCTGCCAGTTAAACATAAAACATGGGGTGTCAGGACCCGTTTGCTTCCGAGTTTGTCTTTAAGGAAATAGAGCAACTCAGATCCTGCTGCTGCTGGCGTCCTATGCCCCTTTCCTTCTCGACAGGCTTCTCTCTTCCCCGTTACTCTGAAGTTGATGTTTATCCTTTCCAACCAGGTTTTCGTACTGAATGTGCATGTCCATAAAGAACAGACAGCCTTTTTTGTTTGTTTGTTTTGGAACTTTACACAAATACCGTTTTCCCGAAAATAAGACCTAGCCAGATAATCAGCTCTAATGTGTCTTTTGGAGCAAAAATTAATACAAGACCCAGTCTTATTTTACTATAAGACCGGGTATATAAAATAATATAATATAATATAATATAATATAATATAATATAATATAATATAATATAATATAATATAATATAATATAACATAACATAATCATATCATATCATATCATATATCATATCATATCATACCAGGTCTTATATTAATTTTTGCTCCACAAGATGCATTAGAGTTGATAGTCTGGCTAGGTCTTAATTTCAGGGGAACAGAGTAGTGGTCCACGTGTATTCTTCTGTGACTTGCTTTTTCCCTTCACCACAATTTTCGGGATGAGTCTAGGATTCTGCATTTCTGACAAGAAGGTGATGCCCTCTCCTTTCTTCCCCCGGGTGATACTGGTGTTCTGGACCTTTGTGAGGTGTGGCGTCTTGAGATATACCCATCTTCTGCTCCCCAAAGAAATACAACCTTCTGACCTCCGAGACTGCCTACATTTTGCACGGTCACCAGCAGCTTGCAAATTCCTGCTTGTTCATCTTTGCCAGCATCTGTTACCAAACCTTGTAACATTTTGCCAATCTGATGGGCATGCAACCATGTTTCCTGCTTCTTTTAATTTGTAGTTCTCTGAGTCCTATGCAGCTGAATGCCCTGTGCTATATTTGTTGGCCCTTTGCATTTCCTCCCGTGTGAATTGCTTCTTCGTCTCTGGCTCATTTTTCTGTTGGGTGTTTGGTTTCTCCTTGCTGACTAGTAAATCTTATTTTTTGTGATCTGCATATTGTGCTTTGGTGGCCAAACACATTACCAATATGTTCTCCTACTGGTACATTTTCTTCTTCTTTTAACTTGATTCACGGCCTCCTTCATCAGATCAAAATTTCTGCTTTTAATATAGTTACATTTGTCAGTATTCTTTTTACGGTGTTTGTTTTTTGTGCTTAATGACAAAACATCCATCTCTACTCTGTTGTCATAAAAATATCATCTCATATGTTGTTCTAAAAATTGAAAAGTTAGCATTCATAGTTTAGTTTTACTTGTTTTGCAGGAAGTAGGAGGTAATTCTTGCTGCCAAACAGGTGACCTCACACCTGAGACCTATGATATGAGGCAACCGTTTTTCACCCAGAAGCTGTGGGCTGGCTGGGCAGCTTGGTTCAGACTACAGCACGTAGCTGCCTCTGCTCCAAGTGTCTCCCACTCAAGGTCAGGGGCCAGTCAGGGGCCAGCCTGGGCATGCTGTTTTCATGCCAATGGCAGAAGCACAGAAGCAAAGGAAAGTGTGGAGGTCTCTTAAGTCCCAGGCTCAGAACTGGCATGCTGTCACTTCCCCCACATTCCACTGGCCGGAGCAAATCACATGGCCACACCGCAGGTCAAGGTATAGGAACAGCAAGTGTGGACCCCATCTCCATGTGCTGTGGTTGCCTTCAGTTTGTGGTGGGCTCGCAAATTCTTGAAGCTGAACTGTCTTCTCCTCACTTCCCAACCCTCAGAAAACTCACTTTCTTCTGGATTCTTTGAGCCAGAGGGCAGAAGAATTCTAGCGTCTGAGGACTGGGTGAGACCTTGTGCTTCTAGACTCTCTGTGGTGCGTTGAGTCCAGCCCTCCTGCCATTGGACAACCTACGCCACTTTGCGTGTTCCCATCTAGGGCCATGTTTTGTCCAACTCTACTCCTCTCCCTCCCTAGGCTGCCCCACGTTAGTGTCTTCTGGCTTTGTTCCCTTTTTTTACATCTATGATGTGCGAGTTTCCCTTTTTATCATTTTTTTTTTAGATCTGGTTTTATTTTTTATTTTGGTGGCAGAAACCAGGCTGAGTCAGTTCAGCCTGCCACACCCCCACCTTAGCACCTGTTTATTGCTGAGTGGTCAGCATGAGTGGGTCTGCCCATCTTCTGCCCCAGGAGGCTCTGTCCTGAAGGCGTGAGAACTGGGCTGACATTTGGGAGACCTGAGCTTTTGTCCCAGTTCTGCCATTAGTTTCCCACAGGATCTTGGGCAAATCACCAAACCTCATTACGCCTCAATTTTTTATTATCTGAAGAGTCTAATGACATTAACCTCAGTGGATAGCAAAGGGAGGAGAAACAATTCTCCTGCCTTCCCCCCAAGCTCCCTCCCAGTTCTGCACTTGTCACAGCAAAAGGGTTGATGCCTGGCCAAGAAAGTAGAGAAAGAAGGGTAAGCTAGCTTCAGGCACAGAGAAAGAGATTATGGGGTCTCATGCAAGGGAAGGAAGTTGGGGACAGAGAGGAATGGGGAACCATGATCTTGGCCCAATGATGGGGAGCAGCGGACGTGTGAGTATGCAAGAGTTAAAGAGTAGAGCAGTCTGGGTCATTCAGGAGATAGAACCCACACAGTAGGTTAATCAGGGAAGTGTAACAAAAGATTATTACTACCTGTGATAAAAGAGTAGCTATAAGACATAAAGAAACTCTGCCCGGCTCTCTAGGCTGCAGGAGGGTACCGAGGAAGGACAAACTTGGAAGGGTTCAGACCTCCCTGAAGAAGGTGTGGTTCAGCCCCTGGATAAGAGAAATTTGTGGGTTTGGCCAGGCCAGAGGTGGTCTGGAGCTGCTGGGCAAGCAATAGGTCACCCTGTGGAGTGTGGCATGAGGGCGTGCCGTGGGAGTTGTACCACCTATGGAGGGCAGGAGGGGGCTCAGCACATGAACTGTGCAGGGTCTCACAGAGGACTGGCTATGCAGGACCCTCAGAATACAGGTGTGTGTGTGAAGGTTGCACGGCTGGCAGGGGCCTACAGATTACAAAGGCCATATGAGGTTGTTGAGTTTCGGACCTCTTCACGAGGTTCTCATGTTCCAGCCGAATCCTGCTGATTCTGATGGGCCCTGACGGTTGAGCCCCTGGCTGGTCTGTGCTCAGTCTGGAAAGTGTGGTGCTCTGAGCCATAAGCTGCTTGCCATGGAGGGACACCATGGCACCCCTATTCTGTGGGTGACACCCTGCCCAAGACTGAGACCTCGCAGCCCCTGCCCCAGATACACTCACCTGTATGGATGACACCAGGAGGGTACTCAGAGGAGGTGGGGAAGGAGCAGGCATGACCTGGGGGTCAGGCTCCGGGGGGAGATGCTCGGGGCAGACGTCCCTGTCCTTAGCTGGTGAAGGTGGCCTGCTCGGGCCTATGGGAAAATGGCAGGTGAGTGACTCAAACTCCACACCTGGGCCTCTCCCAGCCCGAGCTTGAGCAGCTGTGCTGCAGCCCAGGAGAACACTTGGGTGGCGGGAACTGTGCCTTGTCAAAGGCCCCTGGAAAGGAGTTTTGAAGTCCAGTCTGGGGCTGGACAGTGGTGGAGGACTCCTACTGTGTGATCCTAAGCATCCAGGAGGCATTTGTAATTGAATTATTCGGGTCAAGGGGCATTCAGCAGGTGAATGCTAAGTGAAAGGGACCTTAAAGTCAGCCACTACACATGGGTTACGGACCCTCCTGGGGGGCGGGCTGGGTGGGACGTCCTCATCCAGGGTGACGTGGTAGGTCTCAAGAGCATGTGGGTGGAAAGGCTCAGGCTTTGGAGAGAGGTCCTGGGTCCTAGTCTTGGCTTCTGGAACCATTTGCTCTGGTTTGGTTGGTCACTGAGCCCCAGCTTCCACCCCTTTCATCTGCACTAAGAAGTGGGACTGGGCCGTCTGCCCTGCAGCACGTCCTGGCAGTGTCTGACATGTGAGAAGTCCCAGGTAAGAACCAGGCTTCAGAGTCAGGCAAGCTGTCCACCAATCAGAAGCCAGCTGTCCACCAATCAGAGGTCAGCTGTCCACCAATCAGAAGCCAGCTGTCCACCAATCAGAGGCCAGCTGTCCACCAATCAGAGGCCAGAGGCCAACCGTCAGGGATCTTCTCCGGCCTCAGCAGGCTGGCATTAGGCACATGTCACATGGAAGCCAGGATGTTCCTCCTTGGTCATCCCTCTGCTTGATTTCTGCTGCAAGTCAGGGCCAGAGGAGGGGTAGCGTGTGGGGCCGGGGCCCAGGGGTCTGGCTGTTGCATGGGGAGGGAGGCCTGATGCCGGGTTGCACGTGGGTTCCTGGAGTGGGGCTTCAGGCGGCTCATGATCACTAATTTCCCCAGTAATTATGGTAATAACCGTAATCATGAAGGTTCATTTGTGTTTAATGTGGGTATGCATGATGTGTCATTTTGCAGGAGTCACAGGATGGTTTGGCAGTGGTGGGCGCCTGGGTAGGAGGTGGCTTCTGGCAAGGAGGGACAAGGCTGCCCTGGGTGGGGGGGGTGGGGGTGCTGACTGAATTTTCTGGAAGTAGAAGAGGAAGGCTTATGAGAGTGTGTGTGTGCAAGTGTGTGCCTGCGCATTTCCCAACACTGTGATGCATGGGAAATTCTCAGGCAAGGCCTCCCCTACTCCCCCAAACTCCCCTCCTCCGCGCCAACACCATGAGGCATCAATGGCTGGTGCAGGTGTGCCTGGAAGCAGGAGAGGGAGTGGGCTCTGGGCTGTGCCGCACACAGAGTGGGAGTCCAGAATGTTCTCTGAGGGGTGCACCGATGTGCATATTTGCTCCATAAAGGGGGACCTATTGACATATCGTGTGTTTGGGGGTGGGGTTGGAGGCTGTCCAGCCCAGATGGACCTGTCCCAGGGAGATGGCATGTGGTCAAGATGAGGAAGAGGGTGCCTACTAAACCTGAGCGGAATTTAGAGGTGAGGCCCCCAAAGCTCAGGGAAGCAGATGTCTCCCCAGAGTTACGCCCCACTAGGTGGAGGACATGAGACCTGAACTGTGTCTATCTGCTTCTCACACCGTGCCAGCCGCCTCCCCCAGGGACAGATCTGGCCACAGCAGTTAATAGGAGGCAGCTGGCGATGGGAGGGTCTGACAGCAGTGGCTGGCATTCATGGCATTCAGAGCCGAAGGCCAGATGCCTGGAGGACTTGAGGCAGGTGGAGCAGGTGGGGCAGGGCAGAGCGGTCACGGCCACAGGTCAGGCGAGTTTGAGGCCAAGCCCTGGGTTACTGCTGTTACGGGTTGAATCGTGTCACCTCAAAGTCATGTGCAAATCCTAACCCTCAGGACCTCAGATGTGGCCTTATTTGGCGATGGGGTCGTTACAGGTGTCGTTAGTTAAGATGAGGTCACACTGGAGTCGGGCACTCATATCCAATAGGACTGGGTCCTCATCAAAGGGGAGATTTGGACACAGACACGCACATGGGGCAAACTCCACGTGAAGACGAAGCCGAGATGGCATGGTGCATCAGGGAACACCGAGGGGTGATTTCAGCAGGTGTCTTGTGTCGGGGGGAAACAGAGCAGAGTGTTAGAAGTCGTGAGGCGTGCAGAGAGGGAAGGTCTATGCCGGTGACAGTGGCACGGAGGCTGAACTGGTCAGGACCAGCCAGGCATGAAGAGCCCTGCAGGAAGAGCGTTTTAGGGAGAAGGAACAGCACGTGCAAAGGCCCTGGGGGGACACGTTTTGAGGCAAGTGGGACTGGGCTGCAGGGGCTGATGTGTGGGCCACTATGCAGTCCTTGAGGTGACAGTCACTCTTTGGGCATCAGCCTTGAAGCCCTGCGTTAACTTTCAATGTATTAAGTTACCAGTTAGTGGAGCCCCTCTGCGCATCACACACTGCTGTCTTACTGGTGTATTGCACACACTGTTCTATGTCACAACATAATTTGGACATTACTTTCGAGCATACTTTCTTTATTCATTCTTTAAACAAGTGTAGCTGCATCATATGCTGGAAGCTAACAGGGATGACCGTAATGTACATAACCAGTTTTCTATTGAATAGCATCGAGGGGATTTCCAGATGTTTGTTCATTAAAACAGTGGTGACATAAGTAGTCTTGCTCACACATGGTTCCGGATACCAGGAGGGCATCTAAGGGTAAGTTTCTGAAAGTGAAATTGTTCAATGAGGGAGTATGTCCATTTGGGATTTTGGTAGATACGCACATTGTTGTATCGCAATTGATAAAAGCTGCCAATTTGTAGTGGCAGCAGCTCTGTAGGAGCCCACCATGTCCCCACAACTTCTGCAACAATGTTTGATCACACTCTTGGTCTTTGTCAAGCTGATGGATGAAAATGATTATCTTGTTGTTCGGTTTTGCTTTTCTCTTATCCTGAGTGAGATGGGTCATATTGTCATATATTTAAGAGCTATTTGTGTTTCTTTTCCTGTGAGCTACCATTTTCTATTGGGCTACTGAACTTTTCCCTTATTGATTTTTATAGGAACTATTTATTTAATAGAGGAATTAAGCCTATGTATATAAGAATTGCAGATCTTTTTGTGGTTTATCCTTAAGGAACAAAACAAAACAGGACGGAACCAAACTCTGTGTTATGGTAGCTTTTACCCAGCAGAGAAATCTCATCTTTATGTGGTTGTTTTAACATTTATCTTTTTGTGACTCCTTGATTTTGCATTTTTGCTAGAAGGACTTTTCCTGTTCTGAAATTGTTCCTTTTTTTTAAATTGGTTTCTTCAAATACTTTTGTGGTTTTTCCTACTCTCTCCTCCTCCCTCACCCTTTCTCTCTCTCTCTCTCTCTCTCTCTCTCTCTCTCTCTCTCTCTCTCTCTCTCTCTCTCCCCCTTTCTCCCTCTCTCCCCTGCATGTCCTTTGTTCATGGCCAGGGGCAGCACCAGTAAACTTTGCCCAGAGGATCAAGGAAGGTATCCAGCTCTGTGATATTTACCGAGTGCAACAGCCCTAATACCAAACCAAAACACCCAGCCATTAGATTTCAAATGATCCTTTGGCCCTCCATCAATGTCAGCTAGGACGCAGCTCATTGAAATCAAGAGATTGGCTCCATCCATTTATCCTCCTGCTCCTTGGATGCAGGCTGTGATCCCTGCTGAGGTGCTGTGGAGTCCCTGGTCCTGATGCCCTCCAGCCCCCTCCTCCCCGTCTCCTAGCAACACTTCCCAGCAGCTTCCCTCCACAGTGCGCTCAGGTGGCATTTCTGGAGGAGGTCCCCACCAGCAATTATCTTGGCAGAAAGGGAGTGAGTGCTGCCCAGACCCCAGGCAGGCGGCAAGAGCTTCAGGGATCAGAAGAGTGGGGACACATCTCCCCGTGTGCATGGCCTGGATACACTCCATGCCATCTGCGCCCCTGCAGCCAGCAGGGTACGGGGTGTTCAGACAGCACATTATTCTCCTTATCTTGCCAGTCTGGGTCACATTAATCATTTTCTCAGGGCCCCACTGATATGTCAGCTCTTTCTGGCTTGTGCCTTTTGGGGGGCTGGATTTGGAGGCATGGATGTGAGGAAGTGGCACTCAGCTACCCCTGTGCTCAGGGGGACCCCACTCGGGGAGGGTGCCCCATGCTGGGGCGTTCTATCACCAGGTACCCCTGGGCACCGACCTGACCACTGTGCCGCAGTTTCCTCATTTGCTTGTAGTCTCTGGCTCTTCGGGTGGTTATGAGACTAGAGTGATACGACAGGGGAAAGCGCTCAGACTGATCGCTGGCCCTTGGCAAGCCCCATTTCACATTAATGATTAATTACTGTTCTCCCTGGTCCGAGGTAAGATGATGTTGCAGCCTAGATCTCTTCAGTGGTTTAGAGGAGGGCAGACGGTCAGGACTCCTGGAGAGAGAAGGACATGCAGGTCTGCAGACACCCTGTGAGATGTGTGGACAGAATGGCCTGGGTTCAAATTCTGCCACGTCCCAGCTGAGGGACCCGGGACAGGTACCTAGCTTCTTTGGACTTCAGTTTCTTTACACAGAGGGAGTAGTAATGCCTGCTGGGTTCTTGTCAAGGTCAGAAAGGGCACAGCCTGGGGCCTGGTGCACAGTGAACACTCAAAGGCGGCTGAATCCTTTTCTCTGGGGGCTGTTGGGGAAACCGAGTCTCACACCCACAAAGGACGTCCCGACTTTGGAGTCATTCATGACCAGAGGCCCCTTCCCCGAAATCTGGTTCCTCAGTTGTCCAGTGGGCAGAGCCTCTGGGCTAGTCTGGCCTGTTTTATGCAGGTGTAGCCTGCTGTCAACTCCGCACCCCTACAGGTGCGGTGTCCAGCTAGGAACGCCCTCCGTCACGCTTGCCCCAGACATGGGAATTCCGTAAGGTCCAGCCCATGTCCCACGTTGCCTAGAAAGCTTTCACTGCTGAGTCACACCAGCTCTCACCCTCCTTGGTTCTCTGTCCCGGAGAGCCTGGCAGGGGCCCAGAAGGAGTTCTCCGCTGAGACTCAGTCCCCAGGCAAGCTGAGGCAGGGAGCGGGGTTGACTTACAGGACCCTCTCCCTTTTATATCCACCTAGGCTCCCACTTTTCACCCCAGAGACTACCCAGCTGTCCTAGCTGCTGCAGTCTTTGACCTTCAGCCAGAGGTGGAGTGGCACGCATGGCGGCTGTCCCGGGCTGGCTGAGGACTCTGTGATGGGAAAGGTGACCCGAGCTGTCCCGAGCCTTTCCATCTTCCCCCAGGCCCACGCTGCTGCTAGATTAATGGTGTGTGTACAGAGCAAGAGACACATATCACTCACCCTCTGCAGCCAGTTCCTGCCTCTGCCAGACAGGCCTCCCTTTCCCAGGTCCGGGAGCCGGAACCTCGGCTCCTACAGAAAATGGGGACCCTCCCCATGCCTGGGTCCCAAGCAAACACCTCTCCCTGGTCAGGCTGAGAATTGGGGAGCATTCATCAGTTCTTCCACCCTCCTTCCAAACACCGATTACATTCGGCCAAACAAACCCCAGCCTCCACGCTCAGGTTAATTACTGAGTTCTCTGGGCATAAAGACGTTTCTCTATTTTTTACTGTCTGGATGCTCTAGAGAGTTTATTGATTATCTGGTTCACTCAGACTAAAGACTAAAGATGGAGCTCCATCCTGGGGCGCAGTGAGGAAGGCAGCAGCAGAGTTTGGGTTCTGGGCATGCTTCCGGCAGCCAGCACTATGCCCACCGGAAATGGGGCATCCGCAGGGCATCGGGAGAGGGAGTCTTCTCATGCCCTCGCTTGCTCACAAGAGGCAGGAGGGTGCAATAGTGACAGGCAGGGGCTGGGGCTGGGCTCCCAGGTCAGACCCTGGCTCTACCCCTCACCAGTGGACAAAGCTTGGAAGTCAGCCTCACCTCTCCCAGGCACCGTGGCTTCCCAGCCACAATGTGGGGATACTGGTGGCACTTATGCTGTGACCTGTCACTCTTCTGCATACCTTATGTGTGTGTACTCAGTTAATCCTCACACACCCTTCGTGGGGGAGGAAGTGCCATCATCCCCACTTTACAAAGGAAGAAACTGAGGTTCCAAGGGGCCCCCGGAACACAGAAGAATGAGGTCAGCGCATACCTTCTGGGTGGTGATGAAGGAAGTGACTTTCGCGACGCCTGCCTGGTGTGCAGTAAGTGCCCAGTGGCTGTGAGCTCCTCTAGTCCAACTGGGATCCTCCAGCCTCCCTGTGTGTTCGTGTTTTAAAGAAGCGGGAAGGAGAGGCCAGGCCTCACCCGAGAAAGCCAGGCCTCAGCATGGTCAGGGTCGCGGTTTCAGATTCCCCGAGGACTCTCACTTGCCTCACGTCCTCTGTGTGTCTCCCGCTCGCGTTGCCTTCCTTCCTAGGGCCCCGGTCAGATGCGCTCCTTACTGGCTGTCTGATGGCATCTGGGGAGTGCCAGCTGGTGGCGTGGAGGGCATCTCCAGTGAGCTGCCCCAGGGCTCCAGCCTCAGCCTTGTCCTGGGAACAGGTTTTCTTCAGTGACTTGGTTGCAGGCAGACGTGGGCTTTTTGATGCCAAGATCAGTGCATATCCGTAGAGAGCTCTTTCTAAGCACCAAGCCCTGGTCTAAACGCTGTGTGTTTACTGCTCCTCCCTGGACTTCTCCCGCATCCAGTGCTCACACAAACCTGTGAGGAAGGGTTCATGTCCCCCTTTACAGCTGGGGAAACTGAGGCACAAAAAAGCCAAGTAATGCACTGAGGGCCACAAGTCTCGCCAGGCACACCTCACAACCCTAACTCAGGGGGTCTGGTTTGAGTGAGAGACCCACACGGTCTCTCCTGTGGTAGCTCGAACCGGGGAAAGAACTCCAGGTGTCAGAACCAGGATTTAAAACAGCCCTGAGAGCCTTAAGTGACAGGATCGATTCTGTCAAGATGAAACTTAACAGGGACAACTGTAAGGTCGTGAGCCTGGGTCTCAGAGTCAACGGCATACTCAGGAAGGGGGTGGAGGCACTGGCTTCTCTGAGCCAGGCAGCAGCACGGGCGTGACAGCATGGGGACCAGTGTGAGCTCACCCCAGCGTGGACCCCGTCCCAGCCCTGCTGCAGGTTCAGGCTGCATTTACAGAACAGTGTCCAGAGGAAAGGAGAGCACTGTCTGGGTCCTCTATGCACTGGTCACGCCACAGTCTCAAAGGAAGGCAGATGGAGCTGGGTGTATCCAGAAGGTCCCGTCTAGGGTGGAGAGGAACTCGGGCAGAGTAGCGCCAGACAGCTGGATGGTGCTCTCAGGGCCGTCTCAGCAACGCTGCTCATGAGCTTTGTCACCTTAGACCAGGAATGAGCAGATTACAGTCCTTGGGCCAGACCCGACCTGCTTCTTGTTTTATAAATACAGCTTTATTGGAGCGCAGCCACGCCCATTCCTCTGCGCATTGTCTGGCTGCTTCCACCCTGCAGTGGCGGAGTTTATTAATTGCGGTGGAGACCACAGGCCCCACCAAGCCAAACATATTGACTCTCTGGCCCTTTTCCAGAAACACTTGTTCACTGGGCCCTGAGAACACTCATTTTCCTGCTCCTTGAGCACCCAAAGCTCTCTTTGCCCCAGAACCTTCACGGCGTTTCTTCCTCAGAGACCTGGAGTTCTCGGGTGCCCTCCTCACCTGGCTCTTCTGGCTCTCGGCCCAAACGGCCCTCCTTCTAGGTGCACGTCTGCCGGCCCTCAGCGTCGTAGCCCTGCTCTTGTTCTCTCTTCCCTGTCCTTCTCCCTCATTACCTCCACTTGTGAGGCCAGGTTGGTGGGGTGCTTGTTTGTCTATTAGTGGGCAGACAGAGAACGTCCCACGTGATTCATTGCTGTGGCGATGCCTGTGTGTGGCATAGGTTCCAGAGACACATCCTGTCATCCCACAGCTGCCGGACGGACAGACGGATGGAGGGCGGACAAACAGATCTACTGCCTCATTGTCCCCTCCCAGCGTTTTTCCGAAGATGTCCCACAGGCACCTCAAACTCTCCTTGTCCCAAACTGACATCGTCACCACCACACGGGCCTCTCTGTGATGACGCGCGTCCCCCAGCTTGCCCATTAAGTAAGGTTTGGGATGAGTCCCCAGGATCACACTCACGTCAGATGCTAATTGGAAGTTTCGGTGTCCCCAGGACCACCCTCAGCTATGACGACTCACAGGGACTCAGAGAAGGGACAGCTGTCACACTGGTGGCTGTGGGTTATTACAGTGAAAGGGTGAGGACTGATCAGCCAAGGGAAGGGACAGTCCCACAGGTTCAGCTCCAGTGGCTCTGTCTCTGTGGCGGCGTGCACAGCGGTGGCTCCTCCCAGCGGTGACGTGATATGTGTCATTAAGCACAGGACACTGCCAACCAGAGAAGCCGCCCTGAGCCTCGATGTCCAGAGTGTCTATTGAGGTCCAGTCCCACAGACTTGGTCGGTCACCCCCGTCGCTGACCTCAGACTCCAGCCCCTGCAGAGGTTGAGCTGCTACCGTGCGACCCCACCTCCCCACCCCAAACCACGGTGATGCCGGCTGCCCTGAAATTCCTCTCCGGAGGCAGGTGCTGCCCTTTCCTCACCTGGGAGCAGTCACCTGACCCACAGGTGAAGGAGCCCCAATGTGCGCACGTGTGCATTGAGCCTGTGTGATGTGTGCCAGGAGGCGGACCGGGAGAAATCCCCAGGCGGTGACAGGTGCTGGCCTGGCCACCCCCGACATCCCGTCCTCCGTGCACGGCCTCCTCCTGTCACAGGCTGCTCCCTCCGCCTCCCACACGGCACTGGCTCGCCATGGCTCAGTGGGCGCTCCTGCAAAGTGTGGCCGCACACGAGGCTGGCCACTGATTCCACTGTCTGTTCCCCGAGAAAACTTGGGGCCAGACAGGGTGGGGGCCCTGTGGGGGCAGGAATGGGGGCGTTTCCTACTCGGCAACTGGAAAGCTGGACTGTGATGTGAGTGTGGAGGGGTGGCTCCAATTCCCACAGAATGATGGCAGAGGCCACCGGGGTGCAGAGGCCGTTTCCCTACACGTCCCTCTCTCCATCCCTGGGTCAGTGTCCAGGGCGGGCGAGGTCACAAGCTGCCTCCCTCTCCTCTGGCTCAGGCTCCAGCAGCTCCTTTCGCGCCTGCTTTGCAAGCCCCTGAAGGCGGGGTCCTCGGACCCTGTGGCCCAGATCTGTGGGTTTAGCTCAGGTGCTCAGGAGGCCACTGCCACCCTCAGCCTGCGCGCTGCTTCTCAGCCCCCTTCATGTCAGATTGAGCTGGTTTGCATGTCCCTCATTCAAGCCATAGACTGAATGCGGGGGCGCAGGGACCCAGCCCTGGGCCCGGGGGCATCTGAATGGACAGTGTTGCTGAACGGATGAAGGAAAGGGGAGACACCAGAACCCTGGAGATGTAATAGCTCCTTTCCTCCCCGTGTGTGGTGAGGGCAGGAGCTGAACTTTGCAGGGAGATGAGCTAGGGGAGGGGGCACAGACTGGAGGGGGTGTGGCCTTTGTCGCTTCTTGGGGACACTGGGCGGCACGGGGAAGGGGCTCCTGGTGCCCGGGTAGCAGGCCCCGTAGCACCCCCATCCCCGCCCCCGCCCCCCGGGTCTTGTGCACATCTCTGCAGCGTGATCCCCATTAGCTCTGAGCTCAGTCTGGTCTCGTTTGTCTTCCATCCTTATCTCATTGTTTCTGTCCCCGTTTGACCTGTTCACCTTGACCCCTCAGTCTGCTCCTGCTTGCTGTATGGGCCTTAGAGCCTTAGCCCCAATCCCCAGGAAACCTGCTCTGATTGCCTCAAAGGGGGGGCCAAGCACCCCAACACCATGCTACACATACCAGAAAGGTGGAAAGCATACACGCTCGGTCAAAAGTTTTTCTAAGTCCCTTTGTTTGACTTCATTTTTTAGAGCAGTTTTAGGTTCATAGAAAAATTACGCAGTCCAGGGAGTTCCCAAGTGTCCCCCCCACCCCTCACGACCTCCCCATTATTAACACTTTGCACAGCTGTGGACATTTAGTACAACTGCTGACCCAGTTTTGACATGTGATTATTAACTGAAGTCTTAAGCCTACAGTTGACATTAGGGTCCTTCTTTGTGTTGTGGCTTGCTGAGTCTTTCTATCCTCACTCCAGGACAAGGCGGGCCTGGCAACGAAACACAGACCCAGGGCCATGTACAGTGGGGAGGGAAAGCGCTGACCCAGCGAGATGTCCAGAAACACTTTTCTGCATCCACCCAACAATGGGGCTCGCCGCCGTCTGTGACCAGGCGGGAAGACTCGCTGACCTCTGGGCTCGTGTCCGCGTCAGAAGTGGCCCCAGCAGTCTGGGCTCTGCTGTGATGCGCCGTGGCCCACCGACCTTGGCCTTCTGCTCCACCATTCAACAGGTCACCTACCTGAGTGACGGCTGTGGGCCAGGACACGTAGGCCAGGAACAGCTGCGAGCTGGGCGGGCAGCAGTCTGGGGGGACAGTTGTCACAGCGCGTCCAGTGGGGCTGCACACTGCGTCTCTGTGGCCTTCCGCTCCTTTTCTCCCAGCTGGTCCCTGGTCTGGTGATTTCTCCAGAACGTTTGTCTCAAACCCTGGTCTTGAACGATGCCAGGCCGCTGTCAGCTGTTGTGAGGAGGGGACAGGACCATCACAACAGAGTTGGTTCCAATTTATTTTAAAAAGCGCCGGACAGTTTCTGGATGCAGGAGGGCAGGAGGTGACGGCGCTGGGTGGACAAACCTGCGTCGGCTGTGAGAGGTGTGGTGGTGGCAGAGGGAGGAGGAGGGGACCAGGCGTCTCAGCTTCCCCAGGCTGTCGTCCAAAGATGCATCTCACAGGGAAGGAAATGGCAGCAGCTTTTAAAGTGAGTTCCCTCCCCCTTAGGATCAAACGTTCCTGGAAACAAGCTTTTTTTTTTTCTTTTCTTTTCTTTTTTAATGTATTGGGTTGACAAAGACAGTAAGAAAACAATTGACATTAGGGTGGGGATATAAATTAGAATAACCTATGGGGGGACGGCGATGGCTGACATCTATGCAAATTTAAGATGCACACCTGCTTGGTTTCAGCAAATCCACGCAAACGTACAGGTATATTTGCCTACGTGCACAAAGTCGTCTGCACAAGAATATCCACTGGAGACAAAATGGAAAGTTCCAGAGGTCCACCAACAGGGGGCTGGGCCCATTCGTATGGTACATCCTCTCCATGGGCGACTGAAGCCCTGAAGGCAAGAGGCAGATCTAGACCCAGGGGTCTGTGTCATCTTTGGGAGACGTCACGTGCCACGGCCTGCGGCTCTGTCCTTTCTGTGTCTGTGTCCAAATCTCCCTCTTCTTATAAGGACACCAGTCATTGGATCTAGTAGGACCTCCTCTTAACGTGATCACATCTGCAAAGACCTTGTTTCTAAATAAAGTCACAGCCACAGGTACTGAGGGTTAGGACTTGATCACAATTCAACCCACAAGTCTGATGGATGCAAAAATGGCAATAAGAGAGAGGGCTGGCTTTGCAAGCAGGCGTCTGAAGCATTCTGAAAGGGAGGAATTAATGGTGAGCAGTGCATGTGGTTTTCTGTTCTCATCCACCACGTCGTTAGGTGGTGAGACTGATGATGATATCAGATGGTAAAAATAGAAATGTCCAGCACTCCCTGAGTGATAGCGTGCGTTAGCCCCTGAACTTACTGTTTTGTGGGGATCAGCTCACTTCCTCCCCACGGTGACCCAAGGTCGAGTCACTCACCTGTCCACCTCCTTATTCAAAAGACACGAGTGAGTGTTCCCTCTCCCGTGCCAGGTGGTGAATGGAACGGAAGTGCTGATATCTTCATTTCTAAAGCCCAGAGTCCAGGGAATATAAGTTTTGTTAAGTGTTTCCCTCTCCACCCCCTTCTCTCTCACACACATTGTCACCACTTTCCTCCTCCATGTGTTGCCTCCTCATAAATTTTGTAATCCTCAAATTAAGTTCCTGTCATCTGCCCGTTCGTTTGATTCCCTGCCCATAAAGAAAAGGTCAAAGGCAGTAATCCCAGATTTCAGAAGCATTGATTCATCACTGATAAATGGAAACCCTTTCTTTGGAAAAGCAAAAGGATGACATTAAAATTAGAAAAAAAAAAGTTGTGAGAATACTTTTAAGAGGACCGTAACCTTTCCATCTGACCGCCTTTTCGGTGAGCAAATCAAACGACACCGTTCTGTCTTCCTCGCACTTCAGAGGTATCGAGTATCAATCCGTTAGATGTGGGGTAACATAAGGAATAGCTTCATAATGACAACGATTACTGTTCCCCGAATTGAGCAAGTGTCCCGGGAAGGCAGTATGTCCCTCCTGCAGAAATGGGAGAGCCCCACCTAACAAAAGGCCACTTCCTGGAAATGATTGTGAAGGTTCTGGTGGGGCAGGTTGTGGGGCAGACAAGCTGAATGTCCACTAATTATCCGTGAGGTTTATTTTAGTTCCAGCATTAAATTACTCCACTAATTGGTTGACTCACTAATTCTTTCATTCTTTTACCAGCTACATTTTCAGAACATTCTTTTTTTAAAAAAATTGAGGTATAATTGATGCACAAAAAATTATACACTTTTAGAGGAGATCGGGCGCGTTCAGGGTGGCATGGCCATAGACTAAAATTATACACTTTTAGTTTGTACATTTTGATGAGTTTGGACATACAAAGACACCCATGATACCATCAAGGCCGTAGAAATATTCGTCACCACCCAAATTTCCCTTGTGTTCTTGTGTGTGTATGTGTGTGTGTATGTGTGTGTGTGTGTGTGTGTGTGTGTGTGTGTGTGTGTGTGAGTAGTTTTGGTAAGAACACAACATGTGGTCTGTCCCACCATAGAGGAGTCTGAATGTCAAACATAGGGCTAGGTGCTGAGCGTGTAAGGTGAGCAAAACAAACATGGCCTCAGCTCTCAAGAGCTTCTGGAATCATAGGTGCCATGATTAGGGTGGGATGGGAGCTGTGGGGCTGCAGGGCAGGGGGCTCCCTTGGAGCCTGTCCAGGGGCAGAACTTGTTGTACCCGTTGATACGGTCACCAGCACAGATACAGTGACCCTCACCGATGCTCTAGGCACTGGAGTCTTTTCCAGGCTCAGCTCTGGCACCTGTAGCGGCACTAAGGCACTGTCTAGAAATGGTCCTCAGATCTGTTCGGCCTCATCGGGGATGGTGAGGCCCCGAATGGCCACCCACTCCCCACAAATGGAGCCCCTGCTACATTGCTCTAACTGTAGTAAAAACGTATGCATATTCCTTCTCCCCTCTCGCCCTGGAGACTGCATTCCTTTCTGACAATGTCTGATGTGTACGTTTTAGACTTGCTGTCCCACTGGCAGCTTGCCAAACCTCGAGGGTTGCTCTGATGGTAGCATCTGCTGCCCTGTTCAACTGTGATCTCGGGATGTTTGAGGCTCACTCAGGGCCAGTGGTTTTTGTTCCCTCTTGAGACTGGGATGAGAAAGGGCCGCTGACGTGGGGAGGGCTGAGTGCTGCTGTTGCTATGGACACAGATGACCGTGGGGATCTGAAAACCAGCAACTAGTCTGTGAGCCTCTGGGAGAAGCTGTGGACTCCATTCTCAGGGTGCTGTGGGAAGCCGAG
This sequence comes from Rhinolophus hipposideros, assembly GCF_964194185.1. Taxonomy (NCBI): domain Eukaryota; kingdom Metazoa; phylum Chordata; class Mammalia; order Chiroptera; family Rhinolophidae; genus Rhinolophus; species Rhinolophus hipposideros. The sequence goes on from NC_138054.1 coordinate 92,413,378, forward strand.
GAGAGGATGGGGCATGAGCCAGAGTCCTGGGCGGCTTCAAGAAGGAGGCAAAGGAACCGAGGAGGGTGTCTGGAGGCCGGGGCCCTGGGTTCCTGCCCAGGCTCATTGTGCGGGGGCTGGGTTCTTGCAGTGCCAGTAAAGGCTCAGGGATGCCGCCCGGGGCTCTCCAGTGTTATACTCCAGGTGGTGTGGCGCTGATGTGAACTCCCCGAGTGCCTTCGAAGGAAGCAGAGGGAGAGACTCCCCAAGGGCTGCCTGAATGAAGAGTTGGAAATAGGGGGTCCTCCTACCCCTTTATGTTGACAGTGGGGGATTAATAGGAAACCAGCCCAGCTCTCTGCTCTGTGGCTGCTTCCTTCTTCCTGGTCCTTCTTCAAAAGCCTAGAGGCCCCCATGGGAATGGGTCACTGGTGGTTGTCGTAACCATCTGTATCTGAGAGCTGACCCTGGAGATGTGTCCCCAAGCATGAAAGGTCCTTCTCGTCTTACATCACTGGTGGGACAAGTGGAGTGGGTCGGTGGGTATGCAAGGTGGGGAGGGCTGCATTGTGTGGGGCTCTGGGGGCAGCGCTGGAACCAGAGGTGTCCAGCATCAGCTCTGTGGAGGCTGTGGCTGCGGCTGCCACCGCCCTCACCTTGCCTCACTCAGTACCAGTCTTGGGAGGAAACCTGGCTCCATCCTGGTGTTACCTTCAGGTTAATTCATGTCCAGCGCTGTTGAAAGAGATTCGTTCATTCAGCACACACGGGGGGCCCCTGCTCTGTGGAGGTTACAGGCAGGGAGCGGGTCTTCTCTGGGCGATTTTCTACTATAGCTACGTGAGGGGTTACCAGTGGGGGCCAGGGGACCCTGGAACCTCTCTCCCATTTTTCAATTACCCGGGAGTCTATAATTATGTCAAATGTAGCTGTAGTTTAATAGCTTAACATTTAATACATTTTGAACATTTAATAAATCTGCCTTAATTTAATTTAATATTAAAAATCAATTAGATTTAATATAATAATAAATTCATATACAGTAGTACCTCGGTGTTTGAACGTCTCTGTTGACGAACATTTCGGTTTACGAATGCCGTAAACCCGGAAGAAAATGCTTCGGTTTTCCAACACGCCTCGCAAGTGGAACACGTCACACGGCTTCCGCTGAGTGCGGGATCCTGAACAGCTTGGGCTGTCGGCTGTTTTCCAACGTTTCAGAACTCCAACGATCTTCCGGAATGGATTACGTTTGAAAACCGAGGTACCACTGTATATATATAAATAGCCATAAGCAAATGCTTGCAGGTGGTTTCGATATTTAAATCATGTACTAGTAAAGTTTTTAGATGATTTCCATCCCTAACTATAAAAACAAAATAACCAAAGAAGCCCCAAGTCCACAACACGCTGAAGACTCTCCGTAGGTGCTGAGAAGGCGCTCCAGGTGCTGGGCTCCATGATACGGGCTGGGGCAGGGCAGGCATCTCACAGCCGGTGGTCGGGTGAGGCACCTCTTTACTGATACTGCTGTACTTGTAGATAGCTGTCCTTTCAGTTCTGAATTGAATTTCGGGGTAGCCCCTTTCAGCTTTCTCCCCTTTGGAAGGTTGGGGTGGAGGCAGCTCTAAGCCTCAGGCACAGGAAGTGCAGCCCGCAGGCAGAGTGGTGGCAGGCAGAGTGGCACGTCCTGGGGACACCCGTCCACAGCCGCCTGGTCATGGAGTGGGGAGCAGGAGCACCCCGTGCCCAGGCCTCCCTATTTCCTTGGCTCTCTCTGCTTTATGGGAGCTCTCAGGACCAGCCATAAGGGAAACATAAAAATCACTTTGGATAGCCATTTTAAAAAAAGTGATGAAACTACCTATAAAGCAGCAAATTATAGAGGGAAGGTATTTTATGTCTTGTTTTCTTTACAGCCACTCTGAAAGGGGACATAAAAGTCACTGGAAAGTCCTGGTTCCTGCCACCTTTGGGCCCCATTTCAGACTACAGCGTGACTCATTTGTTTGCAGAGGTCCCTGCCTCTGTGAAGCATGGGGAGGGACAAACTGGGGGCACCTTTCTGATCCTAGTATCAAGAGAAAGTCAACATTTTCCCCATGTCTCGAGGAGTGAAATTTCCTGGCCCCTGAGTGAGAGGTGTGAGGGATGAAGCAGAAGTCTGAGGCTCGGTCCTTATCCCAATGTCCCCCTGTTGTTGCCACGTCTTTCACTGTCCCACCCATGGATAGAGATAATGATTGACAGCCACCTTCCATGTCTCTGCAGCTGCCCCATGGAGGATTCATTCCAGAAGGATGAAGACCCATTCTTTGTTGGGATAAGGCTCAGTGCGGGGAGCTGGAAGGTTTGGGGCATGAATGAGGACCCCCCCCGCCAGCTGGGAATCACTTAGGACTCTGCGTCTTGCTTTTGTCTTCAGTAAAATGAACGAGTAGTGCATTTGCCCTCATGGAGCTGATCTGGGAGGAAAACAAACCTATTGCTTTGAATTAAGCAGGGAAAAGAACCATCTAGTGCTCTGCTTGGGCAGATGCCTGTCTGCAGCTCACATCCCATCACATCCCAGCACAGACCCTGCAGGCTTAACTGGACAGCACTTGCCAATATGAGGGATCATGGGGAATAGGAGTGGTTCCCAAACACTAGAGATAAGAAAACGTTCCAGGTCCAAGGCAGATTCCAGAAACTCTAGAGGCCAGAAGACATTTGAGTCAGTGCCCAGAAGCCAGACACTCACGGTCTCACTGTATCCCCTACTGGCTAGACTCATGGTAGTGCCTTTCGTGTCTGATAACACATTTAAAACCATCGATTATCATCAGCCTGAACTGGTTCTGAAGAGGGCTGAAGCAACAAGCAGTGTTCATCCTGGAATAGAAAAGTTGGGTGGCTGGCATGGTGGCTACCTGCCCATGTTGGATGGGTTAGTTCTGAAGACAGGAGATAACTCATTCCTGTGTGACCTTAGAGGGCAGAACTGAGGTTTCAGAGAAACAGGATTTCACCCGAGAAAAGGAAGGAGCTTCTCAGTTGGTGCTTTTCGAAGTTGGGATAGGCCACCCAGTTGGGCAGTGAACAGTCTTGCTCCTGGGGCTGTCCTGGTAGAGACTGGGACAACACTGGTGAGACTCACGCAGGTGGATGCTTGATGGGGCTATGGGGTTTGGGTCCAACGGTGCCTAAATTACATAGAAAGGTCTGAAGTGTAGGAACATTGGCATAGGAAATTCTCTTTCACAGGTTTTTTTTTTTTTTTTTTTTTTTTTAAGGGCAACCTTCTAGCATTTTCCCAGTAGGAATCCAGTATGTGACCCCTGCATGTGCCTCTCTGCCTGCTGGTCATTGCTGTCATATGGTGATAAAACTCAGCAGTTAGCCAGGCACTCTCCCAGAAGACGAGGCTGTGACCTTCACAGAGCTAAAGTCCCCATCTGGACTTTCTGAGGCTCAACTCAGAAGGACTGTTCATGCTCCATTTCAGCACCAATGCACCACTTGGCAAAGTTCAATGAGTCTAAGAAGCGGTCTTAGAATTATGTCTTGGATCTTGTGCTTGAGGCATTTTGTCCCACACGTGAGTGCCTCTGTCCAGCAGGGGGATGGGGCAAGAGAGAAAGAGACATGGTCTAAGCCCACTCCATCATCACCCAGATGGTGGGTCAGTAGCATGTCTGATGAAAGATGCTACGTTCCCTTGTAGCCACGGGTTTTATCCTCCAGAAAGTGAACCTAATCTGTGCTGTTAGGTGATGGAGTGATCGCTCTGGAAAGGTTCAGATTGCTCACAACAGAGAGTAGACTGATGGAAAAGCCAGGAGCCATTTGTACTTGAAAGAAGGACCCAGTTTTCTTCTCCTCATTCTCGGCAGGCATTAGAGTTTGATTTCTGGCTTTCCATTGCTCTGTTCCTACTTTGTCATCGCTGCCACCTTCCAGCCCATTCCATTCTCTGCAGGCAGCCACATTTCCTGTCTGCCGCCTCTGCCACCTCCTTTGTTCTCATCTGCTTTTCTCTTGCTTTCTATCTGGGTGGCAGTATGACCATCTCAGACAGCATTTGATGAGAGCAGAGGAGGAGAGAAAAGCACCAATTAAACTAGATAGGGACTCTCTGGTCCAATCTCCTCCCTCAGACTCTGGAATCAACAAATTTGTTGGTCTGTAAAACTTTCTTAACATGCAGTGATATTGAAAAATTTTGCAGATTCCCTTTGTAAGATGTCAAAGGAAATACCATCTTGAAGTATGTCATTGCCTTGGCTTTGCAAAAATGTCTAATTAAAATGACATGATTTCCTTCTCAATTTAAGTCTAGATGAGTGATGTGTAGACATTTAAGAAACAATAATATCCCCTTTTTTTTCTCTTAAGCAAAAATTTTAATGGAACCACAATGTGTAAAACAGGAAAAAAGTGAGTTATTCTGATTGAAGTACGGGGAAGGTTCAGGTACCCACCCCTGGGCAGTCAAGGCAGCTCCTAAGACAGCATTTTAAGCCTGCTGCTCTAAAGAAAGATGGAGTAATGCATGGGATTGGTTCCAGGCAGGAGACTTCCAGTGGTTTAGGACTTCCCATAAGGGTTTATAGCCCAATTTATTCATTTAACAAACATTTATTGGGAGTCCACCATATGTCAGGGTTTGTTAGGTATTCGAAATACTTCAATGGATGAGAAAAACAAGGTCCCTGCTGTATAGGGCTTAGCTTTTACTGAGTGACGCAGACATTTTGTGCTGAGTGCTATGCAGGAAACAGATTAATGTGATAGAGTAACAGGGTACAGGCTGCTTGAGAGAGGCTGTCCTCACAGACTTACATATTTGAAGTGGACAGAGTCTTTCTCTGCCAGGCGCACTTATTTTTCTGAGCCACAGTGTTATCTAGATTAAAGCGAGCCCTGGCACTGCTTGAAAGGAGGCCCTCTGAAGGGTTCTGTCCAACAATTCCTGGGCAGACGCAAGCCCCAGAGATGAAAGATGCAGGCAAATTAGGAGCAGAGACATCTTCTGGGAAGGATGGATGGAGGAGGGGACATCTGTAAAACATCTGTCTTGTGACATTCTGCACGTGTAGACATTTGTGGGCGACGCTTGAGGCTGGTGGCAAGCTTAGCTCTTCTCTTCAGGAATCGTTTCTTACAGGAGGGCAAGACATCCTTGATTTGGGTTCAGGAAAGACCCCCAGGGAGGCTATTTAGCTACGAGAGCATCTGAGAAATCAAGGTGGGAGGTGAATGGGAAACAGCCCTGCCGGCACAAGCTGAGTCCTGACACAGCTGTTTCCATCCCTCATCGGTTCTTCTTCAGGACCATGGAGAGGGCCCGATCTCCTTCTTGTCCCTTACAAGACACACAGGTCGGTCCGCCCGTCTCCAGGGTGAAGCTAGTACAGCAAAGCAGGAAAGGTTACAAGAAAATGGGGAAAAGGAGCATACGTGCAGGCCTTATCAGATAAGCTATTTCATTCCTAACAACTGTACTCAAACCATATGTAGACAAACCAAATCCTACGCAATGGGAGAGTCCAGTATTAAACAAACACACACATAACAATCTGAGAGTGATCTTTAAAAAAACCCACAGCTTTATTGAGGTCTAATTAAGAACCAGTAAATTACACATGTTTAAGTAAACCATCTGACATAAATAGTTATACACCCGTGAAACCATCTCTTGTGCACTGACTTGTGTGCCCCCCAAATTCGTATGTTAAAATTCTAACCCCCAGTTCATCAGAATATGACTATATGTGGAGAGAGGGTCTTTAAAGAGATAGTTAAGTTAAAAGGAGGTCATTGGAGGGGGGGCTTAACTTGATGTAGCTGGTGTCCTTATTAGGACACACCGAGGAGACAGAGGAGAGCAGGTGAGGACACAGGGAGAGGACAACCTCCTTCAAGCCAAGGAGAGAAGCTTCAGGAGGAACCCACCCTGCTGACGCCTGGATCTCGGGCTTCCAGCCTCCAGGACGGAGAGAACCAATTTCTGCTGTTCAGTCTGCTCAGTACGTGGCGCTCTGTACCAGCAGCCCGAACAAACTCGGTTCCTCACGATGCTTTATAACCCACCCTTTTGTCTCTCCTGTGTCCCCATCCACACTATTCCTAGCCGCCGCGGGTCTGCTTCCTGCCACTATGGACTAGTTTGACATTTGCTAGAATTTTCTAGAAATTGGAATCATATCGTATGTAGTTTCCTTTTTTGGGGGGAGGGGCACTCTGGCTTCTTTCATTCAGCGTAATTATTTTGAGATTCCTTCATGTTGTAGCATGTATCAATAATTGATTCCCCTTTAAATTACTGAGTAATATTCCTCTGCGTGGATACACCAGGATTGATTTATCCATCCACCCACTGATGGACAGTGAGTTGTTCCCAGTTTTTTTGACCATTACAAATAAGGCTGCTAGGAGTGTGTGCGTACCAGTCTTTGTATGAGCATATACTTTCTTTCCTCTCGGGTAAATGTAAAAACCTAAGTGTGAAATGACTAAATCGTAGAGCGTCACTGTCAAAGAAATTCCCAACTGTTTTCCAAGAGTCGTACCGTTTTTCATTCCCAGCAGCAGTGTGTGAGAGTTCCCGTTCCTCCACGTGCTCACAGATACTTGCCGGTCTTTTTCATCTTAAACATTATCCTAGACGTGCAGCGGTCTCCATTGCAGTTTTAATTTACATATCCCTAATGACTTACGGTGTTGACTATCTTTTCACGTACTTACTTGCCATCTGGACATCGTCTTTGGAGAAGTACCCATTCAAATATTTTGCCATTTTAAAGATGAGATCACTTGTTTTTCTTTATATATGTCCTTTCTGTAGTCTGGGTACAAGGTCTTTATAGGATATATGCCTTGCAGGTGTTAGAGGGAACTTATGGCCACCGTGAAGGGAAGTGGCTGGACCGCGGGAGCAGAGCCTCAGAGCCTGCTCGAGGGAACTTGCCCGGTGAGGCTCTGCGGTGGGTGCTAGGCATGCTGTGGTTCCAGCTCTCCAACAGGCAAGCCAGATGCTACACGATTTGCTCAGATTTCCCAGTCCTCCCCTCCTTGGCCAAATGGATGCATGGCGGCCAGGGTGCTGACCACAGAGAAGCCGGGTTGTGGCTGGCACGCTTTCCGCTCCCCTCTGCCTTGTTGGAGTGATGGCTCCAGCCCCCCATCCACGTATTACAGGCCTCATAAAGCAGGTCTGATTGCACCGTTATGTTAGCTTGCTGACACGGAAAGCGAGCCGACCCCGTGATTAATCAGCTCTGTGCTGGGCTCTCTGGACACAATGGCTGGCTCGAGTCACATTTGACAGCCCGTCTGCCCTGGGTATTACACGGACAAAAGCTATTTCTGTTCCTGAGAGAGGTTTCCATCCTGCACTTAAGAATTTTTATGGGTTTGTGGTGACATTTCCATTTTAATTTGCTAATTGTTATTGGTGAAATTGAGAGACAACTCCAGATTTATTACATTTCACAGTCTGTTGTGTTCCATATACAGATGTGAATCTTAACAGCCAGGGGGACAACTTGCCCAGCACAGCAAACATCAACCTGTTCGGCACCAGGGGAGCACGGGCTGCCAGGTATGGCCTTGCTCCTGCTGCGGGGTGGAGGGGGGTGCCCGCAGGGACCAAGTATCTGCTGACGATCCCGCCTCCCTGGCCAGAGACAGCTTCTTAGAGGATCAGACTGAGGTGCCCAGGGACCCTGCTCCTGCCGTCGTTCTCGCCCCATCAGGCTCAGACGGATCCTCCTCCATCCCTCGTAGGCCGTGCCGGCTGCCAGGAAGCGCGACACACGCACATGTGCCCACGTCCCACAGAGTGGGGCCAGCCGAGTGCTTTCTGGGGCTCTGTGATCACTCACGTTTCCACCAGGTCAACCGAGCTCAGGTTTTCTTGGGAGTTGGTGTGTGGAACACACACATTCACTTCCACTTAAGGTTGGCACGACCTTTTTTATGTTTTTATTCATACATTTGAATTTATTTTGTGCTCCACAGTCTTTCCCTCTATGTCAACCCCTTATTCCTGGAGCCCACTCTCAAGACCAGGCCAGCAGGAAATGGGGAAGCTTTGGAGATTAATAATTTGGTTCCTATGTTCCCTGACACTTTTATAATGCAGGAACCCTGGACATAATTGGCCAAACACAGAAAAAGTCTTTGGTAAATTATAGCTCTTGAAGAAGCATAATGGTGATTAAAAATTAGACTTACAAATCCATAATAATACAAGGAAACGCTTATACCTGTATGGTAAGAGAAAAGGTAGGATTAAAATACACATAACCTATGATTCCAACTATACAAGCGTATTATTATTTTGTTATTTATTTACACCTGACCTGTTCCAAAAAGAATTGAAGACATACTGCGCAAATATTTATGTAGTTCTGCACATCTGAAACAATACTAGCTCAGAAAACTGCCTGTTCTCTCCCTCACCGAGTGGCTCTGGGAAAAGCAGTGTCATTCTTTCAGGTGAAGTCCTCACTGTACACAGACGCGAGGTGATCTGGGGTCCTGTGCCTCCCAGAGGAGTCTGTATGCGAAGGCAGCTTTCCTGCCAAGACAACAACACAAAACCAGCGCTCTGGGCATTGCAGGGGACAGTCTGTACCCACATGAGGTCTCTGAGGGCCTGCATGCCCCCCTCACCTGTGTCCAGCGATGCCCGTGGGTGAGAATGCCCGCTGTCTAGTGGGTTAGGCCCAGGATCTGATGTGTGGCTGAGCCACCTGGAGGCAGGGGTGATCTGGTGCCCATTACGCCGCCAATAGTGGGAGCCTTGCTGCAAGGCCCTGTCCCACAGCTGCTCCCTGAGTCACTGGAGCTGCCACCTTCTCTGCCTGTGGGTGCTTCAATCCCCACTTCCGGACACCTGGGAGGCTTGGCTCTCTGGCTAGAAGTGGGAAATTCAGTCCTAAGTGAGAATCTCTGAAAATTACCTGGGAGTCTTGGGGTGGGCGGTAAGGGGAAGAGGGTTCTTGAACTCCCCTAGTGGCCTGGCAGAGGGAGTGCAGCTCGAAGCCTTCTGCTTTGGCTTTGGCATTGGATTCCGACATAATTAAGGCGGCTTTAGGGCAGAATGCTGGCTGTTGATAGGTTCCCAGCAGACCTGGCTCCGCCTCCTGAGATGCTTGTACAGGAGAAGGCATGAAATCGGGCCTCCTCAGACCTTAACCAAACCTAGGGTTATTTATTTAGGGGACCACCTTACCCCTGGGGTGCACCTCTTGTGTTTCCCCCGCGTCCCTCTAAACCCACCGCTGGGGCACCCACTGTCTCTAGGATTGCTTTGCCCTGTCTTTCCCTTGAAAGAAAGCCAGTGTTTTCCTCAAGAGGACATCCTGTTCCTTCCTGGGTGCAGCCCCTCATCAAAACCTCTGCAACTGGATGGAGGGCAACAACTTTAAACTTGTTCTGAGCCCGGTAGTGGCCCCTAAGTCACATATCTTCCATGGAGCCCCCGATATACTCTAAGCTAGACATGGGGGGGTGCAGTCAAAAAGGCTGCATGGCGGGGGTTTTCGTATATTATTTCCTACCTCGTGAAGCGTGACTCTTTAGTGGACAGGAGATACTAGGACTGCAGCTACCCTGGGGCCCCGTGAGGACACTGAGGCACCACTGTCCCCCGGGGGGATACTCTATGCACCTGTGGCTGGCTGTTCTCTGCATCGCCACATAAAAGCAGCAGGGGGGCTGGGCTCTGGGACCAGCACCTCTGTCTGTGACCCAGGGCGCATCTGCCACCTTGCCCTGGCCAGGCTGACACAGGCTGCCCCTCCCATTCCAGGGAGGGTGAAGGGACGGGGCTTGTGGGCCAAAGGCTGTGATGGATGAGATCAGACCCATTTCGGCAGCCTGGAGATGGATTGGGAACTAATGGCCTTGCAATAGGCAGCACTGACGAGTGCCAGGGAGTGAACGAGAAGGGGTGATTTGAGACCAGAGCACAGAAATTAGTTTGGGGGAGCCTGGGCTAGCAGGCCACGAATCCAATACATCAGCGAGCCCTCTCGGATCGGCCTTCCAGATTGATCTGGCGTCCATCTGCTTCCCACACTCACACGGCTGCCGCCGTGGTGCAAGCCGCCCGTCACTTGTCTGGGTGATTGCGGAAGCTTCCTAACGTGCCTCCTGGTTTCCGTGCTGTCTTGCTACAACCTGACCTGCTCTCAACACAGCCAAAAAGATCCTTTGAAATCCCAAGTCAGGTCATGTCTGGCCTGTTCCCCAAACCCTCTAGTGGTTCCCTGCAGTGGGTTGAACAGTGTCCAAAAATTCATGTCCACCTGCAACCTCAGAATGTGAATGTATTTGCAAATAGGGTCTCTGCAGATGGAACTAGTTAAGAATTGAGATGCAATCGCTCTGGATTAGGGTGGGTCCTAGATCCAGTGAGTGGGGTCCTCATGGGAGATGGGCACAGCCCCACCGAAGGCAGAGGCAGAGACTGGAGTGACATGTCTACGGGTCAGGGAATGCCCAGGCTTGCCGGTAGCCACCCGGGGCTGGGAGGGGCACGGGCAGATTTTTCTGTAGAGCCTCTGGCGGGAGCGTGGTCCTGCCAATGCCTTGGCTTTGGAATTCTGACCTCAAGAACTGAAAGAATCCATTCTGTTGTTTCAAGTAACTCGTTTGTGGTAATTTGTTACAGCAGCCAACGGAATGCCTCTTCCATCTTAAGCAGGCACTTCTCATGCACTGTGGCTGAAACTTCTGCCGTTTGAGGTAAAACAGCAAACTAGCACACATTTCTTTTTCTTTCTTCACACTTTCATGGATAGAAGATTCGTTCTTACCGTAGGTCTCAGCAACGTCAGCATACGATTTTTTTTCTTATGAAGTCGAGAACTTTCACCTTTTACGAGAAGCCCCTTAAGACTTCTCTTTAGCAGATCCCATTGCCACTGTCACCACGGCGTGTTCTGGGGCCATGATTAAGTAAGATAAGGGTGAGTGGACACACGCTCTGTGACACCAGGACAGCGAGACTACCAAGACGACCACTGAGTCACTGACGGGCAGGGAGAGTCTACAGCTTGGGGGTGCCATGAAAGGGACAAGTCACATCTAGGGAGGGACAGAGCGGAGCGGCATGAGGGTGCAGCACGCTCCTCAGAATGACGTACACTTTAAAATGTACGAATTGTTTACTTCTGGAATTTTCTATGTAACGTTTTTGGACTGCAGTGGACTGTGGGTAACCGACACCACAGAAAGCGAAACCGCGGAGAAGGGGGGCTGCTGCAGCCGTTTCCTCCAAGGAGCTGTTTGCCGCGTGTGCTGCTGCCGTGGCAGGTCCATCACACCCTCACAGGGAACCAGCGCCCGCTGGGCTTCGACTCTCGGGGCTGCGGGCTCTGGGCTAAAGAAGAAAGGAAAAAGAAAAATGGGGGAACCCTCTGCAACAAACTGGCTATTGAATTTTTCTCTTGATTGTGGCTTCAAGGTGTCAGCAGAGTGGAGAGAGAGGCCGTGGTGGCCAATTTCCGAGGACCCCCGGGGGGTTTCTAGGTTGGGGGCCGTCTGGCTCCTTGCAGGACCCTTTGTGACAGTCTCACTGTGCATCAGTGTCGCTATGAGGTTGGGCTGGGGGAGGATTGGGTGGCAGGACGTGGGCGGCCAGGCTATCCGAGCCATCGGCTGCCTCCGCTCAGTTTCAGGCCCTCTCTTGCATTTGTCCCTAACCGTGCTGTCTGAGCCAGGGAGGATGTCTGGGGAGCTGGAGCTGGGTGGCCGTGTGCACGGTCTCAGTCCCTATCCTGGTGGCTTTTCCCTGTCTTGGAGGCACCCGGCCGCACATGGACGGGCTGCAGGGTCTCCTGTGGGTGTGGGCTCTGGCTCCCCAGGCCCCCATCAGGCCCCTCCAAGGGGCCCTTCCCTGGAGGTCTGGATCGTGGCCAGAGCTCCCTCTACCTCACGCCTTTCCTTGGGCATCTTCTGCCTCCTTCACTCTTGGTTCTTTCTCCTCAGCAGATAGATGTGGTTGGTTCAGTCTCTCCATGGCCACCTATCCTCGACTTTCTGCCTGGCGTCACCCCAAGCGCTCCCCTTCCCCGGTGGTCAGACCGGTCATGTCCTCAACTCTCAATTGCTCTTAAGCAGAGACACAAATAAGCCTCTTTTGTTCCCAAATCCAGTGGGAAATTCTTCCCTCATATTTGACAGCCTGGGGCCCCTGCCACTTATAAAGCTTTACTCTCCTGACTTGTGACACCGTGCCGCTCTCATGGGTCTCTCTCTCTCAGTCACCGCTCACCTTGCATGTGACATCAGTACTCCCTTCATGCGCACCCTAAAATCCTCCTGGTGGCCCATATTCTAGCAGTTCCCCAATTCCTGGTCCTTTTAAACTCTTGAATCAACTTCATCCTTCCATCACCATCTCCTGTCTCCAATTCCTCGAGGCTGTCACTGACCCCAGAGCATGTATGTGGCCTGGCCTGGTCTCCCCGACTCCCATCCACCTGCTCGAACCTGTCCACAGGTGGCTTTCCTGAGACTCCAGGAAAGAATACCGGGGAAACTCTTTGCCAGAGATCTAAGGAAACACGGGGGAATTTCGGGCAAAGCACTCACTAGGCTGGCAGGACCGGGAGGTAATGTGTCCTCCAAATCCTAGGACCCAGGAGCTTGTGGCAGGTGACCTAGAAACTAGGCAGAGCAAGCCACTCTCTCACAGGGTGTCGTCATGTCGTCAACTCCTGGCACTGGCCACCATGGAGAGAGCAAAGCCTGCACTGGTGACTCATGTCCCCAAGGCGTCAGAAGAGGCATCAGGGACATTTGCACGGCAACTTTTCAGAGGCTGGAGGTGTTGGCCTCCAGCCTTCTTTCCTTTGGCCTCGAAAGCCACCTTTGTCCCACTGCTGTCGTTCTGGCTAACACTATCACGTAACGTTTATCAAAAGTCCAAGCTGTTATTACGGGCAAGCGCTGGACATAAACGTCCTCATTAGTCCTTACGACGACCTTCACCTTTTCGATACTGAATGTGGAAAGAGGTTAGGAAGCTGCTGGAGGCCACACGGGTGGGAAGGCGGGACCCTCTTCCTTTCTCAGTGTCATTTCATTGAGAATCAGACTTCTCCTTCCCCAGGCAGCACGGCCCAGCTGACCATTCCACAGTATCCTTTCTAATCTCTTCTACCACAATTTATTTGGTGGTTTGATGGGCAAAAAATATTCCTGGTGCCTACCTCTAATGTAACGAGAGCATTAGTGGTGCGAAATGGAGGTGGAAATCACTTTCTAATACATAAAACATAAATACAGCAAAAGTGCACAAATGAGCCATAACTCTTCCCTTTTCATGGTCAATAAAAAAAGGGCCCCACAATCTTTCCTCATTAATTTGGATCAGGATGAAACTGTAGGGCTGCTGATTTTCCAAAGTGCTTTCTGTAACATAATGAGGCTGTTTATTAACATCTAGAAGGTGAGGCGAGCCTGCGGCTATGATAGTTTCTATAGTAACTACAAGGAAGGATGTGAGGCACAGCTGGAGGAATGTGGGCCCCCCTCTCCGCACCCCTTAGTGGTAAGAGACAGGCCTGGGGACCTGGGCTGAGTGATGAGATCACTTGGTCCCCGTGGCTGGTCTTTAGGTGAAATGGAGAGGGTTTTAGAGTTCGGCAGAAGCAGCATTTGATGAGAAGGGCCATTGGTTTTACACTTGTCAATAACATGATGTCTTTTCAAAGCATGGGTGTTTGTGTAGGCTGTGCTGGTGAGGGTGTGGAGAAGCTGGAACCCTCGTACGCTGCTGGGGGGAACATCAAATGGGGAGGCCACTCTGCAACGGATCTGGCCGCTCCTCCAGAGGTTAAAGCTAGTCACCATATGAGCCAGGAACTCTACTTCTAGATGTGTTCCCAAGAGAAATGAAGGCACGTGTGCTCACAAAGCCTCATGCATGAATGTTTATGGGGCGTTATTCTTACCAGGCCCAAAGGGGAGCAACCCAAGTGTCCGTCACCAGATGAACGAACGGCAAATGTGGTCTGTCCATACGACGGAATATTACTCGGCCATAAAAAGGAAGGAAGTGCTGACACAGTCTGCAACATGGATGGATCTTGGAGACAAGATGGTGAGTCAAAGAAGCCAGTCCCAGAAGGTCACATGTCATATTCGTTTTCTAAAGGCCGTTGTGAGAGAGCACCACAAACTAGGTGGCATAAGTTTATTCTGTGACAGTGCTAAAGGCCAGAAGTTGGCAGGGCTGGTTCCTTCTGAGGATTGTACGGGAGACTCTGTGCCAGGCCTCTCTCCTGGCTTCTGGTTGCTGGCAATCGTTGGCATCTTTGGTTTGTGACTCTTCCTGGGTCTTCCCACTACCTTCCTTCTGTGCGTGTCTGTCTCTGTGCCCAAACGTCCTATTTTTATAAGGACACCAGTCATATTGGATTAGCCACCCACCCTACTCCAGTGTGACCTCATCTAAACTAATTACATGTGCAATGACCCCATTTTCAAGTAAGGTGGCATTGTAAGATCCTGGGTGTTAGGACGTCAATACGTATATGAGTTTTTTGTGTTTTTTTGGTTGCGGGGGGGAGACACAATTCGTTACATAACAGATTCCATTTATTTGAAATGTCCAGAATATGCAAATCCATAGAGACAGGGAGTAGATGAGTGTTTGCCTAACGCTGAGGAGGTTGGTGGGAAATGGAGGGTGGCTGCTAATGTGGGTACAGGGTTTCTTTTTGGGGTGATGAACATACTTTAAAATGGATTGTGGTGATGCTCACACTACTCTGTCGGTGTACTAAAAACCATTGAGTTGTACAGTTTAAATGGTGAATTGTATTATATCTGAATTCTATCTTGACAACACTGTTCAAAAGAGATCCTTGGAAACCAAGGATAGAAGATTTCTGCCTGGCAGCCTTTCCTCATTGCTGCTTAGACCTGTGCCCACACATCCTGTTTCAACGTCCCTCGCTGCCCTTACCACTCTGTTCCCACTGCTTGGCATGGTCTCTTCTCCTCCTTTCTCCATCCCGGCCATTCTCCCAGGGGCTCATCAAGCCTCGCCCCTTTTATGAAGCCTCTTCTGATGACTTTAGTCTTCCCTGAGCCCTCCCTTCTCTGAGTTTGGCTCTTGCATGTCCATGGGTCACCTTGCTTTATTTTCTGGTTGTTTATGAGTCTGTCACCTTCCCAACTAGATTGCACATCGCTCCGGAGCAAGGGCTGTGTCACCGTTCCCCAGTAGTCCTTCTGGGAGCTCCTGAGAGCTGGCAATGTGGTTGGTGGTACATTTAAGAATTGGATTCAGTGTCACACCAAAGAGAAGACACCTCTGACCCAAACTCTTGTCCCAGGGGAACAGCTATATACAAGAGCATGCCACCTACTTCTCATATGAGTCGCTGAGCCATGGTGTAGCTTGTCCATATTCTCTGTGAGATGGGGTCACTTTACTCAGAGAAGTCCCTCCCTTTTGGAGGGTGCTCCGAGCTGCATGAAGCGCCATATACTGTGGCCTGGGCTGGTCGTGGGGGATTGTCCCAAATGCAGAGGACCCACCGATGGCCTGTCCTGTCCTGTCAATTCTTTGAAAGCTTGTGGTCAGGGAAGTGTAACTTTGTCATGTTTCTTTGGCTCTGTCAGCGTTTCCTTCCCTATTCTGGGCCCCTGAAAAATACCTTCTCTTTTCAGACAACTTAGGTTTCTATCTTGATTGCAACTGACAAAGAGAAAATATCAACTCACTGTATGACTCATTTGCATTTTAATTCCCCATTCCAGAAGCTAGGGGAAGCTTTCTTGCTCATAGTCTTCGGCATTCTAATGGGATGCCTCCCCAGAGACAGCTTTTTAGGCAGGAGGGCGAGTTAGCGGGAGACAGACATGGAGCACTTTGATTATTCTTAGTTATTCGGCTGGAGAGGCTTCATTATCAGTGTTTCTTGTCTTGAAACCCTTTCTGTCAATTTTCAAACAGTTTCCTTTATCATAAGTGGGACTTTTTTTCCCCCAAATGAAATATTTTATGAACTCTAATATATAAAGCAGATAAGAGTGGGCTCCTGGTCAGGATAACACTGTAAGTTTATACTTCAAGTTGAGACCCCAAACTGAGAAAATATACAAATGAGAACATTAAAAAGGACCAGCTATCATTGTGAGATGTGTTAAGACATATTTCTCAGTAGCAGATGGAACCAGCAGACAAAATAATCTGTCAGGATATAGACGATCTCTGAACAACACAATTAATCAAACTGACCTAATTGACATATATAAAACACTGCTCCCAACAATGACAGAATGTACCTTCTTTTCACTTGAATAAATGAACATGGGCCAGTTGCCAAAGCTGACCATACAGTAGCTCATAAAGCAAGGCTTAACAATTTTCAAAGGGATCGAAATAATTCAGGGTATGTTCTCTGACCACAGTGCAATTAAGCTAGAAATCAATAACAAAAGGATAACTAGAAAATCTCCAGCTGTTCAGTAATTAAGCTACATACTTCTAAGTAACCTGTGGTTCACAAAAGAAATCACAATAAAAATTTGGAAATTAGAAAATATTTTTAACTAAGTGATAATGAAGACACAGCATATTACAGTTGTAGGCTGTAGCCAAAGGAATCCTTAGAGAGAAATTTATAGCCATATATATGCATATAGAAAGGCTGGAAAATCAATAACTTCAAATTTCACTTCAAGAAGCAAGAAAAAGAGAATCAAGCCAACTCTAAAGAAAATAGTAGGGAAGAAATTATAAAGACAAAAACATAAATAAATGTAGCAGAAGACAAATATCCAATACAGAAAAACCAATAAAGGCAAAAGTAGATTATTTGAGAAAGTAATAAAAGTGATAAACTTCTAATAAAACTCATCAAGAACAAAAGAAGAAACACAGGAAAAAGGGAATGAAAAAGGGAAAGGGAACAGCTCTGTGGATGTTGCAAACATTATCCAGATGATAAGATATTATGAACATACATCTGCTAGACATCTTGTGTCCCAAATATGTAACAAATTCTTACAACTCAATAATAATAAGAAAACAAACCAATAAAAAAAGTGTGAAAGATTTGGACTGACACTTGACCAAAGATGGCAAATAAGCACATGAGAAGATGCTCAACATCATTAGACACAAAAATGAAAACTAAAACCAAAATCAAAACGCCACCACATACCCACTAGACTGGCTAAAATGAAAAAGACTCATCATATCAAAAGATGGCAAGGATGAGAAATAACTGACACAAAAATAGTAACGCTAAGTCGACCATGATAGGTTATGGGGCCATGATAGTTTAGGGGTCATGATAGGTTAGGGGGCCATGATAGGTTAGGGGTCATGATAGGTTATGGGGTCATGATAGGTTATGGGGCCATGACAAGTTAGGGGCCATGATAAATGGATACGTATGAATACTGTATTCCATTGATAAAGAGAACTTTCTGAGATGATCTATCTAAATAATCATCTTGATTGATGTGTTAATATTAAATGCATATCTTGACTAAGGTGTTGGTAACACTGGCTTATATATTTGTTAAGTTATTGAATACTACACTTAAGATCTGCGCAAAATACTGAATTAAAATTTTTTTCTCAATTAAAATATGTGAGAGGAATATCTATTTGAAGATACAAAATGATCTCCAGTATAAATTGTTAAATGGGGAAAAAATCAAGGTGTGACCTGTGTACATAGTTTGATACTTTTAAAATAAAACTAATAAAAGTGGTTACCTCTTACGAGACAGATGGAAGATGGAGGAAGGGATGGGATGAAGGTGATACCTTCCTGAATTTATCTTGTTCTATAGTGGCTACTTTGGTATCCTATAAAAAACTAAATTTATAAATAAGGGGAGAAGTTTAAAAATCCAAAGACAAATGAGAATTGGAAACAAAATGAAAGAACTGACTAGTACAGCATGTACTATGTAGTTAATAATTATTAATACATAGTTAATAGTATTGTAGTATATACTGGAAAGTGATTATGAGAGTAGATCTTAAATGTTCTCAGCACAAGAAAGAAATGGCAACTATGAGAGGTGACGAGGGCATCAGCTAGCGCTGTGGTGGTGATGGTTTTGTAATCTGTAAGTGAACCAGATCAGCACCTGTACACCTTAAATTACACACTGTTATATGTCAATTAGATCTCAAAAAAGTTGGGGGAAAAGAACTACAACGAGAAAAGCCATGTTACTTTAGAATACGGTCCTGTGATCGTATACCCTTAGTCGATACACTGATACACTCGAGGTACCAGTAATGTTGCCAAGAAATCTTAATCTTAATCTTATTTTGAAAGTCATGTTGGTTTTAGCAATATTGGTATTGACCTTTTTAAAGTATTATATAGAAAAGTATTAATTATGTTTATAGTGTTAAGATCCAAGGTTTTAGTGTAAAAACAAGAGATACCATTATCAAATAATGGAAATGAAATAACACCCATTTAATGGTAAATGTGAATTGGAAATATCAGTCTGATCTATGATATCTTTGTTTTTTAAAAAAGTGCAAGGGTTGGTGCTGCCCGCTAAAAATGCCCAGAAGCAAAAAGCACCACTGGCTCCCAGATTGTGGTCTCTATATTCCATTCCTCATAAATAAGAACCAGGGCTCTGGAGAAAAATGTCAGATTCTAGGTCTGGGGCAGGAAATAGACAAGATGAGCCTGTCCTAGAACAGCTTGTTGTGCCCCAAAGCTGAGAGGCTGTCCAAGACTATCGGGGTTCCATCAATGAGCACAAGAGCCAACATGACAGGGCTCCCATTATTCAAAGAGGGGATCATTGGAGCATCAAAAAACAATAACTGTAATATGTGGACTGTATAAAAACCCGTAAGTTTATTATGATATTCCCAAAGGAGGAAGGAGAGTAAGACAAAACAAGAGTGTGAGAGAAAGAGCTAGAGATGAGACATCTAGATACAGATAGATGATAGAAAGATGATGATGGATAGATAGACAGATGATAGATAGATAGATCGTTGGCCACCATTGGAAGTACGCAATCCTTATTCTGAAAATAAGCAATTAAAGGGCAATAATTCAGCATTTATCCTTCCTTTTCTATAAGAATTATAGAGCTGTGGTTGATGAGAGAAAGTTCCTAAGAGAAGAATCTTAGCTAATAAATGTGGAAAGGTTATTAGAATTAGAAAATAACCATTTTTTAAATCCCTAGTGGAATAATCAATTCAGGCAACGATGGTCAACAGATGGAGCCATTGAATGAAAGGCACAGTGAGGTTAGGGACGTGCCTGAGTCACACAGCTAATGAGTGGCAGAGGCAGGGTCTGAACTCTGCCCGCCTGGCCTAGAGGCCACGGTCGTAACCATTGCTCCATTTTCCCTCATAAGATGGTAATCGGGGTTAAATAACGTACTCACTGGACGCTCACGACCCTGAAATGTGGGGGTACATCGGGGAGCAGAACACACAGTCCCTGCTGCCGTGGTGATCACGTACCCCTGGGGTGAGGTCCGGGCTGTGCCGCGGTGGGTTCATTATACTGCGCTCTGTACTTCCTGCATGTTTGAAAGTTTTCACAACCAACGTAAGGAACAGGAACTAATAAATCAGTATTTTACTGGCATCAATTAGTCTTAATAGTTCCGATTCATAACATTTGCCTCTTGTCTGACCAGACAACACAGTTCTATTGATATGGCGACATTTGAAATCGGAGGTTATGAAGACAGACCAGCATCTGACTCATTTCAGGAGCTTTTTCAGTTGACTCTTGACAGAGGAGTCTTGATTCTCCCAGGAAGTGGTTATAAATAATACCAGGTTTTTTTAAAGTCCACCTTGCCATCTGAAGATTCTCTTCCATTAAACTGAGCCTTGAAAGACAGAGATGTTTGCTCCTTGTTATCGACACCCAAGTAGGGCAGGGAGCCTCCGGGTTTTAGGGGAGTGTTTACACCACCTCCAGACTGGCGGTACCTCTGTACTCCACGGGCTACCACCCTGGAATGAGAATGAGCCCTACGTGTGTGCGTGGGCCTCACCCAGCCCGGCATGAAGGAAGCCTGGCGGATGGGTGTGGTGGGCGTGTGCTCGTCTCCCACATGCAGACACTGCAGCCCCGTCCATGACACACCTGACCAACGATGCATGCCTGGGAGGCGGAGGAGACTGTTGCAAGTCCCCCCCGGAAGGAGGTAACCTGCCAGCCAGGAAACAGGCTGCAGGACTCTGAGGTGTGAAACTTTCCACTTAACACCTTGGTGAATGTGTGGATTTTTCATGACATCTAAAAATTGTTCAAATAGAATTACAGTGAAATTGTGTCTAATCATTTTTGGGAGAACTTGAAAGAATTCCAAGGGGTCCCGGGCTACGTGGTGTGAAAACTGGCTGTTTCTATGTCTCCTGGGAGCCACATCTTACCTCCACCTTAGATTATGGTTCTGAGTTCAGAATTATTCCAGAGGCAGGGACTGAATCCTACTCCTAAACTAGAGCTTAGCCAAGTTCCGGGGTTGCTATTCCAGGCTTAATAAATATCTGGGAAATAATAAATGAGTGAATGTACGACCTCCTCGAGGATAAGGAACTGTCATTCTTTTGGTATCTAGGGGACTCAGCATAGGACATGGGGGGTGGTAGTGAATCAGTGAATGAATGAATGAAGGAATGAGTGATTGGAGTCCTTTCCTCCTGGTGCCCTCATAACACACACCCCTATTAGGGAAGGGAAGCCGACCCTGTTACTCACGTCGCTGGTCCTTGGCTTTAGAAGACCACCCAGGATAACCCATCATCCTTCACAGACCACTTGGAGGAAATACCCCAGCCTGAAGACCTGGCCCATCCCTCACCTGTCAGGGCTCTCCGCTCTCCCACCTGTAGCTCATACCTTTGAGCTGAACTTAGATGAAGCCATTTGGGTTTCACAGCTCTTCTGAGAAGGGGGTGTCTCCTGGGTAGGGGGGCTCATGGTTGGCAGGTCTGGGAAGGGCATGGAGCACCGGCGTCCTTTTCTCCCGCTCCCCCCACATCTGGAATCCTCTGGCCCCAGCGGCCTTTGTCTAACAGATTCTGCCAAGGCAGTTGGACCTGTCAGGACCCATCAGGGCAGGCTGGTTTCAGGCAGTGAATTGAATTTGCAAGCAAGATAATCAGTTATTGATTAGAAGGGCAAGCTGCGGCTCCTGCCTGCTGCTGTGGAAATGAACTTCTTCTCTTTCTGGAATATTTACTTGTTGGAGCAAAGCAGTGCTGGCTTGTCCCTAGACAGCCAGCGTCAGCTCTGGAGGAGAGGTGGTGCTGAGGAAGCTGAGACCACGCCCCACCCCTACCCCCAGGCGGCCATCACACCCAGCCAGAGGTGAGATCTGCACTGAAATCCAGGTGTCCCTCCTTCAGGTAGGAAGTCTTCTGGGCCCAGGTGACGGGAGGGAGCCCACCCTGCCCCTGCAGCCCACTGCCCTCAGCCCCAGCTCCTCGGGTCCCTTACAGCCTGCAGGGCTCCCCACCTGACATGTCTGGTCCCCAGATTCCCGTGGAGGGTCTCCACATTACCGAGCCAGGACCAGGGCCAGGACTGGACCCTAGAGCCCAATTGCAAGATGCCTCTGACTGTAGGGGGCGCCATCGAGTTACCAACATCATCTGGGAGCAAAAGCGATACCCCATTACATTGAGCATTCATCATACTTACAAAATGTGTCCCAATTCCAGGCAAGCTGAAAAGGAAGGGGGGGCAGGAATGTGTGTCTTAGAATCAAGGGAATATGGTGGTGTTACTCTCATTATTAATTTGTTTACATCGTACTCTGTACCCAAAGGGTTTGCTGTGGAGATTGAGATGACTTCTCCCACGGCCCTTCCACGCATCTTGTCCAAGAGGCAATCGGCCCAGGAGGCAAAGGAGGCAGGAGCGAGTGCAGGGCCCAGCGCCAGGTCCTGGGCAAGGCCCACCTGACTTCCTGACCTCCAGGCCCAGTGAGAAGTGTGTAGGACCAGGGGACACATCATCAGAGCCTGTGTCCCCACCTCCCAATTTAGCTCATGCTCTTATTTTTGAGGCCCCAGAATTTCCGACACTAAAGCCCAGAGCTAGGAAAGCAGAGTGCACCTGAGTTCATCCTCCAGGGACCACCCTGGATGGCCGAGGGGTTGTTGGCGGAGGGTGTGGTCAGCTTGGTGTGGGCGCTCTCCCTAGGGCAGGGCTGGTGCCTGTGCAGACAGAGCCAGAGTGGGAGAGAGGCAGTGGCCCAGGGCAGGGCCAGGGTCTGGGCCAGCTCTTCCGCGCTGCCAGGCATGTCCTGATGATGCCCAGCTCGGGGCCTGGAGGGTCCTCCTCTAGGCCCGGTCTTCTGGGTCCCTGGGAAGTGCATCTGCTATGGTAGGAGGTCAGAATGTGCTTCACTCAGGGCCAAGAAGAAACCATGATTGCTGCCATGATTTCTGCGTGGGCCGCTGCTTGTTCTGTTTCTTGTTCCAGGCCCACCGTGTTAGGGACAGGCCTTCTGCTTGTCCGGTGACAAAGGGATGAAATGCACATGCTCACAGACATTCTCTGCTTTCCCCCATGTGTCTGTACAGTAGGCGGGTTGAAGTTCACTAGGTAGCAGGAGATTTCCAGCTCCAAACCCAAGGGTGGCCCTTGCTCTGCATTGCCCAGCAGGGGCCCTGCCTTGGCAGGGCTGTGCTCTGGGGTGACAGGTAACATTTACTGTGGTGGTTTCCCCTTGGCCCGGTGGAACGCTGGAGCAAGCTTGCTGGTCTTGCGTCTTCTCCTGCAGGGGAGGGCTGATTTTAGCACAGGCTCCACTCTGCATGGAGAAGCCCTCATGCCTGGGCTTCAGAATTGCAGCTGAGTCCCGGAGCGATGCGGCCTTCTCTTTATTCTTGGCCACGTCCCTCCGAAAGGGCGAGCGGGATTTGTGATTGGATCTTGGGCTGATCAGGGATGCAGGCAGAATGGTATTCACGTGTTTTCTGGATGGAGCCCTTTCTATCAGCAAATACTGGCTAATTCTTGGCTTCACACTGAGAGAGACGCCCTGAGTCAGACAAGGGCTGGGCTGAGTCAGGAGGGAGCAGAATGAATGGGTCTGGGGGTGCTGAGTCAATACACACAGCTCATCCTGGGGCCGCCATTGTCCCTCGTCACAGAGAGTTTGGCCTGCGGTCCCTGGAGTACTCAGAGCTGGGGGTTCTGCCTTCTTAGTTTCCTGGTCACCTTGGGGTTAATGGGAGAAAGGAACACCTCCTCACTGTAGATTGGGGGTGGTAAGTCACTGAGTTGGGGTTCCCCTCCTAGCCGTGGGAAGCCCAGTGTAGGACCGAGGTGGAGTCTGGGGGTGTGGTGGTGGCTGGGTCCTCATTCAGAAGGCAGTGCCTGGTTCTTGAGGGCTGTTTCTCTTCTGGCCCCAGGACATACCCCGGAGCTCTTTCATGGTTCCGAGAAGCCCTCCGGCACGAGTCTGCCTTTCTTGTTAGCTGCCTCCCTCTCCCCAGGAGCAGCTTGGTATAAACCATTCCCAGGTAATTCAAGAATGTCCCGGCTAGCTCCCCGGTGGTTGAAGTTCCCACTTTTGTTCCCTTTCTTCTGAATGGTGACAATGGGGACAGAAACCTTGCCAAGCAGTAGCTACTGACTGGATTTGTGGGAGAGAAAGCTGGCCGGGCTCCCCAAACTGGGTGTGGAGCAAGACAATCAGGTGGGGCACTGTTGTTGGCTGACTCGTGTCCCTCCCTCAAATTCCCATGGTGAAGTCCCGGCCCCCAGGACCTCAGAATGGTCCTTAAAGGGGTGATTAAGTTAAAATGAAGCCATTGGGTCCTAATCCATAGGACTGGGTGTCCTTATCAGAAGAGGAAGGGACACGAGGGGTGCTTGAGAATGGAGAAAAGGCAGTGTGAGGACGCACGGAGAGGAAGGCCATCTACAAGCCAAGGAGACAGGCCTCAGAAGACACCAGCCCTGCCGACACCCTGATCTTGGACTTCCGGCCTCTAGAAGCACAGGAGGAGAGAAATCCTGTTAAGTGGCGTGGTCTGTGGCAGGCCGAGCAGGCGAGTGCAGGCAGGGGTACTCAGCGTGCTGCAGTGGCAGGGCCTCCAGCAGGGATGTTCTGGGGTTGCAGCTGTTTCCACTCTGTCTGCACCAGCACCCTGCTTTCCATTGGGGTCTGCCGCTCACCGTCCCACCTGCTCCTGAGGACACGTCACACACCAGCCTTGCCCAGCCTGCACAACGAGGTCAGGCGTTGGGGCAGCAACCCCTCATTTGTCTCCAGTAATGAAGTCCCCCTGGAGAGCTGCAGGCCGGGAGAGCAGCCTTAGACAATTTCCTGTTCTACAAATGCTGATATTCCAACCGGCTAGCCTCAAGTGAGACGTCCGTAATTAACTGAAAGAAGATGACTATTTCCAGTGGTCCCCAGGCAACAATGTGGGAGGCCAGCTTCTAGGCTGCACAGGCTGTGGGCAAGGCCCACCGCAATTACTCTTATTTTCTTAATGAACAGGAAAGGGCATGTGGGATGGGCAGCCAAAGAAATGCATCTCTGTGTTTTTGAGGAATTAAATTATGTGCCCCAAATTCTGCTGGTAGACTTAGTTCTCTGGAAAAAAGGAAAACGAAATCTATACATAACAGCAATGATCGCCCCTGCAAAGCCACAGCCACCTCCATGCCCCTTCTAATGGCGTCTCCCGTGAGTGGCAGAGCCACAGCGATTGCTGCGTTTCCGGTTCCATCATATTCTCTGTGTGCTGGTTGCTATGAAAGTTGCTAAAAATACCTTCAAGCACACCTGGCCGGTGTGGTCAGGATGTGTCTGGGAACACGCTTTCCGGTCTGTGTTCAGTGAGATCTGCGGGCAGCGGGAGGCAGGATCTGGAGCCCAGGGCTTCCGTCCCGGCTTCATCATGGTGTCAGGCTCCCGGCGGCTATAACCAATGACCCCAAATGGTGTGAAGCAGTCCAGGTGAGAGGAAGTCTGAGCTGAGTCTTTTGGGGCGTAAAATCAAGGTCTTGGCAGGGCTGGTTCCTTCTTGAAGCCCTGGTCCTTGGTTCTTCCAGATTCTGGGGCTGCTGGCATTTCTTGGCTTGTGGCCACATCACTCCCATCTCTGTCTCTGGGTCACTTGGCTTCCTTCCTCCCTCTTATAAGGACACCGATAGCATTTGGCGCTCACCCATAATTCAGGATCACTTCCCCAGCTCCAGATCCTTAACCATCTGCAAAGTCCTTCTGCCCTGTAACTTCACACTGACAGGTTCTGGGGATTAAGACGTGGCCGTAGGGCCCACCACCATCATTCTCTCTGGCTGTGAGGTTGGGAGAGTCTTGGCCACATGGGTCACTGGGCACTGATCTCAACCCTTCTGATGAGGCTTCTGTCTGCGGGCCCTCGAGCTGTGGATGCAGACGTTCTCGTTTGAATGTTTCTTCCTCAGCCACGTTTGCGGGAGTCATTGGTGATTTTCCCACCTTTGCTTTTCAAAGCTGGCTTGTCCATGGTTGTTGCGATGGAGAGAACGGGACCCAAGGAGCCAGCTTTGAACCCCAGCCCTGCTTCCCACTGCTGTGGACCCTGACGAGTCCCAGAGGTGAGAGGGTATTATGAACGTCCCTCTTATTGTGTGGGGATAAATGAAAACTGCACCGAGCTCTGTACGTGGGCCTGCCTCAGGGACGCCAGCGGCATTCCAGCTCACAGCCTCACACCCATCTCCGTGTCACCGTCACGCTGCCCCATCACATTCCCACTGAGTACGATCGTACTTCACAAAGCTCCTGTGGCTTTTACACTCTGTCCCTGCTCTGGCGGCCACCACCTGTGCCAGGACGGTGGGGGTCATCTCTCAGCTCTCCAAAGCCTCCCTCCAGTCCTGCTGGTGACACACGCCCCATACTGCTGTCCCATGCCACTACGAGAATGGAGTGGAAGCTGTCACCACCAGCTCTGATTGCAGAATTGTGCCCACACTCCGAGACTGCACCTTCACTGGCTGTCCCTGCCCTGTCTCCAGGGGCTTCCCCACCCAGCCCACTGTGCTGCACACGCGCGGGCCAGCGGTCCCCTCAGCGTCCCTGGGCTCTCAGGCCCCGTGTGTGCCCTCACTTGCCCTCCCACCCGCATGCCTGCCGCTTGTCTGCCCGCAGAGCAGAGCTGTCTCATCTTCCAAGTTGCAGGGCAAATGTTTCTTCTTGCTCTGACTTTTTTAAAAAATGGAGGTGAAATCCACATAACATAACACACACCTTTCTAGAGTGAACATTTAGTGGCATCTAGTACATTCACGACGCTGTGCAACTCTCATCTGTGTCTAGTCCCGTCATTCCAGATTGAGGCACGTGAAATGTGACACGTGTGGCTCTGACAGTACAACCCAAAGTCCTGGGGAGAGGCGCTGGGGGCCAGGGTGTCCAGGATGGGACTCCCTGATGACAGTGTCAGAGCGTCTGCGGGCTGGGCTTTTAGGTTTGGCCCCGTCTCATTGGAGTGAATCGCATTGCTGTTTCTTCTCCCAGTTCCACTCTGTGAACCCTGGGAGTGCCGCGGAGACACCTTTGTCTCTGTCAGCACTTGTTCCCTTGAAGGCGCCGGAAGGACCCCCAGTGAGTCCACACAGGGGGCACTGCTCTGATCATCTGGAGGTGGTCCACGACCAGAGGAGGCCAGCGCCGGCGGACATCGGTGCTAGATGTGCGAGGGGCTTCCTGTCTGCTTATGTGCTTCCCACCGCAAGCAGAGGCTGTGAGGTCTGAAAGCACAACTCAGCACAAACGCTGGGAGTGAGGCTAAAAAAAGAGACGGCCGTTCCCCCCTTCCCCTGCTCCGTTTTCCAGCATCCAACTGGTCCTGGCCGAGGATGGGCACCTTTCACCTGAAATGATGCTTGAAGCTTTGAATATTAAATTGTATTGGACATTTTGACTACTGAAGTGAAAGGTTTTTTTGTGACAATAAGTGACTGGAAACTTGTTATCATCTGAGAATAAACACGCTAGAACTGGAGCTCTCTTGAGATGTGATGTGGGATTAGGGCAAGAGCTAGCCGAGCCGGCAGGTCTCACCAGCAGGGAGATGGTGGGGATGGAGAAGGCAGTAGTTTCTTTGCTCAAGGTGAAGTTCCCATCGGTTCAGGGAGGCCAGGGCAGTGGGAAAGCCTGGGGACAGTGTTGACCGGGGAAGGAAGAGAAAGTTCCAGAGCGTGGGGCATAGTCTGTGCTGGAGAGTTAAAAGAAGCCAAAGGAAAGCTGAGCAGATGCTGCTTCGTAACAGTCCAGCTTTACCTTTCTTAAATAATTTTACCTTGCTTTTTGGAAAGAAATATTGGTGTTGGTGTGTTCCCCTGGTTCGTTACATGTTCATTACGGAAAACTGGAAAATATAAAAAAGTATAAGCAAGAAAACAAAAATCATGAATAATTCAGAAATAATTACTCGCCAGTAAATACTCCTACATTTTGGGTGTATGATTGGATACATTCCACAGGCTCCTTTGTGGTTCACTTTAATTCCATAATATATCATGCAAAGAATAGTTACCTCACAGACTAAAAAGATCATAAGATAATATCATGGGCACTTTAAGACAGTGAATTTGAAAACGTCGACAAAATCCTTAGAAATTATAAATTCCCAAAACTGACTGAAGAGAAATGGAAAACTTGAATATTCCTGTAACCATTAAGGAAACTGAATTTAGTCCTTTGTCTTCCTGTAAAGAACACCCCATACCCAGACAGTTTTACACTCAGGTTTTACTGCTCCAGGAAAAAAAGATATTTTTCACCCTTACCCAAAATTTTTCAGAGAATTGTTTTATGAAAATCAACATATGAGAAGTATATAATCTTGACATCAAAACAAGGACAAATTTCAGAAAAGAAAATTATCATCTCAAACATGAACAGGATAAAAATCCTAAAAATATGCTAACCAAATACAGCGGCAAGGTATAAACAGATAATCTATTGTGACTAAGTGGATTTTATTCCAGAAAGCAAAAATAGAAAATATATAAATTTATTTCCACATTAACAGCTCCAAGGAAACAAAAATATGTTCAGCTCAATATAGAGAAAACATTTATTTAAACTCAGGGCTCTTGTGATAAAGCGCCTCTTATTCCAATTCCAAATCAGCAATGCAGATTGTAAAAACCCTTAGCAAACCTCTCGCCCAGTAGCAAAATAACTACAGCATTTGTTTAAGTCAAGAGTGCTCACCAGCCCTTACTCCGAATACTGCTGCTATTCAACATTGTATTGGAGGGTTGTGCAGCAAGAAAACAAGAAAAATATACACATCAGAAGGAACAAGTAAGACTGCCATTATGTGCAGAAATGATATGTGTGTCTTAGAAAAATCCAACATCGTGTATACAAATCATTCAAATTACTTAGAGAGTGTACTAAGATTACGGCATGTAAGATTGGGGTACAAGTTAATTGCATTTCTACATACCAATACTAATGAATTCAACATTTAAATTAAAACACATACAACGTACAAACAGCAATGACAACAAAAGGAAACTAAAATTAAATCTGATGAAAGGTATGCAAGATCTTTGTAGGGAAAATTTTAAGATGTTGTAGAAAACATCTTTAAAATACTTAAATTAAGGTGTATTGCTTATTTATAGACAGTTCAAGAAGATATTATAAAGATGCCCATTCTCTCCAAATTGACCTATAAATGCAATGCAGTTTCAATCAAAATCCCAGTAGGGTGCTATGTGGTACTTGACCTGTGATTTCAAAATTTATGTGAAAGAATAAAGGTCCCAAAACAGCCAAAATACCACTGAAGGAAAAAATATGGAATATGGGAACTTGCCCATTCTGATCTGAAGGTGTTTTATGACACTATAGAAATTAAGGCAGTCTAGTCTTATCACAGCAACAGGAAAAGGATATCGTAAAGAGGACAAGACGATATATTGTAGAAGTAGCACGGTTTATCAATGGAGAAAGAAAGGCTAATCAATCAATCAATCAATCAATCATGCAGCTATAATTGTTTCTTCTTGTGGAAAAATGAAATCACACCCTTACCCTTTCGCGGCATTCACGGAAATAATAAATACATGTTGGATCAAGCACTCAAAGTGAAAAGCAAAACTTTAAGAAGAATAGGAGAATAAATGTATGAATGTACGAATCATTAAAACATGTACATATCATTAAAGAAATCATCAAAGAAGAGATTGCTATGGTTGACAGTATTAAAATCTGTATACGTCTATTTACCCAAAGATACCAGAAACACACTGCCAAAGGGGGGAGATATTTCCTGTCCATTAACTGACACAGGGTTAGTACCTACAATGTAGGCAAACGTCACAAACAGGCAATTCACAGGGAGGCATGCATTTCCAGTGAAATTCATGAAAAGATGCCCACCTGGATTAACCATGGAAATGCCAATTAAAATCACTGAGAAGCCTTCTCATTGATGGTGGTTTGAACATAAAAATCCGATGGACTGGCTAGTTTCCTGCCTGGCTCTGCCTCTTCAGGCTGACCCTGTGGCACCATTACTGGGGGCTTCTGATTGGCACAGGTTGGGAGGTGGGAAGAGGGAGTGGAGAGTGATGTACTTCCTCTTTGCCCTCCACCCCCACCCCATGGCCACCCCTTTCCACACCCACAGCTCCTATGGGTCTTCATCCCTAATGTTGCTGGGCTCTGGCCACACCTCCCTCCCCTGTCCCCTTACCCCTAGGGGTGGTACCAGCTTCCTTCTCCCAGTCCCTGGGGGCCCTTGCCGCCTCTGCTCCTTCTCTTCTTAGCTTTGCCTGATCTTTGGGAAGAAATCTCTTCACTAATGCCTCTTCTTGGCACAATCTGCTTTTTGCAGGGACCCTGACTCACATGACAGAGCCAGAAATCGGGCGTCTTCCTTCATTACTGGTGGGGTGCAGGTTGGGCCAAGTACCATGGAAAACAGTTTGCCCTCAGATACGTCTGAAGATGTACTTACCTGAGAAACCAGGAGTCCCACACGCAGAAACTCCAGGACTCATGAAGGCTAAGAGGAAACAACCGGAGCACCCCATCCACAGAAGCTAAATGGCTAAATACACTTCAGTGCGTCACGGTAAGCGTAGTAGTGCTGGAACTACAGGCTCTGTGGGAAACTGAGAAACAACGTTCGTGATCGAAGCAAGTCAGGAGAACGTACAAAGGCAATCGATTTATGTGAAGTATGTGAAGCCTAGAAAATTAAACAACACACTGTGTAGGAATACATACATATGTGGGAAAGCCATAGGAGGAAAAGAGAGGGACTGACACCAAATTTAGGCTGGTGACTGCCTCCTGGGGATGGGGAGGAAATTGTAACCCAGGGGAGCCCCTGGAGGTCCTTGGACTGTCCTGGAAACGATGACCTTCCTAAGAGAAGCTCATCTCAAACTGCACATACGTTACCTATGTTCTTGCATGCATGGTATATCTCATAACCTAAAAGTACAAAAAAGAAAAGTAGATCTTTTAGGGACATTATTCTCCACCAACTTTATATTTAATGCAGGAGCGCTTTTTATTTTACGATTGCATTGTAACGGAACCACTCCCTATTTTTGGACAGGAGGCCATGTCCACTACTATCGTCGGTAACAAAGGTGGGTGGTGCTTTATCTCATTTGACCTGCACACCCATTCTGGAAGATTCCACACCCGTGTTTTTGGATGTGGGACTGTGGCACAGGAGAGCATCCCGAGGACCCCAAAGTCACACTAGGTTTTCCTCCTTCCTTTCATGCTGGGCTCTCTCCACCAGCCCCGAGTGTCGGCTTGTTGTCTTCCTTCAGGCTGCCCAAGCCTGGGCATTGCTACTCCAAGCTCAGAGATGGTCAGGGTTCAAGGCTGGAAATGAGGTGGGGTGCGGCCTGCTCCCATGTTAAACTGCTATGGAGCCACTGCCTGGTCACAGTGGGGGACTGGACCTGCCAGGTGTGGGATTCGGTCCAGGCTCAGAATACCCCTGAGGCTGGCATTTCCCTGGCGCTTGGTGACATGCCTGCCTCTCCAAGCTGCTTGTCCTCCCCTGAGGGTCTCTGGCCTGGGTCTGGGTCTCCCACCGGCTTCCAATCCTGCAGGACCTGCCATGGCCCTGCTTGGAACCTGGTCCCTGAGAGCCATGGCTCGGCTGCCCGAAGCCCTCACCGCAGCCCCTGGGACCCCATCTTGTAGGCTGGCTTCTGAACGAGGTCCTCAAAACAACGGTTCCCTCCTCTCAGAGCTGAATTTTGCAGCACGTTGACTGGGAATTTCAGATCCTTTTTAGTTTTTCTGAAGAGACTCTTCTGCTTTCTCACTTAGAAAGTAAGAGTTGTGTTTGTCGAGAGTTTGTATCCTGCCTGGCACTGTGCGTATAGTCTTCACTTTATATTTATATTCTCAGTGTATCTTTGTGCTGAGTGGGTATGATTGTCCCCACGTGACAAATAAGGACACCGAGGCCCCGAGGGATTCAATCAATTACCCAGCATCCAAAGGGGCGTCTGAGGCTTGGCCTCGGCCATGTTGAGATTCCGTTTCTCTGCAAGTTAATGAAATGCTCCTTGGGCACCAGGCCTCCGCACTGGCTCAGACTGTGCCTGACTGGCCTGAGGGAGGCACACTCCCGCTGCAGGTCCAGCGGAATTCACAGCCCCACAACTGGCTCCCATCTGGGCTCTGTCCCCTCTGGGCTGGGTGACTTCAGGGTGGTATTTAGTCTGCCTCATTCTCAGCCTGCTCTTTGGGAAATGCCCACAGCGATGGCACCCACCTTACAGGGTGTGGCCAGGTCCAGCGGGCGAATGTGTGTGCAGCTCTTAGTGTAAATACCCCTAATATTTATTTTAATTATGGGGGGCAGGATAGGAGATTGTTTAGGAATCTGAACTGCAGTGCCGCAGAGACCAGCTTTAAATTGTGGTCCTAGCTGTGTGGCACTGGGGCGATCACAACCCCTGTCTGAGCCTCAGCTTACCCATGTGTGAAGGAGGGGCACCCACAGTGACTCACCTACAGCCTCGGGAAGATGTACGCCAGGTGACGTGTAGGACCTTGAGCTGAGCATCTGCACAGGTAAGTGTGGACAGGTCACTGCTACTGCCTTGCGAGCCCTTGGTCTGGCCCCGTGTGGTTGGCAGATACAGGAGGTGACAGACTTGGGGGAACAATGGAAATGCTCCTGGTCCCTCTC
This sequence comes from Rhinolophus hipposideros, assembly GCF_964194185.1. NCBI lineage: Eukaryota > Metazoa > Chordata > Mammalia > Chiroptera > Rhinolophidae > Rhinolophus > Rhinolophus hipposideros. The sequence goes on from NC_138054.1 coordinate 92,445,551, forward strand.
AGCTTCTTCAACCCTCAGTCTCTTTCAGATGGTGCGGAGTGGGGGTTGGGAGGGCCTCTGTGCCCCCGGGAAGCAGGTGGGGCTCAGCTGATTGGCCCCGGGACCTCCTGGTAGTTTGCGGGGGGTGGAGAGGCCTGTAGGCCAAGCTGCTGGTACCGTCTCACCTCGCTCCCGAATGTGGGACTAAGTGGGGAAGCGTGGAGCGGTTATCCGGCAATCGTTCCATTTGGTTAGCCAGGGCAGCTCACCCCTCTCCACAGGCCTGGGCATCCCCGTGCCTCAGCGGCGATTTCTCACCCGTGGAGCCTCCCCATCGAATCTGGGGCCAACAGTTAATTGGGACTCAACATGGATGGACTGGCCCGAGACAGTGCAGGTGGAAGTATCGAGAAGGGACATCTATTGGGTGCCTTCCCACTGAAAGAGGGGGTGAGTATCTCCAGCATGGCAGCAGGGGTGACAGCAGAGGCACGAGCCCTGGGGTACTTATGCCTCATCCACACAGGCCCCTGTGCTGTGGGGTCTTTGCTCCCAGGGCCAGAATCACAGGACCAACTAGGGTTTCACACACCTTGGGTGCTTACCTTTCTGTCGTGGTTTTGAGATAACTGCTGGTGATTCGTTAATACTGTGATTGTCACCAGTGGACCCGGAGGCTAATTTTCCTTATTGGCGTAAAGAACCACACATTCAGCTTCCAGTATGGCCCAGAGTCACCCTGTGGACCATCCCAATGGTCCCTGGCCTGAGCCTGCACTGGGGGGAGTACAAGAAGGAGGGGTCGTGGGACAGAGGCTTCACAGCTGTGGGCTCTGGTCCCCTGCTCAGTCTCACAAAGTCGAAATCAGGGTGTCTGCAGGGCGGCACCTACTTCTGGAAGCTCTGGGATGGAACTGCTTTCAAAACCATTCGGGTTGTTCTCTACTTGTAGGCCTGGGTTCGTTTCCTGGCTGGCTGTCACCGGGACCTGGTCTTTGTTCCTGGAAGCTGCCCAGATACCTCCTCCTACTTTCTATGTGGCCCATGCAGTAGCAGGTGGAGTCCATCTCATGCTTCACGTCTCGCTGACCCCCTCACCTCCAACTGGTCCATTTCTTCTGCTTCCAGCTGGAGGGGTTTTTCTGCTCGGAGGCTCCTGTGACTAGCCACCTGGATCATCCAAGCTAATCTCCCCATTTTACGGTCATGAACCCTAATCACAGCTGCAGAGCCTGCTTTCCCAAATCATATGCGATCTCTCCGATTCGAGCGATTTGGGTGTGGACATGTTTGGAGGGTCATTATACCTACTAGAGAGCTGGCAGCCCCTCCCCGTCTCCAACAACCTGCAACCACCACAGGAACCTCGTCCCATCATGGTGTCATCCCCGTTCACAGGGCTACTTGGTCCTTCATGCTCCTCAGACCATTCCTGCTTTCCCCAGACGCTCTGGCTGACATATGATTCCATATTTGCTCAGAGCTGAGTGAGTGAGAAACCCAGCTCTGCCATCTATTTGTTTACAGAACACAGTTGCATACATGTGTAAAAGCCGCGGAGGTCCACATTTACCCAGATCTCCAGAAGCAAGGCTTTTTCTTTGGGTACGTTGTCCTGGCCCTCTTCCCGTGGGAAGCCTTCTTGGCAGGCTTATCTGGGACCACCCCACTGGTTTCCAGATGATCCCAGAGGTCAGACCCTGAGCAGAGGGTTTGGCTTCTTTCCCTGGAGATTCTGAGCCTTCCCATCATGTTCATCAGCTGGACCTGCTGAGTCCAAAGTCGGCTGGAGTGCTGCCTGGGCAGAGAGCTTTGCTGCTGTCGCCATCCAGACCAAACACATGAATGAACAGTGCTCGGCCGGAAACCTGCAGAGAGGGTTCTGAGCTGGGCCTCGGGCTCTCCCAGTTGATGAGCAGGTAGGTGTTGGAAAGGAATGCTGTGTCTATAATGAGGGGTTTTCATAATTTCCTCCACTGGTAGAGAACGGCTTGGAGTACAGAAAAAGAGACCTCTGCCTGAGGAAAAACAAGTCTGTGTTTTTTGAGCAGCCTGTCTCTGCATGACACAAACCACAAGAAGATCCTGAAACCAGAATTTGGTGCAAAATCCAGTGTCTCATCTGGATGCTGCTTTTCCACAACCCAGAGAGGACAAGCCAGTGCCAGGCCAGGGGATGGGGCTCCCTGTGCCAGGGGGTGGAGCTCTCTGCAGAAGCTGCTCTGGGGTTGCCAGCCAAGACTTCGTGCCCGGCAACTGCTCTACATTTCGGACAAAAGATGTGCTGTGGGGCCCACGGGGAGCAAATTGCCGAGTTCTTCCTCCCATGGAAAGGTGTCTGGACTGCTTCCTGCATGCGTTCTGTCCAAGCCAGGACCTGAGGTCATACCAATGTTCCTTCCGATGACAACACCCTCCCTTTGTATAGCAAGGTATGCTCTATGAAGCGTTGAGGAATGGTGTGGTGTAGAGCAGGGTCAAATGCGTTCATTTTACAGACGACAAAACTAAAGGGTTTTCAAAGGGTTTGGTCATCAGGACCAAAGCTACTTAGCTGCCATCGGCAGAGCAAGACCCAGAGCTGGCTGTCATTATGAATGCAGGCCAGCAAAGGCCATGGCCTTTCTTGCTTCTGTGATAAAGGTGGTCAGGGCATGCCAGACAGATGGACTGTGTTTCATCTATGGAGTGAGTAGATGTGGGGGCAGGCAGGGCTCCAATCTGGGTACCTGCTCCTAAAAAGAGAACGGGTGTGCTAATGCTATGTGACCGAGACTTGGCATTTGCAATTAGTCACCTAAGGGCTCTGAGAAGAGGGTGATGGCTCCTGCCAAGTCCTGTTGATTCTGCCTGCGCTTATCTCTTTGTTGAATTTATCTACTTCTGTCCATCCCTGAACCTCCAACTTGATTCCAACCACCTTTCCTCTCATTTGGACTCCAGCAAACCCATGCCTGCTCTTGTCCCATTTCCATCCATTTTCTACCCAGCAGACACAAAGATATTTGAAAGACTCAGATAAGACTGTTTGACTATTATGCTTAAAATGTGACCTATAAGACAGCCCCTCCACACCAGCCCACTATGACCTGGCTACCTCCCCGTTTATTTTTTTCTCTCTTAATATCTCTCATTACTTAAACACATTTTTATTGTGCTGCTACTATGGGCAAGTCCACACTTGAGTTGACAAGTGAAACAGTTGGCAAGGTCCAATAATCCAAGTACAAGCTGGAAGTCACTGGAAGTCTTGGCAATTGGATCCCAAGTGCATGACAGAGCAACTCCATGCAAACCACTGTTGAGCTCAATATTTTTTATTGCCTTTGGCATCCATGCTTATCTGGATTCACTTTCCGTATTGTTGAAGTGATCCTTTGGTTGTTCTTTCTGCAAGGATCTGCAGGAAGTAACTTCTGTTATTCTTTTTCAGTTGGAAAGATTTTTATTTCATCTTTGCTTCACTTGTAAATGATAGTTTAGCTGGGTACAGAATTCTGGGTTGACAATTCTTTTCTCTTAATACTTTAAAGTGCTTCTAGATTCCTTCTTTTTATGATGAGTAGTCTGCTTCCTTGTGCAATTTTTCTCTTTCTCTTGGATGCTCCACAATTTCACTTCTACATATCTAAACGTGGGCTTAATTTTATTTATCCTGTTCAGAACTTGGAATGAATTTTCAATTGGAAGTCTCATATTTTTTGTCAGTTCTGGAAATTTAGTCATTATCTCCTGAAATACCACCTCTCTCTCACTCTCTAGTCTATTACTCTGGAGCTTAATCCCAATACGGTATTTCAATCCCAAGATTCAAACTCTTTTCCCCACATTTTAATGTCTATGAAAATTTGATGCATCTGGCAATTGGTGGTTTCTTAATAGCTACAAGCTTGGAGGCTATGAAGTTGTTTACATTTCCTATGCATGCTCAACTTGGTTATTTCTGGTGGGAAGATGGTAAGACTTCAATCCCTCAAAAATTATAGTCAGTAAAACATCTAAAGACCATTTGAGGAAGAAATGTGAGTTTTGGTTATTTCCATTGACATTCTCTGGTAAGATTAAGACAGTCAACACTTGCAGAATAAATGTCAATGGCTTGAAAAACATCTTAGAGACAACAGTGAAGCACTTTTTTGCAAAATGTTGCATTACCAACTCTCTCAACAGCCCAGAAGGCTAAACAGTTTGGGGAAAAAATAGACATTGTCTGCCTTCTGCTGAAAAGTGATTCAGAAGTATCAGACTCTGAAAGTCAATGAGATTGAATAAAATCTGAACTATTTTTTTGCTTATATTTTCTTTTTTATATATGCATGCAAGTTTTATTAAGTCTATATAATTCATAGAAAGCTTTTTCACTAAGTATGAAATGAACATTCTAAGTCATAGGAAAATGTGATGTCTTGGTTTAATTGGAAGTATTACTTGTTTCATAGTGGCCCATATGATATTGGAGCAACTTTCAATAAATTATGTCTCAGATTTGATAAAATATGGCAGTTGTATTTTGGAGTTCCTCATCCTAATCTTCTACCTCTTAACTCCCCGCTCATCCCCATATTCTCCATCCCTTTATCTTTCTGTGTTGTGTTCCGAGTAATTTCTTTAGATCTGGTGCTGTATGACCTGGGCTCACCATTGCTTTGATGACTTTATCTTCTACTAACTTATTTGTCTTTTCTATTGTCTATTCCCCCTAAAATAATGTCAGCTCTGTGAGGGCAAGGACTTTTGTCTGTTTTGTTCATCATTGAATGCCCAGCACCCACAACAGTACTTGGCACCCAGAAGATGCTTAATAAATGTTGAATGTTGACTGAATTTCCAAATTTATTTCTACTAGGACGGAACCAGTTTATGTTTTTACAGACTTTTTTGTTTAGTGACCATATTTTCATTTTTCAAAATTGTAACGGGTTATTTTTTATTGGGAGCCACTCTTATTTAACTTTTGAATTTGATTTCTTAACTTCTTTTGTATAAGTTTTGTATAAGCTATTCTTTTGTTTTTTCTCTTTGCAACTCATATGCTTATTTGTTTTAAAATCTTTGTCAGACAGTTTCATAAAGGTGATTTTATCTCCTGTGAACTCATGGTATTTGTGAATTTTGGATTTTGTTTGTTGGCTTTCTTAGCACTCAATGTCTATGTATTTTCGAGATTTTGGCTTGCAAGTTTGTTCTGAATCCGAGAACCTTTTCTTTTCTTTTCTTTTCTTTTCTTTTCTTTTCTTTTCTTTTCTTTTCTTTTCTTTTCTTTTCTTTTCTTTTCTTTTCTTTTCTTTTCTTTTCTTTTCTTTTCTTTTCTTTTCTTTTCTTTTCTTTTCTTTTCTTTTCTTTTCTTTTCTCTCTGGTCCTTGGAACTTATCCCTTCCCCTCTGCTGGATTTCTGATTGACTCCACAGTGACGGAGTGTCTGTGTTTAGAATCAGCTCATGGCACAGTGACCAGGGCTCATGCTACCCAGGATTGGGAAAGATGGTTCAGATCCTTGCTTGCTGGTTGAAAGTCTGCATTGTGGCTTCCACAGCCTTTGGTCCACAGCTTGCTAATGCCATAATCACTACCACAAGGGAGCAATAAGTCCAGTTCTAATGTCCTGTGTTCTAACGTCCTGTGTCTAACGTCCCATGCAGGGTACTTTTGGTCCCATTATTTCTCAGGATGGGACTTCCACCATCACTGCTTGCCTGGAGTCCAGGCCTTGGCTTTGCAAACGTTCTGCATTTTAGTTCTGTTTCTGGTCCACGGAGGTAGTTGTCCATTGTCTGTTTGTTTTAGCCTGCTATGTCTTTCTTAGTTTCTATTTGTGCATTTTATCTAGCATTACTCTGTATTCAGGGCAGAGATGTATTAAAGTGTAAGCTCCATCTCCCACTGTATCAGAAGCTGACTGTCTTGACAGTGTTAGGTCAGCTGCTGGCAAGGTCAAAGCGGCCGGAAGCCAAGTCATACCCCTCTGCCAAATTAGACCCCTCCCCAAGAGCCAAGTCATTCCCCTTTGCTAAATTAGACCTCTCCCCGCCTGACAGAGATGGGGGCCCCTGGCGTTTCTCAGAAAAGACAGCAGACCGCTGGTGCGATAAGCAACTCTGGACACAGCCGCTCGCGCCCAATCTGCTGCTAGGGGGGCTGCTCATCTGCCACCTCACTCAGCCAACCCCCTCCCCAAAAATCGCATATATGCCTCCCTCCCTCTACCCTGGGTGCGACTTCGCCAGCCCCGTCTGGGGACCGGTGAACCTCACCCTGGAGCGCAGAATAAAGCACTGACTTTTCTCAACCCGCCTGACTAGACTCCTTATCTCGCCGCAAGCCTTACAGACAGCACTGCTTCAATCACACTCCCCTTATTGCCCTATGGGTCTGCTTCTCACTACAGATTGAAGACCCTAGAAGACAGGTGTTGTGACACCTTTACCCTGCCCCCCATCCTCAGTGCCTGCATAGATTGACATGCAGTGCGATCACCATTCCCAGGTGTGGCATCATTGGGGCAGCCCCACCTGCCACAGCAGAGCGGTGATGAGCTTTGGACAGAGATGGGCCTGGATTCAAATCCTGACTCAAGCACTTTCTAGTGGAGTGATTGTGGAACCAATCATTCACCAGCTCTGACCCTCAGCTTAGCCATTGTTCATGGGGTGGTAGCTCCACATTGTGACAGACAGACCTGGTAGTGCTCTTTGAGGGGTATCTGGCTTGCGGTAGCAGCTCCACACTGCCTGGCTATTGTTAGTGGCTTTGAACCCTCACAGGCGCAGGAGTGCCAAGGGGTGGAAGGGGGACGGAGTGCTGAATCAACTTGTGTCTTTTAATTAAGGAACACATGTTAAAAGGGTTATAAGTGGAGGAAATGAGTTCATAATGAAAAACCACTGCATCACACCCCTGGGATTAATGTCAGCCTGGGGGTGTGTGGAGGGGGGTGAACATGGGGAGAACAGAGGCCCTAATGGAAATACTGGAAGCAGGCACTCAGAGCCAACCAGTCTGCAGCCTAGCTTAGGAGGAAGCAGAGAAAGAGATCTGGGTAATTTATGCATCTCTGTGTCACAGTCTGTCCTCATGAATATAAATACCTGTGAATGTGGATTGTCCTTGATAATTGCTTGTAAGGTCATCTTTTTAATGAAAATTAAGAGCTTCAGTAGCACTAAGTAGGAGCTTTGCTGACACATTTAATTGTTGCTCTGGGAGTTGATAACCTCGTTTAATGGCGAGCAAAACCTGGGAGAATTGAATATGGCTCCCCTGAAACCCACGTGCACCATTAGCTTAAAAGAAGAAAATATTTTCCGACTTACTATTGCCTGATTGTACTTCCTCTTATTTAACCTCACAGGGATGTGAGGAATTAATTATCACCTGATCTGTTTTGTAATCCAGACCTCCGTTTGACATGGCATCTGGAGCCAGCGTTAACTTTCCGGAGTCCCTCTGGAGGAGGATTGGACCACGAGCGGGAGCGGAAAACACCAGTGTGGTGTACAGGCATCTACCTGTCTCGGTTTCCTTTTGACTGGACTCAAGGTTTGCCTTTCTTCCACAAAGTGGACTAAATCCAACCAAATCCAACATGAGGAGGAATGCAGACGGAAAGAAGGAGCACGTTGGTTCACCGATCAGGGGAATTAGGAGTCAAGAACACACTTGAATACGACTACTAATTGCAGGTGATTCTTATCCGTTTGCTAGGATGGGTTTTCTCTTCGTGACAAGGATAAACAATTGGTTAAAGGAACCTTTGGAAGTAATCTTCCATTGAAAGCCTTTACTATCCTGGAATATTTTGCTCCAGTAAAGCCCGACTTAATGAGATTTGACTGTATTCAAACTCGGGGTTTTAGTTTGTTTTTCTCTTTTTTCTTCCTTAAACCCCCTAAGATGAAGAGGCTTTGCATAAAACGAGCTCTTGAGAAATAATTGAATGAGGAAACATCATTTACCCGGTAAATAATGTGTGTGAAGATTGTTCTGGGTAAAAGTGTGCAGCTCGAGCTGACTGATGTATGGAGGAGACCATCACAGCAGCATGGGTGGGGGCGGGGTACCGTTGGACAGCAAACCCTCTTGATGGGATCGGATGGGGCATCTCCGTGGCCACGGCACCGACACACCTGTTCCTAAGAAACTGGGGCTCAGTGCTCATAGTATCCATCCGGCAGGGCTGGAAAAAGGTGAAATGAAGTCACAGATGTAACATGCCCCGTGAAGTGCTGGGAGCATACAGATTCGGCAAAGTACGTACTGTATATTTCCAGGGCACCAACCCTGTGGTGGGTGCGGGGGTACAGTGAAGGCCTCACCTCACGGAGCTCGTTGCCCAGTGCTGCCACTGCCAGAAACCAGCAAAACAGAGCGCACAACACAGTTACAAGCTGTGAAACTGTTAAGAAGGAAACACAACAAGCTATCCAAGGTGATCAGAATGGGAGGTTGGAAGTGGTGCAGGGCAGCCTCTCTGAGGAGTGACACTTATGGTGAGAACTAAAGTATGACAAGGAAGTAAAGCAGAGCCCTGGGGTGAGGAGATATCGCATGTGCAAAGGTCCTGCGGTAGAAAGGTATTTGGTACATTTGTGGAACCGCAAAAACCCAGTGTGACTGGAATGGAGTGAGTGGTGGAGAGGTGCACAGGTGAGGCTGGGGAGATGGGAGGTGGGGGCTGTGAGCACGTGGCTCTTAGTCCCCCTACACTGGAAGTCATGGGCAGGCTTGAGGCAGTGGTGATAGGATTCGGTGGTGTTCTGAGATGTCCATGCATGATTAGGGACTGGAGACAAGAGAGGAAGCTGGAGGCCAGTACCTGGAGGGGAGGTATTTACCCGGCAGGTGAACTTGCACAGGGGAAGTGCCATGTGGCTAAGGAAATGGGGATGGGTCAGAGGGTGTGCTGTGTTGTCCCCTCTAAGCTTAGAGCAAACAACGGCAGCAACAATAACAAAAGTCTGTATGAGTTTCCTTTTGCTGCTGTAATAAATAACCACAGAGGTATAGGCTAAAACAACACACATATGTCATCTCACAGTTGAGGTCAGAAATCCAGGTGGGCTTGGCAGGTGCCTCTGCTCCAGGTCTCAGGGGCTGAAATCAAATTGTTGGCTGGCCCAGGTTCCTATCTGGAGCCTCTGGGGTGGGGGTGGGGGTAGGGTGGAATTTCCTTGCTCCTTCTGGGTGGCAGAATTCACTTCCTGTGGTTGTAACACTGAGGTCTCCGTCTCCCTGTTGGCTGTTGGCTGGTATTGTTCTGAGCTTCTAGGGGCCACCTGCATTCTCAAGACTTGGGCCCCTGTTTCCATCTTCGAAGCAGCAATGGCAGGGCGAGCCCTTCGCATGCTCTACTTCTCTCTAAACCCGGCTTCTGCCTCACCTCTCCTGCTCCAGCACAGAGGGCTCTCTGCTTGTATACGGGCCTTTTGTGATTAGACTGAACACACCCAGGTACTGCAGGATGGCCTGTAAAGCCCATCAGCGTAACTGCATCGGTCAAGCCCCTTTGGCATGCATTGTACCGTATTCATAGGCTCAGACGGTGTGCACATCTTGGGGGGGGGGAGACTTGGTTCTGCCTCCTACAATTTTAGAGCCTAACCCTGGAGTCAGCATGTGTTCGTTTATTGTGCAGGTATGTATTGAGCACCTACTATGTGCTGAGTTCACACCAGTCTTCGTGTGTTGCAGAGCCCAGCACGGGACAGTGGGGGAGGGGATGGAGGGGTCGTCTGGTGGTTGGCACTCCAGGGTGTGGCTGCGCTGGCACCTGCAGGCAGCAGAGAGGGAGTGGTGATGGAGATGAGTGTCGAATCCCCATTCAGCTCAGCTGAACTGTGGGATGTTCTGGACCTGCTTTGCTACCCAGGGGAGTTTTCATGGACCCCACGTGGCTTCATCTACCTCTGCCTGACATCAGAGCCAGAAGGGACTTCAGAAAGTATTTATTTCTAATGTTTTCAAAAGAAATCTCCTTCATGTGTTAAAAGAAAATCATATTTAAGACAAAAGAGCTGACTTAGTTCAAGGTGGGGGTTACAAAAAAGGCAGGAGTCGCCTCCCACCTGATTGGCAGGGAGTGGGAGAGTGGAGGTAGACCCTGCCACACCAGAGCCCGCTGGGCTCCTCAGTGGAACCCCACACCCCCTAGGACTCAATTTGAAAACTAAGGGAAACTGAGGCCTGGAGAGGAGCATTTCCTCAAGTCCATTCAGCGAGCTAACAGTGATCAGAACTCTTAACCAGTCCCTTTGCCTTACACAGAGCTGATGACTGAAAGGTAACTTTCTCAGCTGGGGTGAGGCTGGAAGGCCAGTGATCCTTGTGAGACACTTCTAGGCTCTAGAAACTCTGCATCTAATGAAGCTCACCTCCCCCGCCAGTTTTCATTCCATCCCCTGAGCCTCTGTTCCAAGATGTAAAGACATGCAGACTCATAAGACCCATAAGACCCATAATATTTCAAAACTCCTTCTTTAAAGCCTGGCTTGCCCAGACTCTCTCTCTCTCACACACACACACACACACACACACACACACACACACAGCTGCCACCGCCATCTTACTGCTTTTGCCACTTTTGAAGGAGAGACATGTCAGGTTGAGCCCAAAGGGAATACCCAGCTTTGTGCTGAGACACGCACCTGCTCGTTCTTTGGGATGTGTTTTTGTTTTCAGCTGGATAGACTCACTCCATTAATGTCCCTTCTGTGGTCCATCAGCTCTGATGGCGCCTCGCGCTGCCTGAGGCAGAAGAGGACCAGCCAGCCCACCTGGCAAATAGCACCCTAACCGTAGGCATCAGCCAGGAGCAGCAGGGCTTTGGGGGCACAGCCGGCCTGTGTCCTGGAGCCCCTCCCCCCCTTTCCTCAACCCCTCTGCATCTGGGGTGCTTCACCGATGCTCTGGGATCCTGGGACCACCCTGGCTGAGGAGAGGCTGTTCTGTGCACATTTCTCTGGGAGCTGGAGTGACCAACCCTTGCTGGTGGACTTGCTCTAGTTTCCAGAGGGAACTCAAGTTAAACATCGTCCTTAGGTGTGGCCACTGGGCAATGTCTCTGCTCAGCCGTTCATCCCCCAGCAGGGAGGGCTGGCGAAGCCACAACCAGCCATTAACACTCTAGTTTAAATTAGGTCCTGCTGCCCTCCCAAAAGCAATTCTATAGGATCATTTCCAGTTGGAGGGAGGTAAAGGGAGGACATGGGGAAAGTCAGAATGGGGGTTCCAGGAAGCCAGAGAGAAGTGGTATGGTCCCAACGCAAGAGGTGAGCTGTGAGTTCAGGCTGCCCAGCCCCATTCCCGGACATACAGCCTTAGCCACATGGAGTGATTTATCTTCTCCGGCCTCAGTCTGCTCATCTGTGCAGTGGGCGTATGCCTGCACCCACCTCACAGGCTCGTTCTGAGGAGTCTATTGAGGAGAAAGTCTGACAGGTTCTAAGTACCAAGTGAAAGTTAGCTATTACGATCATTAACGTTTTAAACCAATGTTTAGCAAAGCCACCTTTGGTAAAAAAGTTATGCATCTAAATGCGTAGCTCTACTTGGAGGGTTTCTCTTGAACCCTGGAGACGATCTCTGAGACCCTTAGAGGTAAGAGTGAGGAATACTGATTAAGAAAAGGCGGAGTTTAGGACAATGGTGCTGCGAAGTCAGTGGTCTCTGCCAACTTTTGCCTTCAGATCTGAGAGGGTGTATGCTAGGCTCATTGAAATAAAAACACAAAACATAAAAGTTCTCAAGGAACTTGCAGATCCTGGAGATTTTGTCCGCAGATGGGGTTTGAAGAGCCATGTTAAGCCGGTGGGGAGGGGGCAGGAGGGGCGGTAAGGGGGGGCTGTCAGGCAGGGCAGGGCACGCGCTCAAGGCCTGAGCACCAACGCCTGGTTTCTGGGCGCTGGGCTCCACCCGATGTACCCTGACATGATTCACAGGGCACAGTTTGCCACACGAGCTCTCCGGAAGCTCCTAATGTCCTAACACCAGCCCCTTCCATCCCCCCCAAAGGCTGGTACAAAACAGCCTCGGAAGAGCCCTGCCCGCCCGGCCTCGTGGCGGTGGCGCTGCCACCTGGCGGCGGGCCCGGCGCATTGCAGGCTCCCCGCTCGCCGGGCTGTCCGGGCGGATGGGGTGGGGGGCGCAGGCGGACTTGCACACGTGCCCGCAGCCGGACGCCAACCGGCTGGAACTGGTCTCTCCGGCGGGGCGCTTTCAGGGACGCTCGTCACAGTAGGTCGGGAATGGGTCCCTTTCCGTTTGTGCCTGAGCCACCAGCTAGCTGGGTTCGGACAGGTTCCCACGTCCAGGGGGCCAGGCCCGTCGTGGACCCCCCTCCTCCCTCTGCTTCCTCCCGGGGCCCCTTCCTTCGAGGGGCTGCTGCCAGGGATCCTCCTCAGGCCGCCGCTCCCAGGTCGGCTCCCTCCGGTCCCCTTAGGGGGTTAACCCCTGATGCCGGTGTCGGATCGGGAGACCGGGTCTCCAAGGCCTCGGTGCGCTGTGTCCTCGCCTCTGACTTGGTGAACAGCCCTGCCTGCAACTTCCGTCCTTCTCCTGAAGCAAAACAAGGCAGCTCCCCGCCTGCTGCAGACAGGAGGCAGCCGGAGGGCTAACTTTGGGTAGGCACCTGCGCGCCTTAGCGCTTCGCAGGCTCGTCCTGTTTGTTTCCTCAGGGCGCCCGGAGGGAGCCCCTCTGCAGGCTGGAAGATGGAGACAGGCTGTGGACAGACCGTGGAGCCAGGGTCCCGCAGCCCTGCCTCCTCTGGCACCCAGCTGGGGGAGACCTAAAGGATTTAGGACGCTGGAACCCTGTGAAGTCTAGGTAGCTGGGCCTGCTCCCTCTCACTAAGCCCCCCCCCAAGAATCAGAACCCCGGAGCTGGGGGCTTGAGAATTTGCATTTCTAACAAGTGCCCTTGTAGCTGCTGTCCTCAGGATCCCACTTAGAGAACCACAGATATAGCCCAGGTGTTCTCACCTTTGGCTGCAGTTGGAATCACCTGGGGAATCCTAAGAAGGCAGGTGCCTGGGTCCTGAGACGCCATGTTATCAGGCCTGGGCTCCTTAGGACACTCTAATGTGCAGCCAAGGTTGAGAACCACAGATGTCATTCACCCTTTCCATCTCGGGGAAACTGAGGCCTCAGAGGGAAGGAGATTACCCCTGGGTCATAAGGTGAGTCAGTCCCTCTGGGGCATGGTCTTGGGTCGTGCCACCACAACACCTGGGTGCGACTCTTTTGGGGGACACACCTGTGTGCATGGCCTTTCAGGAACCCCAACTGTGTGGGGAGCTAGGTCAGGGCAGCTGGGGAGGGCAGCTTCAAGGGGCCAAGTGGGTGTCCTGCTGGCCCTTCCAACTGTCCGTCACCTAAATCCAGCCCACCAACATACATGGGGCAAAGACTCAGACCACACTCCCTGGTGAGAAGCCAGGCAGGAAATCAGAGCCACTGGGCGCAGTCAGCAGGCAGGATGCAGGCAGGAGCTGAGTGCAGTGCCAGATGGCAGGGAGTGGGCAGAACTGGTGGGGACAAAGGACGGCAGGTATCAGGTGTGGTCAGCCCACATGGAAGCCAGGGCCACTACGCGCTCAGTGGTCCCAGGTGGACCCTGGCCATCTCCACCACCTTCGCCAGGTTTCTCCCCAAGGGCCTCAGTTTCCCCTTTGTTACCACGATGGAACCGGAACTGAAGAATCCGTAATGGAGACAGTGAACGTGAGACTCCACATCAGGCATTTGTATTGTCCCTACACAGTCTCCCACCGGAGCAGATGGAGATGGGTCACCCACATCCCTCATTGGCTCCGCAGGGGCCGGGTGGCAGTTCTACCTGACACAGAGCCATGCCTGCCACACCCTCTAAGCGAGCCAATAAGTCACTTACTTTGGTGGCACACGCGAAAGTTCTCTGTGGAAATGTGTTGCGTCGGCAGATTAAGGTTATAAATTATTTAAAGAGCCATCTCCCCATTAGTTAAAAAGAAGAAGTGCTTCCAAAAGGAAGGAGGTAAATGGCCTCGTGCCGGGATGTTCTTCTCACTATAAGTGTAAATATTATAAATAAGCACATGGTACAACCCATCCATTAATCCCAGCAAAATGACCTCTGAACGACACAGGTTCCTTGTGGGGATTTGTGTGGCCCTCCCTGCCCAGCCTCCCTCCCGCCCTAACCTGGGGCTTGCAGAAGGAAGCTGGTGGCTTTCACAGAGTCTAAGTAATAATATCTTAATCAAGGGGAGCGATGACTTACTGAGGTTTCCCCAACCACAATCCATCTTTGGGCAGGTGCAAAGAGAAGATGGCCACCGCTCTTCTGCCTTCCCTTAGAGTAGGAAGTCAGGAGTGGCCTGCTTGTCAGGAGAAAAGCTGGAGGGGGTCAGGCTTGTGTCTGGGGGTGCCGCCAACAGCCCTGGGGCTAGGGGTGCTTTTGTGTCTGCTCTGTTGTTTCTATGACTTCCTGCTGGGCAGGGCGTGGTCCTGGGCCCCGAGGAGCCAATCAGCGATGGATGGAGGTCAGATCGGGGACCCCACTGCCTGGAACACATTTCCTCAAGTAGGGCAAGAGGCAACATTCCCAATTGAGGGACACCTCTCTCTCGAATAAGGATGCAAAAAACACATGCTTGGCAACATTAGATAAGGATATTCTCTGTGCGCGCTGGTTTGGAGGTGGAGAAAACAATGTGTTCAGAGCTAATGAATGCAACAGGTTTGTTCCCCGAAGGTCCGGTGGAAAGAACGGTCAATGATGTTTGAGGTAGCGGACTTCCTGGGGTGCTCTCACCATGTGCCAAGTGCCAGGGCCAGCCCGCCACTCGCTTTGTCCTCTCACCACGAGCGATGGATGAAAAGGGCGACTCACCATTATCATCCTCATTTACCAAATCAGAAAAGCGAGTCTCAAAGGGGACGAGTGCCTGGCCGAGGCCCTAAAGCTGGAGGTGGCCAAGGGGATTGTTGGTCTCGGTGCCCTGTCCCCAACTTCAGGAGGATCCAGATGGAGGGCCGTTACCCGCACTGTGAAGTGTCTCCTGCTAGGTAGTGAAGCTATTAGAATTCAGCCAAAGTCCCAAAGATTCAATTTGGTGAATTTAATCATACTGCGTCTATTATCGGTGTCCTATCACATTCCAAAGTGTAAATGACAAAATGCAAATGATAATTGGGTTAACGTGGTACCATCTTAAGCACTAATAAATTCACCCTCATTTAATAACCTACCTTCAGAGTGGAAATGACTCTGTTAACATATGATAAAATATCTTGGCCTGTATATACACAACACTCTGGAAAATACATTAAAAATTAATTATAGTAGAATCGATATGATTAGAAGCAAAAGTCCTTTATGCAAAGGCTGTAAAAATGCTGAAGATCTTACGGGAAAGAAAAGAAAAGTAACACTGCGATTTGGGAGCTCGGGAATGCTTACACAAAACTTTTCATAAAAGTGCTCTCCTCAGGCAGTTCAGATGTCAGATATTTAGGACACGTCTCTCTCTCTCTCTCTCTCTCTCTCTCTCTCTCTCTCTCTCTCTCTCTCTCTCTCTCTCATACAGTCCCATGGAGTGATCTGTGATCTGTCGCTCTTTCTTCTGTCTGCAGGAGCCCAGCAATGGTCCTCCGGGAAGCCAGCAGCCAGGGGTCATTTACTGGGTGATCTCTTGGACATCCGTCTGCCCCCTCGTTAGCCAAGCAAGGCTGGGTTGTGGTGCCAGGACAGGACGACCTACACACCACTCAGGACGACCTACACACCACTCTGATTCTCCCTTGCACGGAGGTCATTGCAGGGCTGAGAACGTTCCAGAATGAACACCACCTCATGTGAGGTTTCCGCAGAGCAGAGGGTCTCAGAGGGACCCCTGACTGAAGCACTCCTCTTGCCGCCCAAGTTCTGAAGAAGCTGGAAATGTAATGTCGAGTGATGGTGGGGCCAGAGTGCCACCTTCATGACAGAGAGGCCAGGTGTGCTGGCTGAGTGTGCCGGCCCATCTCACCTGCAGAACTGGCTGGACCTGCCCCCTGCCCAGGTCTGGGCCCCAGCAGCCTCCCAGTCTCCTTGGTCATGAAGTGGCAGCAGAACGTCCCACAGGGAAGAAGGTGAAGATGTGTAACCAGGTCGGCTATTCCTGGTTTAAACGTAGATTTTATTAATATTCGGATATGCAGAAGCCAACAGATCAGGAGATGATTTCAATCGAAAAGGTAGTTTGTTACTCATAGTTCCCAAGGGGAGGGACACGCCATGCCCCCCAGGGCCACACGGGGAGGCACCAGGTAGGTCAGGAGGCCGAGGGAGCAGGGAAATGCGGGAAGGGCCTTTATTTGGTTTCCACAGGAGGTGCAGACGAGACGGTCACGGTGTTAGGACAGGCCGGCCTGAAGGGCGCCAGTGGGCTCTCGGGGCTGCCCCTGGTTGTCTGGTACCTGCCCTGGGTGGTAGGGCAGGGATGGTGACCCAGAGTATAAGAGCTGAGGGAGGAAGGTGGGGTAGGCTCTGCATTGGCCGGTCGGCATTTGGAACACACACTCCAGGGACAATCATTTACTATCTTGAGGAATTGCTGGCCCTGGGAGGGGTGGTCTCTCCGGGACCAGCCAGTCCCTAGCTGTCAAAGCCTCAGAGATACAGAAAGTAAAAAGGCACGATTAATACAACCCCTCAAAGTCTACCAGAACAAATACAGGGCAGGGAGCAGCCGTCAGGGACCCCTGTCCAGCCCAGCTCTCTCCAGGAAGGTCAGAAATCCCCACGTGTGGTCATGTTTCTTTCCACGTGGTCGCCCTAGGGTTTGGACCTCCTTACCTGCCACTATCAGGAGGAATGGTGGGGACAGATTGCTCGAAGTCTGATTTGTGGGCTGGTCCCCAAGGCTCATCTGGGCCTGTCATTTAACCTGCAGGTACTTCCGTGCGGAAGGCTGCATTTCCCATTTCACTGACGAGGGAGCTCAGCAAGCAACCGGCCAAGGGCCCCAGCTCAGTGTCTCACGAGGACTCCGTTGTCCCAGGGGACTACTGCAGCACCTGTGCCCTGTGACGGGTGGACCCTTGCCCCAGGCACAAACACCCCCCGCCCCAGACACTGGGCAGAGAGGAAGGCGCTGCTGGCCTGAGATGGACTCCAGCCCTGACCACCAACGCCGTCCTGGCTGAGTGTCAAAGCTCGTGGTCCTGCATGTCTCCCAATGTCACGTGGCCACTTGTCAGCCGAGGTGAGCTGCTTCTCTGAGCTGCCCCCTCCATGGCCAGGTGTGGCACCCGCACAGCCCTGGGTGATGGTGCAAAGCCTCTGTCCAGTCTGGGCCAGAGCACGAGGCCCCTGCGGGCATCGGTGGGTCATGCCGTCACACCCCCAGCCCACGGACAGGTCCTGACAAATCTCAATTTTGCACCAAAGTCCCAAGTCATTCTGCTTTTTCCTGGGCTCCTTCTGGACAGGGCTCAAACCCTGCCTCTGATTCATGGCAGGGCAGCCATCTGTGCCAGCAAGAAACCCGAGTCTCCGGGTGAAGGAGCTTTTAGGAATAAATCCAAACAAAACTTTAAATAAGTCACATTTAATCACACTTTCTCTTTGTGTCTGGGACCCAGCCCAAGCACTGATTTGCAGCCCTTTAGTACCAGTCGGAATCTGCAGGATTATCCTTTGTATTTATGTAGCTCATAAGTCTCCCTTGACTGGTGGATGTCTCCATAAATAGTCCCCAGCAGGAATGCGCAAGTGTGGGCAGCAGTGGTGACATGCATATTTCACAAGTGGCTGAAGCACAGGAGATGGATTTGGCCTGAGACTCCTCATTGCATCCTGCAGTCTTACTTGGCTACAGCACATTCGCTCTTTTTTTTTTTTTCATCTGCAACGCCCTTGACCTTTCTTGACCTCCCATGCACGATGTGTTTGCTGTCTCCGGTGGGGATACCTGGAGGATCCCTGTTCTTCCTCCTTGGAATGCCTTGCAATGGGTGTAATGCTTCCATTGTTAAAGTTCGGACAATGAGGCAGAGAAAGGATCAACGGTCCAAGGTCACCAGCTTATGGGGGGGGGGGGGGAGGGGGGGGCTGGGATTTGAACCTGTCTTTGGGATTCCAAGCCCAGGTTCTCACCTCCATGCCACATATTGAATGTTTCAATCCTGAAAGGAGCTCTTTGGAGCCCAGGGTGAAGCCAGACCCAATGCTGGATGCCTCCCACTGCTTTCCAGGGTCACCCTGCTGCTCGTGGGCAGGATTTGAATTTTGGAATGCATGCGTGCAGTCACGGCGAGAGGCGAGCCTGAGATACACTGTCGTGCCCCTGTCCGTGTCAGAGCAGCTACTCCTAAACCAACCTCCTCACGGAGGCAGGGATGGTGTCCTGGAAGGAGACAGGTTCATCTGGCTGGTACACAGGGCCGGGCGTACTGACAATCTGACTGGTACACAGGGCCGGGCGTACCGACAGAGCTGAGGGTAAAGAGAGCAGGCACCAGAATGCGGGAGACGGCCATCAAAATGCTCCTGGGTGACATGAGGGGTGGGGTGTGGTGAGGTCATTGGAGGACTGAGGACCCCCTTCGATGCTGACACGGGAAGGGGGTGTCATTGGAAATAGACGGAGGTGGTGGCCGAGGCACATGGCGCAGGTAAATTTTTCATGAGCGATATTGCTTACAAAAGGAGAAATGAAGATTCAAACATCCACTTTCTCAGCTCTCCAAGTCAGCCTTTTATAGTAAATCCCAGTTAACTCCACCCAAACGAGAGCGGGCTCAGTAATGAGGCTTGATGTCTGTTCTCCACGGGACGAGCAGAGGCTGTGTGGAGCCCAGAGCTGCTGGCCTCAGAGGAAGACGCTGCCGTCCACAGCGCGCGGGCAGAGAACCATTTGGAACTGTGTTTCGGTTCCAATCTTTGGAAAATTTTGAAATTGGACATAGTGTCATTTCCAGAGGCAACCTCTTTTTTTGTCTAGAATATTCTGTTAATGACCCTGACCCAATTATTTTGGGGAAAACATGTTTTGGAGGTGTCATCTGCAATGATTTATTTATTTATTACAGTTTCAGCAGCATAAAATGAAGCAAAATATTTTCTACTCTGGAGAAATACCTACATGGATCCAACTGTCAGGAAGAGCCTCACCACAGCTTCTGATTCCATTGTATGTTCATACCTATGCTTACCTATTACCCAATATTTGCATATATAGACATGTATGTATGTGCATATCATGGCTTATAGAGAGATAGACATAGATAGAGAGGTAGATATAGATAGAGATAGATAGCTAGATAGACAGACAGACAGACAGACAGACAGACAGACAGATAGATAGACAGATTCTCCTCCATCCAAAACAGAACTTCCTGCCACCTGGGGCTGATGTGACTGGTCCCCTGTCCAGCCCAGCAGATGACCTGGTTTTGAGGATCCTTTCCTCTGGGTGAAGCTCATGGCCACTGCAGCCCAGCTCTTCTCCCAGAGCTGCCTTCACAATGACCTCAGTGTGGTTGTGTGGACTCTGAGTGCCTTTGTCCACCAGGCCTGGCCCCTCTGCGGCTCCCGCAGCCCTCGCCCTCCCCCGATGGTATCACTTGCTTATTTAATTCCACAGGCTGTGCTCTGGGTGAGGAGGGAGAAGTGTTTATGCTCACGGCTGCACCCAGCCCCTGACGGAGGGCCAGATGCCTAGCAGGGAGCCCTAAGTGCTTTCTGAATAAGCGAGCCAGTGAGTGGAACTATGTGCAAGCTCCCAAGTCCTCAGCGTGGCTTGCACGGCCCTTACCACACCGACCTGCTTGCAGCTGATCCTGGCCCACGCAGCTCCTCCCGCCATATTGAATGCACGCTCTTTGTCCCACCAAACACTGGATCAGAGGCTCCAGGCCTTCCATGAGAGAGGAAAAAGCCTGTCCATGGCCAGAGGGTGCTCTGCTCTGCTTTAGGTCTTGGCAGGGGAGCCTGTGTCCCTTGGACAATGTCTGTAGACCACCCCTGACAGCCACTGCTTGGGTGTGGCCAGAGCACAAATTCTCCAGGTGGCTCCTCTGGGAATTTGAGGGTCCCACACTGTTCCTGGGTCTCCTCTGATGTCCTCTGCCAGCCAGCAAATCTGAGTTTTCCTTGGTTTGAGGATACCCTAGAGATCTCATACAGATGAGACAGGCTTCCCTGGGGTCAGTCTTGGCAGGGTGGCTGGGAAGAAACCTGCCGCCCTAGTGACACCCCCACCCCAAAGTCCCTGCTGTGTTCAGAGGTGGTTAGAGAAATATCTGCTCAAAGTATCGGGGGCTCATTAGAGGTGAACATCCAGCCTCACCTCAGTTCCCTCTTTGGGCTTCTGGGGGGAGCCCGAGAGTGGGTGGTTTAGCAAAAGCATTGCACTCATCCCTCCCCCAGGCCCAGGTGGTTCTCGCCTTCGCAGGGTGAAAACCTCTGCCCTGGGAAGCACGTGGGCTGGGGACCAGCTGTGTACTTTGGACGGGTGCCTTCGCTTAGGTGAGTGTCATGATCCCATCTGCTCAGAGGAGGAAGCAAGACTCCCGGGGGCAGGGGCGGGGGCGGGGGTGGCCGGGGGTGGGCTTTAGCGCTATGAGATGTGTCACCACTTTGTCAGGCCCCTGGCAGATGCCCAGAAATGGTAAATTCCCTCGTCATTCCCTCCCCAAATCCTTCAGACACCAGGAGACCCCAGCATGGGCAGGGAGTGTGGGGCGGCCCTGAAACCAGGGCAGGGGTGTTCCCTGTTGCTTGCTGCTGAGAAGACAGCCCTCTTCTTTAACGGGGGGTGGGGGCCCTCAGCACCTGAAGACAGATTTGCTTGTATATAGACCCTATTAGAAACAAGTATTTTATGGCCTTTATGTTAACTAGCCCCATTTATGTCTCATAATTTTTAGTACTAATATTCTGACAGGGCAGAAAATCATGGGCCTGGAGAGGCTGTGGATCTCCGGCAATGTTTCCTAATTACACCCATTTAAATAGACAAATACAAACCCACACGTACAGCGTGCACACCTACAGACACGTACACACCTGCACGCCTACACACACCTGCACACACAATACGCATGCACATGCCCACACACACGGGCACACACATATACCTACACACACATGCGATGGAGGGAGGAGGTGCTGAGGTCCTGGCACTCTGGCTGGGCACTGCTGCCAGCTGGCACAAGCCGAGGGTGGGGTCCACAGCAAGGGGCCCAGGTGCGAGGTTGTTGCTTGGTGTGAGGTGGAGCAGAGCCCTGTGGCCTGCCTGGAACTGGGCAGCCGGCGACCTCAATGCTGGGCCGTCACCGCCTCAGCCTTTGTCCCCACCCTGCAGCCATGCTGGGGCATGAAGGTGTCCAGCTGTCAGTTTTCTGCTCGTCTGCTGACCGCTGTCAGTGGGAGCAACTGCTTGCTCATTCATTCATTCATTCGTTCTGCAGTGTTAATTAGGCACCTATTAGGTGCTGGACGTGTGATGGGGGAAGAATGACTATTTGAGGTTGACTGAACAGTGGCCCCACACAGATGTGTCCACATCCCTGGGAACAGTGATTATACTTGTAAAGAGGGTCTTTGCAGATGTAATTAAGGATCTTGACATGAGATCGTCCTGGAGTATCCAGATGGGCCCTAAATTCAATGACAAGTGTCCTTCTAAGAGAAAGGCATACAGACAGAGAAATCAAGAAGGCCTGTGAAGACCGAGGTGGAGATGGGGGTGACGTGCCCCGAGCCGGGAAATGCCTGGAGCCCCAGAAGCTGGAAGGGGGCAGGGACAGACGCTTCCCCAGAGCCTGGAGGAGTGTGGCCCAGTGGACACCTGGCTTTCAGACTTCTGGGCCCCAGAAGTGTCAGGCAATACATTTTTGCTGTTTCATGCCACCAAGTTTGGGATAATTTGTTACAGCAGCACAGCAAACACATACAATGATAAGAAAGTGGGATCAGAGTGGTGATAGGGGACTTGCAGGTGTCTGGGGGATTGGTGTCACCCTGTCCTCTGATTGGGGGTGGGGTGGCAAGGTCAAGGACACCTCTGGACAAACACAGCACATTAAAAACAAGGGCCAGGCTGAAACTAGACCGCTCCCCTTGGCTCTCCCAGTGCTCGGCGGGCGCTCCAGAGACATGTGCCGTCCTCTCTTGGTGGGTCCAGAGTCCCCGTGACGAGCATGACACGGGATGACGTTCAGGAAGAATGTGGTTTGGAAAAGCACAGCCCACACCTCACAGCGCTACTGCGAGCTAGCTGCTCCCTGATGGTCATCCACAGCCTGGGGGTGGGGGCGGGGGTCCTAAATGGAAATCAGGAGACGCACACACTCCCCTGAATGTCCAGCGACAGAGGCCCCATCCAACTTCTCCATCCAGTTCTCCTAGCGACGTCGTATGGACCTGCCAGGAGCCAGGTTCCTTCTGGAGCTGCGTGAGCACTGGGCTGTCTCCAAGCCTGCCACATCCCCGCCACGCTGGACGTGGTGGTGCAAAGCGTGTCATTGCCTTTAACTGCTGACCAGAACAGCAGACTTCCGAGGTCTTTGAGCTTCTGCAGATGGGGCCATGATTCATACCTGAATGTGGAAAGCAAGGGTTCCCTTGGGACACTGGAAAATTCCAGGTATAAAAGAATTTCCAAAATAAAACTCCTCGATGAGCACGGCTCTTCTGGTGCTTCCTGGGAACTATGGGGAATGCCAGCTGTGGTCTGATGACCTGGCCAAGCTCCAGCTTTGTGGGGACACTGTCTCCCAGGGGACAGTCTGGCCGCGTGTGCTGGCATGGACCTCTCAAGCTCTTGGGATGGAGGCAGCCTCGTTAGCTGTCATCGGGCCGGACATCTCTTTTGTCCAACATCCCAGTGTTCCTTCTGTGCCAGACCCATGTCACATCTTCAAATGTGTTATTTTGTTTAAGGTCACAGCAACTTTGGAGGTGGCATTGTTTTGTGGATGAAAAAGAGTTTCCTTGATGTGTCCAAGCTCACCTGGGTAGCCTGGGGCA
The DNA here is from genome assembly GCF_964194185.1 of Rhinolophus hipposideros. NCBI lineage: Eukaryota > Metazoa > Chordata > Mammalia > Chiroptera > Rhinolophidae > Rhinolophus > Rhinolophus hipposideros. Next base: position 92,468,520 of record NC_138054.1, read on the forward strand.
GAGATGGGATCTGCTTTTGTTCTTCAGGAAACGTACGCTAATTGTCCCCTTGCCCAGGAAATGTGTGTGTGGGGGGTGGCCAACAGGTAGGGGACGCATTTGTTCGCAAAGTGGTCCTCGATAGGGCGTCCAACCATAGGGCTCAGAGGGACACAGATACGACCATTTAACAACACGGTCCTGACTCGAGTTTCAAAAATAAATAAATAAATAAATAAATAAATAAATAAATAAATAAATAAATAAATAAAAATACGGCTGGGGACTCATGACAGGGACGCACATGTCATCCAACAACATGGGGAATTTTACACACACTCACTTGTTTTGTTTGGGGGCGAGTTTGGAATGTTGCATTAATTTAATTTGTTGAGATTTGACTCGATTAAAGGGTATCGATCTGGGGCGCCTAAAATTGCTGCCGTTTGTCAATAGCGGCTTGCTTGGGAAATCTCACTGTTAATAACTCAAGTCTCGGCTGTTCAATAGGGAGTTATTACAGTTGGGTTACAGATGTGGCTTTCCCCTCTGGCACGCTGTGACAGATTCACACCATTACAAGTTGCAAACACTCCTTTCAGAGATTTTGCTATTCGCTCCTATTTAGCCTTTTTTTTCCTGCCTCTAATTTGGGTCCAAGAAGGAATGTTCAGAGAACTTCGGAGAGTTGTTAAGTTTCCAGCAGGACGGCCAGGCTTGTGTTGGGGGGAGCAATTCATCGTCCGGGATCGTGTAGGATCCCCTCGTCGACGTGTTGGACAAATGCTGTCATCGGGAGGGAGTGACCCTGCCTGCGGCGAGAGCCCTGTTATCACTGACCCGCTGCTGCTGGGTGTCCACTAGGGACAGGACCAAGCGTGCTAGATGGCTTCTTGGAGCCACGCTAAGGCAGAAATAATGACATCAATTAATAAGCCATCTAATATTTATGAGTTGCCTTGTCAGTGCAAACTGCTCCGTGAGAGGATGATAAATATTTGTTAATACGTAATTTTGTATTTAAAATAAGAAAGATTACTAGTGGATAGCTGGACCTGAAAAGGACCTGGCAATTGGTCCAGTCCAGGGCCCTGATTAAGACAGGGAAAGTGAGTCTTCCTACAGATCAGCACGACCTCGGGAGAGGCTGTGACCCGAGATACCAGGGGCCTCAGGAGGGAGGTCACTGACCCTTCCTGCCTCCCAGCCAGGCTGGTGGCACCGCTGTTCTGAGGGCAAACTCTGCTGACACAAGAGAGCTCTCGGAAGGGTCATTGGTGCCCTCCCACTGCAAGGTTTGCCGGGCTCAGTGCCCTGGTCCCTCTGTGTCTTTCCAGGATGCCGACAGATAGGGCCACCTTCTGAGTGACCCGTCCCGTTTGCACAGACCATCGTCTCTTCTGAGTCTCTAAGATGGCACTGGCACCAACCGAAAAGTCCTTTGAAATGCCTCCCTCCCTCCTGCACATTTCATCTTCTCGTTTTGAATCCTGAGAGATGGTTTTTTCCTCCTGTTTCCGTTGTTTCTCTTTAATGTGCTGCAGAAGTGCCTGGCTGGAGGCCTGCCCTGAAGCAGGGGTCCTTGGCAGATTGTGCCAGGCATGCCAAGGTCACCATGGAACCCCTGTCCCTGAGCCTGGCCCCCATAGGATGAACAGGCTTTTGCAGGCAGCTGATTTAATGGGGGGCAGAAGAGGCAGGAGTTCCTGGCAGCCTCTTCCAGCACCACAGGACGCTTGGCAGAGGCCACTGGGTGGGCAATTCTGTTACTGTTTTGTGTGTCTTTTTGTCTTGATGCCCAAGGGCTGGCCTCAAAGGTCCCATGTGGAGTTGGGGGCTCAGAGGCTTGAAAAGTCAGGTTTCCTTCTCCAAGCACCTTGCAGCTTTTCCAGCAAGCATGCGTGGTGGGTTGGGGAACTCGAACTTGGAGGAGAGCGCTCGGCTGGGCTGAAGCGAAGGACTGCGCCAAGATCACAGGAAGGACGTGCTCCGAGCTGTTTGCAACGTGTAGGAATCGCTGAGGCTTGTTTTCTAGCATTGTTCTTTTATTCATAAGCGTGTGTTCAAGCGGCTGGTAAATGACATTACCCACTTTGCATTGAGTAGGCCTGGCAAGGCCGCTTGCCGTTCCACGTTTGGGCTTTCGTTGGAAGGGCCAGACTGGCTTGTGGGCCAATTGCTTTATTAGGCTTCTTAAGGATATGCCAGTATCTTGTTGTTTTCTTTCTTTTTTTTTTTCTTTTTCCTAAAATTCATTAAGGGGCTCTGTGCTGCCTGGAAGTGGATGGGCACGGCACCTTGTATTTGTGTCCTTGGCAGCACAATTGGGGAGGGCAGAACTAGTCTCATGTCTTCACATTCATTCCCTCCCCTTCATCCAGGGTGGGTGCTGATGCCTCTAGGAGAAGGGCCGGGGCAGGCAGACAAAAGAATTTGCCTCCTCTCAACTTGAGGCCAATCTGCCGTTAGGGCTGGAGCTGGCTTCCCCACGCACATGGAATCGTGCCAGTTGTGGGCACCAGGATAGATTCAGAGAGGTGGGTGGGCCTGTCATCCCTGCTGCCCCCACCATTGGTTCTAAACCTGGCTCTGCAGGGAGCTTTTACCGACAGGGGCCCTCCAGAGGGGAGCCGGGCCTGTGTATGATCAAAGCAGCCATGCCCACGCTGCTCTCTCTGGGGACAGGCGGGGAGCGCTTTCCTTGTGCCTGGTCAAAGGAGATGCATGTTGCTGGGCTGCAGGCACAGTAGGGAGCCTGGCACGTGTTAGGGCATAGCCTGTATTTGTTGAACGAATGCATGAGTGACCTTTTGAATGCATGAGTGGCCTTTTGGTTCCGGAATCATTAGTACTGCCTAAAATGAGATAAAGGAAGTCCCTCTTCTGTAGCTTTTCAAAGCCAAATTGCATTCTTTGTTCTTGTGGACACAAACTCTTCCTTCTGGAATGTTCTGCCGGGTGTCAACGAGTGTCGTGTACACGTGCACAGAAAAGAGAGTCTACGGTCAAATACATTTGGGAAACATGAGTGTGAAGAAACTTTAATGGATGCAGGACTTCTCAGGACCTTTAATCAGCTCATAGACACTGGGGAGCGTCCGGAGGGGGTAATGGCAATCAAGATTTCCCACTCTTGTTTAAGTAAAGAACCTATTTTTTTTTTTTCAAATTGAGAAATTCTGGAAATGATTGCCTGGAGCTGGGCTGTGCAATACGGGAACGACTAGTTTCCTATGGCTTTGTAAATGTAATGAACATGCACAACAACTAAAAACCCACTTCCTCAGTCACAGTAGCCACATTTCAGTGCTTGACAGTCACATGCGGCTGGTGGCTACGGGCAGGGACAATGCAGAAGAGAACGGTCCCATCATCTGACAAAGCCTTTTGGACCGCGTTGGTCCAGAGAGAGAGCGGTACTGAGAAGGGAGAACTCTGGGCGGACTGACCTTGACGGGGGCCTGTGGCCTCAGAGTTGTCACTCTCGAAGCCCATCTGTGACTCTTTCCTGAATAGTGGGGATAAAAATAGCTAATAGTATAAAGTGTTTACCACGTGCCAGAGTCTGTTCTTAGAACTTCACATATTTTTATCTTATTTAATCCTCAGAAAAATTCCCAGAAGAAAAGTGCCATTCTTAGTACACAAACCCCACGGACTGGGTCTCAGAGAGGTCACACAGACTTGTTCAAGGTCACACAGATAACATAGTTATGGGCTCGGGGTTAAAACCCAGGCTGTCTGAGACAGAGGCCGAGGGAGGCTGTGCCCGTTGCCCCAGGGAGGGGACGCTCAGCTGTGGGTCCCTCACCCTCACGCCTGAGACCCCAGCCTTAGTTCCGGTTGACTTCTGGCTATTCCCCCAAGTTGTGTCCAACCTCAACACAAGAGCGCGATCTGCCTCTGTGGATCTTTAGCTCTGAGGACAGTTTCCAGGAGGCGTCCAGCAGGGCCTTGCCAGCACCGCCGTCACCACCGTGGCCGTGAATGTTTGTCGTTGTCCGCTGCGGTGTAAGGCTGCTGGCATCTTGTGAGCAAAGCAGGCGTGTCATGTAGTGTGCGAAGGCCAGTGGGTGTGGGGTCCCCATGCACATATGTTTGTGGAGTCGCAGGGGAGACCCTGATAATACAGCTTTCTTTTGCAGACCACAGAGGTGAGACCCGGTGCCCAGAGAAGGTTTACGGGTAGCTGGAAAGGCTGTGACAGCAGAACGCATCAGGCAGTCCCGTGGAATTTGCCGCCGTCTGTCCAACTGGACGCTGGAAACATCCCTTGGTCCTGTTGCGGGTGGCTCGTCCGGCTCTGCGGTCATGTCTGTGTGTTCCAGAAATGGAAATATGAGCTTCTGACAGGGGTCTGACGAGCTGAGCTCTCGCTTTGTTTGCTGTCTTGTTGTGCACGGAGCAAGGTGTTGGGAGGCCTCGGGTCAGCCTGACCCTGTGTGTGCGTGAGTGTTTGGTGTGAGTGCAGGCAGCAGAGGGGCTCTCCCCTGAAAGCTCCTTCCTCTCTGCAATGGATCCTTTTTTCCTTTGTGGCCCAAACCAGGTCTGGTGATGGGTCGAAAACCACCTTAAAAGCTCAGGCAGGTGCTTCCTGCCGAGAAGGCTCAGGCCACGCTAGGACCCACCATGGGACCCCCAGCCTTGCCCTGTGCCAACCTGATGGGCACAGGAGCTGTGCAGCCACACAGGTCCCCACACTCGGGGGTGGGAAAGGGCTGTGCTTCCTTTGATGCTCTGCTGTCGCCATCTTTAAATTTTTAATGATTTAAAAACATTATGCTTGTGTTTTGTGAGCCAAGTCTCGTGGGCAATGGAGTGTGTGGCTGAACAGAGCAGATGACCTTTGTGTGCCCATCACTCCTGCCACTCCATTGGCATGTGGCGGTCACGATGCCCCACGAGCACAGAATGCCGGGGGCTCCCTGCGTGTGTGAGGGGGTGCAGGGAAGCATGTTACGTGTACAGCAGAGTGGGGCATGGGCAGCCCTGAGTGGGAATACCTTCTTCTGAACCACAACCTGCTTTGAAAGCAGAAAGAAGGCACTGGGAGAAGAAGAAACGAAGCAGAGTGACCAAGGGACCTTATCAGATCCTCTCGTATTCATGGTACTTCCTTGTGTCAGCCAACCACTCAGGTGGAAAGGAATGACTTAGGAGGAAAGGGGAAGATAGAGACCCCTGCACTTCTTCCTTTCTCTCCTCTTTACGTATCAGCGTGCCGAAGCTGGCGTCCTGCCTAAGTGTGCGTGTTCAAAAAGGGAAACAAAGACGGCTGAGCTGGTTTTGTGCAGTGTTCGCACTGTCCTGGGAAGAATAAAATACAGATTCATACACGAGCAATAAAATATGAATTATACAATTTCGGTGATTCCAAATGCAAGTTCAATGCTCTTACATTTGCATTTAAAACGGGCTTTGCACGATATAAAGATGAATGGTACAATCCATGCTAATCATTTAAAATTTAGATTTTTCTTTACTTAGAGTGATAGATACTTTATGACAAATAAAAATCACCATGACAAGTGGAGAGAGAGAGACTGTGGAAGAAAGGAAAGGGGGTTTGTATTTTAGTACCTTCATGGCACTTTTTCCTGCTTTTTGAATAATAAGCAGCACACTTGCATTTTGTGCTGGGCCTTACAAATATGTAACTGGCCCTGGCCAGAACTTCTTGTCCCAAATCCTCCAGCTGGGGTGGCAGGCGGGGTTGTCCCGACCATGGTCTCGAAGACTCCTTTTCCCCGGACCCTTTCTGATGAGGTTTTTTTTTTCTTTGCCATCTGAAGGCAGGCTGTGTGAGGACCCTCCTTCCTGCTGCTCCCCTTCTGTCTTTCGCCACAGTCTGCTTGTCCTCCCTGGGCTCCGGCCTTCTGGTCACAAGCGCACGATTTTTCTGTGTGTGGAGGGTCAATGGGGACATGCCAAACTCCTGCCCAGCCCCTGGCCAAACCCCATGTGCCTCACAGAAGTTGCTGAGAAACTGGCAACAAAGGTTCCCTGAGCATTTCTATTGCTGTGGACCTTCCTTCTCTCTGATGGGGTCTGCCGAGAGCTGCTCAGGTAACTTTTAGTGTACGGATGTATGTACGTAAATATGTACAGATGGATGGATGGATAGATGAATGGATGAAAGTATGGTGGATGGATGGATAGATGGAAGGATGGTGGGTGGATGAATGGATGGACAGGCGGAGGTACGGACAGATGATGGATGAGTGGATAGATAAGTGATGGGTGGTGGGTGGATGGATGGATGAGTAGGTGTATACGTGCATGTAGGACAGAAGATAGATGGTGATGGATGGATGTTGGGTGGATGGATCATTGAATACATTCTTCAAATATTTATTAAATGCCTGCTCTGGGACAGACACAGTTCTAGGTGTGGAGGATACATCGGAGAATAGAACAACATCTGTGCCCTTGAGGACCACATGAATGCCTACAGAATAAATGAATGAGCAGATGAGTGAATGTTCCATGGTGTGTGCCCCAGGAAGATTTCACCTGAGTTAGTGGACACAAAACAGACACCCATAGCAAGGACGTACACTCGTGGGTGCTGTGTGGGGTGGGAGGAGGACCCAGGAGCTATGGGCATTCAGAGAAGGGAAGCATATCATGCAGACGAGAAACTTCACCCAGGGGTGGGGTGGGGTGGGTAGGACTTGACCAGGAAAAGCTGTAGGAAAATAAAAACGTTGGGGATGGACCTGCTGGCCTGGGTGCATGGTGCGTGGCGATGGCTGGTGTGGGACAGGCTTTGCTCATGAGGCAAAGAGGGAAGGGGCTGGCCAGATCTCGGGTGGGGAGTAAGGGTGGCCATCAGCTGTGGTCAGGCTGGGGTCCAGGCCAAACGGCATAAGAAAAGGAACCACTGAGTGCCGCACGCTGAGCAGGAGGTTGAGCCATCTTCTTTTTCCTCACCCCAAACTCCAGGACAGTGTGCTGGACAAAGCACAGACCTAGCTGGGGCTGTTTCTCTGCCAGGTAGGCAGGGACTCAGGCAGGCGTGGCCCATGTCCACTGGCGGAACCCCCCCTCACCGCCCCGTGTGGGACTCCCTCTCACGGTCACTGTCCCCAGAAGCCTCGCTGCTCTCAGTGAGTTCAGTGCTGGACCATGGAACGGAGACCTGGGGAGCATGCCTGGAGCAAGGACGCAGAGGTGACCACTGCAGCCACAGTAGGCCAGCCCTCCCAAATGTGAGGCCCAGGGCTTCCCGGGCCAGGCCTGGAGGCCAGCAGAGGCAGACAGCACCCACCCCTGGGCTTGGGCACCTTTCCCTCTCAGCTTCAGGGGGTGTTTTGAGGATCAAATCAGAAAAGGGGGGTGCACACACAACATGCCTAGGGCATTAGTATAATGATGGTCCACGCTGATCCTCTTCTGGGGACACATTGTGCCGAGAGGGAGGGTGAGGGGTACAGTCTAGAGAGGGGTTCCTCTGCCCTGGCCCCACCCCTCGAGGGGGAGCTGTCTGCTGACATCCTGTTGGGGGGCGAATCAAAGCTCCTGCCCTCCCCAGCAGCCCTTTCCCTCCCTAGTCCTGGCTCAGCTATTAATTTCCTGGGTGGGGCCCTAGAGAGGCTGGGTGGTTGCTTGGCAACCCAACAAGATGGTTGGTTGCCAAGTGTCTGAGGGGTGGGCTGGGACTCCAGGGCCCCCCTTCCTGGGCACGGCAGACCCTCCACAGACTGCCTGCTCTGCCATTCTGCCACTGGGTTTCGGCAACCCAGCTCACTTTTCCTAGAAATCTGACATTGGATACCAGCCTGGATTTATTTAATAGTTTTCAAATGTACCTAATGAAGGCCCTTTGCAGCGATTACAGTGACCCTGGTATTTTATTTCTCGCTAACCTTCAATTTCTGTTCCTGACCTTTCTCTGTGAAGTATTTCAATATAAATAACGCCGTTTTGCAAACACATTGCCCTGATTACTCTGTAGGGCCCTGATTCTCCATGTGTGAAAGTCTCTGAAGTAAGTGCTGATTTGTTCCCCTTTCTGGTAATTGCTGTTTTAGAAATAGCTTCTTCAGACGGCTGCCACAAATTGGCATCTCCCCGACTCGCGGCTGGCTTCCAGAGCAGCTGGTGGGGGCAGGTCCTCTGCAAAGTCATGGTGGGTGTGGAGTCCCAGAGGCTGACAGCCCCCTGGCTGGGGCCGGGGGAGGTGCAGACTGTTGGCTCCCCCTGGTTCACGGAGACCCTGAAGGTAAGCCCTGCTTAGATGCCTGGAGAGAGGAAAAGCGTGTGATGTTCCCTCCGCCTGCTCATCTCGACCTTGGGGCTTGGGAGGTCAACAGCTACCTCCAGGCCCAGGTGCGATCCCGACCCTGACCATGTGCTGGGTGGACAGGTGGGAGCCGGCCAAGAGGCGCAGCTTTGGACCTGCCCTGGGAGAAGTTCCAGATGTCACGCTGGAATTTACCTACCACAAGTGTCCCAAGGTTGCCCTTTTGTTTATTTTTCAAAATAAAATCATGGTTTGTGTGCCCTTACCGGCTGTGCGGAACCCCTGGTTTTGCCATCAGTACTTTCTTCGGGAGGCAGTCCCCAGTGGCCCGTTGTTGGACCAGTTTGTGGACCTAGAGTGGGATTTCAAAGGGAAGGGGGCCTCCATGTGAAGATGTTAGCATTTGTAAGGATGAGCTGGGGAACCCCTGGGGTGAGGGCCTCAGATGGAAGACAAAGCTCACCTCAGAGCAAAGATGTCAACCAGGAGAAGGACCTGGCTGGTCTCACCTCTGGCAGCCCCCCGCCCCAGGGCTGCTGGGGCTGAAGATTTCCAAGATGCATGTGTGAGCACGCTGCCCCAGCGGATGTCTCTTCAGAGTCCTCCTCCAGAATTCCTAGGACAAGACCCTCATATGGCATCAGACCCATTCATTCATTCACTCATTCATTCATCTCTCTGCCCACTAGTCCTCACCCAGCACCCACGTTTGTCCGGCCTCGTGGACCACCCCTGGCCTCACAGCCTGTGCTCCAGCTGCAAGGGGCGCCCTGCCGCTCTCGGAACATGGGACAACAGGAGCAGCAGCAATGGTAATAACCACTCCTGTGTGTCATCACTTCCTTGCAGGTGAGAATTATGTAGCTGGAAGGGCAATGCTCAGGAAGGGCAGGTGCCTGAGCCAGTGGCACACAGCTGATCACAGCCTGGGTCTGGCTGCCTCCGTGCTCGACATGGCTGCTCCTTCCTGGAGAGCCTCTCCGCGGTAGACAGCTGCCCATGCTTAAGATGGAGCTCAACATGTCCTCTCCTCCAGGAAGCCCTCCTGGCTTCCCCTGGGAAGCTCCTACACCTCCTTTCTCAGCCTGCCTCGGCACCCTGTGGCCGCTCCTGCCACACTGTTGGGACGTCATGGTCCCGTGTGTGTCCAGTGCCCTGAGTACTCTGAGGGCACGGACATGTCCTCAGCATTCATGCATGATTCTCAGACCATGACTGCATGGACGAATGAGCCCACAGAGAGCAGACATGTGCTTTTCTTCACTCTCTTGAGGCCAAGACCCTTCTCTCTTGATGTGTTAACCCAGTGCATGGGGACTGCAATGTCATAAATGACGTTGGGTCATGGCTGTGGACGAAGAGGCAGGTGGCCAAGGGCTTCCCGCCAACCCCACAGTGCCCATGAGATCCAGTGGGAAGAGTGCTGGGGAGGAGAGAACGGAGGTGAAGGGAGGCCCTTCCACACGCAGGGCTGTGAAAAGGGCACGCTAATTTGGGGTGGCTGGTTTGAACCATTTGATGATTTATTTCCACAGAATGTGAAGATCCAACAGGAGGGAAAAGTGGAGGACAAATCTATTAAGCTCCAGGGGTAACTTCATTTACATGTTTTTAAGGATTACTTCCTACCTGGGCTTTCTAGAAAGTAAGTGAACCTGAATCTCGGCTCAGGTGAAGGTGGGCTCATACAGATAAGAGCCCCCGCTGTGGGGTGGCGGTAGAAGCTTCTTACATAGCAGCAGGGTACCACCAGGGAGTGACATCCTGGGGTCTGGCTCACTGCGTTTCACAGGGCCGTTTTGCTTGCCCGTTTTTGGATGTTTCCTCTGGCAATAATCCGTGTGACTCCATCAGCTGTGGGGAGGGCAGAATTTCTCCAACCCATTCTTTCCAGGGTCGAAAACCCCACACAAGGCTGCTGGGCTGGCTGCCAGTCCCATTTCTCCAAACTCAACTGCAACTTTGACAAGCCACGCCCTCCAGGGACCGTGTGCCACTCAGCGCTGTCCCAGACAGCTGGGTGGGGCATCGGCTGGAAACAGCGGCGAGGGACCCGGGCACAGACTTAGGAGGTAGCTGTGCCTTTCGCTGGCAGGTGGTTTGGAGCTCGACTGGGGGACTCGATAATATCGTCTTGTGTTGCAAAGGGGTGAGACTGCTGCTTCCATTGGTCACTGTTTTGGGGTGAATTATGTCGCCCCCCCCAAATCCATGTCACCTGGAACCTCAGAATATGACCTTATCGAGGAATAGGGTCTTTGCAGGTGTAATTAGTTCAGATGCGGTCACAGTGCCATAGGGGGTGTCGTGAATCCAGTGACTGGTGTCCTTCTAAGAAGGGACACTGACACATAGCACTGTGTGATGACAGAGGCAGAGCTTGGAGTGCTGCAGCTGTGAGCCAGGGCTGCCGGGAGCCACAAAGCCAGGACGAGGCAGGACACGCCCCTAGAGCCTTCAGGTGGAGCGAGGCTGGGCTGGTACCTGGATTTCAGATTCCCAGTCTCCAGAACTGTGAAAGCGTCAATTTCAATTGTATTTAAGCCCCCCAGTTGTGGTGCTTTATTAGGGCAGCCCCAGGAAATGGAGTAAGGTGCATGTAGCTCCTCTGTCCCTTGGAATCCAGGCTCCCAGGGGAGCTGGTGTCCCCATCCTTGAGACTGTGTTCCCAGACGCTGCTTGGAGCACACCCTTGGGAACTGTCCCCTGAGGTGGGGTGTTGGCTCAGGAGGACCCCACCTGCAGCACAGGAGCACATGCTGTGAGGGTCAGGGTCCCGGGCGGGGGGCTGTTTCCTTGACAGCATCCCAGCCTGGATGCTCTGGGATGATAGGCACTGCACCCCTATTTCCTGGGTGACCCTCCTGGGGAAGCTCATTTGTCCAGAGCAAGCAGGGAGGTGTCCACTCTGTCCTCCTGACCCTGCAGTCACTGCCTGTCCCCTGTGGCCCTCTGTCCCCCTACTCCAGCAAAACTCAGGTCTCCCCATTGCACCCCCTCAGCATCAAGCCCTGTCCAGGGAGAGGGGACGAGACGGGGCCCCAGACCTGGTGCCAGAGGGGAAAGAGCACAGGGCTGGTGTCATTGGCTCACCGGTGAGACGCCAACAGTGCTAAAAGCCACCCGCTGAGAGGGTCATGGGAGGATAATGGGTGAGGAGAGCTTTGCAGGAGACGGGGCTCTGCACAAAGCAGTCAGCCTCACGCGCCAGGAGCTGGCTGGTTGGGGCAGTGAACACATGTGGGCTTTTGGCTTCCCTCTTCCTTCTGACTCGCCCTCACTTCCCCCTGGGATATAATCATCAGCTGGCTTTGTAATAATGCTGTTTAACCGCCCGCCCCTCCCGCTGTCAGGCCCACAACATTAACTTGGAATTCTCTTGCTGAGGCGGCGGGTGCCGTTTGTGTCTGCTACACGTGGCTCTCAACCTGGGAACAGCATTCCATGGTCCTCCCCTGGTGGACGGCACAGGTGCTAGTGGGACAGCTTAGAGCTGACAGCTGGTCAGTTCTGCTAGCGTTCCATTGGCCAAAACAAGTCACATGTTCCAGCCCAGGTGCATGGGGAGGCGGGAGGATGCCCTACCCCAGGAGGGAGAGAACTGCAGGCAAACCCTGGTCCCTGGGGCCTCCCACCTGCCGACGGCCTCCTGTGCCCTCCCAGTAGTCGCACGGGAGCAGTGCCACTGGCACCCAGATGGCAGGGTGCTCTGCGTACCTTTATGAGCACACGACGGGGGCCCCGCAAAAAATGACCCTGCTCCAAATGTCCAGGGCTGGGCTGAGGACAGCCTGGAGTAGGCAGAGCTGGCTCCAAGAGCAGGTTCCTTGGAGTCAACGCGCCCCGTGTAAAGTCCTAGCTCCAGCCCCGGTGATGGCATCTTGCTGAGCCTGGGTTTCCGGTCTATAAAAATCAAGATGTGGATGATAACGCCCCTCCTGAATAACAAACCCTGAGCGGGGCCCCCACAGTCCTCTGTGCTCTGAGGTGCTAGTAAGTCCCCACCACAGACGGGCTCTGGACACCCAGCCCACCTTACCTATCTGAGTCATTTAATCCCCTGCCGATAATCCCCAGTGAAAAGCAAAGTGGCTCTCTTAAGGGCCACCTTGAGTTTACATTACGTGGGGACTAAGAACAATAACACACAGAGGGCCCGCCCCCAGAGGGCACGTTGTGGGTCTATGCCCCCTCACTTCATCGGTAACAGCCAGTAGGAGCTGACACTGCAGCGGGGAGGCTGAGGCGCAGAGGGCTGCCGGCACATTCCGCAGACACAGCTGCTGAGTGGCCAGTCTGCAGGACCACGCTGTGACCGGGCCTCTCTCCACTCACTCATTCCTGGGGAGGAGCTAAGGGAATGCCCTGGGTGCCCTGGGGAAGGCCCTCTGTCCCCCGTCCTTCACCCCAGGGCGCCACTCAGATGAGCCGACACTCGGGCCCCCTCGCCCCATCCCGTCGTCGGCATTCATGCCAAGCCTTCTGCCCGCATCAACCCTAATGTCTTCAGACAAATTCTTAAATTGAATTTTGTTTCAATGAATCAGGTTGGAATAGCTCGAAGCTATCGGGGCAGACGAACAGATGTGTCCAAGGAGGCCATGGGTCTGGTTCCAAGAGCCTCTCGCTATGGTCTGCCCCACCTGCCACCTGGGGGACGCCATCACAGGGAGAGCCAATCAGGGTGACATCTCGTGGTGGGAAGGTAATATTTTCTCAGTGCGAGGGGGTCCTGTGCCCAGCAGAGCCTCCCTGGGGCCACGTGGGTGTCGGGTCCCATCAGTGTTTGCAGTGGAGACCGCAGACTCGTCCTGATGGCCTGGAGTCGCAGGCTGATTGCATCAGCGCGTCTGGTGCCGGGCAGAGGACCTGTCCTGGGTTTGACCCAAGTTCTGCTGGTCACTGATGTGTGACCTTCATAAGCCCCGTTCCTAAAACAGGAATAATAATTCCCACCTTTGCGGACATTTATGGGGACCAGGACAAGGTGAGGGCAGGGCGCCGTCTGCAGCCAACATGCCCTCGGGGGTGTCACAGTGCTCTGTTCACCTGCCCGTCCCCTGGACAGCTGAGGTCCCCTCAGCAGGATCCCCTCGAGACTCTGGTGTATGGTGTGGGCCATGGGGATGAGCTGAAGTAACGCAAGGAAAGGGCTTCGAACATTCCTGGGACATAGTAAGTGCTCAGTAAGGCTACTGACTGCTGTTCTTAGCAGTAGTGGTGTTATTAATTCAGGTAACGTCTCTGTGAGCAGACGTTGGAGGCACTGCAGTGGGTACCGCCAAGTTTGGTTTGCACAGAGTGAGTTGCAGAGCTGTAAGAAATGTAGAAGAAAGGCCTCGCCACAAGCCCCGAGGCGTGGACTAGGGCTTTGCCAACGACCCACAGTTTGGAGCTGCCCCACCCCCAACCTACACTCATCCAAGCCTTAGTTCACAGCAACACGGAAGGGCCCTGGGCTCCGTCTCCTGGCTCAGGGAGGTGACAGCTGCTGGTGGGACCATGGCTGGGCTACTATTAGCTCCCGCCTCCCTGCTCCCCCCAGGTCAGGCACACAGAGGGTGTCTGTGGAATGAATGAAGGACCGCTGTCTGTCTGGGAAGACTCCATCTGTCTGTCAGAGTGTGCAGTGAGGTCAGTAACAGAGCAAAGAAGACACACCGACCCTGCCAGAGGGCCACGTGCTCTGGGCTAGGGGTGGGCACATCTATGCCAGGGCTTACAGCCTATGAAGGGCTGTGCAGGCAGGGAAGGGTGTGGGAGGCAGAAAGGGCTCCAGGCCTGGGGGACCCGAAGCGCTGCAGCTAGGCGGGTCTGAAGCTGGAAGGCCGGAGCGAGCAAGGCTGAGACAGGGGGTGAAAGCCAGGCCGGCTTCTCCCAGGCTCGGTGGCCTCTCTCTTGTGCCCGCTGCCCTGTAGGGCTCATGAAATGTTCGAATTGCTTTTAAAATCAGAAGGAAAAAACACACTGAACTCTTAGGTTGGAGAAACGTGTTTTAATGTAGCCATCAATTAATCTTTCTGCCAATGCCTTTGTAATATTTAATTATATATATATATTTTTAATAGAAGAAAGTTAGACTGTGGCCCTGTTAAAAGGCATATAAAGGACTTTGTGCGTTTCTTTACACCGTGGGGAGCATCAGAACCTGGAAAGACCTTTGGAGGCAGCAGAAGGGCGGATGGAGGGGACCCTGGAGTTCAGGTCCCTGTGGCTGAGGGTCGACGTTTGCTGGGGGTGAGGAGAGCAGAAGCCCCTGTGTTCCCACCTGTCGCTCAGGAAAAGGGCAGAGCGTGTGGTGTGGGGCTCCCTGTTCAGCTTACTCATTGATTGACCTGTGTCTCATCTTCTGTCACCCCCTGGACCGAGAGTGTTGCCACCTCTTACATCCCTGGTGCTGGGCCCAGGGCCCAGCATATATTAGGGTTCCAGTGCATAGTTCTGAGTCAGTTATCGAATTGGGCCCTTAACTTTTGAGTTAAACACGCCCCATGTCGATTTAAAGGACAAACCCCTCCTTGTATGTCCCTCCTTGCTTCCTCCAAGGTTTATCAGACGTGCCCTCAGGCCGTGTGACGTTCAGGCAGACCAATCCATTCTTGGGGCCTTGGCATCAGTCATCCGAAGAATGTAATTAGTGCCTTTTAATCACTTATTCTAAAATGGATGGATGCTTGCTGCTAAAATCCAAATAGGTACACACTTCATAAATGACTCAGCCCTGATTGGGAAGACAGACAGGCTTGGATATAAATCGGCCAGGGGACAAATGGCTTATTTCCTTGAAACCTGGACGTATCCAGGATCATTAGCTGCTTCTTGCTGGGTCTCTGCCCGGGTTAAGGGCCCTCGTTAGTGGAAGCTGTGAAGGTGGAAGGTGCATATTCAGGGAGGTGACCAAGAAGAGTGCCAGGCACGTGTGCAGGGCAAGGAGCGGAGCGGGCCCACGGCCTACACTGGCCTGTCTGGTGGCCATGGCCAAATACCTCTGCCACATCGTGCCCAGTGCTGTGGACTGACTGTGTCCCCTCAAATTCCTGTGTTGAAGCCCTCCTCCTCCATGTGACTGAATAGGAGGTGGGGCCTTTGGGGGGTGATTAGGTTGAGATGAGGTCTGGACCTTCGTGATGGGAAGGTGGACCAGAGCTCTCCCTCTGTCTTCTCCAGGTGAGGACGCAGCAAGAAGGCGGCCGTCTGCAAGCCAGGAAGCGGGCTGTCACCAGACACCGAATCAGCTGGCACCTTGATCTTGGACGTTCAGCCTTCAGAACCGTGAGAAATAAATGTCTGCTGTTGAAGTCGCCCAGTCTGCGGTATTGTGTTAGAGCTTCCTGAGTTGACCGGGATGCCCAGGTCAGGAAAACTGTCTGAGGGGAAACAGATCATAACTTTTAAATCTAAGGAGAGGCTGGGTTCAACTTAACTGGTGCAAGGAGCTTAGGTTTGATAGGAAGAAAGATGTTCTTTGGCAGAGACGCCTGGGGCCCAGCGGTGATTTTGATTGGCGTGAACACGTGGCATTCTAGGATGGCTTGAATGGATTCCTGCTGTGGGATGAGAACTGGAGAACATGACCTTGCGAGATCCTCCTTTTCCTAAAGGTTCTGGAACTCAGCGGGTTTTGGGGAACCTTTTGAAGAGTGATCAGAAGTGCATCTCCGCCATGCCAGGCACCACTCCGCGTTCTAACAACCAATCCCTGGGTCTGCTCTCCTGACGACCTCAGTTGGCTGCTTCCGGAAATGTTGCGCGATTGTCACAGGTGGAAGGGCTGAAGGTCTAGCTGAGCACTTGTGTTCTTCCCTTTACATGAGTCTTTGCATGACCTAGAAAGCAAAGCCTGAAGAAGGGGTTTAAGCATGGGTACCTTATTTGGAAGGTGCAAGCCCAGGGTGGCAAGGGTGAGGAGAAAAGGGAGGCAAGGCAAGAGAAAATGCACAGCAGGGCCGTGGGGCACTTCCTGCCCTGGCCAGCTCCCTGAAGGGCTGTGAAGAAACACAGCAGGTGGCCGGCATGTTCACTCAGAGAGTGGCACTTCCCTGGAGGTTTGCCGAGGGGAACAGTACCTGGGAGGGGTGTGGGCAGAAGAGAAAAATGAGGATTTGTCTGTCCCTTTTTCCTACCATGTCCCCTTGGAAAGCTAATTTCTCTGCCCTCTGGGTTGTGTCATCGGCCCTCCAGAGGCTACTTGGGAGTCCAGCTCTCACCCGCCACTCGTGTTAAGGCATCTCATCTACAGCTGGTCCTGGGAGGCAACTCAGTGTGCTGGGGTGCTGACCAAAAGAGAGCAGAAACGAGGTGGCCAAGGGAATCTGGGGAGGGGCCCCAAAGTTGTCCATTGAACTGTCTTTGACATGAACAGGGCCTGTGGTGGGTCCTGCCTTCCAGGGGCCCACAGCTGGGGAGAAGTCCCCGCCCAGAAGTTACCTCGCCAGTCCCCGAATGGCGAGGTAACCTGTGAGTCAGCATTCAGTAACAACACACAGTAGATTGTGAAGGCCAGTCACAGGGTGGGCACAGGCTTGGCCGAATACACAGTCAGCCACACTTGAAGTTCTTTGCTTCTTTGCTGTCTCATTGGCTTAGGATTTTCTGTAACCACGGCAGCCTTTGGGGAAAGAGCTTGGATGGAAAGCAAAGAATAACTGACACAATTGGGTTAAGTGGGGAAGCATTAAAAAAATGCCATGTTTTCATTTTAACACAATTTTAACATTTTAACATAACATGAAACGTATGACAGGTATATCATTTCGCGAATTGCTTGGAGTAAAACAAAGCTTTTAATCTCTGAGCACAGGTCCCCTGATTGGAGTTCCAGCCCCCCCCCACCCCCCGTCTTTCATTAACCACACTTACAATAGCCTGTCTTTGATTTCTAGTTTAGGACTGAGAACTTGAAGTCATACATACGACCATCTGAGGCTGCAATCCTTCTAGATTCCTATGATTTATTTTCTAATCTTTTATGGTTGACTTGCCTAACTGAATTGCAGTGCAATCTGTTTAAGAACTTACCTTCATCCATGCTTTCCCAAAGAAGTCTACTGCGTTTTCAGAGTCGCCGCTCTCTTTTCGTATTCCTGCTGATTGGCTTCCATGATGTGTAGCTAAGTTACCTAGTTACAGTAACCGAGGCGACTGGCACAGCAGGTTTGAGAACAACCGCTGTGGACTGAGGGGAGCGTGTTAGTTTCCTTGGGCTGCTGTAACAAAGAACCGCACACTGGGTGGCTTAGAACAACTTCCTGTTTTCTCCCTCCCACTTGTGGAGGCCAGAAGTCCGAGACCAAGGTGTTGGCAGGGCTGGTTCCTTCCGAGGTCCTGAGCGAGATTCTGCTCCAGGCCCACCTCCTAGCTTCTGGCTGTTTGCTGACAATCCCGTGTTTCTTGACTCACACGTATATGGCTACAATCTCTGTCTTCATGGTCACATGGTCTTCTTCCTATGCCCATGTCTGTGTCTTTCCTCCTCTTATGAGGACGCCAGTTGCATTGGATTTTGGGTCCACTTCCATCCAGTAGGACCTCATCTTAACTAATTCCATCTGCAAAGACCCTATTTCCACATGAGGTTACAGTCACAGGTTCCACAGGTTAGGACTTCACCATATTTTTTTTGGGGGGGGGGGCGGCAATTGAATCCATGACAAGAAGCTGTACTTTCTGGTGGGAGCAGAAGGGCACAGGCTTACTGCAGAGGAGCCCACTACCGCAGGTATGTGGGAGCAGAGGGACGGAGCATGCCTGTGGTCAGTCAGTGCAGGCAACTGGCTCGCTGGGGGAAGCTCCAAACACCCGTGGTCTGTGATATGCAGAGTCCAGCAGCACTGTGGGTTCTGGGGCGTCTTTACTGAGATGCAGGAGGTGGGCTCAGCTGCCTGGGCTGGGGCCAGGACAGGAACACGGAGGGGCAGACAAGGCTCCAAAGTCACCCACAATGCATCAGTGGATGCTTGAAGCAGACCAAACCAAATGTTTTCTTCCCACCTGTCACCTCCCCAATTACAATCCATCACCAAGCCAAGCCATTTCACCCTCTAAGCATTTCCCAAATCCTCCTGGTTCTTTTGGTCCCAAGGTGACCCCCAAGTGGGGTGTGATAAAGTCCCGTAGGAGTCACAGCACATCCAAAACTGGCGGGGTGACTTCTGAAACACGAGGAGAAGGGGGAGGGAGGCTGTGGGCCCTGGGAATCAGGGGAGATACGTGCTGAACAACGAGGCCACTCCGAAGAAAAGCTACAGTGTCCGGTTCTCTTTGCTGACCTTGGAGACAGTGTCTGTGTCCGGAGAGTGAAGGTCTAAAGTTGAAACCTCTTTGCCCTGTTCTGCCATGGTCTCTGCACTCTTGACTGTCCCCCAGCTGCACCTTCTACCGCTCAGGGACACACCAGTCCTCTCGTTCCCCGCAGAACGAGAACTCAGCGAAACAGCCTCTCAAACGCTTCTCCAGAAGAGAACGGCCCCAAGTATTCTGGCCGGGAAACCAGGCGGACACCTCTGTAGGTGAGGGCTGGGACTGCTCTGCACTGCGAGGTCAGCTCCTGGAGGCCTGTGGGAGGAGAGGCAGGGGCCTGCCCCACCCGGGACAGAGCCACAAGGACTTGTGCCACTGCAGGACGTCTCCCGTCCTCCCCTCCAGCAGCCCAGGTGCCTGAAAGAGTCACGAGGTCACAGGCCTGGAGAAGGACAGTGGCTGAGAAAGGGCCTGTGGCTGGTAACATCGTGAGGCCAGCACGCTTCTGACTCCTTCAACTGGGGCAGAGCACGGTGTGTGTGTGAGTGTGCGTGCGTACGTGCGTTCACACACGTGTGTATATGTTTGTGTGCATACGTGTACGTGTGTGTACACACGTGTGTATGAGTGTGTGTATGTGTGCACGTAGGAATGTGTGCATATGTATGTGTGTGCGTGTGAGAGTGTGTCTGTACGCGTGTGTGTTGTTCATGCAGACACGCATCTGTGCACTGGGAAGGCAGTGTGGGTCGTGGAACCAGCCGCCCCGACCACACTGTACTCCATCTTTACTAACTCTGGGCTCCTGGCTCCAGGCATTTGCTGTCCCAGCCGTCGGCCACCTGCCCTGGGACGTGGGGACAGCAGTGTTGCCCTTCAGGGTTGCCGAGGATGGAGGTTGGGTCTCGGAGACTCCTGTGCACACACAAGACTGAGAGGAGGGCCTGGTTTCAAAGCCGGCCACGGCGATTGGCCCGCTGTGTGATCTCCGCCTATGCCAATTCATTTAACCCAGCTCTTCCTCAGTTTTCTTATCTGTAAGATGGGATAATGATGAGGTTTGTTTGGAGGATTAAACTACGTGCGCTACTTAAATACACAGTAGTGTTAGCTGTAATTGTTATGGCTAAAGGATCCTGGGGCCTCAGAGATACTTCTTAAATTATTATTATTATTACTATTATTATTAGTTGATCAACAAGTACCTATTGAGTCAGCATCTCCTATTAAGCCTTCCATTCAAGACAGGAGGACACTGAGCTGGCCCAGGAAACTCCCGTCACCAAACGTAGATGACACCTCACAAAGTACGTGGACACACACGCGCACACACATACTGACACGCAATTATGTCCACGGCTAAAAGCAAGAAAGTACGATCCATGGTCCCAGAAACCAAGAGGAAACGGAAGCAGTGAGGGGAAGAGAGGCCGGTGGCCTGGGTTCGCTGGACTGCAGGGGGGCCAGCGCCCAGCGTGGTGCCCAAGCCAGGAGAGAGCCGAGACTTGGGCCCCGGGTAAGAAACAGCAGAAGTAATGGAAGGGAGCGATTACACGCTGGCAAGTACAGAAAAATAGGACAACTTCAAAGGCACGTTAAAATAAGTGTGTTTAAAGTATTTTAAGGGACAAAGGGAAGAAAATACACTCTAAAGCAAGAACATGACATTAGGAAAAAAATACAGCAGGTGGGTCTGAAAAAGAATGAAGCAGAACCACAGCAATTAAACAAAATAACATTAAACCAAGGAAAACTAAATGGACCTGTTGATAGTCACCTAGAATTAGATTTAGGGACAGCGTCCAGCCCCAGGCAAGGAGGGGAGCAGGCCCGACGTCTAGGGAAAGGAATTCCTCGAGGAGAGGAGAGTCTGCATCAGGAGAGGTAATTTTCAAAGCCATAAAGGCTGAGAATATTCCAGAAGTGATGAAAGGCATCAGACAGATGGAGAAAGCAAATCTCTGAGCAGGGTAAGTAAAAACGAGTCCTCACGTACACACATTCTGAATCATGTTTGGCGACTGCAATTCAAAGAGAAAAATCTTAGCTGCCATCAGAGAGAGAGAGAAGCAGGCTCTTTCCGATGCCTCCAGGGAAATGCAGAACGATCCGTCCTTTTGGGGAGGTAATTTCCTGTAACTGATACAGATTCTTTTTTGAAAAAAATTCCCCAAACCCTTTTACTTGTGATTTTCACTTCTCGACATTTATTCCAAGAAAGTAGTTAATTGATGTGTACAAAGATTTAAATTTGGCAGTGTTTGTGATGGCACAAAAACTGGGAAAAAAATCTAAATTCCTTCTAAACAAACAAATGTACATAAACTAGGGAACTAACCGTAAACTGGCATGTGACCCTGCCATAAAACTTATGTTTAAAAGCGTGTTTAATGATGTGGAAGGAGAAACATGATATGTTGTTCATTTCAAGACAAAGCAGACGACTGTCTGTCTCCTGCGTGACTTACACGTATTCACATGTGTCCGTGTGTGTGCGTGGGCAAGGAGGTGCTGTCACCCCCGAATCCTATGCCACCCGGGGACTCGAAGTCCTGTATGAAAAGTGCACATGGCTGGGGGCACCAGGTGTGTGAACCTGGGCAAATGGTGGGTGGATCCCACCCCCGGAGGCCCTTTGAAGCGTCTACAGAAACATGGTGGCGTCTTGTCTCAGGAAAGCCTGTGGCTTCTCCAGGGCCGCCTGGACTTTCCAGCTCAGCTCTGTGCCAGGTGCCACATCATATGCTCCCCCACCCAAATGGCCCTAAGGCAAGGTGGATGAGGGCTAGGGACCCAGCGGGATGTTTGCTGGGAAGAGTAAAGAAGGGAGGGGGGCTGGCCCTGGTCAGAGCCATCACTGCTTTCCAGACACCCTGGTCCCTGGCCTGGCCCTCCTGTGAAGGGTCTGTGCCAGAAAGAATGACATTTGCCTGAAAGTCACAGAAAACCTCACTGAGCAGTGGGTTGAACAAAATAGAGGTGTATTTCTTTCTCTTATAATGGACAGCATAGTGTCTGTGGTTTAGGCCAGAAGTAAGATGGACAAAGGACAAAAGTACTGTTGCCTGAGTCAGCCCCCTTGTAAGGAGTTGCAGTTGTCTGGATAATGCCCCAAATGATGGCCCCCAAATTAATGACCCCCAAGGATATCAGGTCCTAATACTTGGAACCTATAAACATTATCTTATATAGAAATAGGGTCTCGACTGATGTGATTAAAGATCTCGAGATGGGGAGATTATCCTGGATTATTGGATGGAGCCTGAGTTCATCACAAGTGTCCTTATAAGGGAGAGGGACAGGGGGATTTGACACAGACAGAAGGGGACTAGGAATGTGACCACAGAGGCAGACCTTGGAACAGTGCAGCCACAAGCCAAGGAATGCTGGCAGCCCCCAGAGGCTGTAAGAGGTGAGGAGTTGATTTTCCTCTGGAGCCTACAGAGGGAGCGCAGCTAACACCTTGATTTTGGTCTAGTGATATAGATTTTGGACTTCCAGCTTCCAGATCTGTGAGAGAATAAATTTCTATCGTTTTAAAACACAAAACTTGTGGTGATTTGTTACAGCAGCCCCAGGAATGAAGGCACAAGCTTTTCCTGAAGCCCTGCCTGATGGCTCCCAATTACTTCTCCTTGGCCAAAATTGTGTCATGGGACCTCCCCTCCCCCCTGCTGCCAGCTGCAAGGGAGGTTATGAAATGGCATTCTTCCAGCTGACCCAATGCTCCTTTTTATAAAATGTGGGTTCTGTTAATAAGAGATCAGGGTTTAATGGATTTGGGATAGGCAACAAGCAAATTCTGCCCAGGACCAGAGCTCGAGGGTCCTCTGAAAAGAAGAAAGGACACTTCTCCTGGCCCCCAGCTCCTGGCACATAGTAGGTACTCAATTAATGTTGGAGAACAGATGAACTGTGCTTCCAACTGATACTTCCTGTGTTGAATATTTCCCCTTCCTGGTTCTTCTCTGCCTTAAGTCAAATTTCAGTATTCGAGACCACTTCTCAGCACCTCCCTTTGGGCATAAACTCTGAAAGTGTGTGGGGGTAGCTTAGGGGTGAGGGGTGGTCAGCAATTAGGACAATAGGAGGAAAGAGCCAGGTTTGGTTCTAATAGGAAAGAAAATGCAGCATTTTGAGAAAACCGAGCAGTCCAGGTGTGCTAAGTATCAAAATACTCAGTGACACCAGCCCTGTGCTGAGGTCTGAAGGCACTGATGAATTCCCAAAACGCTGTGTTTAGGCAGCTTGGATGCCTAGCAGAAAATGCAGGCCGTGTGCAACGGATGAGTCAGAGTGGGGTGGGGGTGAAGAAGGGACCCGTGCGAAGGTCACAGAAATCAGGCAGGATGTGACGTGTCTAGGGCCACTTAGCAGAGGTGGTTCTGTGTACGAGATGTTACACGGCTCACCATGTTGGTGCCACAGTGGACATCTTTCCCTCAGGATTCAGTCTGGAGACTTAGGTATTTACAAAGGACCTGAGAAAATGAATGGACTTTCTGAAACTGGGGTTCCAAGTTTGTAGACTTCCTTCACTGTCACCTTCATGGGCAAGCTAGGTCCCCTCCCCGTATCCAGTTTCCATGACGGCACCAGGGCAGGGAGGCTGGGAGATGTCGCCTTATGAAGCAGTAGGAAATGATGCTGGGGGCTAATGAGAAAGCGAAAGAACTCTAAATGGAAAATTGCACCAGGCACTTGCTAAAAAACGGCAAGGAAAAGTTTATTTGAGACTATTGCAATAAGGGAAATAGGCTTCCTTAACTCTGTTGAAACAAAAGGCGGGAGGATTTTTAAACACTGGGAGAGGTGGTGGAAAAGGACTGGATGGCATCACGGAAGACTGGTCAGTGGGGCCACCTGTCTTTGCTACTTGTGGTTCATCTTGTGGAAGTTAGGCTTGCACCTCCCAGGTGGTCACATCTCGAAGGGGTGGCTCCCAAGTCCTTGAGAAGATGGTCCTGGGCTGCAGAAGATTTCTATCTCAAAGGGGCCGAGACCCACTCACTAACGTGTCTCTTCACGTCCTTTCCCCTCTGTGTGTGTCTGTCTGCCTCTGTGTCCCAATTTCTGCAAGTACAAGGACATCAGACAAATTAGATTAGGACTCTACCATATGATCTCAGTTTAACCTTAACCACCTTTGTAAAGACCTGATCTCCAATACAGCCACCTTCTGAGGTCCTGGGGGTCAGGATTTCAACACGTAATTTTTTTGGCAGGGGTCACAGTGCAATTCATACAGACTTGCTCTTTGTAGCGTCTTGTGCCCTCGTCCCCAGCACAGACCCTCCCATCACAGGCACGTGGTGAGCAGTCGCTCGATAAGTGAATGGATGATGAAAATACAAAGGGCTGGCTGGACAGGCAATGCTGCTTTGGTGACGATTTATGGCCTGGATCTTGTGAGTTCAGAGTGAAAAGAGCCCTCGCCCGACACAGGAGAGCTGAGGGGGGGTTGGGGGTGGCGAGCAGGCTCAGTGCTGGCGGGCCTGCTGGGCCCACGGCTGCCCACGTTTCTGTGTTCATGGCCAACGGAACCAGCCCCATTCCTCGGAGGAGATGTGAGGGGAAATCCCAAGGGAGAGCCTTTCCCCGATGCCCAGTGCTTGCCTAACGGAGCCGCAGGTAGATGAAGGGCGCCCCGCCGAGTGGAGCAGACACCGGGTCTCTGCCCAGGAAAGGCGTGGACACGCCAGTCTGGACCACCCAGTGCCGATGGAGGGGACATAGATGGCCTTGGACTCAATCCCGCGGCATGCTGGTGCCCTTGGTGGGGACGAGGCAGCCCCTTTCTGCTGTATTTAATGGGAAGTGACGAGTGTTGCCCCCCGACCGGGGCCACCCCATCGCTCACCCACCATTCCCTTCTTCTTCTGATGATAAGTGATGCCGGGTGCTTCACTGCCCGAGGAGGGAGGCTGTGTGCCCGCAGCCTAGGCTTCTGCCTGAAATATTTAAACACTGAACTCCACCGGCCCAAAATGTAATCAAATGTTAAATTATGAAAGGTCTCTGGGTCCAGCTCAGCCACTGTGGATAATGGATGGGCTTCAGTAACTCATGAGGCAGACACATCACTAACTGCCTGTCCAGGGCGTTCTTGCATAACCAGCGCACAGCTTTGTCATCTGTGGTGGGGGGGCACCAAAGCCCCCTCGAGGCACTCAGGGTGAAAGCCATCCACCCAGGAGCTGGGCCTCGACCATCTGCCGAGGACAGTGGCCTCCACTGGTGGCACAGCT
Source organism: Rhinolophus hipposideros (assembly GCF_964194185.1). Classification (NCBI taxonomy): domain Eukaryota; kingdom Metazoa; phylum Chordata; class Mammalia; order Chiroptera; family Rhinolophidae; genus Rhinolophus; species Rhinolophus hipposideros. The sequence continues at coordinate 92,493,231 of NC_138054.1, forward strand.
GTGAGCAGTAGGGGTGGGAGAGGGCGGTCGGTGGTCTCCATCACCTGCTGGGTTCCAATTAGCGTGGACTGACAGCCATGTCTCTCCCTTTGTGACGGGGTGGGGTTGACGTGGGCGTTGTGAGAAAGCCCTCTTGCCTGGGACTGCCCACCAGCACTTCGCTTTTCACAGCACATTTAAATCGACAGATATCCACTACATCCCCTTGCCTTATCCACTGCTAACTCCTTGTCTGGTCAGCGTGGGCTGCCATAACAAAAACATCATAGACCAGGTGGCTTAAATGACAGACATTTATCTCTCAAAGTTCCGGAGGCTGGAAGTCCAAGATCAAGGTGCTGGCCTATTTGGTTCCTGGTGAGAGCTCTCTTCTTGGTGTACAGATGGCTGCCTTCTCCCGGGGTCTTCATAGGGCAGAGACATGAAGCTCTCTGGCGTCTCTTCTCACAAGGGCTCCGATCCCACCATGGGGCCCCACCCTCATGACCTCATCTGACTAATCACCTCCCAAAAGCTCCATCCCCCAATACCATCCCACTGGGGTTCAGGCTTCAGCATATGAATTATGGGGGCACACAGACACGCAGTCCGTAGCACCCCTTTTGTCTTGTGGCTTCCCACGAGCTGCTGACACCCAGGTGACCGCCCCCATTAGAGACTCCAATCCAAGACCACAGGCTGCGCTCAGAAGCAGTGACATCACAGGAAGGAGTGACCAAACAATCAGAGGGACCTTCTCAACAGGCGGGGCTACCCCACAGAACAGGAGAGAACTCTGCTCACAGCCAGCTCCTCCTCTCCAAGCTCAGGAGGGAGGAGGGAGCCCAGAGAAGCTGGTGTTTGACTCCAGCGAAGGTCCTTCTATGTAGAAACATGCAGAGTGACCTTCCAAGGCCGTCTGCTCTCTTAGCTTACGGTCAGCCAGAAGTGTGGCTGCCTCTTTAGATGACATGGCCTTGCAATGCAGTCTTTCCCACCTTCATGAGGTCCCTTGCCCTCCACCCCCCAAAAAACACCTCTTGCTTTTTTGGGGAGCACGCTGGGACTGCTGGTGGGCAGTGTGAATTTTTCTCCAGGAGTCTCAGGAATGTATGGGAGGATATGCCATAACTAACTCAATTAACCCTGAGGTCACTGTGACATTTCATGGCAGAAAAGTATCTTCTCTTTTCAGACCACATCCCAAATAATGTCCAGTTACATCGTCCCACGTGGCTCATGGGAAATTTACCAAACTTAGCCGCTTAAACCAGTGGTAAACATCTGTTTTTCTCCCGTTTTCGTGGGTCTGAAATTCTGGAGCAGCTCACCCAGAAGGTTCTGGTTTGTGGTGTCTCACGAGGCTGTGGTCATCTGCAGGCTGGCCTGGAGCTCGAGGGTCCGTGTCTCCAATAGCTACACTCAGACTGACAGGTAGGTGCTGGCTCTTGGTGGCGGGGGGTGGCGGGGGGCTCACTTTCTCCCTGTGTGGCCGTCTTCAAAGGGCTGCCACATCCGTCCAACATGGTGGCCAGCTTGCCCTGGAGTGAGGGATGCAAGAAGGACCAAGGCAGTGAGTGCGATGGCCGTCATGGCCGAGCCTGGAAGTCACACGTGTCATTTCCACAGTACCCTCCTTGGTGCCACAGGTCGGCCTTAGGCAGGGTGGGTGTGACTATGGGGAAGTGAGGACCCGTGGGGACCACCTGGGAGCTGGTGCCCCGATCTCCTTCTCGCTCAAGCCCCAGTCTATGAGGTTTCCTCCTGCCAGTGCCAGCTCCCTGCAGCCGCTGCTGCCCGGCTGTCCCCTGGAAAACCTCAGAAGTTGAATTAGGCTCCTGGGTGCCTCTCTGAAAGTGCCTAAGAGTCTACAGGACACGCAGTCCTATGGTAGCATCGGCCCTAGGGACATTTAGAGACATCTGTCATGCCTAGCCCCTGAAACAGTGATCCGAGGCAAAACTCTGTTCCCCAAACTCAGTGCTTAGTGATGCAAAGACCTTGTGGGGACCTGTGACCCTGAAAGAAGACAGAGGCGAAGTTTTGGGTTTCAATGTTGCCACCTATGTAAAGCGTAGGATGGAAGAACTCGTCCTTACGTAGAGCGACAGCTCACATTGGGAAGTTACGTCGGGCACTGTCTCTTCTTTCAGAGAGCTGCGCGCCAGATGACACTGTGGCTTCCAGGTGACACTGTGGCTTTGCTAAGTCTGGGTGAAGCAAGCGTCCATTACTGGACCTCATTTGAGATGAGCTTTTTTGTTTTTACTTTGCCATCCCATAGGCTTAAAAGCCTTCATTCCTGCTTCCTCGTGGCCTTGTGTTTTGGGTGCCTCGATGCCGGCTGAGAGTTGACTCAGTCTTGTGACAAAGCCCCACTGTGTCTTCTGAGAAGCAAGCTTCTTTCCTGTTCCCATTGCCCTTGAGATGGAATTTCTTAGGCCTAAAACGCTGTGTCTCCCAGGGGTGGTTTCTGCCTCATCTGCATTTATCTCAGCTGCACAAGTGTTTCCTCGGTGGCTGGCTGAGCTGAGCTGCTCTGGGGCTGGGGTGCCGGTGGCCCTCCGGCCCAGTGAGGACCTGGCCTTTCCCCCCTGCTCCCTGAGATATTGCATTTCCTCAGCTTTTGTGTGCTCAAGGCCTTGAGTGGCAATCCTTGTCATTCACTCATTTATTCCTGCGTTTGTTCATCCAACAAATATTTATTAGGTACGTATGAGTTTTCTTTTGCTGTAACAAATTGCTACAGCTGTTGTTGCTTCAAACAACACAGATTTATTATCCTACAGTTCTGGAGGTCAGAAATGGGCTAAAATCAAGGTGTGGGCAGGGCTGGTCCCTTCCGGACACTCTGGGGGAGTGTCTGTTTTCCTGCCTTTCCCAGCTGCTGGAGGCGCCCACACTTCTTGGCTCCTGGCCCCATCCCCACCCCAGCCCCAGCCTCCACACCTGTCCCCACATCTTTGACCCTGCTCCTTCCCTCCTTCTGCTAAGGATCCTGGTGATGACATTGGGCTTACCCAGATAATTGAAGATAATCTCCCCATCTCCACACTCTTAATAATCACACCTACAATGTCCCTTTTGCCAGGTAAGGTCACACATCCGTAGGCTCTGTGATGAGGACATGGACATCTTTGGGGTGATTGTTCTGCTCCTCGCCCCTGACCCCAGAAGACACTGTCTTGGGGTTGGGGTATGCAGCCATGGACGCGAAGGACACAATCCCTGCCCCCATGGGCTTATGGTTTAGTGTGAAACACATCTCGGTTCCCTGTATCTTTCCTGCAGGAGTGGGGTATGGAGAACTATACATCCGAGAATAGCGCTCTCCTGTAGAACCTTCCGTGACGATGGAAATCTCTATCTGAATGCCCACCACGGTAAGCACCAGAACTTGAAATGCAGCTCACGGGACTAAGGAACTGAGTTTCACATTTTATTTCATTTTAATTAATGGAAGTAGCCACGGGAGTCTGGCCGGTACCTTACGAGACACCCGTCTCTGCAGGTCTCCCCCTCCCTGGAGAGAACCAGAGAATTTCTCATGGTTCACCCACTTCTTAGCTTGGCCTGTGTCTGGCTCCCACGGGTGAACTGGCTCTCAGGGCCGCCGGTCTTTTATTTCTTCTTTGTTTGCAAAACCAGGCACTTGTTTTTCTAACATTTTCCTCTGGACTCTTTCCTGTCGTAAGAAATATGAAATCAATAAGTCCTAAGTCTGCCCAAACCACAGTTCAAACAAATCTTTTCCTCATCACCTTCCTGATTCAGAAAGTCCCACTGTGGCATCTAATCTGGCCAGAACAATATTCGCCCAGGGCCTGGTCCCAACAGACTCTCACCCCTGCCTGCCCCCGCCCCTGGAGCATGTGACCACTGACTGCCACCTGCGTAGCACGGATTGAATGCCAGGCACTTTCCTGCACGCTTTGCAAATACTGACCTATTTAATTCTCAATCAGTCTTACAACGTAGGTAAGATTATTAGCCCCATTTTTACAGGTGGAGAAACCGAAGCACAGAGAGGTTGAGCACTTAACTTAGGCGTGCAGTGGTAGGGGACAGAGCCAGGGTTGAAACGCAGGTGGTGACAGAGGTGTGCCTGGCCCTGACTCCTGCATTTCTCCATCACGACACCAGGGTGCCGCTTGAAAGTGATCTCTTTGCCTTCCATCCCATGAGCTGTCCAGGTTTTTTGTCACTGCTTCCTGCAGCTGTCACTGTCCTCAAAAGGGGACGCTCTCCAGTCGCTCCTGCCTGAAATCTCATTGCAGCGTTACCCACGTGCTGACTCCTGCTCTTGGGGTCTCCCACTCAGCAGTTGGTAACAGCTGAGACAGCTCCTCCTTCCCCTCCAGACCGGTTCCGTCCGCCTGGGTACATCTCTTAATAGTGGTCTGACTGGCCTGACGTTTTATTCTTTCTCACTTCTTTAAGAGCAGTTAGACCTGCAGACTCTCTTTTCCCCTGCCCACCTGCCTGGCTGGTTTCCTAAGATCTCCACCTTCATCCTGAGGAAATCCCTCTCTTTGCAACTTGAATTGGCCTGGCTGCCCCCTTCTTGCACATTCGCAAGCCCCCCACTTCCTCCGCGGCCCCTCTGAGCACCATGGGGAGTGAGCGTAGGGCACAAGCCTTTGGGTAACTGTCTCCTTAGCTCTTGGAGGGCGATATATCGCCATCCCTACTCTCTTTGTAAGGAGGGTGCTCATGACTTTTAGTTGCCTCTAAAAGTTCTCCTACCTGCTGCCGGTGAGGTGACATCAGGGGCCTCAGAAATCGAAGCCACCATGGGAATTTATGTGACTAACAAATCCAGGGGCCACTTGAGACCATGTGGTAAGAAGTGACTCATAGGAATTCAATGGATTCAAGGATGGTCCCTTCCAGCTTTGTCTCTCAGCCTTGAAAGCAGTCAGGGAAGAAATAAAGCAGTAACGCGGTGTTTGCCAGCTGAGTTGTCCGCTCACAATGCCGAGGTCACTGGTCAGCGGACGTTGAGCCGCCAGCCGGCTCTCTGTGCAGCCAGAACCCAGCTGCTGCTGCAGTTTTTGATCCTGCTCCCTGGCCTACCGCCCTGCTGGGGAGCAGTTAAAAATCAGCAGAAATAAATGGTTCCATCGCCTAATGCCTTAAAGTCTATGTGCCCAACGACTATTCTCAAAGCTGTGCCTTTGGCATGCTTCCTGAAAATGGCCCAATCCGCCGGCATCAGGTGAGGTCTACACCTGCTGGAAAGCAGCCGTTGGCCTGTGTTTAAAATCTCCTTAAGCTGCAGGGACTTGTGAAGGTCAAGATCGGGCAGACCTCATGTGGACCCAGGCCTGAGGCCCAGCACAGCCCATCCGGCTGCACGGAGAAAACCAGCGGCACCTCAAACCCTGGCTGTGGGGAACCCAGGCATTTTCAGAAAGTCAGGAACCCACAGGGGTGGCAGGTGAGTTGGTGCCAAGACCTCAAGCCACCTATTCAGACGGCTCCGGACACCTGTCTCCAGCTTACCTGTGCTCCTGGGTTTTGTTCTTAGTCTGTTTCATCCATTTCTAACACCTGAAATGGGGCAGGTGGTAGAATTTGAGTGGATCGACACAGAGCCCCCAGCCCAGTCCTAATCCCTGTCACTATGTGACCTCACATCGCAGGGGAGACTTTGCATATGAGATTCAGGGAAGAAGCTTGAGATGAGAGGTTGTCCTGGATTGTCTAGGGGGGCTCAACGTCATCACAAGGGTCCTCACGAGAGCGACGCAGGAGGGTCGGAGATAAAGAAGATGATGGGACGATGGGAGCTGAGGTCAGAGCTGTGAGGCCGCGTACGGGCCAAGGTATGTGGGGAGCTTCCAGAAGCTGGGAAAGGCAGGGAAACTCTCCCCCAGGAGCCTCCAGCCCTGCCTACCTGTTTTTGGATTTCTGACCTTCAGCACTGTGAGATAACACATCTGTGGTTTTAAGCCACACTGTCTGTAATAATTTGTTACAGCAGCAAGGAGAAAGTGAAACCAATATTAAAACTCACCCATCAGCAAAGTCTCTCCCCAACCTGGAGAGCGGGGAATGTGTGAGAGGTAAGGGGAGGCCAGGACGTTACTTTGTTCAGGGTTCCTGAGTAGGGACAGCAAAGGCTAGAAGGAGGACAGTCACCTCCTATTCTCCCTGTCCTGGGAGGATGGATCTATTTAAACAGAGGGAAACTGAGGCCCGGGAGTGTGGCTCACTGCTCAAGGCCACAGGGGGACAAAGCAAACCAGTGGAGGGCCCACGTGTGATGGCACATGTCTGTCCTTTGCGGTCACACTGTATGGTACCCCTGTAGCTGGCTCCACTGGGGAGCAGGGATTAGGGAAGAGCTCTTCATCCCAAGGTCACAGGCACTTGACCACGTGCTCTGAGCTCTGCATCCAGACATTGACAGAGCGTTCCATCCTAATCTACTTTTGCCTCTTGGTGGCGTCATTGAATTCACACCACAAGGTCTTTTCCTGCCAAGGGAACTGCACGATTTGTTTTCTCATTTGGCAAGGAGAGCAGAAGACAAAACAACGTTCAAGCCAGTGGCCCCATGTGACCCTGCTGGTCACCCTGGCCTGCCCGCATCAGCACCCGGTCTGCCTGAAGACCGGGCTCCTGCTTTGCTCAGGTGATGACATCACCTCTGGCCGTGTGCTATTTTCATCTACGTGTTTATTGGACAGACTCGTCCCTGCCCTCACAGAGCTGACGGCCTTGTGGTCGGGGCAGGACGTGAGTGTGTGCTCACGGTCACACGTGCGTGTACTGCTCTGGAGCTGCTGTGTCGCAGGAAATGTGCAGGTTTGGGAACCTAAAGGTGCGGGTATGAGTCGTCTCCCCTCCCCCCACTCATTCCCCAGCCCTTAGGAGCTGTGACAGGACCCTCTGTGGCAGCAGGGGGCAGCTCCCAACACCTTCCCTCAGGCTGCCTATGAGGGACCGTGTTTAGTGCAACGAGTTCTGCCTGGACCATCCTGCCCCTGGGAACCTGCCCACCTACTGTCTTCCTCACCGTGTAATCCTTTCTTGTGTGGAACCCGGGAGGACCAGCCTTTGCCCTTCCGTTGTCACAGTGCAGGAGGCGTCCAGACGCCCTGCCGCCCTCCCCAGAGCTGGGCTCTTCACATTTTCCTGGGTGTGGAGATTGCCTGCATTGGACGCAGAGGCTGAGTCGGCAGGTCCGGGGCAGGTGCAGACTCTGCGTTTCTTAACAGGCTCCAGCTGGTTTCTGAACTGGCCCAGGGACTCCACTTGGGTACAAAGTCCTAGCGAGTTTGGTGCTGGCAGTGTTGTGCTGGTCGGTGCCTTCTTCCCCCTTGTGATCCTGAGACCTGGAACAGAGCCAGCGCACAGTAGGTGCTCAGTATACATTTGTGGGGTGCGTGGGTAGGTGGCTGTTTGTGTTGGGGGCTGGTAGCTTGAGTTCCATTTCTAGAGATGGATCGGATCCTGCCTCTGTGTGTAAGGAGGGAGGGGACCCCGCTCATGCTGGGTGGGGATCCTTGTGCTCCTGGCCGAGAGCATTCAGAGGCTCAGTCAGTGTCGGTCTCCCTGTCCTGTCCCTAATCATTCCTCCTGCTCCTCTATTACCTGGAGGTGCAATGCACCTGGCCCAGGTGTTCATCCTGACTCGGTCCCTCCCCCACTGAGTGGGTCTGGAAACTGACTTGACTTTTCTAAGCTGGTTTCTTTATCCTTAGAATGATGCTGCTACCCATCTCCCAGAGTTACTGTGGGGGTAAGGGGGGGCAGTGTGCTAAACAAGGGGCTGGGGTGTGAAATACTCTTTTCATGTATTAGCAATTTCCCTTGAATGTCCTGCCCACCACCCACCCTTTCCCCGGGGATTTCAGTTTTAGGAACCACCTTGGGAGTCACCTCCCCCTGGAAGCCTGCCCTGATTTCCCCAGTGTGGATCAGGCATTCTTCCTCTGTGCCTCATGGCATGTTTGTTATCACCCCTGACCCATCAGGGCTCCTGCAGTTCTCTCCTGAGGGTCTGTATCCTTAGCACCTAGCTCAGCACATAGTGTTTTAGGGGATGCTCCCCAAATGAAGAAGCAGGGAAGGAATGGACCTCCTCAAGGAAGTTAGTCTAGGGGAATAGAGAAACAGGGACAGAACGGAGGCAACTGGCAGAGTTGGGGACCCTGACAATGTTTGGGGTTATTAAGTAGTCCCTAGAGAAAAAGCAGGTACAGCTCAGTTTCAACTCTAGGTTTAAGGGAGAGATGTTAAGGGGATCTCCATGTTTCTTCTTGTTTGACTCACTCACTTCCTAAGGCTGAGCTGCACTAGGGCTTCAAAAAACTGTCTAGAAATGGTGACTGGATTTTGGCCACCATATCTTCTCTTCTGACTCAGGGGAATCCAAATTTGCCAGGCATCAGAAAATACAAACAAACAAACAAACAAAACGAAACATGGTATCTTTTAATCCCTCCCAACACTTTAAGAAAGAAAAATTTCCTGGAAACCTCCTATTCATCCTTCAAGACCCAATTCAAATTGCCCCCTCCCTCTGCACGAGGCATCTGCATTTCCCAGCCCCAGTCAGGCCAAAGTTGAGTCCACACACCCATGTTTCCCACCATACCAAAAGCCCCTGGAGTACAGACATTGGTCGTTTATCTTAAATGCCCAGGCCTTTTCTAGGGTTTGGCACACTGTAGTTGCTCAATTAAGGTTTGAATCAGTGGATGTTGCTTTCTGCCTTTTACACTCTACCTTCTCTTTATGAGGCTTCTGCTGATTAGATTTTCAAAAGTCCCTGTCCTATCCCCCGGACACTCTTGGCTCCTGGGGGTGCAGGGCTCCCTCCAGAGTCAGCCCCTGGTGTCCCCGTAGTGTGCCGGTGCAGACAGAGACCCAGAACGCGCGGTTGGCATTGATTTTTGTCTTTATGATTTAGGCCACGATTGATTTTCTCAGGTAGAGGCTTTGCATTTAATGAAGTGAGGGCTGCTCAGCTCCAACCAGACAGGATTATGTGCAAGGACAATTACCCTTCTGGTGACAGCTTCTCTCTTTTTAAAATATATATAATGCAATGAAAATAACTCAGCCAACGAGGCAGGATGTGATACGAAGTGGGTGCTGACATTAAGTGGGCTGCTTGCAATCTTCCCACCACTGGGGGAAGACATTGTTAAAAGGATTGTATTATTATTATTGTTTTTTTTTTTTTTATAAACTTGGGAAAATGTAGTGTTGGTTTAGAATGAAAGGATGAAATATTTAACGTAATAAGAGAATATTTTAAAAGTATTTCCCTTTAGCCCAAGCCTGAGAACTCAGCACATTCCTTCATAGGATTTGAGGGGCTTCCCTGAGATGAGGGAAAGTGAACCCCTTCTCTCTCTGATCTGGGACCTGCAGGTTTTCTGGTGTGCCACTCGCCCTTCCCAGCAGGTTCACCCAAACTGCCTTGAAGTGAGACTTAGCCCCTTTAAGTCTGAGAGAGAGAGAGAGAGGTGAGGGAAGGGGGATGAAACCCAGGTCTCTGTCTGACAGGCAGCAGCAGGAAAAGAGGTGGAACAGGGCTGTGTGGAAGCAGAAAGTAGCTGCCCACCCCCGACACTCGGATCTGAAATTCTGAAATGCACAGATGAAACAGGCAAGCATTCCCTAGAACGTAAACATAAACTTGAAAGAACGCAGGTGTTGTAGGACCAGGCGGTTCAGAGTGCAGAGAACAGAGCGTATGTGCATGGCAGGCGGTTTGAGCACTGAGAGGGGCACTGACGTCTCCCAGGCTCCCACCTGCAGCTCCCTGAGCCCTGTGCAGGTGTGACCACAGGAGCTGCTGACTCCAGGTCCCTGGGCTCAGAGCTTCCTGTCCTCTACGTCCCCAGAGCTGTTATTGTCTGACCCTGGGGGCCCTGGAGAGCCAGGCATCTCCTCCCCCACCCCCACTGCTTTTGCTGTCATTTCAGGAGGTCCACCTGTCAGGTGACCATCAACACTCACTCACGCGACATGAAGCGTGCCTGCAGCACGCCGGCGAGGCCGCTCCGTGTTTGCCCCAGCCCTGCAGCAGCATTAACAAGCAGTGCACAGGCGTGCTGGGAGGCCTGGTCCAGGGCAGGTACAGCGATCGTTTGGGAAGAGAGTGGGAGGCAGGGAGGGAGGACCTGAGGAAGAGGGGGCCTGGGAGCGGTGGTTAGACGTGGGGAGAGTGGGAGAGCACGTGACAGCGTTCAGGGTGTGGGACCTCCAAGGACCCGGGGCCACTGAGGAGGCCAGGGGCATCTGGCAGGAAGTAAGCTTGGGAGAAGGCGAGTTTGGAGGGGTGTACGGACTCAGTGAGTACAGCCAGGGTGACAGAGACAGCATACCCCTCACAGGCTTCCATGTGTCCCCGAGCTTGTAGGGCAGATAGGGACACTCAGGGTGGCTGGCCTTCCCAGTGGGTCTGGAATTAGGAATTTTCCTGGGGAGCAGTGGCACTTTTGGGGCCAAAGCAGGAACATCCCAAGCACACCAGACCAAGTGGGTCACCCCACGAATCTCCTAATTGTTCTCACACATGACGAAACAGAGGGTCAGAGAAGTCCCAGCCATCTGACGTCCAAACTTATGCTCCTTCCAGTGTCTCTCTGCCCAGGGGACTGGGCAGAATCCTGTAGCTGTCAGGACGATGGGTGGGGCTTCTGGGCCTGGGCGGTGGTCTGGGTGTGCTGTGAGGTCCCGGGTGTTGCCCCTGAGTGTGCAAACGTGGTCAGCTGGCCACACATGGGTTTTGCTCTTGGCCGCTGGCGGGTTCGGCTGTATCTCTGGCTGTTCCCCGTCACCCTTCTGAACTCGTACTCTCCATTCGTTCTCCACCAAAGGTACCAAGGGGCATTTGAGCTATTGGCTGGGTGTTACCAACTTTCTTAGAATGAAAGTCCCCAAGATGGAACGGCCTGGGGTGTGGTTGAGAGCTTCTGGGGAGGTTGCCCTCAATTGGAGCCCTAATTAATGTTTGTTCTATGATGTTCCGGGGAATGCTCACTCGATAAGATAATGCAAATACAAAGCTGCAGAAGCATGTGTTCAGTTCTTATGGTGGACACGAACAGACGCGTGGCCGAGTAGCCTGTTGGAAAATGTTATTATAAGACGCAAAATTGCTTTCCCTGCAATCTGTGCTTGCTAATTATTTCATTCATTATAAGCAGACACGACTGGGTGCCCGGCCCCCAGCTCTCCAGAAGCACATGGGGTCAGAGAGGAGTCACCCTTCAGGTGCAGAACGTTCTGGAGACGACCCGGCAGGAAGGGGGTGGGGGTCCCCAGATTCCAGTCTGGGATGTCAGGGTCCCTGGCTGAGTGGGGACCAGAGCATCGCATGGGGCCGGAGCCCAGGGAGCAGTGCAGCCCAAACACCACTGTACTGGGGGAGCAGAGGGGGCTCTGGTTGTCCCTGAATCCCCAGAGAGTGTGTTCAAATTTCCTGCAGCCACTGCAGCAAATAGCACTGACTTCGTCACTTAAGACAACACACTTTTGTTACGTTAGAGTTAAGTTCAAAATGGGTCCCACTGGGCTGCAATCGAGGGTGGGCAGGGCTCCTGGGCAGAATCTGTTTCCTTGCCTTTTCCAGTTTCTGGAGGCCCCTGCATTCCTTCCTCCACATTCAAAGGCATCTGTGGCTGCAGGGCGTCTGTCTTGGTTGGGCTGCTCTGTTCCTGGTGCTGACTTTCTGCCTCTCTCTCTCTCTCTCTCTCTATCTCTCTCTCTCTCTCCCCTTGTGAGGACATTGGTCATCTCCAGGTCAGCTGATTTCCCCTGCAGCCTTTCTTCCCCTTTGTCGTGGAGACGGACATCGCATGGAGGCCTGGCCATCACGTGTCAGCAGCTGTAGGGGAGGCGATTCTGCCTCCCCCAGGGGACAGGCCCACTGTGCCTCAGCGGTTACCAACGGGCTTTTAGCTATCTGTGCTCTCTTAGGAAGAGAGGCATGGACGGTGCTGGAACCCGGGGACCCTGTGGTTTTGCCTCAGCACTGTCACTCCCTCAGATGTGCATACTCAGTTTCTGGGAGCTGCGGGTGACTGTTCTCCCAACAAGAATGAAGCCACTTGTCCTGATTGTGTCACCCTGGGGAAAACAAAACAGGCAAGTCGACATGGAAAGGCTTTAAAAAGCATAAATGCTGCGAAAGGAACCAGGAGTGTGCTCTCAGCATTTCTGGCATCGAGTGATTTTAGAGCATTGTCCCCTGAGCCCAGGCCCTACTGGTCTCGGCAGGCACACGCTCAGGTCTCTGGAACCTTCTTTCTATCTGCCAGGCCCAACCCCACCCCAATGCAGGCCCAGGACAGGATGGACTAATAATCCTTTTACAGAGGAGCTGGCCTCACCCCGACTTGTGCCTTGAGGTGGACGGTGAGACTGCCTGCATATTTTTGGCTCTTTGGCCACAGGACAAACACAGCCCAAATGCAGTGTTTCCTGAAAACGAGGCCACAGAAGTCTGACCCGTCACCCTAGCAACTTCACAGTCGAAACCCAGGATTTGATGAGTTTTGAGAAATGCACACCCCCTGTGCAACTGAAACCCCTTTTATAGAATATCACCATGGCCCCAGCAAGTTCCCTCCCGGCCCTGCCCAGTCGGGCCCCTACATGGCCAGGGGTCAGAATGTTTAAGGTCATGGGTTAGAGCTGCCTGTTCTCAGGTTCTCATGCAGCTGGTACCGTGGCGTCTGCACTCTTGTTCCCGATTTCTGTCACCCATCATCATGTGTTGTCACATGTATCAGCCGTTCACTCCTTTTTTCTGCTGACTGGTAGGTACCCTGTTGTGTGACAATAACCCCGCTTGTTTACCCAGCCTCCTGGTGATGGCCTCCTGGGCTGTTTCTGGTTTGGGGTTGTTATGCGCAGAGATGCTAGGAGCCTGTTTGTAACAAATAATCCATGAGCGTTTGCTTGGTCCCCTGTGTTTTCCCCACAGGCTCTCGACTCATGACAGGAGCCCTGGCAGTCCCTCTGGGAGTGACAGAACCTAAGGGGAAGTCCTCGTGCTGGGATGGGAGGCGCTGCCAGGGCCCATCTGCAGGGTGACGGCCACGTCCTCGGGGTGTCGCGTTCCAACACGGTGTTCTGACCACCTGTGCCCCCATCTTCGCTCCTTTCCTTGGCTCCCTCTGTGTTTGCTTATATATTTATGAGCCCTGGAATTGCCGCTTCCAGCACACTATTTACTTAACAATATAACAGTAATTGTAGGATAATTGTGGCACAGTGAAAGAACAGCCAGAGTCTGTGCACTAAGTGGATAATAAAAACCAGGGTTTATGGGTTCTGCTCCTGGGAAGATTTATAGCCTCAATATTGCATTATGAAACTAATCATTTCCAGCTCCGAATGGCCTGGGTCTTGCCTGGAGACCCTCAGCCAGCTCCTGGCACTCAGGGCCTAGGAAGAAACACAAGCCACATGGCTCTCTTCTCTCGGCGAAGGTCCGTGGATTCAAATCCTCTCCTTCATCTTGGAGAGAAAGAGGGAGATGAGGAATGACCTCCCTGCACTGTCGCCCCTCCTGGCCTCTGCCACCCCTGTGTAACAGACAGTAGGGCAGCAGAGCCCTTGGAGATGACAGCTCGCAGCGTTCAGTGCAAACCGGGCCCTGGCATTCCTGGGCCCACTGCAAGCCCCATGTGTCTGTGGGAGTTATGAGGCCTTGAAGGCTTCCTGAGCTCACGTCCTTTCCAGCCCATGTCAGGGTGCAAAGGTCAGACCTGGGAGGCCTGTGAGGCCATGGGGGGGGGCACGTCCCCTTAGCCACATTTAAACAGGAGACACTCAACTCCAGAGGGTGGCGAGGGCAGCAGCAGCTCTCTTTTCTGCCAGGAGCTTGCTGAGAGGCCAGGCAAGTCCAATTGACGTCCTCTGTCCTGTACGTCGTACGGTGTGGTCAGCTGGGTGTGTGAGCTGTTTCCAAACATGTGGTATAAACCCAGCCAGAGAAGCCGGCCAGAGGCTGCCAGGGCAGGCTCCAGAGCTGGTTCATCTGTGCCAACAGAAGAGAGTGGGGTGGCGGGTGACTGCTGCCCAGGTGAGGCCAGCCCGTCTGCCTCCCTGATCCTGAAGGAATGGGTGCTCCAGATAAGAAGACACCACCTCATCTCATGGGGACCAGAGTGGCAGGCACTACTCTGGGTGACAGAGGAGCTCAGAGAAGGGGTGTGCTGGGACCTCCATGCTGGGGTTTCCTGCCTTCGAAGTTTCAAATGCTTGGCCCTTTGCTAAAGGAAGGGTGTTCCTGGTCAGATGCAAAGAATATGCATTTTGTCCCTTCCTGCTTTTCCCAGTGCAGTGGGGCAGACAACACCAGACTGTGCCCTGCGTGCCAACACTGTGCTCCAGGTATCCAGGTACCCCCCTCCTTTATTGGGGGAGACCCCCTTCCTGCCGAGAGAGCTCATGGGGGAACCAAGGCCAGTCCGGATAACCCAGGGGCTCAAAGGACATTGGGTATGGCAGCGTCGAATGTTGTAGGGACCCCATGACTAGATTTGTGGGGTCTTTCTGGACTTGTCTGGGTAGGAAACCCAAGTCCTTATTGTGTCCAATGAGCAGAGAGGACGATACTGACCACTGTGGGTAATACTGACCACTGTGGAGAATACTGACCACATGGATAATATTGACCACTGGACCAGCAACCGACAGGACACAGTGAGTGCTGGGATCACATGGGGCTTACGGGACCCCACACTGGAGCCGACCTAACCAAGGTCAAACCCTACCTGTCAGGACAGCTCTTACTTTGGGCAGCGGGAGGGCAGTGGGAGGTGTGAGTGGACAGCTGGAGCCGTGACTATGCTCTCTGGTTGACCTAGTTCCTCAGATGTATTCTGTTTGTGATAATTCATCAGCACACGCTTTGGTCTGAACACTTTCTCGAAGGCACATTAGACTCCAAGATGATTTCAAAGGCAGTTTAAAAATTGGCCACGCTTTTTCTAAAGACCATACAGAGTCCTGGTAAAAGGCAGGATGCCGGGCAGTCCTGATGCCATCAGAGTGGGAGCGTAAGTTGAAATTTTAAGGAACTTCTAAAGTTTATGTTCTTTGGTCAACTAATTCTACTTCTGAGAGTCTCCTGTAAGTTAATAATAAAGAAAGACCAAATGTGTGTCCCAGGAGGCTCATCATTGCCAATTCATGTACAGTGTTTAAAAGCCCAAGTGTCCAGCAATTAAAAAAGAAAAGGAGAGCTACTACTACATACCTGATAAAAGGACCGCTCGTCAGGTATAGAGGAGGACGTTGGACAGCCAGAGGGCTCCCCCACTGTCAGGGGGGTGCAAAGCAATCTGACTGTGGAAACACTTGCCATTGTCTCACAATGTTAGTGAAGCACTTATCTGTGACTCAACAATTATACCACTAGGTTTTCCCCAAGAGAATGACAGCACATAGCCCCCAAAAGACATGTCCAAAAGCGTCCATATCGACTTTCTTTATAACAGACAGAAACGGAGCATCACCCACATGGCCGTAACAGCAGATTGGATCAACACAACAGAAAGCCACTCCACGATAATTTGGAAGGCACCAGGAAACATGCAACACACAGGTGGATCTAACAGGCACGCTGCTGGGAAAAGGAAACGGAACAGAAAGAAATGCATACTGTATGACCCTATTTATATGAAATTCTAGAACAAGGGAACCTAACCTGTGAAGAAAAGACCAAAACAGAGGTTGCCTTTGAGGGTGTTGATTGAAAAGGGGTCCAGGAAGCTGTTTGGGGGATGACAGTTCTATGTCTTGGCAGTGACGTGTGTTACGTGGACATGTGCATTTATTTACCCAAACCCATAAAATGGTATGTTCAAGCCCCGTGCAAGTCATAGAGCATACATTTTGTCTGCAAAACAAACTTGTAAACTATGGAACCGCAGTTAGCAGGTTTGCCTGGTATAGTGCATGGGTTAGTAATTTTAAAGCTCTTTTCTCTTTAGTCCAATCTTGAGCAAGTACGTAAACATATCAAGGATAATGGGAACTCAATCTCTCACTGATGGGAAAGCGAGTTTCAACACAGCCAGGAGGAAGGAGAGATGTGCTTTGTGAACTGGAATTAGCAGGATCCGTGTGAATCCATCCCTGTGTGTGTGTGTGTGTGTGTGTGTGTGTGTGTGTGTGTAGAGGCATACACGTACACATATATATACATATGTACACACACCTACAGAAAGAGTGTATAAATTCACATACATATAAATCTCTCTCTCTATTACTGTTATTATATACTTATGGCCATTCCTTCTTTATTTCTTTCTCCTTTTTCTGCCCTTCCCTTCCCTCCCCTCCCTTCCCTCTCCCTTTCTCCTCCTCCTCCTCTTTCTTCTGTCATTTTTCTATCACCATTTATCTATTTCTTCATTATTTCTTCACCATCATTATCTATCATTTCTCTATCCATCATTCATTTCTATCTATCTATCATCTATCTATCTATCTGTCACCCACCTACCATCTATCTCTTAGCTCTGTCCACTGAGAGGGCATAAAAGCAACAACACCCAGTTTAAACGACTACCCCTCACCCAGCACGCATCTTGGTTTCTCATACTGTTCTCCACCCGAAAAAACCAGGACTCCTTGGAGAAAAGGCTGTTTTTTTTTTTTTGCATCAGAAAGTCAGGAGGTGCTCAAACAATGATGGACTGTTAAAAGGACTTGGGGCTCGTTGGTGGGGCTGCCACTGGCCGAACCTGAGACAACTGGATCATCCAAATAAGTAACAGTAGTAATGGATTATAGTCCATTGAATCAAACAAAACCAATGAATCTGCACTGATGTACATAAATGAATGAATGAGCAAACTGGGAGAATAAGCTCTGTTTGCATTAGAATTCTCCTGCATAAAGGATTTAGAAATTCATTAATGGGTGCTGAAAGTGGTGGGCGAAAGTTTGACAATGAACTGGCTATTTATAGAATCATAACATCTCTCCACAAATTACTTCTTAATTATGAAAGGAAATAGAGTCACTTTACAGTGGGGAGCCTTGGAGGACCCAACCTTAACCGGGGGATCTAAGACCTGTCCCAGCAGGGGACATCGCTTGCCTCCAGAGGAGAGGACAGGACACCCCACACAGCCTGGTCTCTGTGCACCCCCCGGTGAAAATGCACAACCGGGTCTGATTGCAAGAAGCACAAATAAACACCAACAGAGGCACATCCAAAAAAGTAACTGGTCTTTCCTCTCCAGACATGTCAAGGTCAAGAAGGAGAAAGAAATGGAAATACAAGAAACTGTGTTAGTTTGAAGAAGTCTAAAGAGACTGGGAAACAGTGAAAATGTGTGTGTGTGGGGGACGGGGGTCTTGGGGGACTGTCACGCAGGGTGGCATGCGGGGTCTCTGGTCCCGCTCCCCACATAAGAACACAGGACATGGTGAGGCCAAAAAGGAACATCCACGGAGCCATAGAGAGGGGAATAATACCCTATATTCTCACTGGCGGCTGGGCTGGAGACACAGGAAGCAGGAGCCACACTATCTGCTACCCGCCATCCACTTCTCTCTGCCAACGAACCTACCCCACTTGCTCACTGCAATCCGCACTTGCTAGCTCAGCCCCCATTCTTTCTGGAGAGTAGCCACAGCAGTTATATTAGTGGCCAATGGCTCACGGGTTACAGCTGACGGCCAACTGGCCACAGCTGATGGCCATCCAGTCACAGTTGATGGCCATTTACTACCTGAGCCAGCACCTTTCCACATGAGGGTGAGAGCCTGGAACCTGCCCTCCTGGCTCTGTCCCCACAGGGACAAAAGCCACAAAGGGCACTCACCAGTTGATGGAATGGGCGAAGGTGCTGTGGGTCAGTAGATTGCGTTGCTATCAGATTGAAGTTCCTGATTTCGCTGAGTGCTTTTGTTCTTAGGAAAGATGGGGGAGGGGGGAAATGACAAAGCAAACGGGGCCAAGTGAAAGCAATGGGTGAATCTGGTAAAGGGTCTCTGGGAATTCCTCCTGGCGACTTCCCTGCAGGGTTGATATCACAGCAAATAAAAGACAGACAGAGGAGGCAGGCAGAGCGAATTTCTAGATGTGACGTCATTGGCACAAGATGAATGTGCCCTGGGGACACACTGGTCTCCGAAGAATGAGAAACACGGTGAATGCATCCGAACCAAATGCTATAGACGTCTGGCCGTGCGGTGCCACAGAGCACCTGGCCAACGGACGAGCCAAGGCGGCCGTGCTGAGTGCAGGTGTGGGGCTTGCCTCTGGTGAGCAATGGAGCAACGGAGACGGTGCTGGAGCAGGTGGCCTTGCACGCTGCCAGAGAGCAGGACGCAGGGAGCTGGCTGGCTGAGAGCCACCAGGGCTGGTACCCTCCTTGAGGGCACAATCTACTCAGCGTGAAACTCTGAGTTGTCCTCTGGCACCAACATTTCCTTCCAATGTACCCTCCTGCGTGGAAGGAAGCAGGAAAAGACATGACCCCGGGCAGGCGGGCAGCTGTGTTCGCGCTCGTCTCCCAGTACGTTAGTGCGTACCTGCGGGATGCCGCCATCCTGCCAAAGTGGATGGGGGTCGGGAGAGCAACCACAATTGGTTGTTTGCTCGATTTTCTTGTTTTTCCTTTTTTCCCTTTAGTGACTCCCTTACTTACTGGCCCGGCAACTTTGCAATGCCATCAATGGAAGAGATTCCAGCGGCTCCAAGGAGGGTAAAGAGCAAGCGTCAGGAGGGAGGCGCCAGCCTGGCCAGAGGTTAGCGGGCAGGAGGCTCTGTCCAGCCTGCGTGCTATAACGGGTCCAAGCAGGGAGATGTCGGGGATCAAACTTGGGGGACCTCGTCCAGCAAGAAAAGCAAGATTCAGCACAGCTGAAATCAGGGGAGCCCAAAGGAAGGTGTTCAAAGATGGGAAAGCTTAATAGAAGAGACTGACTTCTGTCCTCAGTGATTTATGGGTGAGTAGGTTTAAAATGCTTCTTGATCTGCACAGAGGTATGGCTGTTATAGGTGTTGGGGCTGGGGGTTGGGGAATGGGTAGGACAATCTGGAAGGACCGTCTAGAAGAGGTGGACGTTGTTCATTCAAGCTGAAAGACAGCGCGTCATCACCATGCTGGGCATTGCCCTCGGCCCAGCAGACCCAGACCCTGCGTTATCTCATTAGGTCCCCGACATGCCTCACAAAGGAGCGAATGCCCAGCAAACATTGCTGAGCCCTCTCTGGGGCTGTGGGAGTGGTGGCGGTCGCAGGCCCTGGAGAGCTGGGTAGAGAGAGCAGCAGATTGTTCCAGAAGTTCTCTTTCTGACAGCTGCACTACACATTGGGCTAAGTCTCCTTATCTTTGCCTCAGGGTCAGAATGTTCCCGAAGGGTGGTCACTTTGAAAACTTTCTCTTTAAAGTACCCCACTCACAGACAGCCTGGAACTCGGGAATAACCTGAGGACTCTGGGAGACCCTGATTAAGTGGATGTTTTCAGCCACCCTGTGTCTGCAGATAGCGGAGCCTGAGAATTTAACAGGAGAGGAAAATCTCATTGGACTAACTTCGTTCCTGGAGAGCTGGGAGGAGGAAGTCAGTGTTTATTACTGCAGCTATTAAAGAGGCCGGGCTCCCAACACAGAGGAAACCCACTTACGTAAAAGCGAACTGCTGATCAAATGCAGGGTTTATGGGGCTGGGAGCCGATGGAGATGGGCGCCGGCCGTGCTTACTCTTCACTTGCAGAAACTGGGACGGGTCTCAGATGTGTCTCATTTCTTCGTTTCACCTGAAGTCACTCACTGCAGCCCCCCGAGCACAGGTGCCTTCCTCTGGATGCTGCCTGTTCTGGGGGGCGTTGTCACCTGGGAGGTGGTCTTGCCAGGTGCACTTTCAAGCACGCCAAGTGCTTTTGCAGCACCAGATGAAACAAAGTCCGACTCCCCTCCAGGTGTGCTCCTCTAGGTCCCAATCCCAGAGGGCACTCCTCTCTTTTCTGTCTCATGATGATAAGTCTTCTCACCACCCCGAGTCCCGTGACACCCGCTCCCTTCAGCCCGCTGCCCCTCCTCACTCTTGACCCCTTATCGTGGCTGGTGGGTTAGAGCAGAGGCTCCCAGCCAGAACCGAGGGTCGAGGGTCTCTGCTGCTCCCTCCCAGGGTCCCCCAGAGCTGACACCCAGTGCAAGGTCCTCTGCAGCTCCAGATGCCTCTGGGGAGCACGTGGGCTCAGAGCCTCACAGCTGGATTCAGACCTGGGTTCAAGGCCCTGACTCCCGTGTCGGGTCACCAGAGAATATACAGACCACCCAGTTAAACTGGATTTCCAGATAAACAACAGGTAATGTTTCTGTATACCTACGCGTATATCTCATAAAACATCTGGGGATACACGTCTTCTAAAATAATACTATTCATTGTGTGTCTCAAATTCCAATTTAACTGGGCTTCCTGTATTTTTATCTGAGAAATATGCCAATCTTATCCCCCCATGTGACCTTGCGTAGGTTTCTTAACATTTCTGTGCCTCAGTTTCCTCATCTTTTCAAGGGCAGATGACAATACAACTGACCCCATGGGCTCATGTGGGGAGTCAACAGGAAAATCTTTGAGCTCAGAAAGGAAACCCTCAGCAAAAGGGAAGTCTGGTCATTCATTCATTCATTCATTCATTCATTCATTCCATCCACACCCCTGAGCCCCTTTGAGAGTGGGGCACGGGTGACCCTGAGCATCACAGATGCAGGCTCTGCCTCCTGCACTTTTGTCATCGTGATGTCATGATGTCCAGAGAGGGCCCTGCAGATATCAGCATGGTCATTTGCTCCTGGCAGCTGTTTGGTGCAAAACGAATGCATTGCGAGGCCAGTCTGCCCTGGGGTAGTCAGCGTGGAGTCCCCATAGATTGTATCAACGCAGTAGGTCTGACCACCCAATGCCTTGTGCGGCAGGGACATTCCAGCTGTGTGGCCTGCAGAGCCCTGACTGCTGTCC
The DNA here is from genome assembly GCF_964194185.1 of Rhinolophus hipposideros. Taxonomy (NCBI): domain Eukaryota; kingdom Metazoa; phylum Chordata; class Mammalia; order Chiroptera; family Rhinolophidae; genus Rhinolophus; species Rhinolophus hipposideros. Next base: position 92,514,177 of record NC_138054.1, read on the forward strand.
TGAGATGCTGCTATTCTGACCACCCACCGTGAGTGTTGGCGGGACTCTCAGCCGACCTGGCCACGCCCCGCTGGTTGGGGAAGGGGACGGAGACGGGGCTCCTTGAAGGAAGCAGGCTGCTTGCTTTTCCAGCAGAGACTGGCCTTGACCCAGCTGTGGTGGCCCTTAGTGTCTGCCCTGCTACCCGTGCCGGGGGCATGGGCCAGGAGTTAGCTCAGATCCTGGTGTGGACACACTGGCTGGCACCTGGCACTTCAGAGGAGTGGGTCCAGAGCCAGAGAATGCACAGACCTGGGCCGTCTGACACCCCATGGGGTATATGGGCAGCCTGGTCAATGGGGCCGTTTCTGAGTTGATATCTGAGGGCTGGTTCTACCTTCTGGCACCCATGGCTCCTTTGGGAACCTGATGGGAACCGACAATTCCCCTCCCTGGTAGGAAGACCGACATGTTAAGAAGCCCATCTGATACTAGGGATTTCCTGGATCCCCAGGCCCACTCAGGGATTGTGGACCCCATGATACTCGTTGGGATGGGAAAACCAAACCCAGTCAAGGAGCAGGAGCAGGGTTGAAACGGGTGAAGAAAATAATAAAGACTGCAAATTTTGGAAAGTCAGGGCACCGGGGGGTGGGGGTGAGTGGGTAGAGCTGTGGTTGCCCTCAGTGGACTGATCCCAGGTGGCGAGTGGGTCAGGAGAACCTACAGGAGCGAAGTGGACTGTGGGTGACAAGTGTGCGCTCCTGTAGGGAGTCGGTGTGACCTGGGTGGAGAGGCGTAGCGGGGGCTCCCACCCAGGACTGGGCCCGATGTAGCTGTGGGCTGGGCAGCCGGGTTTGGTGACTGCCAGGCAGCTGACAGCTGCCTCTCGGAGCAGGCTGAGGACCCGGCGACTCACATCCCTGCATCAACTTGCGAAGATGCAGGTGGGTGCCGGTCAGTGGGTGTCCAATATGTGGGTGCCAGTCGGTGGGTGTCCAATAGGTGGGTGCCGGTCGGTGGGTGTCCAATAGGTGGGTGCCGGTCGGTGGGTGCCCAATAGGTGGGTGCCGGTCGGTGGGTGCCCAATAGGTGGGTGCCGGTCGGTGGGTGCCCAATAGGTGGGTGCCGGTCGGTGGGTGCCCAATAGGTGGGTGCCGGTCGGTGGGTGCCCAATAGGTGGGTGCCGGTTGGTGGGTGCCCAGTCGGGACGATAGCAGCCCCGTGTTTTCCTGACAGCCACCTTTTGTTCATGTCCAAACATTTGCCTCTCTATCTGGCGCTGTGTTAATGAACTCCCAGGAGGGCGACCTGTCACTGTCAGTTGCGTGGAATCCCAAGCGGAAGCAGGGCCCCCGCCAGCCCCTCCTCAGCCTCTCGGAGGGGATTCCAGTATATTAAAGGAGCGGTGGCTCGTTTAGCTGGATTTGGTATCTGACACATTGCACATTAGTGTCAGGAAGTCGACCCTGGCTCGTTGTACATCCAGCCTCAGGAATCGCATTACTGACAGCGAGACGGGATGTTCAGGGTTTGCCGCTGAAAAATAATCTCCACGTTTCATTCTGAATTGTAAAAATCAGAGTGAAAAATGCCCCTGCATTTGTCGGATGGAAAATACATTGTCTCATAATATCACTTCCATTGATTCTCTTTCGTATTGGCATTAAACCTGAAACGCTAACAGTGAGTGCGTCCTGTATGAGAAACGGGGCTGTGGAGCGGGGGGGTTGGGGCGGCAGCAGGCCGTGGGGAAGGCAGGATTCACGCACAGAAGAAAGCGGAAGTGGAATTCTTCGGTGACCCCATCTTTTGTGTCCCTTCACACAGAACAGCCGGTGATGGCCGTTTTGCAAAAGGGGCATGCCATTGAATTATCACCCTATTATCACAGCAGTATCTCCGAGTCTGCTTTCTTGGTGTTGGGTAAATAATGCCCACGGGACAGTACAGTCTGTGACCTTGACCACGTAAGCAAGAGCTCTGTTAGCCGCTGTCTACTTTAGTCGACACAACGCGTTGGAGGAGAGGAAGGAAGGACCTCATGGCAACACCAGCAGCTGGTGGGTGACCAGGAGAACCTGCATATTAAGCCCTCGGTGACGTTTGCTCACACGGACCCGAAACTCAATATTCCAGAAGGTGATTGGTGGGCAGTGACTCAAGCTGTGACCCCATCTGGGTCTCTGGGAAGGTACACAAGGAGGACACCTCTGCTTCTTCAGAGCCACGCTCCCGCAGGACAAAGGCCAAGTTCACTAACACCTGTGCTGAGTGTCAGGAACTGGGGCCTTGTGCTGCTCAGCAGCATGCAGTCCCCTTCCGCCTGGCTCCAGGGTGGGTTTGTGTGACCAACAGCACATGGCAGAACCTGCCAAGATTAGGTCATGAAAACTGCAGCTTCTGTCTCGGGTCCCCTCCTGCTTGCTGGCTGTCATTTTGGAGCCCAGATGCCACGCAGAAAGGCCGACTGCATCCTTCTGGAGAAAGCCACATGGAGAACAGGGACTCTGGAGGACGAGGGCCTCCAGGAGGAGAGCCGAGGCCCCACCTGCTAGCCCTGTGAGCGAGGTTTCTCGGAGGCAGACCCTGCAGCCAGACCGGGTCTTCAGGGGCTGCAGGTACCCTGAGCTCTCCGGAGAGGCCCCGAGACAGAACCACCCAGCTCAGCCCCTCCCGGCTTCCCGAGGTGTGGAAACAGTGTGAGATAACTGTGCTTGTGGTTTCTGGCTAAGCTCTGGGGCGATTTGTTACACGGCAAGAGATAACAAATACAGCCAGAGCTGGGAGCTGACGCCCAGCAGGGATGAGTGCTCTGGATGCAGAGGAGGAGAGATACTGGGGCAGGGACTAGCTGGGGCAGGAAGTGGGCGAGAACGAGAAGGAGATACACGAGTTGTGGGGATGGAACAAGCTGGTACCATGAACGGAAACAGAAACCCCCAGACAGGCCTGGATTGGAGAACAGAGGGGATGATTCTGAAAAATCTACCACCCTCCCAGAGCAACGTGCTTGGCTGCAGCCCCCCTTTTCTCTGTTCTGACCTGAGCTGTGGCCCCCGTGTGCCCAGGAGCGGATGCCAGAGCTGAGAAGGGTGGAGGCTCTGGTGAGCTCTATGGTGATAAAGGCCCCCCTTGTCCCGGAGCTGGTCCTGTCCTGCTGCCCAGGCCTGTGCCTCACTGTCCTCCCGGGCTCCCGAGTCACCGCCCTCCTGTCACAGACGTCTCTAGTCGCTGCCATCCAAAGACGGAGGCTCTGTCTGCTGTCCCTACATGGGAATCACCACCGTCCGTAAGTGGCCACACACATCACATGCTGTCCTGACCCAGCTTCCTGGGTGGGGCTCACGGCTGGCCCTCTCTGAACAGTCTTTTCTCAGCTTTGCTTCACTGGCCTCCCCTCTCACCGGCTCTCCCGCCTTCCTTCCGCCATCTGACCTCTGTCTCTCATTCAGATAATCCCAGATACCATTAGGTGGAGGTGACCAAGGTTGGAGGGACTATGTTAGAGGCAATTAGAGCAACTGATGGCTAGTTGGATCCCAGCAAATCCCATTACCTCCCAATCAAGAAGTGACGGATGCCATGGGAGCTTAGTTCTGTACAAGTCTCTCGGTGCCTGCTGTGTGACAGCTGCCCTGTTAGTGACGGCCACGCCTTAGCCTCTCCCAGATAAAGTGCTCTCACAGCCAGTCGCTTCCACGCCCGCCAGTCTCCTCAGATCTGCTCATCTCACATTTGGTTCCCCCATTCCCCTTGCTCAGCACATCCCTTCTCACTGGCCGTGCCCAGCCCCGCCTTTCTCCTGCTGTGTTCCAGATCCATTTCTCCTTTCTCCGGCTGAGTCCTCACTGCAATGTACTGATCCTATCTGTTTTAGTCAGCCTTCTCATTTTTCAGAGAAGGCCTTGCATTTGGAACTGAAGTTACGGTCTTGGCAACTTACTTTGATACTCGTGTCCTTGCTCAGTTCCCAGGGGTCTCGTTGCTTCTGGAGTTGGCCCTTTCCTACACCCTGATTCCCTTGTCAGGACAGCTCTGAGCAGGGCAGGCCTTCTGTTTCCCTCCTGCAGACAGACAGCAGTGTGCCGCCACCCTGGCCTCCCCCGGTTATTGAGCGGGGCTGCCCTGTCTCTACCCAGCCCAACACAGAGAGGAAGAGCAGATCCCCCCACATTGCAGGCAACTGCAAAACCCGGTTACTTACAAAGCAATTTGCTTCTGGGGGCTGGTTTGAGATTAAAATGGTAATTATCTTGCAAATGACTGTAGCTGTCTTTCATAAATGTGCGACTGTTTGAGATGTGACTGACTGCGGCCGGCCGCATAATGGGCTTAATACAGTGGATTGTCAGGGAAGAGAGCCCATTCGTCTTGTACGGGACAATACTGTAATTTCCGTGAGCTACAGCCCATTCTTCTCTCCAGCCATGTTTTTTTCAATAGCATGTGCTCATCATTTGTTTCTTAATAGGACATTTTTTCCTTAGGGTAACTTGCAAATTGTTAATCTGTTTTTATTATCTCTCATTTGTCCTCCTGAAAAGTTTTGCTTTTCCCGTTGCCCCCGAAAAGAGCTGTGGACGTGGGGAAACAACCGTGCTTGCTGGAAAGGGGAGGTGATGCTCAGGGGCCCTGACGGTGAGCTAAGAATCCTACGGTTCAACTCAATTCTGACTCCGTCTACTTGGACACAGCGTCAGACCCCCGGGTCAAGGGCTCCGTCCCCCAAGTCTGCCCCACCTCAGAGGCGAGTCCCAACTGCAGGCTGTCACCTGTGCTTCCGACCTGTGGCTATCGTTGGGAGGTTCCCACCACCCTGTCCTTGGTACAGGGGTGCAGAGGACTCAGGAAACCCATTTACTCACTAGATTGCCAGCTTATTACAAAGGATATTAAAGGCCATGAATCAAAAACCTGATGAAGAGATACACAGGGCGAGGTCTTCAGAAACGGAGTTCCTGTTCCCATGAAGTGTGGAGCCCAGCATGGTGGCATGAAGAAGCGTTCTGGTTCCTCAGCCCGGAAGCTCTCCAAACCCCATCCTTTTCATGGAGCCTTCCTTACACAGGCATGGCTGATTAAATCATCAGCTATTGGGGACTGACTCAACCTCCAGCCTGTCTTTCCTTCAGGAAAATCAGGGGAGGGGACTGAAAGTTCCCACCCTCTGTTTACAGTTGGTTCCCCTGGCAGCCAGCCCCCTCCTTAGGTACTTTCCAAAAGACACCTCATTAACATAAATCAGATGTGGCGGAAAGAGGCTCGTTGTGTATCGCCAGACACCCATTTCACCTTCCTGGCTCTGAAGGGATTTGAGGAGCTGAGGACAAGAGGCCAAGTATTAGAACAAAAGATGCTGCTGTTCTTATCGTTCAATAAATTCCAAGGGCTTTGGGAGCTGTGAGCAGGAATTATGGAGAAGACCAACATGTATAAGGAGTATACTTTGAAGGACCAAATATGTATTCTCATAAATCACAGTCTCGCAGTCCCATAGTCGCCGACGTGCCCCGAATGGACTTTGGGGCGACAGCACCCTGACCACAGTGCTCCAAAGGCGCGATGGACGGGCCTGCTTCCTCTTTCCTACAGACAGACAACTCAGGTGGGTAAAAGTTTTAGTGCCCTGTTTTGCTTCGTGCCAGATCAGAATTTTTTCCCCACAAAAGGTTGGGAGGTACAGGCGGCTCAGATACCAGGGACATCTGTTTTTCAGGCTGGACAGAAGGGGGCAGGGACAGGCTCTCAGGACCCCAAAAAAGGCAGTGGGAAGCAGGCCCAGAGCAGGACCAGGCGACAGCCGCCTGCTATCCATCCAGGACTGAGGAAAGGGGGAGGGGGTTGGCTCCTGGGATTAGGGCGGGGACTCTCTTGCCCATCCTGCCTGTGGGTCACCCAGCGCGCCTGGAAGCTGATGGGACGTGGGAGGGCCTGGCAGAGCCTGGCATGGGACCACCATTTGCAATGACCTCAACATACAGGTGGCTGGTTTCCACCCAGCTGTGTCTCCCTTGCTCCTTGCCTGGTGAAGGGGATGGATGAGGGCACCTGGGTCCAGCAGACTGAGAGGTTGGTCTAGTGTGGACCCGCTCGTCAGTGCCAAATGGCCATCCTGCTGCCTCCACGGCACGAACCTGAGGTCCCAGTGGGAGAACCTCTATGTCACATGGGATGTCCCCAACCCCATGGGGTCACTGGAATGTTCCCTGCGTCCAATGTGTGGCTGTGGATGTGCAATCAGAATATGCTAGAATCAGGACAGGAACAGGGGACACAGAGAAACTGCCAGTAAACCCAGGAGAGCTGGGATTCAAAGCCTGTGCACAGTCCTCAGAAAGTCAAACCCAGAACGAGCACCGGACCCAGCAACCCCACTTCTGAGTATAAACCCCAAAGAACGAAAGCAGGAACTCACACAGGTACCCCAACCTTCACAGCTGCAATGCTCACGATAGCCAGGAGGTGGAAACCGCCCAGATGTCCACGGATGGGTGAATGGATAACCGCAAAGACATCATGCTAACCCAGAGAAGCCAGACAGAGAAGACCACGTGAATCCATCGAGATGAATCGTCCAGAATAGGTGACCCCTCGGGACAGAAAGTAGGTTGGTGCTCACCAGGGGTTGATGGAGGGGCGCAGGTCGTGACCCCTGAATGGGCACAGGTTTCCTTTTGGAGTGATGCAAGTGTCTCTTCGCGAGATAGTGGTGACGATTGCACAACACTGGGAATGCACTGAGTGCCACTGAATTGTGCCTTTTAAAATGCTTCATTGTTAATTTTATATTACGGGAATTTTACCTTAATTAAAAGATACAAAACAAAGAAGAAAGCCGGTGCATTTCAGGGTGAAAAGTGCCTCTGTTTTCTGAGCCAGGCCAGTTCTGGGGCTGGCTCACAGGCAAACATAAAACCCGGTCAACATTGCAAATGAAAATGCTGGCTGGCCTCTAATTTTGGAGGCTCAAGGCTGCAAAGGTCAAGGTCATGTGCATGCTCAGGTGTTTGAGCTGATGGTGTTGGGGGTGTGTGGTGTGAGGGGGTCGAGGGGGGGCACAGCTGTGGTGAGGGGAAGAGGCTGTCCAGGGGTTCTCTTGGGTCTGGCCCTGCTGGGGGTCATCCGGGCATGACCGTTTCCAGGTGCCCGGATTTGCACTGGGCATGATTCATGTGCTAAATTCCAGAGCAGGAAAGTTCTTTCTCAATAGCTTTGGTGAAAGCTATTGAGTCAGTTTATGCCTTGATGTTTTTTGAATCCTTTGTGGCCCCAAATCAAACAGAAGCTTTTTATATTCACACTCGAAACATCCTTTTTCCCATTTCCTTTCACCTACAGGATTTGCCCCCCTGCAGGAGGAGTGTGGATCACAAGTCCCTTCTGAATGGAGCATTACCATTCTGTACTTGGGCCTTTATTAAAAAGGCAGGCACATCCATACTCACTTCCATGCGGCTGCTTTTAAACACGAGACGCATGTCTGTGGATATTTATGTACACACTTACAGTATTCGCTGGCACAAATGCTTCCCCACTTCCATTAATGAAATTATCCCTACAGAATTATCATCACTAAACAGTTGCCTTTCCACCACCCTGTGACTCATTGCAGGTTCTGCCATTTTCCATCACAATGACTGCGGGCAATTACTCAAGCTCGGTAATTCAGTGCCCAGCTTCCTGCCCGAAGTCCGAGAGTGTTCAAAGAAGATGCTCTTTTTAAAAAAAATTTTTTTTGTTGCTGGAAGAATGTTGATGGACGCCAATAGGTCGGGCGAGAGAGAGCCAGCAGCTCCTGGGAGAAGCGGCAGGCTGTGACTTTATCTGTCCCAGCAGCACAGGCAATAAAAGCTTTCTCAACTTTTATGCTGCTTGAACAGCAATTACTAAAACACTCTAGTCGGGGAAATGCATTAATTAGATGCTTTCTAGAGATATTTCAGGTTTATCAACCCAGACGTCTGCATAAGCTCCTCACAGGGAACGTGCAAATGTTTATGGAGCATGCATCGCCGGGTCAGCCCGGATGCCAGTGTCCTCTGCGTCTGCGGCCCGTTGTCAACATTTGCCCTGCTGCTGGTCTTCCCCTGGGAGAGTCTGTGCCAGCCCTGGGCACCGACACCAAAACCGTAGCACAAACATACCTGGAGTTCCTCTCTGTGATGACCTGGAAGAAATCCCAAGAGACATACAACTTGGTGCCTGCTCGAAACGTTGCCAGTTGGTAGCAATCAGTCCTGGCTCCTCCCGTCCCAGCTGTCCCTGGTGTAAGTGTGTGACCTTGGGAAAATGTCCTAATCTTTCTGTGTGCCACCTTCTTTGGTAAAGTGAGGCGGGTAAGGGATAGCACCCCTTACCACTATGAGGTGGTTTGGAAAACTAACTGGTCATACATGTGAGGTACTTACCAATACAGATGGCAAGTGCCATCGTGCCAGCTGCTGTCACTATCACTTCTGTGATTAGAATGTCAGCTGCTGGAGAGCAGGACGTGCGTCTGTCCTATCCATTGCCACAGCCCCGGGCTCATCAGGTCCTCAGCCGACATCTGTCAATGAACTGAATATAGTTACTCTTACCTTTGCTGCTGTCGTCATCCTGCCCCTCAGGGTCTAATGGTAAAGTCAGACGAGGGGAATTGTGGGTCATGGGAAGGTGGGGGCCAAGGGTGCGGGGCAAGTGAGGGTGATCTGTGCAGGCAGCCAGGAGGCTCTGCATGGGGTTGCCCTTAACTGCCCCTTTGGGGGGGCACTGACACTGTAAGTTGGTGTTAGGAATGCTCATCCTTCGTGTGGTTTTAGTGTCTCATGTTTAACTCCCCTGGTTCCCCTGCCCCATGCATGTAGGACGCTGGTTTCACGTAACATTGGAAGGAATAACCGCCAGGGGCCGAGATGTCCTGGAGACACTTGGTCATCCTGTCCAGGCACTTGCCTCTGCACAGGACTGCTGGGGAGGACATTCCCAGCCTCAGGCTACACCCACGCACCCCCACATCCATCCCTCCAGCTGGGGAACGCCTGCTTCAGGGCGTGTCATGGCACCAAATGCCCCACTTCTTCTCACTCTACCCTCTGTGAATTGCCCATCCCCTCTTTAGAGGTGTGACCACCATGGTTTTAGAATAGAGTTCTGGCCCACGCGACACCCCACTCGAGGCACACGCTCACTTCCAGCCAGGAGGAAAGCCCGAATCCGTGAGGCAGCCAGCCCCCACGTATGTGTGAGGGGTGGCTGGGCCCAAGGTGCTGGCTAAGCAGTTTGTGGAGGATACAGGAGTCAGCAGCTTGTGTCTGAGGCCCAGGAGGCGGCCGAGTGCTCTGTGCCCGAGATAATGGGAATGATGCACGTGGCCGAGCACCCGGCATAGATTCCAAGGCACGCCCTCGGCTGATCCCCACCCGCTCAGAGGCAAAGCCGCTACCCTCCGCCCTGCGGCTCCCATGGCTTTGGGGCCGTCATTCCCTCTTCCTGCTCCCTGCACAGGCCACCTTGCTGGAGTGGCAGGTGGGAGGCAACCCCGGTCGGCCATGGGATCGTTTCTCGAGGGGGAAGAGGGTGGCTGAACGAGGGTGCTGCATCGGTCTACAGCCTCCCAGGCACCCGGACCTCTCTCCAGGCTCTGGCTGGAAGCGTGACTCTGCCCTGTCTGTGCACCAGAGGGGAGATGCCCCCAGGGTGACGGGGTCACTCTTCCTGCTAGAGGCTGAGTTCCCGGGTGTTGGGGAACAATGCAGTTCCGTAGTTTCCTGAAGCTGCTTTACAAAGCCCGGCACACTGAGGGGCTTAACCGGCAGACGCTATTGCGCCTGGTCTGGAGGCCAGAAGTCTGAGATCCAAGACACAGCACCCACGTGAGACGCAGAAGGCCAAGGGGAGAGAGGGACACTGTCCTCAGTGCTAGCTGCCGGCAGAAGAGCTGGAAGAAGCAAACGTGAGGTCAGCGGGTCTTCTCAGCGAGCTCCCACACGCCGCTTGCCTCTCTGACCTTTCTGCCTCAGCTCCTCCACCAGTGACCCTGCGTGGAAACCTTCCCGCTGCTGTTGCGAGTAGCTTCCCTCGTGCCCTCCAAACCTGGACTGTCCTGGCTGAGTCACAGAGCCCCACGCCACACAGTATTATGAAACCGTTCAAAATAAAGCTGATGAAGGTGGAGCCCTGGCTGGAGTGCACTTACAGGACAATAGGAAGTGAAAAACAACGACATTCTCCCAACATTATGATTCCAAGTCAAAAGGAAGCTACGCGTAGCCAACGGACAAACTGGTGGCAAGACTGTTAATATTTGTTTTCCATGTTGCAACCTACTTTTCTGTATTTTAAGAAGTTGACTTAATACACAATCATTGCCTGAATAATGGGGGAAAAAACCTGTGAAACGAGAAAACACGAATGCCAGCCCCTCACCAATGCCCTTGTTATTTTGACCACATGCTTCTCACTCCCAATCCAGCCAGTATTTTCTGCCATGAAAATAGTGGGTAAAAAGGGGACGGGCAGAGACGCTCTGAGCACATCTGCCCCCCTACCCCACACCACCACCAAAGGAGGAAACGGAGACACTCAGGCCAAGAAAACGACTGTGCTTTGGAGCCCCACTCGACCAGAATGCTTTTCCGAGGTTTTCCACACGGTGTGTGATATTTTGGGGAAATGTGTAAGAGGAGAGAGTGGCCAAAACCAAAAAAACATAAAACAAAACAAAACAAAAGTTGGAAAAAAGTACAAGGTCCCAAGGAAGACGACATCCCGTGAAGGGAGGAAAGAGAACCAATGCGGTCATTTGGACATTTCCAAATGGCTTCACCCCCACAAGGATCCTTACAGGCAGCTACTGTGTATTCCTTGTCTGACAAAAAGAGGAAACTAAGGCCCAGCGCCGTCCAATTACTCAATCAAAGTCACTGACCATGGCGCTGGGCAGCACGAGTAGCTCAGAGGCTGCTGTTGGTCTAGAAAGCACTGAACACGGTAGTCTGATTCCCAAAGCACCCGTAGTTGTTTGCGAGTGAACTTGAACTTGGAACATGCGCATCCAGGCCAATGTACTGCTGTGGGATGAGGTGAGGAGGGGGGGGTGTGGGACCCCAGACAAGCTTCCATTCCTTGTCCCTATGCCTTGCCCGAGGCAGAATAGAAAGGACTAGTGAGCAGTGAGGACACAGCAAACCGGTCAGTCCTTAGGAGCCATTGCACCACCAGGCCACAGGCAGCCACCCCGGGACTCTGTTCTTGCTGGACGTACACGTGGAGAAGTGCGACCGCTCTCCCAGCAGCCAGAGGAAGGCTGCTTCCCCCAGGCCTCCCAGCCCCTCTTCGCAGGCTGGTAGCCACCTGTCTCCCAGGATACAGCCTCACTGTGCAGCATCTGGAAGGGGCAGAGGCTGGAGGACGAGAGATGCAGGCTCACCGCACACGTGCAGCTAACGGTCAGGGGCCCAAAACACAGCTGAAGGGCTCCTGTCAGGCTGCGGCGGAGGCCAGGGCCCTCCCCGTCTCTCCTCCTGCTTGGCTCTGCCAGTTCTGTCTTTGGGGCACAGCACCTGTGCTGGTGGCTTTGAAGGAAGACAGAGTGTGGAGGTGATGCTTGAAGCCAGGCTGGCCTGCAGACACTGTTGGGGGAGCTTGGAAGTGCCCCCTTTGTGCTGAAGAGAAGCTCCCTGTGGGTGCCAGAAACACAGAAGAGAGGCAACCAAAGGAAGGCCTGCTCTTCCCCCCAGGAGCCGGTCACCATCGAGAGGGTCGGGGCTGCAGAGGGCAGAGGCAGGGGGCCGGGCCCAGGAGAGGCCAGAGGAGTGCAGGGAACTGGCATAGCAGAGCCCCTGGGCCCCCAAAGCGCCCGGCCTCCGTCTGACAACACGGGCACAGGTCTGAGCTGTTGGCATCCGTTTCCTTTCCATGGGTGGTTTTGACACTGGCCAGTGAATACAAGTTGCCATCACAGCTGCCAGGGGCCGGGGGCGGCAGTCCTGGCGTCGAGTGGGGGGAGGCCTGGCATGCTGTTGTCTACCCTGCAGGGCGCAGGCTGGTCCAGTGTTGGCAGCGCTGAGATTAAGAAGCTGTGCAGAGTTAGGTAGGCTCCACGGTGGTGGTTAGACACCTGAGGGCGTCATCATCATCAGCATGACATGGGGAGGGCACAGTGACGGTCAGAGGTCACCTCCATCCCAGTCTGCCTTGTGTGGCGAACCAGCTGTGGGACCTGGCACACGTCATGTCCCTTCTCTGCAGGTTGTCCCCTCTCGAGTTAGAATGACAGCACCCCGTGCCCCCCACCTTGTTAGGGAGTTCCCCTGAGATACTGGGGGCAATGGAACCTGCAAAGTGTTATGTGCTTTACAAACACTGGGTCGTACTTCTCACTCTCTCCCCCGCACAAAAGAAAGCAGAGCCAAAGTGTGATATCTAAACGCCGAGGGCATGGGGCCTCCACCTTTGCTCGTCAAGGCAATGCCCGCAGAAACCGTGTCACTGGTGTGTGCCCCTCCCGACAGCACACCTGCGCTCGCCAGCAGTGTGTGTGGCGCTGTGACTAATGAGACGCTCTAATAATCCGGAGTTGGGTGGCTCGTCCTCCACCGCTGCGTCATTACACAGCATTGTTTTCCTATCGTAGGTCCACCATCTGCACATAAATTGTGCCCACATGTCTTTCACTTTGAAGTTTCCTTTCTCTCTCAGTAGAGGCCTCTTGTTTCCTGGGAGCAGGCCACCTCCACGAGGCTGCGGTGTTTCCAAGATGGTTTTTTTTCTTCCTGGCAAACTCGGGCTGGGGGGACAGAAGCTCAGAGGAGGACGGGAGGAGATGGCAGCCGCTGTTGGGATGTGAGAGGGAGCTACCTGGGGTGCGGGCCATGGGGCCGCATGGGGCAGGGTCAGGGGGTACCAGCACTCAGTGCTCAGCCGGCTGTGGTGGCTCGGGGAGGGCAGATGGGCGGGGGGGAACCCAGGTTGCAGTTTGGCAGGTGTGACTGAGGGGGGATTTCTAGGGAGATGACCAGGATGCGATGGGTCCCTGAGAAAATGACCCAGGTAGGATGGGGGGGCGGTGACCAAGGTGAGACTGTGGCCATCACCTTCTCTGCTTCCCAGGAGTCTCAGTGTGGAGTATGGTGGACGTGGAGCCTTGGAGCCTGAGGAAGTGTCTTCATTTGGAGGAACTCACAACTCCCTGGGGAGAGCGTGGCGCTCAGGGGCCTGGCGCTTCGGCTGCGGCATGGCTCTGCAGGGCCTATGTTTGCACGTAGCTGTGGTGCCACTGTGGACAGAGCTCCTTGTGGCAAAAGGGACAGTGGCACCTATGCCAGCACAGGCTCCAGCCTGATGCCTGGACATGTGACAGCTGACAGCTCTGCTCCTGCAAGGACAGGAAGCAGGTGTGCCCGTGGGCTGAGCCAGAGCTGAGTGACTGCAGAGGACACTGCCAACCCAGGCATGGCCAGCGGTGGGCTGTGACCACCACGTGCCCCACACGGCAACGGGACGCTGGCTCTCGATACTGACTTACCGGGCGTCCAGCCCAGCCACCGCCTCCCCGGCCTCTGACCACCACCCCGCTCATATAACAGGGTGTGAGGCCCATGCTGTGGGCAGCACACGAGGGAGAGGGCCCAGAGCAGTGAGAGACAGGCTGGCGCTGGGCAGACCTCGGCCAGAGGGCGAGTCAGGAGGGAGCTGAGCACTGCGGCCCCAGTTGGCCCAGCACATCATGGGCTCCTCTGCCTGGGGCTGCGGTCTGTCTCCCCACTTCTCAACCTCCTCCCCCTCGTAGCAGCGAGGCAGGGGCTACGAGCATGGTTTGAGGTGAGGCAGAATCAGACAGGTGAGGCATCTTGTCTCCTCCTCCTGGATGAACCAATGCAACCCAAGGCTGACAAGGTTCTCACAGCTTTGGACTTGACCCCTAGGAATTCCCCTGCACCTCGGAGACGGATGGGCCAAGGCAGCGCGGTCGTCTCTGTGGTCGTCTCTGTCTCCTGTGGGCACTGAGCTCCTTGGGGTACTGGCCGTGTCCTGCTCATGTTTGCAGCTTCAGGGCCTAGCACGGCTCCTAGCACAGAGTAACCTCAACTCATGACTTACATCACTGTCCAGAGCTACTTCCTCCTTCCTGCACTGTCAACCCTTCCAGAAAATTCTATCAGCATCACTGGAACCCTCATGTTATCCGTCTTCCTCTGCTCAGGCTTCTACTTCTTTATATGAGGAGGGGCTTTCCTTCGGACCCTTGGGGAGGGGCTCTACTAACAAGAGAATACATAAATGGGGACCAGAGAACCTATTAGAGGCAGGCAGCACCAGTTTTAAACTGATTTGTGTTCCCCAAATTCGTAGGTTGAAACGCTAACCCCCAATGTGACCTGTGAGAGGGAGGTCATTAAGGTTAAATGAGGTCATGCGGATGGGGCGCTAACCCAATAGGACTGGCGTCCTTAGAAGAAGAGCTCCTTCTTTCCAGGTGCACAGAGAAGGGGACAACTATGGACACAGACAGAAGGCAGCCAACTGCATGCCAGGAAGAGGCGTCACCAGTCACCAACCCCAATGACACCTTGATCCTGGACTTCCAGAACGGTGAGAAGATGAACGTCTGTGTTTAAGCCGCCAGGCTGTAGTGTTCTAAGGCAGCCCCACCTCATTCCTCACCCAGCTGGAGAAGGAGAAAACTCCACCCAGGGCTTTCATTGTCCCCTCTCCTGCAGCCACGGGACCTGGGACCGGGTCTGGTTCTGTTTGTTTGGGGCGCTTTGAGCAGCTTGGACAGAGCACCTACCAGGTGTTCCTTCCCCGGAACCCCCGGGCTTGCAGCCGTCCAACATGGCTTGGACGGGCTGAGCCAGGCAGGATGGGTAGACTTCTCTTCTGCTTTCTGGTGGCTTTGGAGAGTGGCCCTGGGAATGACAGGGCTGGGGGGAAAGCCAGCTTGCATTTCCCTCGGGAATTGATTTCGATTTCAGCGTCTCCTTGGGCACCAGGTAGCTGGGAGCCCAGAGGCTCTGCCTAGGCCCCGCGGAGCAGCTGGCCCCTCCCATGTCCACCTGCCAGAAGATGCTGCTTTCCACCTCGACTGCCATCTGGACTTTTCGCTGTTCAGCAAATGGCATGTTGGCACATGGAAACTTCGAGAGACCTTAGAGTCCCTTAGAGCCTGTGGCTGCTCTGGCAGGATGGGCACTTACTCTGTTGCTTGTGTTCCCATTTATTAAACGCGAGCATTTACAAGTACCAGTTAGCTACCTCGGACCTGCTCCAGACGCGGGGTAAATAGGGGAACCAGGGAGAGAACGCTGTGCCCGCGGAGCTTCTGTCTGAGTTGGAGGTGTGATGGTGATGCTGGGGCAGAAAACGAACCCCTAGAAAAATGCCTGGCAGAGGGAGATG
This sequence comes from Rhinolophus hipposideros, assembly GCF_964194185.1. Classification (NCBI taxonomy): domain Eukaryota; kingdom Metazoa; phylum Chordata; class Mammalia; order Chiroptera; family Rhinolophidae; genus Rhinolophus; species Rhinolophus hipposideros. Next base: position 92,529,540 of record NC_138054.1, read on the forward strand.
TTTGTGAGAGAATTAAAGGGGAACCATGAGAGTGGGGGCGGTAGAGGTCAGGACAGCCTCTCGGAAGAGGGGACAGCTGAGCTGAGAATCAGGAGAGCACTCGCTAGGCAGAGGGAAGAGAAGGTGCAAAGGCCCTGGGGCAGGGAAGTGCTTGGTGTGTTGCCGGGATGCAGGGGAGAACGTGAGGGTGGAGAGGAGGACAGCAGGGTTAAGAGAGAGTCGGGGGCCGACTCTGTCAGCCTTGTGAGTTGGCTGAGGAGTTTGGAGTTCAGGACAACAGGAGGTCATGGGTGGCTTCAGTCCAAGGGACAGCATGAGCTGATCACGTTTTCAAAGGCTCAAGGGGCTGTTGTGGGGCTGGGCTTGGAGGGCAGCCGTGGAAACCCCGAGCCCATCCTTCCTCCATCCCCTGCTACCTGGCGTCCAGGCGGCAACATGTCTCCAGCGTCTCCCCGTTGTCTCCTGCCTCCTACCTGGTCTCCCTGCGCCCACTCTCACCTCTGTAGGGACAAGTTGTAACAGAGAAGTCAGGGAACCCCTCCCCCCTCATCTCATACTCTCCAGTGGCTTCTGAATCATTCAGGAAAAGCACAAGGCCTCTCGAGGCCCTGCCAGGACCCACGTGATCTGTGCCCGGACACCCCCCCTTTTCTCTCCAACTATCTCCTGGGGACATGCCCCCCATTTCCTCCAGGCCCCCACCAGCTTGGCCCCCACCAGCTCTTTTCTCCTTAATACCCTGTTTTTGCCTGTTGCCCAGCTCTAAGGCTAGGGCCCCCGGGCAGGGGCTTCTGTTTGGCTCACTGGTGCTTCCCATGGGGGGGCTCAGTCAGCATCTGTGGGAGAGGCCTCTGCGGGAGAGGCCTCTGCGCAGTGCGACCGCCAGGGTCCTGACAGAGGACGGGAGCTGGTCCCAGAGTGGAGCTTGTGCAGGGTGGGGAGTGGAGAGGGCCTCCTGGCCTCACAGATGTGGGGGCTGCCAAGGGGAACAGATTCCTCCAGGATGACCGCGAGCGTTGGACTCGAGTGCTGCATGCGTGGTGGATGGAGTCACTAAGGTGCAGGTGAGGCAGACACAGAAGGACCCCAAGGGGCCAGGTGGGGACTCGAGGGGTCTGCTTGGCTTCAGATGTTTGAAACTTCACAGTTGGTGCCCAGTTGTCTTAGAAGGAGGGCACTGAATGTATCTCCGAGGCTCAGGAGAGGCACTAAGGCTGGAAATAAGCATTGGGGGTCAGGACACCAGACGTGCTGTTTAGTTCAGGGCCCAGTGGGCTCACGTGAAAAGAATGTGTGTTCAAGCCAGGACGGGCTGTCTAGACTGAGCTTCGTGCTTCCACTTTTAGGCAACGTTGTCCAAAATGGAAAAGGCATGTCAGGCCAGGGCCCTCACCTGTCACACATGACGTTCCCCTCTGCCCTGGCGTCTGTCTGTTCAAGCAAACCACCCCAGGGTCCACCCTGCAGCCCACAGTCCTTGACTGTGAGATAAAGGGGACATGCAGCGTGCGGGCCACTCCACCCTGCTGGGGACAGGGCCGGGGGGCGGTGCTGTCCACTGGACCCCAGGGGTGCTCACATGGCTGGTTATACTGTCCTCTCCCACGCCTGGTTGAGCGGGGTGTCTGGACTTCCAAGGGTGGTGTCTGGAAAGCAGGTTATTGCCCTTCCGCAGACTGTACTACAGCCACTCAGACGTGGGTCCTGGGCCCTCCGGCCATTCTTTTTTGATTCCTGGTGCTCTTCAGAGAGATCCCGCTGTTCTGAGCCCCACCAAAGGCTTCACTGCCCTGAGCCCTGCACAGTGCCAGCCCGGGTCACTCCCCCGAGGTAGGGCCAGGAGGGCTGCAAGCCTGTTTCCGAGGGAACATGCCATCAGCCCCACCACCCCCACTGCTATCTTTCAATTTTCTCCTTGTAGACTGACATTTTCACTGCGATACCACCCAGTCCTTCTGACCTAATTCCAATTTACTTGCTGGATTTTCTTATTTCCTCTCGACTCTGACTCTGATACACGAGGCTGTTTTATCACCAGGAGAGTTTAATCTTCACGCAGAGACTTCTTGTGGCTTCCCATTTTCTATGTTTCCTTTGAGTTTCAGCCAACAGGCGCCTAACACTTGTGAAAAGCACCTGGATTCCATGGGCTGTTTGCTGAATTATTCAAGGTGCTCCTTTATTATTCCCTTTGTGTTGGCCCACGTGGCTTCTTACCAGAGGCGTGACTTACATCCGAGGCTGATAGCCTACTGTGTGTTGAGTACAGATGAGCTTCAGGGGCGAAGCCAAGGCAAGGCAGCTTTGCCCCAGGAGTTCACTGGTGGTGAGGCCAGAAAACTCGCAGGATCTAAGGTCACAGACGCCAGCACCACGGTCTAGTAGGTCAGTGGGATGCTGTGAAGGCAGTCTGTCAGCCAGAGCAGAAGCAGCAGCAGCTCCCGGGGATGGGTGAGCCTCGGTGCTGTGGGATTTTGAGATTGGTTCATTCATTTAGCCAACCAGATGCATGCTGGACATTTTCCTCTGTGATGAGAACACAAGGAGGGAGGCACTCATTTATCCACACTCCATCCATCCATCCATCCATCCATCCATCCATCCATCCACCCATCCATCCATCTACCCATCCATCATCCATCCCTCCATCTGCCATCCATCCATCCACCAGTTTATATACCTGTCCATTTATCCATCCACCCATCCTTCCACCCATCCTTCTATCCCAACAAAAGGGTCACTGAGAGCCTGAACCAGTAGGTGACTCAGTCCACATCTCCGCCCAGGAGTGAATGGTGTATTCAAATGGCTACGTAAGGAGGACTGACACAGGGCTTGGAGGCCCATTGGCCTCGTCGTCACCCACGAGGTGCGGGTTGACCAGCTGGTGTTTTCAGTCTACCAGGACCGACAGAATGAGTACCACCCCTGGATGGCAATCAGCCAGCCTGCGGGACGGGGCTCAGCAGGCTCCCTTGTCCCCTCTGTGGCTGCACAAATCAATAAAAGATTAGACGTGGCTCTTGTCATCGCCACTGACTGATTTCAGAATTTCAGAGGATGTTCATTTTAAGACGGCAGCCTTTGGGGACATTTCATTATATCCCATTAGGACATGGAGTGTATTAAGTATTTTAATCTGGGGTACTGAATTATTTAGGGTCCGCCATCGACAACCCTAATGAAATATGCTTCCTCCTTCTTTGGGGGTTCCATATCTGGCTGTGGACACGATTCATCATTCTCAGAGAGAGGGCCCTTGTATTAGAGCCATTAAAGTGTTCTATTACTGCTGATCTATAAAAGGGACAAACACAGACCAGACCCGACCAGGCACCAGAACATTTGGAGTGTCATTAATCTTAAGGATCTGTTCCAAAATCACAGAGCTATTAAAATAAAACTTCAAGTTTGGGGGGAGAAAAAGAAATGCATTCTCACTGGTTGTTAATGAGTGGGAGATATTTAAATCATGCTACATTGACCCTCAAGTTTGGCCTAATACTCTCATCAGACACAAATGATTTTATTGCAGATCAGGTTGTCCCCAGCTTGGCCAAACCTGTGTCTTCCTCGCTAGGGTCATATGTGTCTTTGTAGCAAGGCGTTGCGTATCTCTACTTCCATTCGCAGGCCCTTACCCAGCAGATCCTTGGAACCAGAGGAGGCGGTCTCAGCTTTTACTCACATTTAAGGACTGATTGAATGGCTGGATTCTGACCACAGCAGAGGTGTTTGAATGCCCCTCCTAAGCCATGGCGTGTGCATATGGCTCAGAGCTCCTTGGGGTGCCAAGGTGGCCTGGAAGGTACATGGCTTCTCTTCTTCCTAGAGGCCTTTGGCAGGAGGGACAGAGTGTGTGGGTGTTGAAATGGTCTTGTTCATGCTGTTATGGTGACTTTCAAGGAACAGGACCGATGGCTGGAATCACTAGATTGCAGCCTCATGTCCAGGGTGGAGGGGGTTGGAAATTGAAAGGCCTTTACCCTTCTGGCGGATGTCAGAGTTTCTACATCTCAGTGCCTACAGCTCAGCCTCCATCTGCTGGTCTGCAGAGCAGTGGGGGCCCAGGCGGTGGGGAACCTGGAACATCAGCGTCGGATGGAGATGGACCTGGAGCAGCTGGCTTTGCCTCTCCGAGCCTTACTTTCTACTCCCTTCTCATCCTTCGGGACTGAGCTTAGATGTCACCTCCTTAGAGAAGGCTCCTAGGACCACCTTAGAAGCGTAGGGGAGGACGTCCACACAGTTTTTACCCATCATACAACCCTCTGCGCTTCCTTTGTGACTTAGGAGTATTTGAGATGCTTGTTCAGTAGTTGGTTTTCATCTTCCCCACTCAAGTACAAATTCCATGTGGATGAGCACATTGTATTTTTTGTGAATGACGGGATCCCAGGGCCTATACCAGTGCTGGCACACTGTAGGCATTTAGATGGATGGATTGGTGATGGCGAGTGACGGCTCTGAATGCTCCCTCTTGCTCACGTGCTAGGGTGTGGGCTGCCCCTCCACACGGCGGGAGGAGAAGGTCCCAGGTTTCCTGGGGATTTGGGCCAAGAGCGTTCGCAGTTGGTTACAGCACAAATGGGAATAATAATAGTAATGGCCCATATTGATACAACTCTGTGTTCTTTTCACTCCTGTTTGTATTTGTGCTCTTCTCTGGTCACCATGGCAACCCTGCCAGACTAGCCTGAAATGTCCACTTAAATAACCAGCGTAACTAAGACGTGGAAAAGTTAAGGGACTTCACTGAAGCCACGGTGTGCGTTGGTGCTACAGCGAGCCCTCATTTTCAGAAGTCTTCACATTTAATCTGGGCCCCTTGTCCCCGGACCCACAGGCTCCTCCATACTGTGAATTAATCTGTACACTTCAAACAGACGACGGATGCGTTTTATAAATCCATTGTTTTCGCTTACACATGGGGTATACATGAGAATGTTTCAATGTTTCTTTCTACCCGGGCCAGGGCACATTCATGCACACACATGTGCACACACAATAGTTCCTCTCTGCAGCCTCCTCTATATGGGGCGTGCTCTGCATGTGACCCCACCAAGGCTTTCAGTGGGGGTGCTCATCCGTCAGGAGGACCACAGCCCCTGGGGGCAGGTCTGGTCATAGCCAGTGAAGATTGGGGTGATGTGGGCTCTGTGTGTGGGGCAGAGCCAGCCCTGTGCATATCTAGCAGGGCTCCCCACGGCTGACACTGCTCTGGGCTCTGTTCTTCAGGCATCTTTCCCCAGAGATGGACGTGGAGAGAGCCCAGTGGCACCTGGACTCCACTGGAAACTGAAAATCGGTCAGTGCATGGTATGGCAAGGTGAGCTAAGGAAATGCAAACCTGCCACCAGGGGAGCAATCCTGGACCAATCTGCTGCAAGGTGCAAGGCCTGTTGGAGGAGTGCCATCCCTGGCAGGACCGTTCTGATTGGCCAGCCTCTAGCTGACCCATCAGCTGACCACAAACGGGAGATGTGTTATCTCCACGGAGCCTTGCCCAGGTTGGCAGAGCTGCCCAGCTGACCTATAGGCTTGTGGCTCATTAAACGCTTGTCGTTTTAGGCCAGTGAGTGCTGGGGTGGCTTGTCACGCAGAGTTAGCTGACTGATACACATGTGCGGGCTGAATGCATGCTGTGGACTTACAGCTCAGTCCTGAAGGCAGCGGGGCTGGGTCCAAATGCATATACCATTCAGTCTAATGAGAGGCAAAGCTGGCTAAGCGGAGTCTGAAGTGTGAGCTCTGGGCGCTCTAGGTGGGAGAACTGGGAAAACTTTGATGAAATGGTGAAGAAAGTGCAGGGGTGCCACAGAAGCAGGGTCAGACCCTGATCCTACGTGTGTGCGCTTAGAGAAGAAAAGCAAAAGCAGAGGCCAGGAGGCTCAGCCCCAAACACACAGTAGGTCCAGGGGAAGCAGAGGTCAAGGGACCCACTGTGGCCACCTGTCTCACCTCACCCCAGCCAGGGATCCCTTCTCAGGCAGGTCAGGCTGTGCAACCCAAACTTTTCCCCAAGTGCCCTCTGCAATCCTTTGAATAAAAAATGAACTATTCTTTGGAGAGACCTTGGTCATTATTTACTGTAATTGAGACAAGATGAACCAGTCAACTACACTTAAAAGGAAGCTGCAGAGAGTGGTTAATTAAAAAATGGTGCATACCACATTTGGTAATTGACATGAAGACTTATTTGCACAAGGAAAATCAGTAATTTTCAATTAGCATGGAAGAAGAAATAGCTCAATGTCAGTTCATATAATGGGATTATGATTGCAGAGAACGTGTTCAGTGGGGCTGGGGGCTCAGGAGACCATCTCCTGCTCCAGGACACGCTGTCAGGTGAGTGTGACAGCTACCGTCACAGGAGCCATCGGGCCCCCCGAGGACCTCCCAGCGCACCCTAGGTCACTGTGGAATATTGTGACATGCGTTTCAGGGTGTGGGCGCTCACCTATTCCTAAAGTTTACTGCTTATCTATTTGGTGCCAAAATTGCTTTGTTATTTGTAAGGAACTTTCTCTTCACCGAGTAACAAGAACAGACAATAATATGGCATGTAAAGGGGAAGGGGTGTCACAGGTGTTTTCTGGGGTGCACGTGCCTGGGGTTGACATTTCTCCCCATGATAGAGCCAGGGCCTAGGGCTCCCCCTTCCATCCTTCTCTACCTCCCTCTCTTCATTTTGTCCCTCCCTCTCTCCCTGCATCCACTCTTCCCTTCCTCTTTCTTTCCTTTCCTTCCTTCTTCTTTCCTTCCTTCCTTCCTTCCTTCCTTCCTTCCTTCCTTCCTTCCTTCCTTCCTTCCTCCTTCCTTCCTTCCTTCCTTTCGTCCTTCCTTCCTTCCTTCCTTCCTTCCTTCCTTCCTTCCTTCCTTCCTTCCTCCCTCCCTCCCTCCCTCCCTCCCTCCCTCCCTCCTCCCTCCCTCCCTCCCTCCCTCCCTCCCTCCCTCCCACCCTCCTTCCTTCCTTCCTTCCTTCCTTCCTTCCTTCCTTCCTTCCTTCCTTCCTTCCTTCCTTCCTTCGTTCCTCCTTCCTTCCGTCCTCTCTCCTTCTTTCCTCCTCTTTCTCTCTCTCTCCTTGTGCCCCCCCATCCCAGGGGCCCAGGATTTGATCAGACTCAGAACTGATGACTCAGAACAACCCAAACTGTCCAAATAAGTCTACGACATTCACGAGGACTAGTCTAGTGAAGTTTATATTGGAAAGTTCAACAAAATCTCACCCTTTGGTCAAAATACGTGGAAAAGCAGGTGAGAGTCAGTGTCTGTGAGGTGAGTTCTGTCCCTGGAACTTCTGTCCCTGGAGGTTCTGTCCCTGGAACTTCTCCAGTTACCGGGGTCGTGCTCTCACCGCAGAGACACCCATCTCCTTCCTGGGGACATTGGGATGAGAGCGAAGGCAGCGAGAGGACGTGGGGGTTTTATGGATGCTGGGGGGGATGTCCATGCCTTCTTTCTGTCTTCTGAAGTGGCACTAGGGGGGGCCTCTGACCCAGCTCCCCTCCTCTGGCCGGTGCTGGCCCGGGGCTTCTGTCTGAGTCCCACCGGCCGGCCTTGTCTGGCCCGCCTGCCATGGCTCTGATCCTTGTTGTCCCGTCTCTGATCCTTCCTTTGCTGTTCCTGCAGCTCATAGTCTCCCTACGTTCCTTATGCGAAGGCTTTGTGGGAGCACCTCACACAGCCCCCAAGTCCTGGAAGACATACGCCACCTGGAAGTCAGCACAGAGGCCCACATGCTCCCGGTCGCTCTTTCGCTCTATTCTGTAGTTTCCCCCATGGGCTGCTCTGATTGGCTGGCTGGAGGCACAATAACAGAGCCAGCATTTACAAGGGACTCCCGACATGTCAGGCTGACATATCCCATCTCCCAGGAGTCTCCCTGCAACCTCACTACAGATCGGGAATCTACTTTTAGGGAGCCTGCTCCCCTCCTCTGGAACACGCGCCTGTAGGAAGCAGTGCTGTGATCTGAACTTGAGCGTGAAGGCCCTGGGGTGACGATGGGGAGTCCTGCGAACCTGTGGTCCCGGAAACCTGGCCCTGTGTTCCTGACAGCTCACTGCTAACCCCTCCCTGTGTGACTCAGAGGAGACCCCGGGGTCCTTGCTCACCTGAGACAACACCAGACGGCTCCTCCCTGGTCCCACGCTTTGCCTCTTCGGTGATTAGCTGAGCAGCTAGTTGCCACTCATCAGTGGGAACAAAAGGCTTGGGAACCAACCCTCCTTCTGCCCCTCTCCGCCCCCCAAGCCCGCCCTCAGCCTGAGCAACAGACGCCCCTCCTGAGAACAGGCTGGCCTCCAGGTGAAGCATTCTCTCATCTCTATCTGTCTGCCCTCCCTTCATCCCAACTCCAACATCTGGCTCTTCCAGCCTCGTCACTCCTCTCTGTACAAAAAAATTGCTTTTGCCCAACCGGTGACACACTTGCTTACCTACTGGCCATAGAGCTGTCCCCAAGGCAGTAGCCCTTCCCCCTATTGGAACAGACTTCTTTTTTCTTTGCAGCCTAAACTCTGAGGCAGGGACAGCTCCCACTGAAGGAGCAGCCACGTGTCCCCTCCTTCCTGCTGGTCCTAATGCCCTCCCTGTAGCTCCAGCCCCACCCTGCTATGCTCCCCACCCATCCAACGTGCGGCATGCAGGTCCCCGCACGTGCGCAGGGTGGACTGACCAATGAAAAGAACTAGTGAAGCTTGGGCTGGGCTCCTCTCCCTGAGCTGCTGGCTGCTGGCCTTGGACCATGAGCACAGAAATCGAGAGGAAGCTTCCAGAAAATTTTGCAGCAATTCAACAGAATCCTTTATTGCCTTTGAATCCAATAACAATTTTTAAAAAATTGAGGTAATCTTTCATATTTTGTATTTCTGTTTCATTTACCCAGCGATGTGTTCCTCCCGCCAGGTTTACTGAGGCATAATTGGCAAGAGAAAATTGTATGCATTTAAGATATACAACATGATGTTTTGCTATATGTACACATTGTGAAGTGATTACCACAATCAAACATCATTACCATTTTTCTGTGTGGTAACACGTAAGAACTGATTTACTGAAAAAACTTATATTGCAAGAGTACTGGTCTCTGACGGAGCTGTCCTCCTGGGCAGACGATTTGAGAAACCACATTCTGGAGGACCTCTCCCTGGGGTCTGCGGTGGCCCCAGCTGCTCAAAGGTGCCCCCCTCACCACCCTCTGGCCCCGCTCGACCCTTCCCAGTGAGGGGGTTGAGGACTCCCCACCCACACACACACATAGGGAAGGAAAAGGTGAGAAAGGTGCCTGACCTGGGTATGGGGAGGGGAGAACTTGCAGGAGTTGCCATCAGGAGACTCATTCAATTAGAGGGGGCTCGTTCCCTTGGCCAATGGAGCAGAAAGGATGTGCGGACATGTTCACCTGCATTCTTTGTCGCTGCACAAAGGCCTGTTGCTAAATAAAGCTCAGAGCAAGGTGTTTCCTCCAAAGGGGCTGGACGTTGTCGTTACGGCCAGATTCAATCACAATGCTTCCTGAGCCTGGCATGGGGACTGCCAGGCTGGCACTGCCTGCTCACCCATGAAGGAAGGGCCCTTGGGGAGCTGAGAACTCCTGTCACGTCCCATCCCACGTCTCTGCAGCACTCATGTCTCCCTCCATCTGAGTCTGCCCTGCCCGAGGAAGCATCTCCAACCAGCTGTGTGCCTCTCCGCCTTGAAGGCAAATGGTCCCAGGCCTCAGACCCAGCCAACCCCTTCCCACCCCCAACTCAAGCCAGACTCCCAATGGCTGCAGTGTTTCCTGTACAGATGCTTCCAGATTCTCTCCCTCCTAGGCTGGGAAACTTACTGCCTTCTGGCTGGCTGCACATGCGTGAGCCCAGCGGGAGAGGCCAATCAGCTTTCCTCAGCTCATCAGAGTCACGCCTCCAGGGCAGCTGACGGGTCAGCCTGTGATCTGGGGTGAGCCGAGTCTCCCCCATGTCTGGTTCCTGCAGACCCAAGGTGCAAGCAGATGAGACCTGGCGAGATGAGCCCTCTGCACAGACATCTGGGCAGGTGGGTGGGAGGCCCCCCCACCGTGGGGCAAGGCTAGTTTTAAAGCCCCTGGCTCCGATCTCCCCCAAGCAGTCGCACATACTCAGAGACCCACAATGAGGGGCCGAAGGCCCATTTTCCGACTCACTGATGCACCTGGGGGCGGCATCCGGACGTGGCTCAAAGTGTGTCTGTGGAAATAAGTCCTGCTTCACTGAAGGTTTTCACCTCTGGAACCTGCGGTTCTTTCCTATTTCAGAAAATCACCTTTTCCCAGGAGTTTAGTAACGTCTGGCTGACCCCAGCACCCCAGGGTGTGACAAGTCTAGGCAAACCCTGTGTTGTCAGCAGCCTGAAGCATTTCCTGATGAGCCCCAGAAATCAGGGTGGAATGGGGGGCACCACAGGTCACCAGGACAGTAGGGCAGGAGCGCTGTCTGGGGAGGCAGGGCTGTGCTTGAGGGGAGCAGTCTGTTGGGGACAGATATGTCCATCAGCGCCAGGGACTGCAGGAACCAGGGCTCCCCTCCCCTGCCCCCGTGGAGGGGCCTGTGCTGTGTCACAGTGTGGACTTTCAGCTGGCCCATCACCCTGTAGGTGTCAGGCCCTGGACCCCTGGACAGGGAGCCCGCAGTGGCCCTTTCCCATGGCAGGAGAGTGCCCACCACATGCCCCGAGCACCCTGGTCTCGTCTCAGTTGTAGCTGCAAGGACTGCAGCATAGAGAAAGCCAGGGTCCCGCCAAACGTCGGAGGTCGTCCCAGCCAGGGCGTCTGCAGGGGGGAGCCGGCTTGCCACATTGTGTTCAGAGTTCTCCGGGTGGCACAGCCAGCTTGGCCCACACTGGGGTGCACCTGACGCGGCCATTACTGGAACAAGCGGCACGTGTCCCCAGCTCCAGCTCGCCAGGCATGTTGCCTGAAATCAGAGCTGCTTACAATGAGGTGCTTCTTTTTTTTGGTTTTTTTTTGGAAAAACACTGACATTTCCTAAAATAGTGGTCTTTATTCAATTGGTGGTAAGTTTGGGAACTGAACTGGTAAACACGATTTGTGCCCACTGGGTGGCAGTTTGGGACAGAGCTGTGTGTGAACAAGTGCATGTGCTGGGGGCAGTCCTTTTCCACAGTTTCTTGGTCACGGGCACCCCGTGGGACAGGGGACAGTGAGGTTGTCGTACTCAGGCTGGCTGGGGACCGCACACACCGCTCTTCCAATCCGAGTTTATTTTAATTTCCTTTCCTTTGAAAAGCAGTGTTCTTCATTCATTTATCCACCTTTGGCCGCAAGATATGAGTCACAGATGAAAGCTGCATTGTAAAAAGAGGGCGAGAAAACCAAGCATTTCCTGTCTTTGAGGCAAAGCAGGAGACAGTGTAAAAACAGCTAAAATGGCATGGAATGAAGCTAGCTAGCTTCTCCCGAGAGACTCCACGTCGGAAGTGAATCAGCACGGAAATAACCAGAAAGTTTTTGGGAGAGAGTTGGGAGGGTGGGTGGGAAGAAGGGGTATTGTTCCAGCAGACTCTGACACCCACTTTTTTCCTTTTTCGTTGCTTTGGGAGGTTTGCCGCATGATGAAAGCGACTGACCGGCTACGTCGTTCTGATTGTCACGCCGGCCTTCACATCCCGTCCTCCTCGTGGCTGCAGATGGACTCCAGCTGGCTCAGCTGACCGTGCTGACAAATGATCAGGAGAAGATGGCAGTGCCACCTCCATGTCCTTGAAGTGTCTCCCTGGGAACCTGTTGAGTCCCCATGAAACAAGACTCCGTTCTGAAACTATGGAATGCGGTCAGGGAAGCTGCACGACGCGGACACCTCTCTTTAAGAAGCCATCTTATTAGCTAAGTGGGCGACTCTGGCCCGATGGATCGTCTCCCAAGCCTCCTGTAAATCTCACTTGCTGTGCAGGAGCTGTTGGTCCCGCTAGTGATTTACGTGTCTCCAGGAGCATTCGTAGGTGACATCACAGGAAAGAAGTGACAAATTGCCTACCTTGGTATGAAACGGCTTCAGAAACATCTCTCTTCCTTCAAAGCCTTATGCGCTGGTGTCTGGTGCTCAAAGATGCCGTCCTGGGAGAGCCGCTTGGCCGGGAGGGCAGCTGGCTTGCGCATTTTCCTTGTGGACTTGCCCGTTTCCAGGGCGAGTTGGATTTACTGGTAAAAGTCCCACAAGGGCCATGGCTGGGTTGCTGTCCAAAGGCCTTTGGTTTCAGAGCCTGTGGTGTTTGCTCTGACACGACCACATCTCCAGGTCTGTGACACCCGCTGGAAGTCCTATAATTCAATTCAGTTCTGACTCCATCTACCTTGAGTCAGTCTGAGATCCCACACGTTAAAGGGCTCAGTCCCACAAGACCGCTTCCACCTTGGACGCCAGTCCCAAACCCAGGACCACCCATACTTCTGACCAACTGGCTGTAAGTCAGGGGCTCCCGTGACGCCCCTCGTCAGGCTTGATAATGTACTACGATGACTAACAAGACTCGGAAAATGCTTTCCTTACGTTTGCCAGTTCATTCAAACAACACAACTCAGGGAGAGCCAGAGGGATGAGATGGTGGATGAAAAAGGGGTTCCAAGGAAAGTGACCTCACGGAGTGATCTGATCACTAATTCCTAACTGGGCAGGTCACGGTGGGTAGCCCCGCTGCAGGCATATAACGTTTTTAGTAAATGGTTTGACTTTGCCTTAAGCCAGCCCTGCCCATTGTTTCTGTGCACCTTGGTTAACATACCTTTGAAATAAGCGTAACTGCCCTCAAGAGAGCACACAGTCTTAATTAACTATCTCATAACCTATTCCTTGCCTGACTTCTTCCCACCTCCATGTAATCGTACATTCCCTCCTTCATTTCAAATGCATAAAACAAGCTGCAAAACTGTCATTCTCGAGAGCACTGGAGATCTTGTTTCCCGGCAACTGTCATCAGTTTGGGCTCAAATAAACTCTTATAAAAATTTATAGGTTTGGACGGTTCTTACACGGATGCATGGGGCTTCCAGGCTCCCCCTGGTGTGCCACCCTCCCAGCGACTCCCCGTGTTCAGCAAGCTGGAAACTCATTCAGACTCCCCTTCAAGGCCTTTTGTCTCCAGTGCCCCCTCCCCCTCTGGGCTCAGAGGCTGGGGCTGAAGGTTCTAACCCTCTAGTCACTTGATCTTCCTGGCAACCAGCCCCGTCCTGAGGCTTTTGGGGGTGCTCACCTCAGTCCTCTCATTAGCAGAGTCAGAGGAGCTGCTCACAAATAACAACAGACGCTCCCATCACTCAGGAAATTCCAAGAAGGTTAGGAGCTCTGTGCCAGGGCCCGGGACAAAGACCAATATAGTTTTGTGTTGAGCCACAGAGCTGCCCTGGCAAAGAGAGAGTGGGTAGAAGAAGAAGGGTGCAAGGCTGAGGAGGGAGACGAGTAGCCTTCTGCCCTTCGTGCCCAGACTTCCCTGTCCCCTGTCCCTAGGCACCTCTACCTGTCTCCTGCAGACTTCCTGCTCCTCACTTCGCCCAGAAGTGAGAACTGCTCTGGATGCCGTGACTCCTTCCCTGGGAGTTAGCGAGGGGTGTTGCAGGAAGGACTGGGTGGTTGGCATGTTTGGGGCTCTAGAGTAAACAAAAGTGAGCATGACCGCAGGGATTCTCAGAGGCCAACGCACTTGGGGAACCTCCATGAGCAGAATGCAATAATACGTCTTTGTCCAGCTCATCTCACCACGGTTCATGTTTGTTATGGTTGACCTGTGTCCTCCAAAAATATGTGTAAGTCTTAACCCCTGGTACCTGTGACCCTATTTATTTGGAAATAGGCTCTCTGCAGATGTAATCAAGTAAAGATGAGGTCATTAGGGTGGGTCTGTTGACCCAAGAAACACAGGGAGCACAGCATGTGACAAGAGAGGCAGAGCTTGGAGTCATGCAGCCACGAGCCAAGTGTTAGTGGCTGGACGAGGCCAGGAAGAAATCTCTGGCCTCTGGAAGAATCACAGACCCACTGACCTTCATTTCGGACCCACGGTCTCCTGACTTGTCAGAACATACATTTCCGCTCTTTTGAGCCCCTCAGTTTGTGGTGCTTTGTGATGGCAGCCTGAAGAATCTTACACAATTCAGAGAAGAATGCTTGCTTCTTTGCCTCTATCGTTTCTCCCCCATCTTCTACCAATTGTTCACTCAGGCTGACAACCTCTGAGGCAATCAACATTTTTCCTTCCTTTCCCCCCATCCTCCGGCTCTGGCTCAACAGGCAGGACCTGGAAAGGGAAATACCTGGGAAGCTGTCCCGTCCCCTCTGTGCATGTCCTCTGTTGCCTGGCCAAGCCCGTCCTCTCACCCAAAGAACAAGCCCCGACCAGCCCCCCTTCCCCCCCTCCGGCACTCTCTCTCAGCAGCTGAATGAACAGCCTACACACCAAGCTGCCTGTGTCTGGCTCTCAGCTCCCTTCCCCTGACTTATGACGCTCCGGCCACACTAGCTCTCTTTCTTTTTCATGTTCCATCTTTGAAAACACCTTTCAAAAGACGGATAGTTCTACACAGATTAGAATGAAATGAGGAGGCCCTTGGCTCCTGCTCCCCCCTCGTCGCCCTCTGCCCCGTCAACCCCCTTCAGCTCTTTACATTCTTGTTTCTACTCTGACCCTGGTATTTGTAAATAAATGCTTATCCGGCGTTTTTCTTTTTAATTTTCAGTTGCTTCTCCATGGATTCCCCACTGAGAGGATGAGGAGTTTACTCTCTAAGCTTTGCTCCTGCACCCCGCTAAACAACAGAAAACAGACACACAGCTCCCACCTCCACCCTCCCGATAGCATAATTTGTGGTGAGATCAATATTCAGCATTTACATAATTACGTAATTATTATTCACAGCTGAGCCACAAAGCAGTTCTGTGATTGCATTTCCCTTCCTGATCACCTTTGTGTTTTCCCTAGGATGAATAACTACCAGTATTTTAATTTGCTGGGGTTGCCTGCACCTCTCACTAATGTGTCCCCAAACTGTCAACCAGAGTTACAAAACTACTTGCATTTTGGCCAAAAATTTCAGGTAAGCTAACAGTTCCGTTTTTATACTTTTCCGGGCACTGTCATTTCTGGAATCATCTCCCTCCTTTTCCACAATGACCAATGGCTCTCTGGACCTGCTGCACAGATTTTTTCTCCCCTGGAAATTCCCTTTGCTGCCACCCTGTGATGCCATCACCTCTCCAGGAGCCCATGTCATCTCTCTTATGATTCACTCCTGATTTTGATGGAGCTCATCATCTATTCTTTATGAAAAGGGGGGAGTGGGAGCTAAATTTTTTTGAGAACTTTCAAGTCTGAAATGTCTATGTGCCACCATCGCACTTGATTCCTAGTTTAGCTGGGTATAGACAGTTAGGCTGAAGACTTTTCTTTTAAGCTTCAAAGGTGTTCTTCCAAAATCTTATGAGAGATCAAATGCCACTTATATTCCTGGTGTTTAGGTAACTGGTTTTTGTCTTCTGGAAGCTTTTAGTATCGTCTTGTAATCCTCAGTGTCCTGAAATGGTATCAACACATGCCTGGGGTAGGTCTCTTTCATTATTTTGCTGGATATGCATGCAATAGACCCTTTCAGATTAGAACATCGAGTCCTTCCTTCCTGGACTTTCCCTCTATTTTTTGTGTTCCCTTTCTGTAATTTTGTCAATAAGACATTAGGCCTCCCAGATTTGTCCTCTAATTTTCTTCTCTGTGCTGTTTTCTAATTGTTTATATATTGCTGCTCTATTTCTAGGAAATTTCCTCAGCTTCATTTTCCTCTCCTTCTACTCGAATTTTAATTTCTGCTAGCATATTTTTACTTTCTGAAAGTTTTTCCTTCTTCTCTGAATGAGTTCCTTTTTTAAAAGGAACATTCTGTTCTTTCTTCAAGGATTCCGTATATCTGGGTTATCATCAATTTTACATATGCGAAGCTCTCTCTTGCTTCTTGCATTATTTCTGTCTCCTTTGAGTTTTTCCCTTGTGTGTGCTTGTTCTGGTCTCTTGACTTCTTTGTTGCAGGCTTTCCTAAAATATTTGTGTGGTTATATTTAAAGATGAGGTGCAAAAGAAAAATAAGAAGGAAAATAGAAAGACCCCTCACCTGCCTGGAAGATCTGTGTGCATGGAGTGTCCTGTTCCAGGGAGGGTCCTTGTACTGATAAGGCAGCCTTCCCGGGAAAGGACCTGATGTTTGGGGCTGTGGGCTCGAGCTCTAAAATTCCGCGAGCTGAGAAAGGGGTGGTGTGAGCCCTCCCATTTCAGCATGTCAACTTCAACTGTTTTGAGATCGGTGTCTTATCCTTGTTCTCATATGTGCAGACTTCTCCACACCATCGATCTCCATTTTTTACTATGATGGGAGAAAGGCTGTCCTTTGCCTGAATGGGGTCAAACTACTTCTGTGCAAACCTATCTCCCGTCTTCAGCTCTATTTTCTTTTTTCACCCCTCCTTTAGAATCACCTGCTCCATGCCAGCCTGGAGCATTTCTGGGGGTTTATGATATAAATTGGTGCACACTCTCTTCCCCAGAAGGCTTAGATTTCTGCTTGCTCATTCGGCTGTGTCCATGCTCACTTGATCATCTGCTCTTCTGATTCCCAAAATGCTGTCAACTCATTTCTCCATCTTATCCTCACTGGATTTCGTTATCCTTGTGTGTTCATGCTCCTTTTATTCATCTGTTGTTATTTTGGTGGGATTTCGGTAGGAAGCAGAGATAACTATGTCTGTTAAATCCATCGCATGTAACTGGGCTCACCACACTGGCTTTCTGTGACTCTGTACAAATTCTGTTCAACTTCAAGACCCTGTCACAGGTGGTCGCCTCAGCTGGCAACACTCAGACCCGCACTCTTTTATCCATCCTTCAGCTCAGTTGTGACTCCGTGGAGAAGACCATGCATCCCCCTTTTTAAAAGGTGGCTGTTAGGATTTCAGCTTCTGGGATGGCAGCGTGCGGAGTCCATGGACCTGCTCTTTAATGAAACGAGCAAAACGAGTGAAAACGAAAAACAAGTAGCTGTTTAAGGTCTCTGGAGATCATCCTGAGGGCACACAACAAATGAAGGAATGTTTGTTCAAGAAGGTCTACTAACACTTGGTGAGACCGTGAATCTGCAGCTTGAGTCCTGCTGCCACCCTGTGAATGCCATCACCTCTCCAGGAGCCCATGTCATCTCCATTTTTGGAGGGGACCCACTCCCTCCCCTGCCTCTCCACCAACTCCCATGACAAAGGCTCCTCTCTGCATGAGTATGACCAAGAAGATGGGGTTTCCACTTCCCTTAGCTCCCTGTCAAGGGACATCAGGTGGCATCTCAGCAGGAGGGGCAGGCTGCCAGCGTTTCTCATCCTCCCCAGCTCCAGCTGGAAAAAGCTAAATTCCTAGGGAGTGACACGGAGGGGTCAGCGGTTCTTCCTCCAGCAGCCCTCCCTCACAGGTGGGGACCTTACTCCAGGCCTGGCAGGCTGAGAATGCTGGTGCCTTGGCCATCCTCACCCAGCTTGCTCCTCGGGCAGAGAGTCTGCACCCGGAGAGGCGACAAAGGCTTATACACGCAACAACAGAAGAAATAGATAAGTTGAAAAATCACCAAAATGGAAAACTTTCGTGTTTCAAGTGCACCATCCAGAAAGCGGAAAGACAGCCACAGAACAGGAGGAAGTTTTTGCACGTCCTATCTTTGATAAAGGACTTGTACGTAACTATATAGAGGACTCAACAACTCAGTAATAAAAGACATAACCCAGTTCAAAATGACTAAAGGATCTGAGTAAATATTTCTCCAAAGAAGACACACAAATGACTCTTAATATCATTAGTCATTAGGGACACGCACATCAGAACCACACAGATACCACTGCACGCACACGAGGATGGCTACAGGCAAAAAGGCAGACAGTAACAGGAATCGGCGAGGGTGTGGAGCAGTTGTCACGCTCAGGCACTGCTAGTGGCCGTGTAAAATGCTGCAGCACTGGCAGTTCCTCCGACGCTTAAACGTGGACGCACCGTATGGCCCAGTGGTTCCACTCCTATGTGTACACCCAGGAGAAATGAAAACACACGTCCACACCAAATCTTGCGCTTCAATATCCATCATATTCATAACAGCCACGATGTGCAAACATCCCAATTATCCACCAACTGACCAAAGGACGTGTAAAATGAACTACATCTAGACCATGGACTATTACTCACCAAGAAACAGAAAAGAAGTATTGGCACACACGACAGCATGGGTGAACCTTGAACACATGCGGAGTGAAAGAAGCCAGTCACGCAAGGTCACATTTTGTAGGATTCCGTTTATACAAAATGTCCATAAAAGGCAAACCCATCGAGAAAGAAGTAGATTAGTGATTGCCAGGGGCCGGGGGGTGAATTGGGGAAGATGGGGAGTGGCTGCTAATGGGTAAGGGCTGATTTCGGAGGAGATGGAAGTGCCGTAAAATTGAGGTGCATTGTATGATGTATGAATTGTATCTTAATAAAGCTATGTTATTTAAAAAAGTGATTGTCTACTTTCGTCCAGTTCTTTCTGTCTCTGAACCTGTGCTTTTATTTCTGGTAGAACTTTTCATGACACCTG
Organism: Rhinolophus hipposideros; assembly: GCF_964194185.1. Lineage (NCBI taxonomy): Eukaryota > Metazoa > Chordata > Mammalia > Chiroptera > Rhinolophidae > Rhinolophus > Rhinolophus hipposideros. The sequence goes on from NC_138054.1 coordinate 92,548,168, forward strand.
ATTTCCTGAGCTGTGTCTGCTTGTCTAGGTCTATTGCCTAGACTGGCAGCTTCCTAGAAGTACTGGCTATCTGTGCTGACGCGTGTCGTATCCCCAGTGCTTAAGACAGTGCAGGTCTAACAAATATTCATTCAACCAGTAAATACCTTCCTTTTTGCAGAGTATTCCATAGGTCCAGTGTTCCAAGTAGAACCTTTTGGAAAACATTTTTGACTGGGTGTGGCTTTGCCCCAGCCCTCAGGGACACGTGGTGAAGGGGGGCCAGGGGGTTACTGCCAGAGGGTGGGGGCCAGTGAATGCTGCCATACATCCTACAGAGCACAGAACAGTCCCCACCACAGAGAACCATCAGGCCTCAATGGCCAATCGTGCTGCTGTTGAACCACTGCAGTAGAGAATGAAGATTAACGGGGTTTCCAAAGGCATATGTTATGGGCTGAATTCTGTCCCATCTACTCCCTCTACCCCCAAACTCATGTCTTGAAGTTCTAACTCCCAGGACCTCAGGGTGTGACTGTATTTGGAGGTAGGGTCTTTAAAGAGGTGAATAAGGTAAAATGAGGTTATTGGGTTGGGCTCTAGTCTAATATGACTGGTGTCCTTGGAAAAAGAGATTAGGACACAGACACACACAGAGGGACGACCGTGTGAGGACACAGGGAGAGAGGCCTGGGGAGAAACTCACCCTGCGGACAGCTTGATCTCAGACCTCCAGCCTCTAGATGTGGGAGAAGAGATTTCTGTTGTTTAAGCTGCCCCGTGTGTGGTATCTTGTTATGGCAGCCTGCGATGACTAAGACACCCGGATTGATTGGAAAGGTGACAGAGATGGGCCGTTTCCTTGCACTGGGTAATGGAGCCCATGGTCCCCTTCCTCAGACTCGGTGTTTCCCGCCCCGTGTCCTGACATGACTCCCCTCAGCCACATGGGAACGCTCACTGCTGCAGCTCACCCATTGATTGATGTTATTTGTAATTGGATCCATGTTGTTTTGGAAGCAAAACACGGGTAACAAACGCTCCAGCAAGATGCCTCCTCTGCTGAATTTCTGTATGTTCTCTTTTGGTTCAGGGATGCTGATTTGAGGTCTGGAGCAAGCTTTCTGGGGATTCACAGTTTGTGGCACAGCACTGCTTCTCAGATTCGTGGGGCAGGAGAGTGTCTGAGAGGTTTGAATTCCGTGAGCCTTTTATAATGACGTGTTTCCAGTTCATCGTAACCTAGGGCAGCAGTGAGCAACATCTGCATCCTGGGGGTCGCTGCCTTAGACCACGGGTGCAGGGGCTTTTCCTTCGCATTTGTTTTCCATCCTGTTGGTGCCCAGCCAAGGTGACCCTACTTCACTGTGGGCCCAGGAAGAACGAGGAAGAGAGGAAAACAAGGGGGGCGGGGGTGTGGTGTGCCCCAGTGTCCCGTGGACTGAAAATTGTTGCCCCAATACCCAGCACAGGGACCCCAGAGCCAAACCCCTACTGTCTGGATCTGCCTGGGGCAACCAAGCGAGAGCCAGCGTTCCATGAAGTTTAGTTAAACAGTATTTGCCGATTTTATTTCAGCAGTAAATTTTGTGTTGCTCTGTTTAAATGGATTGGTCCATAAAAATAATGGCTTAATGGTTAAAAATAAGTTCGTTGTTAAAAAAGAACGTGAAAGACAATGATAAAGATGAGTTAATTAGTGGTCCTTCATACTCCACACCAAAGTCATCCCATGGGGATTCGTCAAACTAGAGCACAGGAACACATGGCCCTGTCCCAGTCACCTTAGCGATAGGTAGTTGGAATTCACTGGCTTTGTGGTTTTGTTGGTATTTGAATTGTGAATTTATTTTGTTTCTATACTTGCATAAGAGCTGTCCGCACAAGCACTTTATACCTAGCTTTATTTCCCTGCTTATTTAAATAACATCATTATGAAAATAATGAGGTAAATTGATCAAGCTGTTTGAACAATATAATATTCTGGCGTCTAAATTGAATACCAAAATAAATAAACAAATGTGTGTAAATGAAAAATTATGTATATGTGTGTGTGTGTGTGTGTGTGTATTACCATGTATTATTTCCACCTATATATATATTTATGTGATATGTGTGTATATATACACATGATGAATGTGGTATATATTTAAGACATCTGCACATTACTTAATTTTGACCAAGTGGTCAGGAACATAAATTTGGAATAAGACAGACCTGGATTCTACTGTTCCCTGCATCACTTAATTAGTTTATTGGACACCTCTGGGCCTCAGTTTCCTCAGATATAAAATAGAAATAGAATTCTACCGCCGCACCGCTGGGTAGCACAAAATAGAAATAGAAATAATGGAATAGAATAGAATGAAGTAAACTCTCAACCTAGATTCGCTCTGTGTTTGTCCTGAGTTTGCCTCTGCAAACCCGGTTGCCTGGATGCCCCTGGGGCAGCTGCCCTGGAACCGATGGATGGGCAGTGAGCTCCATGGCAGGTGGCGGGGGTGGAGGCTTCTCTGAAGCTCAGGCTGGTCCTCGCATGAAGATGTTGGGTGCTGACTGTCCCCAAGGCTGTTATGCACTCTGGAGGCCCAGAAGAGGCAGCCTGAAGTGGGCACGGTGGCTGCCTGGGGTGTTCCAAGGCCACCACCAGTGGGGCGGGAGGATGTCTATGGAAGAAGTATGCCCCCGCCCTCGGGCTCTGGGACCCCTCGGATTCCTTCACCAGCTCGGATGTTCCTCCTGGGGAGACCGACGGCTGTAGAGAAAAGTGCTCGCAGATCACAGTCTTGCTTTCACCCACCTGCATCACTTCCTAGCTGGGGGCTCTTGAACAAACACCCTAAACACTGATGTCAGACCCCCCATCTGTGGGGTTAAAGACGCCCCCATTGCAGTGCGGGGGGCGTCATGGAGCCATTGCTGAGTGTCAGTGCGCTGGCTGGCATCGCTCACTCGGCCCCGTCCCCCCTCGCAGCCTTGGTTCTCTCTGTTGTCCCCTAGAATCCTAGATCTGACTCAGCCCTGGGGGGAAACCTCTCTTTCCTCTCACTCCCTTCCTTTGGGTCATCCAAACCCTTGGAGAAGCTCCTGGGAGAGTGGACTCTCGTGTCCCCAAACCACAGAGCCAGAGAGACTCCAGGCCAGTGGAAGCCATGGCCAGCCCACCGGTCCCTGGAGGAGCGAGGTCCTGTGTGCTTTCAGCTAATCTGGTTAGATGTGCCCTTGGACCCCATACGGAAGACAAACCAGCACAAGACCTGGGCACACGTGCCTTGCCCGAGGCTCCTATGCTGTCCGGTCGTCACGTGGAGTTGGGTCCCATGGAGCACGTGCTGCGTGCCAGGCAGTGTGATGACAAAGGCCTGGGCCATCCGTCCCCCCACAGGACCTCCTGCTTTCACTGGCCCACGTTCCTGACTTAAGACAGTGCCCACATGTGCCCCTGAGCCCCTCCTTTTCTTGTTTAGTGGGACCTCATTCTTCCCTTTCCTTCTACCTGGAAGGCGTGGGATCGAGGCCACTGGATGACTGATCGCCTATGAGCTGCCGGTCCGGGACACGCTCTTCTTGGCACACGTGGCGTCCCGGGTGGGAAGCTTCCCCTGCAGGACATCTCACTCTGACACACCAGCTAGTGTGTGCCAGGGAGCAGGACTCACGTTCACATCAGCTGGAGCAATCAGGAGTAGAGTGAGTGGGGACAGCCTGGCCCGACATTCCGAAGCCAAGAGAAAAGATGGCGGGCAGAGCCACGCTGCCCCACCAGCACTGGACTGCTTTTCGTAACAATGGCATACATCCTTGCATTTCCAAGTCCCTTGGCACACACAATACAAAACGCGAATCTGTGTGGCCCATCGCAGGGCTGTGCCTGGGTAAAGCCTCCTTTCATTCCATCCTCACCATGTCCGGGCCTGTGGGACTGTGTGGCCGCTCTCCGACTCTGGGCGGCGAAGCTGACCCCTCTCTCCCGTGATAAACACGTCCACTCACTGCCTTTTCTCAACTGAGATGATTTGTACAGCAATTTTTGTCTTCTGAGAAAACGCCAGGGGGAGAAAGAAGAGGTACAGAATGGGAGTGCTCGGTAATTAATTTGAATGGGGAAGCCGAGTTACATTGGGCGCTAATTGGATTTTAACCCCTTGGGAGTTGTTTTAAATGCAGATACTAATGTTCTAGCTATCTTCCCTTGCAATGTATCCCCCTCTCAGATCTGGCGGGGCGGGGGGCGGTGGGGAGGTTGAAATCCAGGGAGAAATCTTCCTAAGTCTGGAGAGCCAAGCCCAGCAGAGCAGAGGCTGACGCCTGAGCCATTTGTCCCACCAGGTGGGCACTGAGGAGCAATGGCCGTTCTAACTGCCCAGGAGGGCTGCGTACCCATCCCCTCATTTCCCAATATTGCTGTTTGTCTAGTGTTGTGTGAGTTTTCCAGAAGGATTGGGGCATTGCCTTGGTCCTGTTCTAGCTTGCCTGACTGCTGAGCTTGGGCTAGGGTGGGGCATGGACGGCCAGCCTTCTGGCCCCTTCAGGTCAGCCTGGCCCCCCGGGGCTCCTGTCTCCAGATGGTAAGCACACTAGTCCAGTCCAGGTTCCGATTTCAGGAGCAGCTCAGACAGCAACGGCAAGGGTCCCGTCTGCCTAACTCGCTGTGCTGCCCACGGGTGCAAGGGAAGCCCAGGTTGGGGGCTGGGCTGTGTCTGTCACAGCCTGTCCCGTCTGGACTTGGCGGAGTCTCAGAAATGGCCCCGAGTTGTGAAGAGCAGCGGTCTGGGGCGGTGTCCAGTAGCTCCAAAGGCACTAGGATTTTCCTCATTCTCATGTGTCAAAATCAGTGTGCATAGTGCCGTCTCTTAGAGGAGGATTGGTATCTGCGATTTCAAAACAAATGTGAACAAGAGCCCTTACATGGTTGGGCTGGGACAGGTGCAGTAGACGGGTCGGCTTGAGAGCTAACGACGGGGGCCACCTTTCCCTACTTCGGCTTCTTCTTGATGGACAGCAGGGCCTGGACCTCCAGTTTCTCCTCTTCCAGAGGATTGTCCCAGAATGTTCCCACCCAGAACATTCTGTCTTCTTCTGGACTTCCATTACCTTGCAGCTGGTACAATGCTATTTAAGGTCTAGTTGTTCCCTCCACAGGTTTTGCTGGTAAGTCACACATCTTCATGTGACTAGTGTTGGCCATTTGCCTTCCAGCTCTGGTCCTCTGCTGCCCTTCCCTACATCCCCTTTGTGTCTGGGGAGCTGCTTCCCGCAGCCCATATGCTCCACGCTTTCTACATCTGGCTGCCAACTGTCTACTGGGAGGCGCTGGTGGGAGCTTGGAAGGTGGGAACAACAGAGAATCCAGGGTACTTCTCCCCTGCTCTCTCTACTCATCCAAAGATCCATTTGATTTTCACTTTTCCATTTAGATTTCAGGATTTGCATTTTCCTCTTACGCAGGGGGAGAGAAAAGTGTGTAGTTTTAGGCATATTCTGTTCGTGAGCCTCTGGGAGAAGGGAGAGCTGCCCACAAGCCAGTAATTTTGGCAAACCTGCCGGTGGCACCATGGCATCACGGTGTGGGGTACTCCATGTGTGCTCAGGGGAAGTGCCACCACCTGCAGGTTTCCCCACGTCTTTCCTAACTGCCCACTACTGGACCTTCGTTCCTGCTCAGTGGCGCCATCGTAGCTGTGGGTGGGCCAGAGGTTCCATCTGGGGCCCTCCAGCTTTGGACCCAGGCACGGACCACACACAGCATTTTTCAGATGGTTTTACTTGCTGTACAGAGGCCTAGGCCCTGGAAGGGCGGGATGACCTGGTGCCCAGATGACACAGGATTGTAACGAGAGGTGTGACCGAGAACTACAGTGGAAAAGGGTCTGAGTATCTGTCAGGAGGCCCTCATCCGGGGACGTGGCAGTCCAGCTGCATGGACTCGATCGACTCTGGATCTCATGCTTGTTCACGCCCTGCACACACAGAGCCTTCTCATGTCATCACGTCACAGACAGGGGGAAAGTATTTGTTCCACAGCCAAGGCTTGTTCTGGTCAGTAACTTTGATCTGACCTTTGAGGGCTTCTTGTAGAACAGACCAGGAGGTCGGGGTCCCCCTGCCACTCAGGAGTCCAAAGGGACCCAAGTTGCAACTGACACGTGTGCTCTCTGCACCCCTCCCCTGTGAAGGGACAGCAGCAGGCCACCTGGCTCCGGGCTGGCGGGCTGCTGTTGGTGCTGGGCTGGTCATTGTCTGTCCCCAAGCCTCAGCCGCACACCCATATGGTGAATAGATTGGACCGTCCCATCTCTAAGGACCCCTTTCACCCTAGTAACTTAGAGCTGATGGCAAAGAAAATAAAGAAAATTTAGAAAACAGACCTAGGTCCCAAAAAGATCACCCATAATCCCCAAACCCAGCAATGAGCACTTGAGCATTGTTCCCTCCATCAGTTTTTAATGTGCTTATGTTTATAACATCTACTTATATAAAATCGGAGGTTTCTTTCTCTTCAGCTGACTATTTGACTGTTGTTTTTAACCAAGCATTAAATACAAGGCTCGTTTGCCTGAGACACACATTTGTTACCACGGGGCAGAAGAATCCTTCTGGTTTTCCATGTACTAAGAGTTTCATCAGGAATGAGTTGGATTTTATCGAGTTGTTTTCAGCAGCTATGAAAAGGAAAAGACAGTTTTTTAAACAGTTTGACCTGCTGATGGGATGTTTGTTGTTAGAAGTCCGGCCGTCGCTTGAAGCCACTCTACAACTCCTCGTCGGGTCGAGGCAGTCGAAGCCGTTGTAATTCGCTCAATAAATGTTTGCTGAGTGAATGGATATTGACTGGAGGAAGGGTTTTGAGTAACAGAAAGGAGGTGACCTTTGTCCTTTGCTCTTTCCAGAAGTTAAAGTCCTCTCAGCACGAAGACTGGTGGAAAGCAGTTTGTGAGCAGTGATACAGAGTGAGTCCAAACACAAGAAAGGGACGCCGTTCCTCCCTCCGTGGTGGAACCCGCCACATTGGTGAATTACTCCAGAATGTTCCTGAGTCTTTCCCAACACCAGTCCCCGGGAGGCCGAGAAAATGGGAATTTCGGTCCCTCTGCTGTCACCAGAGCAGGGTGAATGAGAAGGCACTGTGGGTGCGTGTCAAGCCTAGAGCTTCTTATGGTGTCTGCCACCCAAGAAGCAAGGGACATCCTGGAGAGGAAAGGAAGTGGCAGCAGATGCCCACCACTAAGTGTGTGAGGAGCCTGCTGGGGACCGAGGGACTTCCTGTGATAGAGTGGGGACAGCCCTTCAGTGGAAGGAAGGTCAGTGGTGGGCACCAGGCAATGGGTGGCCTCTCAGAGGCCACAACCAGGTTTTGGAGAGCCAGTTGGAGAGACAACTTATGATGCCTGCCCGTCAGTCCCTGCCTCCACGTGGGGATGGGAACCTAGGGAAGGGCCAGGAGTTGGTGGAAGTCCACAGCTTGCAACGATAAGACCCCCTTCTCAGTGCTGCTGTCACAGGCCTGTGACAGACCTCCTGGGATCTGTCCCCCCACCAGACAGGGGGACACATGCTGCTTGTGCTTCTATCCCCAGGTCCAAGCATGGGGTCAGGAGAGTGTGGACACTCAGCAAACATTGAGGAATGAATGAATGAGCCAATGAATGAACCAAGAGTGGACACAGGAGATGGCCACTAGCCCCACGCAACCCCGGATCACGTTTCGTTCTCAGCTCCAGCTTTCGTCCCTGGAAAGTGCTTGGAGACCACTTTTGGGGAGAATGAATGCATGTGGGGCACACTGGCCAGTGCTAGAGGGAGGTGGCAGTGACACCTCTGGGGGGTGACAGTGGGGAAAGAGGGTATGTATGGGGAACAGTGTGGGTGGGTGGGGGGGTTGGCAGGCCATCACGGGAGGGTACAAAACATGCACTTTCTCTAGTGACAGAGTAGCAGTGAAGACTGCAGTCTCCAGAGTGACGGAGATGAGTCTCCATCCGTCACTGGCAGTGAGCCCTGTGTGGTGGCACTTAGCCTCTGAGCCCACAACTCCCCGCCAGTGAGACACAGAAGCAAACATGTCGCCCTGCAGACTAAGTAAGCGATGCTGTCAGAAGCCCAGTACCTGCCACAGCACCAGGTCCAGAAACAGCATCATCTGACACGAATGTGGTTTCTTTATTTTTTTCCTTCCCAAAACGCTCTTTTTGACAATTCCAGCCTGTTTTATTCCCTGGGCGCCTGGGACCAGCTGGAGGTGGCGAAAAGCCCCCAGGGAAAGGCTGGGCTCAGCAAGGCAGGTGGCAGGGAGAGGCTCTGCCTTCTCCAAACTGACAGACTCCCCCTAGCTGTGTTCAGGGACGGCTTCATAAGGCTCCCTGTGGACCCAGGAGCTGTGCCCCTGCCACCCTCTGGCTGCAGTGCAGGCAGGAGCCTCAGGCTACGTCTGGCACAGCCCCTTGCCTGCCTGGTGCTGCCTTCGGGCACCTCGCTGGGGTATGACCCACAGGGCCCTGGACTCCAGGCTCAGCGTCGGGGGGGGGGTCAGCTTTTGTGCACAGCTGGTTTATCTGGATACCCAAGGGACCCCACAAAATGCTGTTTTATTTCCATGCGGGGGTCCTGCTTATCCATCCGGGGTGGGGCCTTTGTGGCACCGACCTCACCACCTGATTTAGGGTGAGAGCAAATGCCCCAGTTCTACCTGGATAGCGAAACATGGGTGGAGTGTGTAGAAATCTGTCCAGCAGAGAAAAGAATGAGCAGAGTGAGTTTCTCCCAGGTACATACCAGGTCTCTGATCTCGAGTCTCCGTAGAATCTTCTGTGTGACTCTGAGTGAGTCACTTCACCCTCCTTAGCCTCCATTCTGCCACCTGTAGTGTGTAGGGGCTGGGCTGGGCACTGCAGGGCGATCCCCAATGGGTCACGCCCTTATAGAATCCCCTCCCCTAGAGTGTGGGGAAACAGTCATGTGTCTCTAGCCAGCAGAACGTGGCAAAATGGTGGGGTCTTGCAGATGTCATTAAGGTCCCCAATCAGCTGATTTTCCAGAAAATTGTCCAAGGTGGACCTGCCCTAATCAAGCGAAAGCCCTCCAAAAGGAACTGGGGCCCCCTCTGAGGTTAGAGTCTCCTTCTGTCCTGAAGAAGCAAGTGGCACTCTGACAGGGTCCATGAGAGGGCCACATGGTAGGGGACCACGGGGGGCCTCCATGACCAAAAGGCAGCCCGCAGCCGACAGCCAGCAAGAAGATGGGCCCTCAGTCCTACAGCTGAGAGGAAATGAGTTCTGCCAACCACCTGAGGAGCTTGGAGCAGTTCCCTCCCCAGTTGCTCCTTCAGGTGAAAACACAGCCGGTATGACTCTGATTGCATCCTCTGAGACTCTGAGCAGTGGGCTCAGGTGAGCCATGCCGGGATGTCTGCCCCATAGAAACTGTGACAAAGTAAATGTGCATTGTCTGAAGGCTCTAAACTTGTCATTTGTCCTACAGCAATAGGAAACTGTTCTTCTCTAAGCCCCTGAAGAGGAGATCAGGGATAAGGTCCTCACTCTCCTGCATAAGTGAGTCTCCCGCTCCCATTCACTTGTTCAACTACAACTTGTAAAGCTCCCATCATGCCAGCTGCTGTGTGTGGCCTGAACTCCTCGTGTCCCTGTGACTTGGGCAATGCTGCTGTGAAGTAGTGGGTGATTATTTTGGAGAGGTGAACTAGGATCCCCTGAATTCATAAGCTTTCACTAACTGCTCCCAAGCCACTTCCGATGGTCACGTCCCATTTTTCAGTATCACACGTATGATACAATTATATATGTTTGTTAAGTGATTATCAAATGAGCCTCCTGAATATATCTGCCTCACGGGCACACTCTTCCATTTTGTTGTGTGCTTTTCTAAGTGTGTTGAAGTCTATTTATGATCTCAGCACCAACAGTGTATAAATTTAAGGGTGGATGGATGGGAGGATGGGAGGATGTGAGGATGGGAGGATGGATGGATGGATGGATGGATGGATGGATGGATGGATATGCATTTATAACCTGCCAGGCTCGCTTCGAGACCTAATGCAAGCATATTATTTTGAGCCTAATAAATGAAAGGCAACTTCCCCTCTGCAGAAATGCTGCCTCAGCAGTCGGGTTCAGCCAACGGTGCATTCATCTCTCTGGGGGGACAGTGCCAAGGATAATACTTTGGCAGCTTATCTCCACACAGTTACTCAGTGCAGCACTGTCAGTCAAAGGTCAGTTTATGAAGTGAACTTGGACTCCGGGCTGGGCTCAGTCTGTCCCACGTAGCAGGTCTGTCTCTCGGCTTTGACAAATGTGGATCAGTCGTTGACTTGCGTCCATCACGGTGTCTGGGCACGCAGGCTGCTCTGTTCCCATCGGCTGAGGCTGTCTGTCAGTGCATCGACTTACAGCTGATACTCTGATGCCGGAAGACTCGTCAGAGCGAAGGCCAGGGAACAGTCCTGCAGCCGACGGCTTGGTGATGGTGGATGGTGAGATGGGGGTGGGGCGGGGAGGAGGACATGGGGGCACACACGCCACAGTCCAAGAGCTAGAAAGAGCCCTCACTATTGTCTAATAAAATTTTTATTATCAAATAAAATTTGATATATGTGTGAGCATGTGTGTGTGTGCATGTATACACATATGTGTATGTGTGTTTGCACACATCTCTGCCTGTGCGTGCCTGTGTGTGCATATCCATGCGTGTGTATCACAAATCTGTGCCCTTCTGTGTGTGCAAGTATTTGTGTGTACGTATGTGTGTTTGCATGTGTGTGCTTGCACACGTGGGTGAGTATATGCATGGATGTGTGTGCGTGTATATGGCCTTACCTCTCTGTGTATATGACTATGCACATTGCATGTGAGTGTGTGTATGTGTGCACATGTGGTGTGTACATGTAGTCACATATACATGTGTGTGTGCATGTGTGGTGTGTACATGTAGTCACATATACATGTGTGTATGTGTGCACGTGTGGTGTGTACATGTAGTCACATATACGTGTGAGTATGTGTGCATGTGTGGTGTGTACATAATGTGTGCACGTGTGCATGTGAGTCCATGTGATTGGCCCTGCATGTTTGTGCATGTGTTTGACCTGGCCTCCAGTTAGACGACCGGGACTTTAAGGGAGGGATGTGTAGCTTATGCGTCTCCGAGGGTTCCATCCAAATGGCATTTCTGACCATGTAATGAGGACTTCATAAATATGATGTTTTGATGATCGCTTTTCCACCTTGTCTCTTCCAGGCTGGCAGTGTCTTGTCCTACGACAGTAAATATTTCCAGAATTGTTCACATGCTGTTTTCTGTACCCCTCCTCTAGAATGTGCCCTCCACACCAGTAGGGTCACGGCTATGTCCCCAGCGCCTGACTCTTCCTGGGCTCTCAGTGATTCAGGACCTGCGTTTCCTGACCTGCAGTCTCTACATGGGCAGGTAGTGTTGAGGGTAGTAATGGTGATGTAAGGGGTTCACAAATGTAGCTCGTAGCTGAGATGTGCAAGAACCAGGGGACCCCTTTGTAGAGCTGGTCGGGTTCCCTGACCTCTGAGCAGGGGTGAGGGAGGTAGAGAGTGTCCAAGAGCTTAGAGCCTGCTCTAATCTGATATCTGAAACACTCACACTCTTAGATTGACCTGGTGCCTGCCACCCTCCCATCCTGTCCTCTCTCCCCAGTGGCATGTGGCAGAAGGGAACAATGGCTGATAGGTGCCCAGCTGGCCCCATAGCACAGGTTTGTCTGGAAAGCTCAGGGTTCTCTTTCACTGCCCCCTTCTAGCTGCTCAGCCTCATCTGGTGCCAGGTGCCCGCACAGACCCATCTGGGTCGCTGCAGCCCCTGGCCTCTGGGCTGGTTTCCTGCTCACACTGCAGCCCTTCCCACCTCTTGTCTCCTGTGCCAGTCCCTCTGGCTCACCTTGGGTTCGGTCAGGCCCAGGTGGTGCTGATGAAGGCCTGAGAGTTAGTCTCTTTCCAGGGTCTTATATGGGGAACAGAGGCAGAGGTGAGAGCCCCTACTGCCTTATACAGTTCACCTCCCATCTCTGGGCTAGACAGAGAGAAGACCAGAACACAATTCCAACACTCTGACCACCTCTCTCTCCTTGGCTTTCTCAGCCTGTGGGCCTGTGTATTACTTACCTGTCCTTCTGTTTACTTCACCAACGTCATTTCCTCCAACAGGAGGTTTTGTTGCTTCCCTGATGCAGGGATAATTATGGGGTATCTTCTCCCCCACAGGAAAATCTCTAAGTTGGGAGCTCCAGGCTCAGCCACTGACAGGCTAACTATGGAGAATAAAAGAATTCACACTCATTCTCTTATTGGTTTTTTCTTGCCTTGCAATTAATTCCACTTTGCATGTCAAAAGCTGGATATTACCTCATTCTTTCCTTTTGCGTTCTTATGCAACCGCTCCAGGTATTTTGTCCCAAAACATGCATACTTGAGGTAGACTGGAATAAAGATCATTTACTTACAAAGACAAGAAAAACCGCATAGGAGGAATTTTCAAAATGGGATAATGACGACCGCTACCTTTGGAGGAAGCCAGTCTGGGAGCCCTTTTCTCTCCTTGCTTTGAGGTTGTGGGGACAAAGCCCCAAAAAGCAGTTTCCAGGCTCTCGGCCTCACATAGAAAGGTGCTGGCTCGGGTATTAAATGGCCATCAACTGTGATCAGATGGCCAGCAGCTGTGGCTAGTTGGCCGTCAGCTGTAACCCGTAGGCCATTGGCCACTAATATAACGGCTGTGGCTACGCTAGCAGAAAGGAATGGGGGCTAGCAAGAAGATGGTGGCTGGCAAGCGCGGACTGCTGTTAGGCAGATTATGTAGATCCTGCTTCCTGTGTCTTCAGCCCAGCCGCCAGTGAGAATATATTGGTTTGACTCCCCTATCTATGGCTCCATGGGTGTTCCTTTTTGGCCTCACCATGTCCTGCGTTCTTGTGTGGGGAGCGGGACCAGAGACCCCACCTTACACCCCGCCGAATGCCCTGCACGACAAATGGCGCAGCGAGCAGGGTCCCCAGCACGACACATGGCGTAGTCGGCAGGATACGGTGCCGGCCAAAGCTCCCCGAAGGGCAGTGGAGCAGTTTGTGCGTATGAAAGCTCAGTCTGAGGAAGACCAGGAGGAGCAGCTGCCGGAGAGCTCGATTCCCGTGGAGGGGTGGAAAGACGTGGATGGTTCCCCAACCAGCAGAGGCCGGAGAAAGCGAAGGTTGTTGCCGCCCTGTGGGCTGGGAACTGCTTGCTGAGCAGCCCGGATGCAGGACTTTTAGTCCCAGGAGGAAACGCATGCTGAGTCCTCCGTGGGAGATGAGGGTGAGGTCAAGGTCATCCCTCACCCCCAGGACAGCCCTGGAGAATGACTATGGACCTTGGGGAATTGCCTTCTATCCCGGATTTAATGGACGCTTGACTGTTTGGGAACAGACCACCATGTAGTGGGACTGGCGAATGTTTGCTTTTGTGTCTTGACTGGCCGCCATTGAGAATATGTAAGCACCTTGATGTGAGCCGCTGTTGTTCCAGCATGTACCCCGAGAGGCCCAGAGAGAGAGTGGCAGTGCCCTGAGGCCCTGGCTGAGTCCAGGAAGTCTGGCTGTGTCCAGAGAGAGTGGCAGTGCCCTGAGAGCCCTGGCTGTGTCCAGGAAGTCTGGCTGTGCCCAAGGAGAGTGGCAGTGCCCTGAGAAACCCTGGCTGAGTCCAGGAAGTCTGGCTGTGCCCAGAGAGAGTGGCAGTGCCCTGAGAAACCCTGGCTGTGCCCGGGGAGACTGGTGGTACCCTAAGAAGCCCAGGAAGTCTGGCTGTGCCCAGAAGTACTGGTGGTGCCCTGAGAAACCCTGGCTGTGCTCAGAGAGCCTGGCTGTGTCCAGGATATTGCATTCACCTCCAGGCTACTCGCACAGGGACCCTTGCGGAAGACACTTGTCATGTAGATTGTGAGGCGAGACCCTGTAGGGGTGGAGTGTGGGGACAAAGCCCCAAAAAGCAGTTTCCAGGCTCTCGGCCTCACATAGAAAGGTGCTGGCTTGGGTAGTAAATGGCCATCAACTGTGATCAGATGGCCAGCAGCTGTGGCTAGTTGGCCGTCAGCTGTAACCCGTAGGCCATTGGCCACTAATATAACGGCTGTGGCTACGCTAGCAGAAGGGAATGGGGGCTAGCAAGAAGGTGGTGGCTGGCAAGCGCGGACTGCTGTTAGGCAGATTATGTAGATCCTGCTTCCTGTGTCTCCAGCCCAGTTGCCAGCGAGAATATATTGGTTTGACTCCCCTATCTGTGGCTCCGTGGGTGTTCCTTTTTGGCCTTACCGTGTCCTGCGTTCTTATGTGGGGAGCGGGACCAGAGACCCCGCCGGACGCCCTGCTCGACAAATGGCGCAGTGAGCAGGGTCCCCCGCACGACAGAGGTTCACTAAATTCATGCCCCACTTTTCATGTCCTTTAAGGCAGGAGGGAGAATGAGTGCCCTGTGGCTGGTGATCTTCTGAGCTGATCTCAAGGTGACACTTGATAATGTGCTGCTGCTAAGCATGAGGGCCAGGAAGAAAAGGATGTGGGGTGCAGAGCTCTGCCCACAGTTGGTTCCATTCATTCACGTTTTCCCCACAAATAATGGACAATGAGCCCAGTTAAAAGATGTAGAAATAAACAAAGAGATGAGAAAAGCGAAGTTCTTTTATTCAGATCAGGCTGTGACAGGGGTCAGCCATGTCCCTTGTGTTTGGTGGAGACTCAAAGGCAGGCGGTGGTGGGGAGCGGGGGTGCTTCACAGTGAAAAAGGGAAGGCTCCAGCCCTAGTGGGTGCCGTGGGCCTGGGGGAGGCTGGAGGCACTGATTAGAATCAGGGCGGCCCATGTGATGGGTTGTGGGGCACATTTGGCTTTCTGGTTGGTCCTAAACTGGAATCGGGGACAAAAATTCGGGAAGCCATCAGTTATGAATCAAGTCCTGGCTATTTGGGTTGATTGTCACAGAAGCGAATGTTTGGTTTCCTGGCTCAGTTACTAGAGTCAGCAGTCTGACTCCAAGCCCGTCAGTTTCCTGTTTGCTGTAGATAAGGGGTTGGTCGAAAAAACTCAAAACGAGTCTACAGGCTTTGTTAGAAATACATGATAAAAATTTATGCAAGGGTCTTAGAGTTTGCAAACTGGGAACACAGCTAAGCAAAACCCCAGACATGTTCCAAAGAAGAAAGAAAGGTTAGGAGTTCTTATAGGAAAAAGTACATTAGTGAGAATTATCAGTCCTGCATTCTTAGCCCCAGGATTAGACCCAACGATTATCAGCCAGTTGCCAGGGGTCTTGGATAATGGACGCCAGGTTTAGAAGGTGGGTGTCAGGGGTTCTGGTAATGTCCTGTAGTCTGGATGACGGATGTCAGGTGGTCTGGATACCCGAGTCCTTCAGGGAATAATCAGAGGGTTATCTGGAGGTCTGGTGTATGTCCAGAGGTATATTAGGTATTGGCACAGGACTGGAGGGTTTAAACATTTACGCTTGGTTAGAACAATAAGAGAGTCTTCCCTCATGCCTCGGCCCTCATAATGTCAGTAACTTCAGCAGTGTGGACGAGTGACCCACTTGACAAGTTCCTATCCTCACTCTTTCTCAGGTTGTCTTCCTGGGCTGGTGGTTGCAGGGTTGTGGGTCAGACTATTTTTCTGCTTAGCCTGACCATTGCCCATCTACATACTCAGGCTCTCAAAGATAAGCAAAACATCTCTTGGAAACACAACTGAAGGTCGTAACATAAGATACCAGTTCCGTCCTCACTCTGAAACTCCCTTGGGGGAGCTGGTTGGCTGGTGCAGGGCCCAGTTGTAAAAGCCAGGGATTAAAATGCTGCTTGTGGTTGGAGGGAAATGGAGGCTGAGAGTAATCTCCCCATCGAAGGGTGGGGGTGAGGAGATGTGGGGCTGAGCAGAGGAAGGTCTCATCAGCTCTGAGATTCCAATAAGATAAACAGCAGCTCTGGGGCTCTGCCTGGAGCCTGTTGGCAGGGCTGTCAGAGCCCTTGCTGCATTCATTCCTGTCACCTGCCCCATCCTTCCCTGTGCTGGAAGGATGACTGAGGCCCCAGATAAGGCAGGACAACCATGATAAGCGAGCAGCACAGACCAGAGAGGCTCGGCTTTGCAATTCAGACCAAAGCCCAGAACAGCAGCGAAAGGTGGCTCTGTTGTGTTCCATTCTGTCGAAACATGAAATGTTTAAATTGAGTTCATACGTGAATTCCTTTCCATCACAGTGTTGGAGGCACAGATTTTGACTGATCTCAGGAGCAGCAGCTACAAAACAAAAATCTGCCTGAAAACTTGTTGTTGACAAATCAAGATTCTCCCAAATTGTCAAAACAAACACCTGGCCGGGGTTCCCCAGGCAGCAGCATGAGAGGCCTGCCCCATCAGAGGAGAAACTCTGGTCTGATGGGATGGCTGACCCATTCAGTGCCCCACACTGAGAGAGCTGCCTTCTGTAGCCATCATAGTTCTTTTATGGATGGAAGGTAAAATTCATCTCTGGGTGGCCATTGTGTGTTGGAAAGTCCCAAGGGCATTCCGTGTTAGAAGTTGGGGCCATGAGCAGAAAAGGAGCCCATTAGGTGTGACAAAGTGGTCCCTGGTTCCCACTCAGACAGTTGCTATTCTACGGGGACGCCGCCCATGCAGGGGTGGGCCACATCAGCTCCTCCTTTATCCTGAAGTCCTTGTTTGTATTTGCTCTACGCATGTTCCTACATTGGATGTTTTTCTTATAACCACAGTTGCTCCCAGGCCAAGGAGTTCAAAGCCAATGACAGGATTTAGGAGGACAGTGCCTGTGCTGTCTAGTTTTCCATGAGCATCTTGGACTCCTGACCCTGGAGCTGTCGGCACTGCCAGAGCTCTCGAGGCCACCTTTATTCTGGTAACTGTCCACTCAGAATCAGAAACAACCTTCCACTCCCTGCCTCCTTCTAAGGCACCTAGCTATTTGTAAACATCAGAAACCTGACACTAAGGAAACCTGAGGACCCTCTGCAGGGGCTTGCTTCCTTCTTGGAAGCTTCTTGGTTCTTTCCCCACAGCCTTGAGGAAGGAGACTCGTGTTCTGGGAGCCAGGCCATAGCTGCAGAACACATACTTCTGCTCTCTTGCAATGTGGTTAAGACGGCAAATGAAGGAGGTGTGCAAGGTCCCTCATGGGGCTTCTAGGCTCCAGGTGACAAGCCTGGCCCAGGGCTGCTGTCCAGGCCAGTTTGCTCAGCTTCCAGGTTAGAAGGGGCCAATGAATGCCATGTCCAGAGCAAAAGCAGGGACCAGTTCAGTGGTGACTGCAGGGGTCAGGAGGGAGATGGATGATGGTGGCCCTGACCAGGGTGGGAGAGAGAGTCCAGGAGAGAGACGGGGAGATGCGGTGAGATCTGGGGAGATTTAGGAAATAGGGGCAATGAGCTTTTTGATGGATTGAGTGAAGGGGTAACAGGGTGCCAACACTGGGGATTTGAGACTTTGAGACTCAAAGGATGGAGTTGGCACCCTGTGAGTGGAAGACTGTGGGAGGAGAAGTTTGCACACATCCAGTTGTTGGGTAAACAGCCAGGTGTGGGTGCTGAGTGGGTGGTGGGTACACAAGTCTGAGGATCAGGAGCAACGTCTGCAGCTGACTGACACAGATTGAAATGCGGTGTTTGGTGATTAAAACTGAGTCTGGACAAGATCACAGAGTGTGTGAGTGTAGACAGAGAAAAGGAAACTACTCCCACTGGCTGGTTCCCGCACAAGGAGGTCTGGGAATGAAGGATGAAGCAGAAGAGGAGATGAAAAGGAGCAGCATAAGCAAGAGGACCTCCTAGAGAAAGTGAGTGGCGTCTTTGCAGCCCAAGGAAGGGGCGAGGGAGGGAAGAGTTTGCAGGCGGAGGAAGTGACCTGAGTGTTGAAGGGTGCTGCGATCTCAGTGAGGGAGGGCTAGGCTTTGCATTTTGCAAAGAGGGCTTGTTGGTGAACACTGGCTGCAGAGTTTATAGTTCATCCGAGATTTCAGCTCTGCTGTCTCCGGAAGGCTTGTGACAAGCTGCTAACCTCCCCTATTCTTTCTTTTCCCTGTGATGGTCCCACAGCAAGTTTCTGTGGCCACTCTCAGACCTACATGGCTGTAATATAAGTTTGAATATGGCACTGCTGGTGGCCTTTGTGACATCTCGTGGACAGAGCTTGTGGGAGAACAGGCAGACAGACCAGAAACCATGTCCACCCCTGGACCCACTGCCACTGGAATTTCAAACGATGTGAGTAGCAGAGCTCATTGGAATTAGCACTTTGTCATTGCGACTGAGAAGAGTGGCCTGTCACCCACTCCCAAAGGAGGGAGGAGGGCTGATTATGCAATTCAGCACGTGCTGCCCCATCTCTCTGAAGACCTCTAGGGCTCTCTGCAGTCACAAGTCCCATCTCCCACCAAGGTTGCTAGTGCTCCTTCACCTGTTTCTTTAGTTTAAACAACCAACCAAGCAGAAAGCAGGAAGTGGTGGAAAGTGTTTCAAGAGGTGGTCCCCGCAGATGGAAAAACTGTTCTGAACCGATCACTGAAGAGCAAATAACTGTCATTATTGGGATTACATTATTATTGCTTTTGGTATTTTAAATAAGCCTCTGGGGGGGGGATCTTAAAAACATGAATTTGCTAAACAGCAGTTAATCTTCAGGAACCCCAGGTGGGCAGCGGGAAGGGGCTACCTCCTCGAGCGCCCCATCATTCTTCGTCCCCTCGTGCTGGGTAGAGGGTCTCCACTGAGAGCAAGGGCAGCGAGAGCTTGCCATGGTCTTTATAGATGCAGAAGAAGGCAAAGGCACAGGATAAAGAGAAGCCTGTACCCTGTCTATGACGGATTCGCCCCAGTGTCCCTCTGTAGGTGTGACATTGGAAGAACTTGGGGAGCAGGCCCGGCAGAAATAGCATGAGCTGCAAGTGGACACCTTCTTCTGTGACTTATCTCAGGCCTAACAGACCCCAGCGCTCATCACCCTTTTGCTTCTGCCTTTGTCCTTTTGTATTTTCCAAAACCCTGGGACTCGGCTGATGCCCATACATCTTTTGCTAACTCTAATTTTCCCTGGAATTCTGGTTTGATAGCTTATTACTTGTCTCAGCTTGGTGTTCACTTGCTTGGTACCACTTATTATCATAAGTAGGCGGCAGCTACTCAACTACCTTATCTTTCATTGTTTGGGTGAGTCTCCTACCAACCCCAATGCAATGTCCCCCTACCCATGAGGGCAGGGGTCAGTCCATTCTGCTCACGCTTGCATTGCCTGTGTCTAACATAAAGTCTGGCACACAGTAGGTGCTCAAACATTGCCTGTGCATGACAGAAGAATTGGATGAGTAGCCCCAAAGTCGGGTCTTTTCGTAGCGGTCATTGCCATGCGGACCCCTGTAGCCTGGCTAAGTTAGCACAGAGAATGTTACACCTGATCACAGCTGCATTGGGAGAGGGAAGCAGGGATGGGAGGCCCCGGCCCACTGCACATGAGAAAGGCTGTTCTTTCTAGGCCAGCCCCGTTGAGCAGCCACACTCCTGGGCGAGCCAAGCCAGACTTGCCAAAGCACCGGCCACCTCTGTGCGTATCCTTCTTGCCGGGACACATGGTTCTCCGGTCAACACTTAAAGACAAGGCCGCTCTATACTGCTTCTGGTCCATATCGTCCCCTGTGTTCAGCAAGCGTGTTTCCGAAGCAGTCCGCTGCGCCTTCCTCTGGACCCCCAGAGACCTGTCAGTCTGTTCCTGCCGAGTGTCCAGTCTATAGAGGGACAAGGCTTTGATCTCAGAGACGACCCAACGCCGTTTCCTTTCATCTGGCGGTGTCCTGTTGTGGAGCGTTGTTCATCCAGTCGCAATGGCACGTGGCTGCTGGTGTTCGGTCTCTAAAAAGCTGCAACAAATGCCATTGTTTTATGTTCCTTTTCAAGCATCTGAATAGCCCTGGATGACCAGCGCAGGACTGAGACCAGGAACAGGACGCCTGGGACCCGTTCCTCCCTGGGTCTGATCTTGGAGATGGGCTGACACACAAGGTGGGCAGCGTGGCCAAGGGGCTCCACGACAAACGTGCCAGATTGGCTTTCTTTCCCACACTACATCTTGAATTTCACGGATGTGACATTTCATTTCAAGAAGAAATCAATATTCCGATTGGCAAATAGACACAAATGTTGCATTCATTCTCCAAAATGTTACACCAACATTACAGGCACTTTTTGTCCCCAACAGGGCAAGAGGGGATGTTTGAACACATTTTGCTCAAATAGAAATAAGAGGAGGAAGGAGAGCAGAAAAGGGCAGGAGGAAATTATACATAAACATTTGATTATGGAAATGGAGAAAAGCTGCCCGAGTTACCTATTGGGCCCATGTTTCCTTGATCAAAGGTGGCAGGATCTGAACAATGATGGATGGTCTTCACTTTGTCACCTGGCACGGCCTCCTTCACATGTGAGTTTGAACGTGACATTCAGTTCAACCGAGATTTGCTCAACAATCGCTCCGTGCTAGGCTCTCAGCTGGGTGCTGAGAAAAGGTGATGGAACCGCCATTGAGTTGCCCTAAAAGAGACCTCCCCTCTCCTTTGGAATCCTGCCCACTGCATGTGCTCCTGCAGAAGGACCCCTCCCCCTGTGTCACCCAAGTCTCCCTCTGATGATCCTGGGAAAGGCTCCTTCCAGCTCTGTATGCCAAGTGGAGACCCAAGGGCCAGCTTCAACTTGGGGCTCCCCCATGTCCCTGTCCACTGGCCTAGCAACACTGGTGTGACCACCATAAGTGGACACTCCACACATTTATTGGAAACTCATTCTTGCTTCAAAAGAAAGGGCTAAAGAGATGAGCAGACCAAAGGCAGAGATCCAGACTGGAGAGATCCCGGGCCTTCCCAGCGTGAGAGCAATAATGTGACTGTAAAGAGCAGTAAAGAGACGAGTTTGGCTGCGTCACAAAAGAGCAAAGGCACAAACTACTGGGCCATGTCGACCTAGGTGCAGAGCCTGGATCATGTATAGACTCTGGAAAGGTTATATAGCTTCTCTGAGGCTTGGCTGTCTCATCTGGAAAATGGGTGTGTGTAATAACACCTACCTCAGGTAGCTGTTGTGAAAATAAAACAAAATCATGCACGTAAGTAGAAAGTAGCTAGTCTACCCCTGCCCCTAACATGGGTGCCTGATAAATGGCTCTTGTGTTTCGTGGTTGTGGTGGTGACGTTGGTTGCATGTGGGGTGAGGGTGGTGGTGGTGGTCGTATAGGTACAAGAGGGTATTGTCAGAAAGAGGCACTCCCAGCATTGGACTGACTTCTAGTCCAGGATCTGCTGAATTTCCCCATCTATTAACCAGGAGAGTTGAGTTAAATCTATAGTTTTAAAACACTTTTAAAAGATGTTGGGCTCATTCTTTAAATTAAGTTTCATACAGACTCGAGTCTCACTCCTGGTTGTAACATGAAAAGTGGCAGGAGACTTTTGCTTGTATCCCAGCAACTGAAACAAGCTGGATACATTATAAAATCATAGCTTTTCTGAGTCCATCAGATGGCTGAGGATGCAAAGAAAATATGTGAAGAAGACAGCAGAAGGTGATGCGCCCTTCATAGGAGAAAAGAGCTCATGGCTGTCCTCTTTACTGGAATCTGACCTTGACGAAGGCTAAGGTAAAACCAGCTGAAACTTCAACACACTTTCAACAACCGCGTGTAGGCTGGCAACACAGATTAGAATTTTGAGAGACCCAGCTACTGAGAGTCTTCACTGGCCCATTAACTCTTCCTCAGAAGTCGTCATGAGTGCTTTCCTGACATATGCCCCACAGATGAGGTATGTGGGAACTTTCTCCAAACTCAAGGGAACTTTCCTTTGAAGGGGGGTTTGGGGCAAAGCAGGAGACCTGAGAATGATTCATCCGAAGCACGCTGGACAACTTTCAGCTTCTGAGGCTAGGTCTTGGGAAGTTGTGCAGAGAGAAACTCATGTGAGGCATTCTAGATAGAGAGAGCTCCCCCAGGGTGCTCAAATTATGGATCAGGACTGGAGAGAAAAGAGAACTCTCCAGGAACCCCCAAACTAGCAACAGACTGGGAAGCAGAGAGAGAGATTTCTCACAGTTGGGAAAGCTGGTGACTCAACTATAAATTACAGAGATTCCAGGTGTCTTTCCTGTGCTCATAACTCAAACCCCATAGGAAGGAAAAACATGATTCTATTTTCCAAACTTTTTTTGAGCCAGAAGTAAACTAGCTAAACTATAAGCTAAATTATAAACTATAGCCCAGTCTTACCTGAAATATAGAACAGAGTACCTGTCTGTAGTGTCATAAGAAGGGATACACTCATTCCTGATGATAAACAGTGTTTACATCAGTCACTACTGTTGTTTTGTACAAAATGCTGACATACAATAAAACATTTCAAGACACATGAGTAAGCAACAAACTGTGATCCTGGTAAACAGAAGAAACAGTCAATAGAAGAAAACCCATAGAGGAAACAGATGTTGGAATTATCAGGGACTTAAATAATGATAATACAAAACAATAAAGGATTCAGTATAAAAGCTGGACAACCAATGAGTTAAATAAAAACCAGTAGTAAAGTTTCCAATTAATAAGTGTAGAATAAGGGAAATAGGAAATCACCACTAGAATATTACTGCCATAATTTCTGCAGGCAACATCCATTGATGCACAGTACCATTAGTGGGTAACACCTAAAGTAACTAGAAAAAGAACAAGCAAAACCCAAAGTAAACAGAAGGAAGGTGACAAGATCAGAGTGGAGATAAATGAAATAGGAATTTTAAAACAAAAGGAACAATAGAAAAGATCCATGAAACTAAGAGCTGGTTCTTTGAAAAGATAAACAAAATTGACAAACCATTAGCCAATCTCATGAAGAAGAAAAAGAGAGCCTAAAGAAATAAAATTTAAATAAAAAAGAAGTTACAACTGACACCACAGAAACACAAAGAATCATTAAAGAATACTACAATTATATGACAAAAAATTCGACAATCTAGAAAAAATGGATAAATTTCTAGAAGCACATAACCTCTCAAGGTTGAACCAGGAAGAAATATAAAATCTCAAAAGATCAATTATTAGCACTGAAGTTGAAGTCATACTAAAAACAACTCCCAATAAATAAGTTGGGACCAGCCGGCTTCACAGGTGAATTCTACAAATATTTAAAGAAGATTTAATACCTATTCTTCTTAAACTATTTTTTAAACAATGAAAGAAAAAGGAATGCTTCCAATCTCATTCTACAAAGCCAGTGTTACCAAACCCCCCACTATATATATCACATATATATGCACATTAAAAAATATATATAAACATATATAAAAAAAAAAAAAAAAAACAGTAACAGTGTTACCAGTGTTCTGATACCAAAACTAAACAAAGACATTACAAAAAAAGAAAATTACAGGCCAATATCCTTGGTGAACATAGATGCAAAAATCCTCAACAAAATATTAGCAAACCAGATTCAACGGTACATTAAATGGATTATACACCACGACCAAGTGGGATTTAACCCAAGGATACAAGGATGGTTCAATATCTGTAAATCAAACAACATGATACATCACATTAACAAAATAAAGGATAAAAACCATATGATCATCTCAATAGATGCAGAAAAAGCACTTGACAAAATTCAACATTCTTTTATGATAAAAACTCTCAACAAAGTGGGTATAAAAAGAAAATACCTCTACATAATAAAAGACATATATGACAAATCCACAGCTACTGTATTTCCTGGAAAATAAGACCTAACCGGACAATCAGCTCTAATGCAACTTTTGGAGCAAAAATTAATATAAGACTAGGTCTTATTTTATGATAATATTAGACCAGGTCTTTAATATAATATAATATAATATAATATAATATAATATAATATAATATAATAAATACAATACAATGCAATACAATATAATAATATAATACAACACCAGGTCTTATATTAATTTTTGCTTCCAAAAATGCATTAGAGCTGATTGTCCAGCTAGGTCTTATTTTCAAGGAAGCACAGTAATATTACACTTAATGGAGAAAAGCTGAAAGCTTTTCCTCTAAGATCAGGAACAAGACAAGTATGCTTACTATCACCACTTCTATTCCATATAGTATTGAAAATCCTAGCTACAGCAATCAGACAAGAAAAAAAAAAGGCATCCAAATTATAAAGGAAGAAGTGAAATATTCACTATTTGCAGATGGCGTGATACAATACATAGAAAAGCCTAAAGATTCCACCAAAATCTATTAGAACTAATAAATGAATTCAATTAAGTTGCATGATACGAAATCAATATACAGAAAATTTGTTGTATTTCTATACACCAACAACAAATTATCAGAAGGAGAAATTAAGAAAACAATCTCATATCAAAAAGCATAAATACCTAGGAATAAATTGAACCAAAGAGGAGAAAGACATGAACTCTGAAAACTATAAAATGTTGAAGAAAACATTGAAGAGGATACAAATAAATGGAAGGATATACCTTGTTCATGGATTGGAAGGATTAATATTGTTAAAATGTCCTTACTACCTAAAGCAGTATACAGTTCCAATCTAATCCCTATCAAAATATCAGTAACATTCTCAGAATTAGACCAACTAATTCTAAAATTTATATGGAACCACAAAAGACTGATTAGCCAAAGAAGCCTTGAGAAAGAATATCACGTTAGACGTCTATGAAACTTAATATAAAGATGTGCATTTTTGGGAGCTGTTCTAAAAGTCATGTAAAAGGGAAAAAAAGCAGTACTAATTTTTAAGTTGATTTCCCTCCCATTGCTTGCCACCAAAAACATTCCTAACAGATATAATCTTCCTCCTGTGTGTTTTAAATAAGAAGACTCTGAGGGTTACTCTGATTCCCAAGTCTTTTGCTAGATGAAGACTTGGAAAGGTTTGGAATCCCACCTTTCCAGAGTTCCTGTCCTCCTGGTCTTCTGGAAAGACCCCCAAGCAGATGTCCAGGAGATGGCAACGAGTCAAAAACTGAACTTCCCATCTTCCGCTTCCTCATTTCTTTATCTCCTTATTCCCTTCCTCATTTCCTTCTTTCTCCGAACTGTACCCCATGCTTCCGTTGCTCAGGAACAAAAGATGGATTTACCTATTTGCTCTTCTATCCTCCAAGCTAACCAATTATCTTCAAGTGCTGATCATTTATCTCCCTAGCACCTCTGTTCTTCCTTCCCTTTGACACCTGGTATCTTTCCTCATCACCTCTCCTTGGGTCATTCAATGGTCTCCCCACCTCTAGACTCGCCTCATTTTATTAATCATTCTGTTAATCATTTTGAATGGTCCTGCTAACTTCATCAGGCTACAGTTGCCCTTCCTTAGAGGAAAAACTCCCACGTCTCACACCCAGCCTCTAGCTCCCACCGCCATGCCTTCTCCTTGAAATGAGTGGGGCTGACATTCAGAAGCACATACTTACTACTACTTACTACCTCCCAGGCCCTTCATTCAAGCCTCTTTTTCGGCATTTGTACAGGTGAGAAACTGAGTTGCAGATACATTAGATAACCTGGATAACTCATAGGTGGCATGGCTGGGATATGAACCCCAGCAATTGGACCCAAATCTTGAGGCCTTAATCCTATGATTTGCCCTCCAGCCAGAACAACGTGTCCAGCTTCCCAGCCTCCATGCCTTTTGTGGTTTGTCCTTTCATATGTTGGAGGTATCCTCCTTCCCTCTCCTAATCTTATCAACTCTCAATGGCAAACTCAACTTTCTATCTCTTTCCAGAATCTTCCTTGAGTAACTAGTAAAAGAACAGAAGGTCCCCTAGAAGCCAGGCCCTCCGCTGACCTCTAACACCCGCACACCAAAGAGTTCAGGCTCCACTCTCTAACTTGCTTTCTAGTCTGCAAGCTCCCAAGGGCATGGCCAGCATCTCGAGTGCTTCTGCTGCCTGTATGTGGCCCAGCAGAGTGCCTGGCTCATAGCAAGTGGGTGGTGATGGTGCCAGGGCTGGCAGCACCGCTGGGCCCTGGCTGGTGGCTGTCAGAGCTCATCAGGCTCCTGTTCCGCAATGGGGTTCATTAGAGGCTATGGTGACAGGGTGGTACACCTAGAAGGGCTCTGCTGGCACGTGCTTGCAGGCCACCCCTTCCCAGCATCGGGACTGTCTGGGGATCAGGCCAGAGCAAAACATAATGAAAAGCAACTGGCCGGTAAATAAGATGACACTTGGACATCGGTGCCAGCTGAGGGCCTCCATAACGAGGCAGAGGTGGTGCCAATAACCCATGCGGTTGATAACAAGCTCTGCCTCTTTCCTGATGGGGAATCCTTCAGAGGACAGGTGGCCCGGACAGCAGGGGCCACTTCCCTTCTTCGAGCAGCTCACTCAGCCCCTTGCTGGTGGATGCTGGACATGTATTTATTATCTCTTTCTCTTTTATGGAACTTGCTACTCTTTTCACCTGTTATGAGTGCTTCTGGAAAGGAGCCTGGGTTGTCCCCAGAGGCCTGGGGAGTGGGAGGACCCCTCTTGAGGGAGCCAGGAGGCCGACACCACCACCCTCCAAGGGCTGGCGCTGCTGACCGTGAGAGGAGGGGATGGGGGATGGGGTCCCCTTCTGGCACCTGACATCCGGAGGTGCCTTCAGCAGCCTCGGCAATTCACGTGTCCTGTTTGGTTCCATGACAGGACAGGTGCATATTGTGTCTCCGGCGAGTCCCAGGCCCAGGGCTGAGAAGGACAGACAGAGATGACAGAAGCCCCTCGGACGAGGAGCTCACAGCCCAGTGAGGAAGGAACAGATGTAGATGGCGTCAATATGGAAACCACGGAGGACATGCCACCATGCGTCTGGGGCGTGTGGCGTGCGTTGCAGGGACCAACCCAGCTTGGAGGGTGTGGGAGTTTCCTGGGCCTGCTGGGACAAGTTACCACAGTCCGGGGCTTGAAACAACAGACATTTGTTCTCTCAGAGTGCTGGAGCACAGAAGTCAGAAATAAGGTGTTGGCAGGATGACACTCCTTCTGAAGGTGCCAGGGGAAGGTCCCTCTGCGTCCCCAGCGGCTGGTGGCTGCAGGCGATCCCAGCATTCCTTGGATTGTAGATGCCTCTGTCCAGTCCTGGCCTCCGTCCTCACATGGCCTCTGCCCTTTGTCTCTGCGTCTCGAATGTCCCTCTGCCTGTCTCTCCTAAGGACACTTGGCACTGGAGTCATGGACCATCCACCACAGGTGCTCTCGAGACTCTTAATGATCTCTGCGATGCTCTTTCTCCAGAGAAGGTCACACGTGCAGGCTCCAGGCATGAGAACATGGTATCTTTCTGGGTGCCACCGGTTCACCCACTGAGAGGACAGAGGTGCCGGTGGTTCTGACGGCTTCCTGGGGAGCTTGTCTCCCTGATTAGCTTTGGCAGCAATGTGCAGTCATCCTGGTAAAGGAAGGAGGAAGGACAATCCAGGCAGTGGGAATGAGAAGCCAAGGATGTCGGCAGGAGGTCCCAGTGAAGGAGGCCGCGTGAGATGCGGAGCGAGGTGAGTTTGGGGTGGGGGGTGGGAGGTGGGACAAAAGTAACAATGCAAAGTTCAGGGACCGGGGTGACAGCCTTAACTCAGTGGGGACCCCTGGAGGACTTAAGGCTGAGGGGGATGAGCTGAGTGTTGTGAGAGCATAGAGGGGGGTGACCACTGAGGGTTCCCCCATGGGAGGGAGAGCCCCTTTGCTCCCACCTCTTGCTTTGTTTGACACCCCTTACCCCCCCCACACACGGTTTCCTCCCTGGGTGGCTGGGCTGTGTGTTTCCAGCCCTTTGGCCAGATGGAGGCGGAGGTGATTGAGATTCCAGGCACGAAGGGGTTGGCAGTGCCGGCTGCGAGTGCAAGGAGCTAATGTCCCTTCTTAGTATGCCTGCTGCTTCTCGCTCTGCCTGCTATTGAACTACTCATCTATAACATTTGTAGGCCTATTAAGAGGGAAATACAATTTCATAGCTACAGATAAGAGATTAGACAGATCAATTTGAAGTCTGTGAAATAGACTGAGAGGGGGGGGGGAATAATTTTCAAATTATGATCTTCCTGACTTTGGGGCTGTGGTTTATTGGATTGCAGTCTGTTCCCTGACCGCATCAGGTATGCTTTTTTAGTGAGAAGGCCAGCAGTCTATTGACAAGTGTTTAAATCCACTTAGGGACCCAGCTCTATTGGCTAGGGGTGTGAAGGCTGCTGGGAGCAGCGGGAATGTCACCATTTTTGGCCTCCTACTTTTGGGTGTGCAAAATTCCCCAGCCAGAGTATCAAGTTATAAGCCCTGCAGGGTGCTTTAATCCAATGAGGTACAGTGGCTAATGGTATAGAATAAAATGTCCTATTCACATGACTCCTAAGAGGACCCCTCCGTTAGAGGCTAGACACTACCTCGCAGAGCATGAGGGTTTGCATCGAATGTTTGAAAAAGACTGAGTCCTCCCCAAAGAGGCTGGTGGCCTCATCTGCCTCTCCCATCAGCTGGTCTCTGTCTGTCCCACCTTTGCACCAGCTTCCTAGGGTCCTTACCTCTCTCACGCCTTCCCAAGTCACCCCACTCTTCCTTTTCTACCTGTGATCTCTCATGGGAACTTCCTGTCAATGCTGCCTAACACACTCCAGGAGCAGGTGTTCTTATCTAAGTCCCCAAACACCTTAGAAGGGCACGCAGGTTTTTTTCTTACTTTCCTTCATAAAGCCAAACATCTCAGAGCTTTTTAGTTCTCAGTACTGGCAGCGTCATCTTGGGAAAATTTCTTGACTACTTTGTGTATCATCTCTTAAGTGGGACTAGTCATGGTACGTACCTCATGGGCTGGATGAGATGATGCATGGAAAGGGTTCAGCACCAAGTGACACACAGCAAGCCCTACACAGACATGAGCTGCCATCATCATCACCATCATCACCACCATCATCATCACCATCATCATCACCACCATCACCACCATCACCATCATCACCATCATCATCATCATCACCACCATCACCATCACCACCATCACCACCATCACCACCATCACCATCATCACCACCATCACCACCATCACCACCATCACCATCACCACCATCACCATCACCATCACCATCATCACCACCATCACAATCACCATCACTATCATCACCATCATCATCATCACCACCATCATCATCACCAACATCACCATCATCATCATCACTATCACCATCATCACCATCATCACCATCACCATTATCATCATCACCATCACCACTATCACCATTATCATCACCATCACGTTCACCACCATCATCACCATCACCACCATCACCACCATCACCATCATCACCACCATCACCACCATCACCATCATCACCACCATCACCACCATCACCATCACCATCATCACCATCATCATCATCACCATCACCACCATCACCACCATCACCATCATCACCATCACCACCATCATCACCGTTATCACCATCACCACCATCACCACCATCACCATCATCACCATCACCACCATCATCACCGTTATCACCATCATCACCATCACCACCATCACCACCACCATCATGACCATCACCACTATCACCGTCATCATCACCATCACGTTCACCACCATCACCACCACCATCACCATTATCACCATCACCATCACCATCATCATCCTATCATCATGAATTATCTAGTCCAAACTCCTCCCAGTTCAGGTTAGAAGGTTTTGGGGGAAATATTTCTTTTTTTAATGTTTAATAAAACAGACACAGGCACACATGCAGAGAGAGAGAGAGAGAGAGAGAGAGAGAGAGAGAGAGAGAGAGAGAGAGAGAAAGAGAGAGAGAGAGAGAGAGAAATCCAGTGAAGGAAAGTTCATCAGAGAAAGATGGAAACACAAGAGCTATACCGAGTCAGAGGCACAGACATGGGACGTTTGGAAAATGACTGAGAAACAGAGCAGAATAGACAGGAGCAGGTTGAGACCTGAAGCAGTAAGGACATGATCCTGACTTTGATTTAAGTAGCGGTTTCCATCTGGCCCCCGTTTAACAAGTGGCAGCTCAGGATTCTGGAAGATACTGTCATGTTTGTGTAGTAGATATAATAATGGTGATTATCAGTAGTGGAGGTGACATCACCTCCTGTCTTTCAGGCTGAATTAAATTGGTGAAAAGCCTTGGTTTCTCCCACACAGAACATGATACTGTCAGTTTAATTTCTAAGACGGAGACTAGGAGCAACAATGTAATGGATAATAGGATGTTGACGTTGGTGGGACTTCCCCCATCATCTTGGAGTCACAGGGGAGGTCCCAGAAGTGAGATCAATAGATAACACGTATTCCCAGGTTCAAAGGAGAAGTGAGGCACATGGCACATGCAGAACTTTTTAAGAGACAGTGAAACTGATTCTGTGACCCCATTACCCACCTCCAGCACGCAGAAGAGAAGATGAGAAACTGAAACGTGATTGATCGGAGAGGAAGGTCCACCCAGTTCCATCCTCTCCCTGGGTCAGGGCTCCCAGTCCAGTGAAGGACGCTCCAAGAAGACTGCTTTGTGATAACAGGGCATGCCTGGCTGTAAGAACCGCATCAGGTACTGGGCTTCAGAGCCATACTGCCCGCCCCACTCATGCTGCCGTGCACCGCAGCCACTAGTGGTGACAGAGCCCTTAAGGAAATTGTACCCAAGTCCTGGACTCTGTGGAGCCCAGAGCTGGAGCCCACGCTCACCTGGTAAAGAAGCTTAAAGATGAGAAGCTGGACTGCTTGTGGCAGTGAAGACAATGGAGAGAGTCCTAAAGCTGGGGTTGGGGACGGCATTTCCAAAGTTTGGGGGAGAAGGGTCAAGTTACCTAGTTTTCCCATGAGCTTCGTGGTGGTCGTGAAAAACAGCCAGACTTGAAGTGTCTTGAGAAGACCCAGTCCAAAAACATTGCCCACCCGAGTGCCTGTTAGAAGTCAGTATAAGAGTTTAATCAGGAGATTGAATTAGTCATGCCGGCCATAGATGTGCTGCAGCAACAAACAATCCCCAACCATAGCCGCACTGCAGCAGCTCTAGTCAAATAGAATTTTGCCTTTAAAACCATCTTCAACCCCCCACCCAGTCTTGGAGGAGCCAGAGCAGTGGCTATTAAGAGAAATCACAGACCATACTTCCCGTTCCCTTCAGGTCAGCTGAATTCATGATGTGGCCAGAAATTAAGGGCAGAAGAAGTGTCAAAGTGAATGAGAAAATTGAAGGTTTGATTTAAATTGGATTGAACTTCCGACTACCTAGAATGAGACTGCTCTTAGGGTCATCAAGTACAGTTGTATAGGTTGTGCACTGTGCAAAGGTGTCTGGCCAAATCGATGAGTAGATGTTTAAACCCATGTTGAGCTCTGTTTGTTGAACTTTGCATCTCAACACAAGAGCTGCATCAGCCCTGAGGAAGAGGCACCCTTTGTCTTAGTCACCCATTCATAGGGGACCTTTAAAGACCTGCATTAAAGTGTCATGTACGTTAGTAGGTGGCCCTGGGTACAGGACCATACCAGGACCTGAAATGATTAGGAAAACCTGGGGAAGAACCCATGCTCTTGCTCGGAGTTGGGCCTGGGAGCACCAACCCAGCACAATTGAAGAATAGTTGTGGCAGGAAAGTAAATTAATATCTTTTTTAATTAATTAGATTTATTGGGGTGACAATTAGTAAATTTACAAAAACTCAGACACAGACAGTAATTTAGTGGTTACCAGAGGGTAAGGGGGTGGGGGGTGGGAGATGAGGGTAAGGGGGATCAAATATATGGTGATGGAAGGAGAACTGACTCTGGGTGGTGAACACACAATGGGATTTATAGATGGTAAATTAATATCTTGATCGAAATTCCCTGAATTCAGTCCATGCAATAAAGCAATCATGATGTACCGTTCTAAGAAAGGAAAGGAAATATGTGTATTCCATCCAAAGGAATGGGTGGTTGAGATGGGGAGGCTCTATCCAGGGTCCTGAGGGTGATTGCATGTGTCCCTCCAGTGGTACACGAGAAGGAGGGTCTGTGGCTACCGAAGTCCCTGCATCTATTCCATGACCAGGGCAGGAGTGCTTTGGAGTTCAGGTGCCACTATGAATGGTTGGAGTCCAAGCATCACAAGCCTGGGACCAGGTCTGGACCCAGTGCCCCTCGCTAACTAGCTGTGACACTTGGGGCAACCATTTGACTTCTTTGGTCTCAGTTCCTGCTGTCGAAAATGAGGACTAGGACCCAATGAGCAAACATTCCACTTCATAACCATGACGACAATGACACAGTGATATTATCTGACACTGGTTCTTATCAGGTGCCAGCCAAACTTATGTTTATATATGTTAACACCTCCCCTTATGGGGAAGTACCTTTGTTATTCCCATTTCACAGACAAAGAAATGGAGACTCAGATAAGTTAAGTAGTTCTGACCGCTTTACAGGTTTGAGAAAATGTGATCCAGAGAGGCCAAGCAACATCCAAGGCCACACAACTGTTTGGTGGAAGCCCAGGACTCAAACCCAAGGCTGTCAGAGGCCAAAACAAGAGCTTTACTTCTGAGCTAGGCTCCCTCCACGAGTCTGGGGAGAAAGAACTCGGGGCTGACATCAGCCAGCTGTGCTTTCCCATTCAGGCTGCCTTGTCTGGGCCCTGGGGAAATAGACAGCGATGGGTTCCGGGAACCTCTGCAGCCCAGGAACCAGAGTTTCTGTGGTGTGTACGTAGCAGGCTGGTCTTGAAGGGGACAAGAATTCACTCTTGGCCTCAGGTACTGGCTCCCGCCACTCGAGCCCATCCATTTCCAAGGCACTCTCAACTTCGCTCACACTGAAGTTTCTGAGGACTCCCACCTCCAGACCTCGCCACCAAAGCAGAACTGGAGTTATTTTTGAGCAGTCGGAGCTAAGCTCCTGGAGGCCTTGTGCTTCTGCTGGCTGACAGCAGCTGCGTGAAAGACGACGAAGCCATTGGCTCCACTTTTGTTTGGGGCTGTCCCTGCTCTTCAGAAGGTCACCTACCTGGCTTTCAGACCCACAGACCCTGCCCCTGGGGGAGAGGACATGTCTGTGCCACAGCTGGGGCTGGTTTGGGGGGCGACACAGTCCCACTGCCTCTTAGACACAAAAAGACACCCACGTGCTGGTTCTCAGGTAACCGCAGAATTCAAGTGCCTTCCAGCGTGTTTGCAAACGGATTGATTTTGTCTGCAGAGCTGCTCTACCCAGTACAGTAGCCACGAGCCTCAGGTGGTTATTAAGCGCTTCAGATGTAGCTCATTCTAATTCAGAGGGGCCACGCCAAATACGCACTGGATTTCAAGGACTTGGAGTAGAAAAAGGATACAGAATATTTCATTAACAATTTCATATTGACTGTGTATTGAAATGGTCATATTTTGACATGTTGTTTAAATGTTATAACGTAATATAAAATATAAAAATGACTCCTGTATGTATATGTATACATATATATATATATATATATGTATACATATATATTACAATCTTTTTATGTGTTTGCTAGAGATGGAAAGTTACACACGTGGCTCATGTTATATTTCAGAGGGCAGCACCGTGGCTGGTACGAGAGCCCAGGCTTTTAAGGAGTGGCATTTGGAACAGATTCCTTTGGTACTGTGACCTCCAGGGTCAACTTTATTCTCTCTTCTCCCTCCTCACTTGACTAGATCTTAGAGAGGGCAAGGAGCAAGCTGATGAAGGCAGAGCACTTCGGAGTGTCGCTTTAGCGCATGAAGAACCCGTGCTAACCACGAGCCGTCACCAGGCACCTTCCGTCCATCGTGCTACTGAAACCTCCCAGTAACACCACCAGGCAGGTGCCGTTCGAACCCTGTTTTATGGACGAGGACAGAGAGCTTGGAGAGGGCCAGTGACATGTCCAGGGCTCCGAGGTCTGGAAATGGCTGAGTCCAGGCCACCCGGTTCCACTCTTGGGGGCTCAGCTGCCCCACCTCAGGGGAGAGCAGGAGGAGATGACGCAGTTGGCCAGACCGGACAGCACATCGAGAGGCAGAGGAACAGGAAGGGGACGTGGGAGGTGGCACTGCTGGGGTTTATGCCCATTTGTGGCTTTGGGCAAGGCAGCCAGCCTCCTCAGCTTCCCAGTGGGGTAACGGACAGGACCCCTCCTGGTTTCCTTGGGGAGACTGAATGACGGAAAGAGGGAAATGGCCTGGAACCTGGCCAGTGGCTATCATTCGTTGAGGTGATTCTTTCACTTGGGGAGGCTGTTTGAAGCTTGCCTGGCGCTGGCCATCAGCCCTTCTCCCCTCACTCTGCTAATCCATCCAGTTCCTTCACGTATCCACTAACCGTGGCTGTGTGTCAGTGCTCTTGGGACGTCTCAGTACTGAGTCTCACATGACGCGAGCTGGGCCCCAAAGAAGCTCGCTAGCCGACTGGGCAAATGGGACGTGGAAGGTGGAGCCTGAAGGGTTGGCTTTCCTGTTGAAGCAGAGGTCTGGGACCTGCCCCAAAGCTACAGAACGAGCATGTTCTTTTTTTGCAGAACGAGCATGTAATTTTTATTGGGATTGAGATCCGTGTGCATGGCTTTTGGGGACTGATGATGGGCAGGAGGGACAGAATTGGCAGCACCACCGGTGTTCTGAAGAAGACGAGCCGGGGCTGCTGAGGACAGGCTTCTGAAGTGGTTCATTTGAGCTGAGGCCTGCAGGAGGGGCCTGTCATTTGGGGAGCCAGCCCTGAGTACCAAGGGCTGATGATGTGCCCTTGGCTTGGGATACTGACATGGTTGGCTGCTTAGTGACCCAGCTCCAGGTTCTGCCACACCAGGTCCCTTCCATGGTCCCACCTGAAGCCCCTTGCTGGTGGCTTCTGGCAGATGTTACAATGCTCCTGCCTGTCTGGATTCTGGGAGCCTGCACCTTGGGCAAATTTCCTGGGGCTGCCATAACAAAGAACCACAAACTGGGGGGCTTAAAGCAACAGAAATTTATTCTGTCACGGTTCTGGGGGCCAGAAGTTCAAAGTCAAGGTATCAGCAGGGCCGTGGTCCCTCCAAAGCCTCCAGGGGAGGACCCTTCCTGCCTCTTCCAGCTTTGGTGGCTGCCGGCGTTCCTTCACTTATGAATGATGCATCACTGCGATCTCTGCCTCTGTCATTTCGTGGCCTTCCCTGAGTCTGTATCCTCTTATCATAAGCGCAGCAGTCGTTTTGGATTAAGGGTCCACCCAATATGACCTCATGTTAGCCAATCACCTCTGCAAAGACTCCATTTTTCAGTTATGGTCACAATCTGAGGTCTGGGAAGGGCATGAATTTGGGGGGGACACTATGGACCCCAGCACACACCCCACACTCATGGTTCACCGAGTTGCAAGAACACCTCATTGTTTTGGGCCTAGCCTCCAAATCCGCGGGCCCTCATACGTCGAAACCGACAGGTGCTGGGTCCCAGCTCATCTTTCTGGTGGTGGAGAGACAGCTGTGAGCACGGGGTCCGATGGAGCTGGTGGGAACGCCACAGTGGGTACCCTCCCAGCAGGCTCCCCAACCAAGACAAAGCTCTCACTCTATTGAATTCATTCCTTTGATTTTTTTCTTATTTCTGTTACTTAGAACATAAAAAACCACCTACCGGCATGTCATGCCAACAAATGGACGTGCTCTCATTTTTCTGCAGCCCCTTCCACCCTTTGCCCTGAGCACTGGATGTGTTGGTCGTTGTGTAAACGCAGCACAGACACATTTGTTTGATGCTGTCGCTTCCCTTTCTCTCAGAGGCATTTTCCGTGTTGCTGCGGTCTTCCTAATTACGGCTCAGAAAGCTGCCGAATGTCGCATCGGGGGGCTGTTCCACGACTTACTCGACTAAATGTCCAGCTGTGGTACAACAGTTGCTTTACTCTTTAAGCAGCGTGGTTATGCACATCTCTGGAATTTGGCTTTTTTATTCTTATTTAATTCTTTGAAGGATTACATTTAAAATTAAACATTGCGTTTCTTTAAATAAATGGTCTCTCCCATATCCTGACATTTTCTCAAGAATTTAGAACTTAGGCAGATTAATTGTAATCTGCAGGACGTTGTTGTTTGCCTGCTCATATTTCCTTCTGCTTTCCCTCGTAACGGGGCAATCACGCTCCTTGAGGAGCGTCCCCGATCCTGCCCCACTGCACCTCCCCGGGCTCTGCTGGGAGGACCTCACTCGAGGGAATGGGCTAAGCCAGTTCGTGTGTCCAGTCCCCTTGGCCACAGTGATTGGCTCAGGGATGGCCAAGTGGCCCAGTCTGCCAATCAGTGTGGACACAGGGTTTCTGGAGGAATCTCTGGGAGGACAGAACCTCTCTTTCTGGAGCTGTGAGGCTAGAAGCCTGGAGTTGTTGACAGCCATTCTGCCACCTGAGGCAAAAGTCTGTCTGGGACCAAAATAAAATGGAAAGTAGTGGAAGAGAGAGAGAGGGCGGGGTGGGAGGTGGGGAGAGAGAGAGAGAGAGAGAGAGAGAGAGGGAGAGAGAGAGAGAGAGAGAGAGAATAGCTTTAATGAAACTTGAAGCACAGGGTTTTACTCACAAATCCTGGCGTTCAACTGTAAAGACCCAGAAATTTGTTGCTTGATTTACCGACTAAAAGCACAGTAGTTCATTAAATATAAAGACAATAAGCTTTGTTAGTGAAGAAAAGAACCCTTATGTCATTGTTCTTTTGCTAAATGACGAGAAAGTGCTGAGCCATCTGTGCAAGACAGCAACCCCGAGTTCAAATTTGTTGTTGTTTTGTTATTGTTTCAAAAGCACACATCTAGAGGCTTCTGGGTACAGGTCTGGAAGGAATGTGTGATGAGAGACAAACAAGCACGCCCTGTGGTTCAGACGAGTTAATTTTCTTAGTCCTTTCAAAAAACAAAAACAAGCAAAACTCTGAATATGTTCCCCATGAATACCAAAATGGGATTCAATTCAACGCCTAAGGACTTTCAATAAGGATGGAACCAGAAGGATTCAACCCCAGGGAATGGCCGACCAGACGCCTTAGAAAATTAGAAAGCAGAAATGAGACAGCAGAAGCCATCGAGGGCTTGGAATTACCCAGGAGACCATGGCAGGACCCCGCTTGGGTAGCAGCTTAGTCTCCCTGGTTTTGAGTGAACAACACCTAATTGTTACCAGGAATGAATGAGCAACGTGGGTCCTAACCGGAACACCTGTGTTTACACAGCTCCGAGGGAAAGGCTTTGAAAACGTCACCTTCAGCTGGCACACAGAGGCGGCCTGTGTCCAGTCAGGCAAGTGTGTAGGACACCCAGCACAATGTGACCTCCAGGTGAGCCAACAGAATGACTCTCTCCCCCTCAACTGCTGTGTGGACTCGTGTCCCCTACAGTTATGCTGTCCTCTTAACCCCCAGTCCCTGTGACTGCAACCTGAT
The DNA here is from genome assembly GCF_964194185.1 of Rhinolophus hipposideros. Classification (NCBI taxonomy): domain Eukaryota; kingdom Metazoa; phylum Chordata; class Mammalia; order Chiroptera; family Rhinolophidae; genus Rhinolophus; species Rhinolophus hipposideros. Next base: position 92,585,606 of record NC_138054.1, read on the forward strand.
TTGGAAATCGGGTCTCAGCAGAGGATATCAAGCTAAGATGAGGTCATTAGGGTGGGTGACTGGTGACCGGTGCCCTTGTCACCCAGACAGAAGGCAGCCATGTGAAGATCCAGGCAGGGGAAGGAGTGACCCAGCCAAGCCCGGGTGTTGCTAGGGGAAGGCGCATGTATTTTTGTACTGACTGTTGTTCCCCAGACCTTTCCACGGGCCAAGTGCCCGACGACCGTCCTCGTAGACCCCAGCTTTCTACAGGAGGAGCTGGGAGCACAGAGAGGGTACGTGAGTTCTCCCAGGTTGCACAGCTGGACAGAGCTGGAGTTAGTATCAAAACGAGCTTTGTGAGGCTCTCGGCTTGGTCTCGCCCTCTCTGTCCTACTGGCTGCCGGGCTGAGTAGCTCTGTGCATCAGAGGGGATGTGACAAGCTCTGGGAGGGGCCACCAGGGAAGCTCGGGGGGCATTTTACCAGGAATGCTCTTGTATGCTTTCCTTCGTGACACAAGTTGGACGACTAACAGACCCCACCCGGCTTCTTGCCTGGGTCTTGGCCACACTCCCACCCTGTAGTCTGCTCCCAGTTGGGAGAGGCTGGAGGTGGCATGGGGAGGCTCAGGGGTGCCCTGCAGCCCCGCTGGCCATCCGGCCACCCTGCTGGGGCCTCCAGGCAGGCGGCTCCTTTCAGCTTCCTGCTGACACCCTGCCTGCGCTCATCCCTATGGAGACAGTCTGTTCGCCCCCACCCCGCCCCCCATAGCTGCCAGGCCCTTGATGGCCGCGTTCCCTGCGTCTCCGCCACCCACAGGCTCAGCACGATCTCGCGGCTGCTGCTCTGCTGGGCCCAGAACATCCCACTCACACCAGCGCCCCCTCTGCCTTTTTGCTCCTTTTCAAAGTTATTTGTGTTTGCACAAAACAACCATCGAGAGGTGTGGGCTGGAGCTGGCACAAGGGAATGTTGCGGAAGGCCTGGGGGTTTTAACTGAAGAGTTCCGTGGTGAGGATAATTAAAGTCTGATGACTGCGTGGACGGGTGAAGAAAGACGAGGGGCGCCCAGCGAGGCGTGTGCACTGCCCTCCTCCTGGACAGACCAAAGGAGGGGCTCCTTCCAGCCCAGGCAGGAGACATGAGCGAGAGACTTGCCCGCTGTCACACCCTGGAGGCCTCTTCCAGAAGCCTGAGGCATGCAGGCATCACTTACGTTGGCGCAGAAGGAGCCAGATAGGGCTGCGCCCTGCCCCCTGGGGACCCACTGGGTGAGAACACCAGGGCCTCCGCCCAAGCCAGACAACCCACTTGTCCACATAAGCTTGCCCAGCTCATTCCTGCAGCTGCCCGAGGCCGCTCTGGTCCCACGGCCTCAGCACTGCCCTCCTGACCCCACCCTGGCCGCGTCTGAGTCCAGCTGGGCTTGGGCAGGTGTTCCACATTCCCCTGAACTGTCGGCTCTGAGGGAGCACAAGCAGGGCCCCCAGGGGCAGAGGTCACACTGTGGGGTCACTGTCTGGCAGGTGAGGTGGGAGATGGTGGGTAACCCTCCCTCTCTGGTCCTTGAGGTGAGACAGTCCTGGCTGACAGAATTGGCCCCCTGCGGCAGTGAGCGTCAACAGCGCATGCTGTGGTGGACCTTTCCTCCTCCTGAGGGGTCTCACGCACCCTGCTCCCTTGGGTCTGCTCCCAAGGGGCCCCCTTACTCACGCCCAGGGCTCTGCCTTGTGGTAGACCCAGGTAAGACGTCCCTCCGTCCAATGGCTCACTCTCGACACAGATGTCCTCGGGTTTTAGCATTAATCTTGCTGCTTTATTTTTACTCCCCTCGCACCACCTGGCAGTACCACCTGGGGTTTGGGACTGTGAGTCTTGGATCTTTGCGAGCAAGAGGGCAGCACGCGCTCAGGGTCCACCCGTGGGGCCCCAAGTGTGCTTCCTGATGATGGATGGATGGTCAGGTCCAGCAACTTGATGGGCAATCCTGTCTTATTGGTCATTCACTTACTGAATTTTCTTCTAACCAGACAGTCTTTGGGGCCTCGGGTAGACCCGTGTCTACAGAGAGACGAAGCAAGATTTGGACACAGATCTCAGGGTTTCCCAGAGGTGTCTACCAGGCATCAGGGGTTGTCTGCTCCAGATAGCATGCACCTTCCAAGGAATGAAACTCATCCCTATGTAATAGGTTAGGGGGTGTTCCTAAGCCACATGAGAGAGGAGAACAAGGCACTTCCCAAGGGAAAACAAAGAAACAAAACCAAAACAAAGGTTCTACTCATAAAAATGCACTATTTACATGTGTGGAACAAAGGTGGCTTTTCAAAATGCCTTTTACCCAATGAGCTTAGGAAACAGGCAGGTACTGGGCTCTTTTGGCTCTTGTTTTGCACCAGGGAAACCCAGACTCAAAGAGGTAAAATGAGCGGTCCAGGGTCACACGGCTGCTTTAGAGTCTGCGATGAGGTCACAGCCCCGTAGACAGTGCCACCTGCACTCACACGGTGCCACCCAGAGAGCCTTGGGCAGCCTGACAGACAGACCACAAAGAGCTGAGGAGTCACGGATAGGTGCAAAGAGAAAGCAGACAAAAGTTGAGGGTATTGCAAAAGCATCTTCATGAAAAACAAGATCAGTCAGTTGAGGGAGAAAAAATAACAGAGCACATTAATATAGAACAGAAAGAAATTCCTCTCGACCGCCCCAAACTGCCAGCCTCCACAACGATGTTTTCCACTTTGGTACAATTTGTAAAGTTATCCTTTTTGTCCATTTCCTTCTTCAGCTTCCTTTCTTCCCCTGCGTCTCTGGTTGATGCTCATAGACAAGAAAAGACATTTCTCTCTTGCTGCCCACTTGGTTTTCAGGAGCGTTTCTGCAATTTTTCCACCTTCATTTATCTTCTTCTTCGGTAGAAGGGACCTTATGTCCAACTCCAGGGCTCGAAAATCTCAAAAATCTAGTGAAGGTGTTTTAAGAAGAAAAGTGGCAAAATGAAAAGGCCCATCCCCTCATTGTCTTCAAACCTGAAGTTTTAATTCAAGCCCTGATATGGTGACATCAGCCAGGGCTGGTACAGAAGGGTTAGCTTGTAGGATGCTAGCATGTCTGGAGTGCCCAAGTTTTCTCCAAGCGTTTTGGGCTCAAGAGTATGTCATCGGGGGTGGGGGGGGTCTCAGAAAGGGGTCAGAGGGGGTGTCAGTGGAGGTCATGGTTCAGGAAGACCTAGGGTCGGCTGGGAGACAACTGAGGATGGCATGGTAGGTCTCCTAGGGCCTTATTTCCTCACTGAGTCCTTACCCGCAACTCATCCATCTAAGGCAAATTCTCAGTTTTTCACATAAAATAAAAAATGCACAAGTTCTCCTTTCCCCAAGAGATTAGGGGATGTAAACGAATTCTTTCACGCAACACCAAGCAAGATGCAAGATGTCATCTCATACCAACCAGATACAAATATGATTAAACAATATTTTCCTCTCCTTTAATATCTTCCACCAGATATCTTGCTTAGATCTGAATAGGAAATGTGCCGAAAAATCAGGACCACAGTCCACTCTTCTTGGCTCCATGGATCTGACCAAACAGAAATTAAGCAGCTCTTTAAGTCCCCCGGGGAGCACGTAGCTCATTTCCTGACACAGCTCTAATGATCACACCACCTTAACCTAATAAAAGAGGGTAAACACATTATTTTGCATGAAATTATGTTTCTTAATGAATTAATAATAGGGTTACAATTTTCAACTCAACAAGCAGGGAAATACAGAGTATAAAATAAGGGCAAGCAACTGCATAATAATTAGTTGGTCTTTGCTGCACCGTATTTGGGAACGCATTAGCTCTGATTGCAGGAAAGGGAGGGGAAAGCATGGACTGGGGAGTTCACAGGGGAGAGAAGAGAAGAGCCTGGGATTATTAGCCTTAAAATAACAATGACTCATTTCTATTGACCTATTGGTCCCATCCATTGTGAGATTCTGATTTTTGAAACCTAATTTGTCTTAAATGGAGCTCTTTATCGTATACACTCGTGACTCACAGCCTTCTCACACCCCCCGCCCCAGGTCGCCATTCCTTTTTGTGGATCTCGACACAGTAAAGAATTTGGCTTTGCCCGAAGAGAGATCTGGCCTTTGATCCCTGGAAGTGACGTGTATCAAACCTGGTAGGAGTGTCTTTGTTTGGCATGGAGACCGGCCACACTGGATCGTAGGGTGGATGCTGGCCATGCCAGAAAGACTGAGCCTGTGACGTAGGTGGTGGCTGGCCATTGGCATCCACTGACCTGGAGACTAAGTGCAACCACGCCGGCGATAAATCCATCAACCGTGCCTACGTCACGAAGCTCCAATGAAAACTCTGGATGCTGAAGCCAGGATGAGCCCCTCTGTGTGGCAATACTTCATGTCTGTTGTCACAACAAAGCGGGAAAGCCACGTGTCCTCACTCCAGGGGGAGACGGCAATGGAATCTTCCTGTTTGGAATCCTCCCAGCCTCTGCCCTTTGGCTGATTTTGGTGCGTATCTTTTTCTGTAATAAAAAAAAAAAACACCTTTGTAGTTCTCAACTCTGCAGTTTGGCTAACTCTGGGCAACCCGCAATGTTTTTCGAAGTTGTGCTTCCTATTCTCCAGATTGGAGGTCTGGCACACTCTGCTACCTCATAGGGTCTTCTGGCTGGGTTGGCACATATTAGATGTGGTTAGGGTCTTTATTTTTCCATGAAGAGTAACACAAAGCATTTATCTTTAGTGCAGTTGCCCAGCCTTTGGATCTAAGAAATGTCCTGGCTCAAGACCTGCAGGCTGTAGGGCATGGCTCAGGACTCGCAGCACAGCTGTGTTGGATGCAGAATGGCTCAGACTAAGTGTTATCGAGCTATCAGGGACAGAGATGGACATCTCGCCTTTTACACCTCCACAAGAACCCCAATATCTATGGCCTGCTGAGGGGCCATTGCTGGGTTTCTCCTAGAGGGCAATGAAGACATCAAAAGTTCCTGGGAGGAGAGTCAGTCTGGGCCATGGGAGGCAGGGGCTGACCTGTGTGTTTTACCTCCATCTCACTCCCAGATTTGTATCAAGGGCATACCGAGCATGCAACAAATCTTTGAATGCTGTGCAGATCCCTATGAGGTCTAGGGGATGGTGAACAACTTGGGTTAGCTTGGGAAACAGAAAGATTAGGAGGGAGTGAAAGAAGAGGAGGTGGAGGAGGAGGAGGGGAGACAAGAGAAAGGATGGGAGTTGTTGCTATTTGTTCAGAGCATCTTGTGGGCAGCTTTCCCTTAGTGTCTGGAGGGGGTAGTCATGGCTCTGAAGACTGGAAGAGCCTTGCTGTTTGGAATTTAGATTCTCATCGGCTGCATGCCTTCAACTGCATGCAAACATCCCCACAGAGACCTCTTGGGCTCACAGATGCCCTGCAGGTGATTCTCCCACTCGCACCCGTGTGTCCACACTCCTGCATATCTGAAGTTTAGTCAAAATGCAGGAGAGGAGCTGGGAGCCAACGTGTGATCGAGTCCCTGCGAGCAGGTACGCATGTGCGTGTCCAGGTCTTTAAGTGGAATGCACCTATCCCAGGACTGCATTGCCTCCGGCAGATTTAACAGTGGTGGAGCCTGGAAGCACCTTCCGCTCTGATGGGCCTGGGTCTGCATCTGGCGTCTGCCACATAGCTGCTCACCTTGAACACACTGCTCGGAACTTTGGAGCCTTGAGTGTGCTTGTTTGTTTATCTGTAAGATGGGGGTGCTGCCGTGACATCCCAGGGTTGTCAAAGCATTATGTAAAGTGACGCAGCAGAAAGGCTCAGTCCACTGCCCGGCTGGGGGAACCATGTCTAGTTTACAAAGGGGTAAAGGAGAGGATACCTCTGTTCCCCAAGCACTGCTTTAGCTTGTGGCTGAGGCAAACAGCTCTGAAAGGCTACAACACACAGTTGTAAAGACGTAAGCACAGCACGGGTGAAAGAAAAGCATCTTGACCCGCTGCTTCTCTCAGAACACAGGCAGTTCTGTTGGTTTGGACCTGGTGGTGATCTTGGCCTCTATTTGCCATGAATCCAAGTAGAGGAATTCAAATAAAATTGCTGTCAGGAGCATATTTCTTTCTAAATCTAGAGCATCGTAAAAAGCAATGACTGATATGGATGTCAGAAGAGTAATGGAAAATTCCACTTGCAGCAAATACAAACAGAACTTGCTTTTAAAAGGACAATGTATTCCACAAAGAGAGAAAAATCACCCAATGACCAGTTCTGTAACTTTCCACCGACTCTCAGTGTGTTGAGTTTTGGGACTTGAGTCAAAAAGAAAATTTAACTCTAATAGTTTTCTTCCCAGAAATGTTTCAAAAAGGGATCCTCTTTCAAGGAGGAAAAAGAAATTTAATAACTTGAAGCAAAGAGGTTTTGGGTATTAATTTATAACGATCAGAACTCTTAGCAAGTCAAGTCAAACTGGCAGAAGTAAAGGGAGGAATTTTGACTCGTGTTCTTGGGAGATGTGGGGAGACAGACTCTAAGGCATGCTGGATCCAGGCCCTCCAACAAGGCACATGACTTATGTCCCTCTCATTGCTCAGCACTGTTGGTTTCTGTTGGGTCCGATCCCCAGACACCTCTGTGCAGGCATGATACTGAAGACGTCATCACAAGCTAAGACATGGGGAGTGCCTGCCCCGTAGCAGGTGCTCATTAAGCATTAGAGACCAGTTGCCTGTGTCGTCTTCTGGTGGGTGATGCAGTTATTAGCACCATTTCACAGGTGAGGAAACTGAGGAACACATTCCTTACATCACATCGGGAAATGGAAGACGTGCCATTGGAACCCAGGTGGTCTGCCCCAGCAGTCATGCCCTCAACCTCTGGCATTCCAGAGCTCTTATTTCTCTAGCTCCCGATGCTGTAGGGGAAGGAAACTCTTTTCAAAGTGTCAATGACATGGGAGTCTCTGATTGGCCCTGCTGGTGTCACATGGCCACCCTTGACCCAGTCACTGTGGCTGAGGGGGTGGAATATTCTCATTGGCCAACTTAGGTTATGGAGCCACTTCTATGGTGCAGAGAGAGGTGTTGGGGATCTGTGATTGACAAGCCTCCCGAAAGGAACATAACCAGTGGATGGGAAATGACACCACCACCACCCATGTTCCCTCCTAGACCACTCTTCCAGAGCACTCTCCACAATGAGCACCAGAGCGTGTGTTGGAGTGTGGGGGGCAGTGGGAGGCATGCAGGAGTGGAGCTACAGTCTTGCGGGGGAGGTGGACCTGATAGATACCAGTCTCTGTTTTGGCACGCTTTCCCCATTTTCTGAAAAGAAACACATCCTGTAAGTCTAGGGACTCATTGACTGAAGAGACACGTGCCTTTGAACGAGTTGGAATTCTCTGCAGAGCCCTCAACTGAATCCAAGACTTTGGAACTTCATGAAAATTGTGTCAATTTGGAACCCGAGTGTGCTCGTGTACCCCAGAGAGCCTCTGTGGCAGCCCTGGTTCACTCACACTGTTCAGAATGATAAATGTGAAAGCCAGACGTTAGACACACGCCATCCTGGGATCCTACAGGACTCAGTCTGGTTTGGGAATTAATGAACCAACATGCCAACCGGTGGGAATCCTCTGCAAAAGCAGCAGCCGGTATTAGGTAAAAGATGGCCGTCTTCTTGATTTTTGAGCAGAGTGTAGAAAATCTCCACATTTAATATGCATAGTCTGTTTCCCATCTTCCTTCTAATAAATTGGCATAACATCTTGCACAGCTAAACCATTAAGGGGGATGCTAAACTCTAGAGGCCAGTTATAAATGCACAACAATAATATAGAACTAGGTACATAAAACATAAGCTGATTGCTTCATCTATACTAATGGATTTTAAACAGGGAAAATAACTGAGGATAAGCACCAGGCACATTAGAAATTAAAATTAGGTTGCAAAGCTTCCCAACTCATACAAGAAGACTGGTGTATGGGAAGTGATTCACGAGAGCAATTCTTAGGAGTAAAATCTCACATATTTTCACATTAACTGACAGGCTCCACATTTTGAGATGTTGCTTCCCAGCGTGTCTTGCTTGCTATTTCCTCACACCACATTCCAGGTGCATACCTGAAGTTTGCATTTATTTTGTAAACCCGAAGGAATAACACATTCTCACTCTTGGATTATTGTTGCCCCTTTCCAACGTGTCTCTTTATTGACTGCAAATTACTATTTCTTTTCAATGATCCATAATGAGTTGTTTCCAATAAATACTTTAAAAAGTTTTTCCTCTGATTGTAAAAGTCATGGATACTCATTGTAGAAAGTCTAGAAACACAGGCCCGTATAAGGAACAAAAAGAAGTTACCCGTAGCCGACCACCCAGAGTTAAATCCAGAGGATATTTCTATTTCTTTCCTTCCATCGTATATGTACCTATGTATTAAATTTGGATGGTACTGCAAGTGTAATTCTGCCTCTGAGTTAGTGATTTTTCTCCCTTAACCCTGGCCTGTGAATAATTTGCACTTTTATTAAATATTCTTCAAAATGTCATTTTAATGGTTGCATAATATTCCATGATACAGATTGCCATAATTTGTGAAGCCATTCGTCAGGCTCCCCTTATAAATACTACTACCACCAACATCTTCCTACATAAATCTTTGTTTATACATTCAACCATACATTTGGTCTGCACTTGGGCTCTGCGATATAAATCACTAGAGAAATAGCAGATAAAATAGCAGACGTGATCTTTTTGTTTAGCATTTTTTTATCATCACTTTCGGTACCTATGTGGGGAATTACATTTAAAACCTATTAATATATATTCCCCATTTGCTTTTTACGTAGGTGTGACAATTGACAGTCCCCCATTGCCCAAAGAGCCATAGCTAGCTTCTATTGCATGCTTCCCGTGTGCTATGATTCTTACATTTGTTATTTTAGCCCGGGATGAGGTAGATACCATTCGTATTTTCATTTTATAGATAAGGAATCTGAGATTACACACTTGTAAGAACTGGAGACAAGATTCAGACCCAAGCAATCCAACACTATGGCCAGATTCTAACCGCTATACTATAAATTATCTATATCGAATCTTGGACAGGTGAAAAAGAGGAGAACGTCTTACTGTGGGTTTTTGTCTATTCTTTGGATTACTAGTGAAAGTACCAATTTCTTCTAAGTTTATAAGCACTTTATAGTCTTCACGGTGAACAGTTAATGCCAATTTGTTTCACCTCCACCAACTAACACAAGTCCTTGGTACCTGCCCCACTCACCTTTCCAACTGCTGCACACTTTGGAAGCAGACGTTAATTTTTATATTGAACTGGCTATTGGTAGGGGGTTTACAATGTATCAGGCATTGTAAACTAATCCAAACATGAAGATATTCATGAGACATTTTATAAATGTAAAGCCATCCAAGGTCACAGTCAAGAACTTTTTCTGTGTAGTCAATTTCCTTTGAGAGCACATATCTTAAAATTTAGATTTGTAGATCCCCATCCATTGCTTAATTCTAAGACTGAGTTTAAGATGAAGGGTTGAGAATTTCCCCACATCATCTGTATCCTTCCATTTCAAAGGACAATGTATGGCTCTACCTGGCCAAAGCCTCCAATCCATCTACGCTCTTCACTCTACAGCTGTACAATAATTTTCCCCAGAACGTTACTCATCACTTATCCTGTATCCCCAGCTTCTGCCTCTCTGGTGTCTCCTGCCACTTTTCCTACAAACATGTTCAAGTGTTTCCCATTTGGGAAACCTTCCCTCGCTTACATTTTCTCCTTGAGCTAAGAATTTTTCTTCCCCCTGTTTATCTAAACTTCTCAGAAAGAATGCTACTTTCACCATTTCAACTTCCTGGCCTCACACTAACTCCTTGGCCTGTCTTCCATGCCTCCTGATTAGGTTGCAAAGAGCTTCCTGAAACCAGATAAAGTGGGTCTTGTGATTTTGTACAGTTGTCCCCTAGTTTGAGAGTCATAGGCAATTAAATTCCTTTAACTACCAAGATACTCTATGAGTAATTGAGAGGGTCTCATTGAGAACCCCCCTCCTCTTCCTGTGTTCTTCATTTCAGTTGCAGACACCACCATCCATTTATTTTTTATGCTGGTGAAAGCTAACATCAGTAATTTGAGACTTCTTTTTCTAACATAGGTGTTTTAGTGCTGTAAATTTCCCCCTAAGTACTATTTAGTCGAGTCTCACGAATTTCGACATGTAATATTTTCATGTTCCTTCCATTCAAAGTACTTTCTAATTCCTGCCCCCCAACCTTTTAATTTCTTCCTTGACCAATGGGTTATTTAGAAGTGTGTTATTTAGTTCACAAACACTTGGGGATTTTCTGGTGATATCTGCTATTTGTTTATCATTTAAATCCCATTTTGGTCAGAGAATATACATTGTAGGACTTGAATTCCTTTAAGACTTCTTATGGCCCATAGCACTGTTTGTCTGTGGACCCATGTCCCTTGAAATGAATGAGTTTCTGCTATTTTGGAGTAGACTGTTTCCTAAATGTCAGTTAGGTCAAATTGGGTGACAGTGCTGTTCAAGTCTTCTACAACTTTAGTGTTTTTCTATCTGTTGTTTCTAACAGTTATTGAGAGAGGAGTATTGGCATGTCCAACCATGAACGATGATTTGTATATTTCTCCTTGCAGATTTATCAGTTTTTGCTTCACGGATTTTGAAGCAGTTATTAGGTGCATAAGCATTTAGAATTGTTTTGTCCTCTTGATGAATTACCCCTTTATCATGATGAAATTACCTTCTTAATCTCTGCTAATATTTTTTAACCTAAAATCAACTTTATCTGATATTAATATAACCATCCCAACTTTATTTTCATTAGTGTTAGCATGGTGTATCCTTTTTTTCCATCCCTTAACCTATTTGTGTCTTTATGTTAAAGTGTATTTCTGGTAGGTAGTAGAGTTGGATCTTGCTTTTTAAATGTAATCTAACAATCTCTGCCTTTTAATTGGGTGTATTTACACCATTTACATTTTATGTGATTGTTGATATGATTAGATTTTAAGCTGTCATTTTGCTATTTGTGCCATTTTTCCCTTTGTGTTTTTTTTCAAAGTTAAGTGCCTTTCTATGATTAATCAGATATTTCTTATGATTTCTTTTAATCTGCTTTGTTAGATTACTAGCTTTAAATTTTTGTTTTGCTACTATAGTGGTTACTCTGGTCTTTATAGTATATACCTCTAATTTATCCCAGTCTGCTGCATGTAGCACCGTAACACTACTAGTATAGTATAAAAACCTTACAATATTATACTTCTTTTTCCATCCCACCCCTGATATTTGTGCTGCAATTGTCATGCATTCTACTTCTACATATGCTTAAACCCTACAATGCATTGTTATTATTTTAATTTAAATAGTCAATTGTATTGTAAAGAGATTTAAATTTTAAAAATCTTACATAGTTATCCATGGAATTACCATTTCCAGGACTATTAATTCCTTTATTTAGATCTAGATTTCCACGTGGAATCATTTTCCTTCTTCCTGAAAAACATCCTTAAACATTTCTCATAATACAGTTCCATTGGCAATAGATTCTTCCAGTTTGTATACACCCTAGAACTTTATTTTGCTTTTATCTTTGAAGAACATTTCTTCTGGGTATAGAATTCTGGGTTGACAGTATTTTTGTTTCTGTACTTTGAAGATGTCACTCACTCACATTGTTTCTGATGAGGAACCTGCAGTCATCTCCATCTTCATTTCTCTCTACATAAGGTATCCTTTTTCTCTGGCTGCTTTTAAGATTTTCTCCTTATCACAGGTATCGAGCACTTTGATTATGATGAACCTCAGTGCTTTTTCTAATGAATGTGCTTACGGTTGGTTGAGCTTCTTGGACCTGTGGGTCTACTATTTTCCTTAAGTTTGGAAAGTTTTCAGCTGTCATTTCTTCTGACAATTTGTCTGTCCTTTCCCCACCCCAATACACCTATGGTGGCTTTTTAAATGTCCATGTTTGCCAATTTGAACATCTATGTCATTTCTGGTGTAATTTTGATGGCTTGATTTTCTCCTCATCATGGGTGTATTTTCTTTTTGTTTGTCTTGATTGGATGTCAGACATTGTGTCTTTGCTCTTGTTGGTTGCCAGATAATTTTGTTTTTTCTACTTATTAAGCTTTGTTCTGGGATGCTGTTAAGTTCTTTGGAACCAGTTTTATTGTTCAGGATCTTGTTAAGTTTCGTTTGGTGGAATCAGACTAGTCCTTAGACTAGGGTTAATTGCTCCCCACTATGGGAGCGGACTTTCTGAATAGCCTACCCAATGCTCCAATGAGTTTCCTGGCTGGTGAGAACTAGCAATATTTCTGGCCCTGTGTGAACCCCTTGCTCAGCTTGCTCTAAACTTTTGGGGTCATTCTAATTCCTGGCCTTGGTGGTTTCTTTATTCCTGAGTGCTCACTGAATATTTTCAGGGGCGCTTCCAATCTCTGGGGTTCTCCTGTGCACCTCACTTGTCTCTGGAATTCTGTCTTGCAAAAACGGGCCACCTTTGTCTCCCCAGACTCTGAGCTGTCTCTTCACTCAGGGAGTCTGCTGGGCTCCACACCATACAGAAAGTTGAAGTTATTATAGGGCTCACCTTGTTCATTTCCCATTTCTCTGGGACCAGTCTCCTTCCTTGCCTGATGTATGGTGTCTTAAAAAGCAGTATGCTATATCTTTTGTTTACTTTGTGGTTGTTTCAGCAGAGACCTAAATCCTGCCTCTTATTTTTATCTCTCAGAAGTGAAAGTCTCATTATAACAGCTTTTACCAATGTCTTTGTATCTGTCTCCCCTCCACTTTAGGATGTGAGCGGCTTGGAGACAGGGTTCTTGCCTTATGCAGGGTGTGGTCTGCAGTGAGTGTGGCTCTGGAGGTCAGGTGGCCTGGATCTTCTACTTGATTCTGCTACGCAGTGTTTAAGATCTTGGCCAAGTTACTTAATTTCTCCGTGAATCTATTTCCTTATCAATAAGCAGGCAAAAGAACTGTATAACTGGAGCTGTTTGGGGGATTCAGTGATACATGCAAAGTGCTTAGTGGAGCAGCAGGCACATAGCTCCGAGGAAATGCTACTATTAATCTAATAACAGTACTTGCTGCTTCCTTCATTTTATTCTGCTCCTCACGTGCAGTGAGGAACACAGATTGACACTCAAAACCATTTGGATAAACAAATGAATTTGGGCTCTCACTGGATTCTATTTATTGAGCTTGTGTGAAATCCTTCCTTTGCAAGTGAAAACCCTCATCACTGTTTCAGGTGTCTACTCATCATCCCAGAGTTGTGTAATTGGTGTGGCAAAGTCTTCACTTTTCACCCAAGTAGCTGGAAAGGTGTAGACATTGCCTGTATCCGTTACTATGCTTGGGTTGTTGAAATTCAATTCTTAACTTGAATCAAATGGCAGAAAGCTGTCTGTGGGCAATGCAGAGCAGAACATTTTATAGAAATCCAGTGATGCATTGAAGGAAACTGTAATGGAATAAAAGGACAGATATCCCAGCATTTTCTTAATTACGCTGACACCTTAGGATTGGCATTAGACCACTGAATCTGGTGTGATCATTGCCTGCTCATACCAGAGTCATGGCAGGAAATTTCAACTATAAGGATGTTTGGGGAATCAGATGTTCAGAGGGAGATGTTAGTCATCAGGTTGGATTTGGAAACACGTCACCACGTGTCACAGATTCCAGGACCTGATCTGGAGTTTTTAGTGCTATTATAGAACCCTAATCACTTTGTTCTGAGCTTGTACACTGTGACACTGCACCAGAAGAAATCTCCATTTCCTTGTGTCTTCGGCATACACCAAGCACATGTTTCTGCCCTGTAGTTTTTTATTTAACTATACTATTGATTTCCATACATTCCCCCCAGCCGTAGTGTGTTTTCGCTTTGCTAAGATGTGAATCCAGAGGCCTGTCTTCAAGTGTGCCTCAGGGTCATTAGGAGAGGAGCTGACATCACCCAGATTCACTTGAACATGGTAGGTAATTTGAACGGGGTCCTATGGGCTTCCCAGGTCTGGAGAGTATTTGTTTGAAATGAGGAAAAGTGGCAGCACCCATTGAAGCCAGTGTTGGATTTATGTCCTCATCAGGACGGGAGCCAGAGATTTTTATTTCAGGCCATTTGAGCATCATTTTTATGGGCTTCTGAAGTACAGCACAGATGTGGGAAAATGGACGGGACCAAGCGTGCTGTGTACGGCTGCAGAGGCTGACCTGAGGGTCCCTACAGCCCACGGCCGTGCATAAAATGGGTTGTTGAGCAGGGAAATGGGCATTGTTTGCATCTTAGGTACAAGTTGTAAGTAATTAGCTGTTACTCAGAAATGTTTTCTGTGTGTTGTTGATGTCTTTACTCACACTATCTCGTGTCTGGAAATGAAGAACTGGACAGAAACTTACTTTCCAGGTTAGACCCACATCAGAAATTATCCTCAATCCCAGGACTTGGGGGAGGAAGGGAAACCTTCAGTCTATCCCCAGTGCGGGTATGGAGCGGTCGTGGTTTTTATATTTTACAGTTCTAACCCTTAATTGCTGCATAGATTTCATAGCTGGAGGTATTTTTGTTGGAACTTCTTTGTTATTTGCATGTTAGAAATTTTGCTTTCAAAGAGCCCTGTGATTTCTGCAAGGGGTCATGTACCCTGGAGATGGTTGTTAGTGCTTTACAGAGAAGCATTTTGAAAAGTGTGATGGTTTGTTTCCATTGTGTTTATTCTTATGTTTCCCTTCTATTTATGTTAGATGATAACAGTTTCCCATGTACGGCCATAGTACCCAAATTCCACTTAAAAAACAATGCGTGAGTTGAACATACTCCCAGTATGACCGTACCCAATACTGACCCCGGCATAGAGCTGAGAGTGGCTTTGTGAAGAAACAAATGAGCTTCTTGTGGACGTTTTCACCTTGGGCAAGTTTTCCTCACTTCTCCGTGCCTGCGTTCACTCAGGTACACAATGGGGATGTGAATAATTGTCACCCGGAAAGGCAGGTGTGCAGATTGAGTCACTCCGTGCCTGCCATCTGCCTTGCACATGGTAGGCCCCATGTCACCTGGCTAGCTTCCCTCACATGGCTTTCCACCTTAACTCCACTGAGCACAGCACGACCACTGCTGCTCCTAGTCACCTGGCACGAGACTGAGTGGCAGTGGCTCCTTTCTCGTCAGCGACTCTTCCTGTGCAGCTGGCGTCAGCCAGAATGGGATGCAGGGGCAGAGCATGGACCCACGGGCAGAGGCGTCCTCCGTGATGCCCCTGTGGTGACGCCCACCTGTGGCCCTGTGACCCTCTCTCTCCCACCTCTCGTGTCTTCTTATGCACTCAGGGGAGGTTCTCGGCCTTACACACTCAGGTGAGACTGAGGACATTTTAAAGTCCTATCTGTCCCAAGGACAGAAGTTTCCATATCTGTGGTCAAGATGAACTGGGAAGAAAAGCCTTCCTTATATCCATGCATGCATTGTTCCAACAAGTAGTTATTCAGCATCAGTTATGTGCCAGGCACTGTTCTAGCAGCTGGAGAGACAGCGGAGAACTTGACAGAAGAGTCTCCTGCTCAGCAACAGCAAAAAAAATTTAAAAAGAGAGATATCAACTAGAGGGGGGTAGAGAGCAGCAGAGTGGCCACTGAGTTCGGACAGTTCCTGCAGGCCTCTTGGTCACGTGATGTCTGGAGTTTTGAGGTAGGTCCCCTGGGTTGGTCAGCCTTGGTGTCAATGGGGTGTAGCCGGCTTTGTGAATGGGGCCTTCACAGGAATGCTATGATCTCTGTAGTTTGCCTGTTCTCACATCCAACGGTCAATAGGAAAATGTATTCTCCAGTTAAACTTTCTAATTTTTCTGACCTTGTGTGTGTTAAATGATCCCGCACTGAGCTGCTTGGAGAATGTATTCTGGAAACGTCTGGTTCAGCAGCTGTTGTACCAGGCTCTGTGAGTGGGGCCTGGTCCCTGGCCTCCGAGAGCTTACCACGTGGAATGTAAATCACAGCTAAGTCAGCGCCGTGCCGGGGGCGCGTGAGAACCAGGACCGGGTCCTGTGTGCTCCTTTTACCAGCCCAGAGGCCGTACACAGGTAGTTTAGAGCCTCGGGTTTTTCCTTTGTAATGTGACTGTCATTTATCTTCCATGTGTCATTTAAAGGAGCATTGATAAGCAAAACGGTATCTATAAACTTCAGAATGGGAGGCGGAATAAGGGCTTTCCCACCAGTCCTCCAGCCCCTGACTGGTGAATGTGTGACCTTACATGGCAAAGGGACTATGTAGGTGTGATTAGGGACCTTAAGATGGGAGGTGACCCTGGATTATCTGGCTGGGCCCAGTGTCAGCACGGGATCCTGACAGAAGAAAACAGTGAGTGTGAGACGACGTGTGATGATGGAAGCAGAGATGGGCGTGAGGTGCTTCTTGGAAGAGGCTATGAGCCAAGGAATGTGGGCACCTCTGGAAGCTGGAAAACAAAGCAGCAGTTCTCCCAGCGCCTCCCAGGGAACCAGCCCTTAATCTTGGGTCAGGGAGACTCATTTTGGCCTCTGACCTCAGAACTGGAAGATAAATTTGCATTGTTTTAAGCCATTACGTCCGTGGCAATTTGTTATGGCCGCCCCAGGAAGCTCAAAGAAAGCCCGTAGGCCAGATCCCGTTGACAGCTCGTTTCTGTACCGACCATGAGTTGAGAGTGGTTTTTCTTTTCTCTTCTTTTCTTTTTTTTATTTGATTCGTTTATCGGAGTGACAATTGTTAGTAAAGTTACAAAGATTTCAGGTGTACAATTCTGTATTACATCATCTATATCTCACATTGTGTGCTCACCTCCCAGAGTCAGTTCTCCTTCCATCACCGTATATTTGACCCCCTTTACCCTCATCTACCATCTGCCCTCCCCCCTCCCCCTCTGGTAGCCACTAAACTATTGTCTGTGTCTATGAGTTTTTGTTTCTGAGAGTGGGTTTTCTAGGTGAACATTTCCAATTGCTCTGATGGAAGAGAACACTAATCCTAACCCCAATTAAGCAATCTCAGTCTTGGTATTAGCAGACTTGTATTAATGGAAAAAGGGCTCAGTTATTTTAATGTCATCCATAAAAATTTGTGGCAATTGGTTTTCTCTCGTGTTGTACAAGTACATACATAATGTTTTCAGATTCACCCCTTGCCCTGTGAAGCTTAAAATGGTTGCCGTCTGGCTCCTTAGAGAAAAGGCTGCCGTGCCCAAGCTCAGCCCTGAGGACGCCGGCCGGGGCCGGGGCTGTGCTGCTCAGCCTGGCGTTTTCACCACCATGTGGGACTGCGGCCATCTCCCTCCTTTAGTGTACTCGACTATCCACTACAGAGCACATTTCCGGGCTATTGGAGGAGTGATGCTTGCTTTGCCCACCTTATTAAAAATGTGGGGGCTGCAGCAGATTCCAGGGCACCTGTGACACCTGCACAGAGGGCCTTCCAGGGGTTGGGCATTGCTCCTGCCCTCCAGGGGCACAGCGTCCACGGGAGGGGGAGGTGGGCAAGAACCCGAATGGTCACAGCCTTCACCCCTCCACACCAGGACAGCCTGCCCCCTGGAACCCCTGAGTGGGGCTGTCCTGTGGCCGCTGCTGCAGGAGCCTCGTCCATGTTTCTCGAGTGAATGAGTAAGGGGTCATGTGGCATTTACTTCTCCATTTCTCACCGGAAACGCCTTTAGTCCCAGAGGTTGTTGGTGAAGCAGTGTGGTGTCACAGCAGGACTGCCTGCATGAAATCCTCTTTCCATGTAGGTATGTGTGTCCTGGGCAAGGTTCTTAACCTCTCTGTGCCTCAGTTTCCCCATCTCCAGAATAGACGTCTCTTACCGGAGGGGTGCAAGGATTAATGAATACATGTAAGGTTCTCCGAACAGCGCCCAGCCCGGAGAAAGTGGTGTGTGAAGGATAATGACCGTAAGTGGGACTGTTTTCACCAGCACTGGGTGGGGTCAGATGTGTCATTAACAGAGCCCAGTGCTAGGGGGGGTCAGAGAGGGATACTGTCCTGTTGGGGGGCTGCAGTACTGGACAGAAGGGGCAGTTTTCATGGTGACTCTTGGAGGACAGGTGTGGAATGAAGGGAGGGCGTTCTAGGTGGCGGGAACTGCATGTAGAAAGGCTTGGGGTGGGAAAGGTAGGGACTGATGTCTGAGGAGCAAGGACCACTATTCCAGCTCGGGAAAGGGGCCTCGGCCAGTGAGCAGAGGGGCAGAATGTGGCCAAGGGGGGTTGCAACCCAAACGTTTCTTACTCTCCCCGAGCTTTGTTGAGGCACAACTGACATATAGCACTGTACAGATTGAAGGTGTTCAGCGTGCTGGTTTGATACCTTTGTATGTTACAACATTACAATATGTAACAATGCATTTGCTTATCACTGTAGCCTTCACCCCATCCCCTCACATAACCACCATTTGTGTGTGTGGTGAGGACATTTCTGCTGAACCCTAGGCATCTTTCAAGCAGACAACACAGGGCCATTAACTGTTGTCAGCATGCCGTCCATCACATCCTTACAACTGGAAGTTTACGCCCTTTGACCAACATGTGCATGGAAAACAAGGCAGGTAGGAGGTTCAGAAGAAAGCATCGGGAGCATTTCGCAGGAGGAACAGCAGCGTTGGGGGCTATGAGGCCCCCTGTAGGATGTGGGTGCTCCTCTTGTTCGTCCAGACAGGCACCTTGCAGACGGGGGTCCGAGAAACGTGTCATTCCCCAGGACAACAGCCACAGAAGCACTTCAGCAATGGGTGTCCTCCTGGGGTGGTCACCCACACGTTGGGGAGTAGGTGGCAGGGAAGACCCGCAGAGCTGAGACCCCAGGTGAGGGAGGACCTTCCACCCCCCACCCTGGGGCACCTGGTCCCTTTCTGTGTGTCCAGCCCCCAGATGCCCTCAGGCCTGGGGCCCCTGACCTCACTCACCAGGGGCCCCTCCCAGCTCTGTGCTCCCCTGGCAAATGTCCCCGACCTCCTGCTCCTGTGGGATGTGGGATGGTAATTCTGTCCCTGCAAAGCCTCCTCAGCCTGATGCTTGCTGGTCCCCTTGGCTGGCTGGGGGCGCAGGGTGAGCTGGGCCTGGCTAATTAACCACAGAAGCAGCATGCTGGGCCAGGGCTCGAAAGGTTGCGTAAGCCCTGGCAGAATTGCTTCTGCTGTATCTCATTACTCCCCAAAGGGCTCCACTTTTCATGTGCCGTTTGTAGGGATTTAGCTTTCTGTTTATGTTTAATGAGCAGGTGGGTGTCCTGGACGGCCGAGGTCTGGGATCTGCTGGTCGTTTCTTCCTCGGTCCCACCCACAGTTTCAGTTTCCTCATCTCGTGCTGAGTGAGGAGTCTGATGGGTTCAACTCATCCCTCTGTGCCCTCTTGCTGGGTCATGACTCGTGACTGACAAGCCGTGTGTCACACGCCGTGGCCAAGGGTCCAATATCTGGCCAGTCAGCCACAGCAGGGGACAGGACAGCATGGCAAGCCGTGTAGCCACAGCCCTTCCCATGGCTCCCTGGACGAGGGCACCCCAGACGAGGAGACTTCCCCTCCAAGAGGATATGAATAGGGCAGGCACAGGGGGTCTCCATGTCTACCCTGAAGACCTTGTGAGGGGCAAAGGCGGGGGGTTGGGGGAGTTAAGAGTCTACCCACAATTGTCCTGTGTCTAAGCACAGGTTAGGGCCTTAATCACAGCCCCGAAGGAGGATTTCTTAATGAGAAAACGGACAACTCAGGTAGAGGTGGGCCTTCCCAGCGAGGGATGGGAATCCCCACCCCATATCCATCAGGTCTTCTACCAAGGGCTCCTAGGGATCATGTTAAAATTCCCTCTGTCCCTTTCTCCTTGGCTGTCTTACATTTTTGCACACTTGGGTGGTCCTCCAAATGCTGTCATTACACCAGCTTGGTTAAGCCTTGAGCGAATCACCTTGCGGGGGGGGGGGGGGAGGGGGTGGATGTTTCCACTTCTAGCTCAGCTCTGCCCGGGGGAGGGGCATGGGGGTGGTGATCTCACCATCCGACTTACTCAGAGTCCTGGTTCCTTAGTTTGCTGAACGCCATGTTTTCTCTCCTCAGAGGGTTCTGGCCAGATGTCAGACAGCCCTTCACTTTCTAACCGGCTGGAGGAGGATGGGAAGGGCCGGCGCTGAGAGAAGCATTTTGTCCTTTCAGTTATCTGAGCGTGACCCGCGCAGGTGTTCTCATCTGGAAGGATCTCTGTCTTCCTTTTTATTCTCCAAGCTCCATTGACTCCTAGTTTTAAAATAATTCTCCCCGAAGTGACAGCTCATCAGCCCCTCTTAGAAATTATTTTCATTCCCCAAACAGCCCCCAAGAAGGAACTAGAGTTATAAAAATCTTTTAAAACTCGTAGTGAAACTGAGTTTCATTGGACTTTATCCTGGCGGTCAACTGGTCTCTCTCAAGCCAGCCGGGGTGTGAGCTCAGGTGTCCTGTAGAGATGATGGTCAAGGGGCTCCTGTCCCCACGCTCACATTACCCAACCCTGCTGCTCTTCTCTAACCATCAAGGGCCAGAACACCAGCCTAGCCCCTGCTCTCTTTTTACAATCCCACTGGGAGTGTTGCATAACGTTGTTTTGAGTTAAAGTCCTATCAGCTCCGTGTGTGTGTCTGTGTGTGTGATTTAAAGACCCTTGGAATAATTTTTAAAAGGAACAAAATCCATCATAATACTCTCTGTCCCCAGGAGCAATCGGAGCTACTCTTGTTTACTGTATTCTGTTTTGTCCCCAGCCATTTTTATGTGATTGTGGTCATACTGCACATTCAACCCAGTGTCCCTTTCTCGGGAGGCATTATAGCCTAAAGACTCTCTGTGTCACTAAAATCAAAGACAGAAGCTATTTGTACAGTGTACAGTCTGCTGGGTTTTGCTCTGACATGAACGATGGAAAACCCTGGGGTCCCAGAGTTGGGTTTCGAGTGTTTCTCGATCCAGAAGAGACCTCCAGGGGTCTCTACCACTAAAGTGGCAAGAAGGAGAACCGACACTTCAATATAGAAGGAGAAAGGGAGAAGCAGTGCCTGCGGTTGGAGGGATACCGCGCTCTGCCCGCAGACGACATCCACCAGGGGCCTGGACCATGCCTTCCTCTGGCTTTCTCCTTTTAGAATTAACGTCACAGTCCCCTCCACCAACCCCACAGCGGAGGCTGTTTTCGTTGGCTGCTCCTTCCAGAAAAGCTCACTCTTCCCAGGAGACCCACCTGTCTGCAGTTTACGCAGCACGGTCTCCAGGGACAGGCCTGGAGTAGTCAGCCACGTAGCTTCCTCTCTTTGCGATTTAAGGCAGGAAAAAAGGACAGGAGCTGGTGAGGTAAGAAGCCACTCAGCACAATATGGCTTTCTGCTCCGAACCCTGCCAGACAGCTCATCCTTTCCCAGGTGGACTCGTGGACTTCTCTGTTAAATCATCGGGTTTTGTTGTACGTACGTGAGTCTCTCCCTCTGCTTTTTGGGCAACAACAAACACACTCTCCCAGATCCTCAGCTCCATGAAATCGAACACAGACGTCTTCCTCTCGAGAGCAAGCCTAAGTTTTAGCCACAAAATCACCTTATAAAAGCCGAGTTCGAAAGTGAAGAAAGGTCCCCCTCGTGTCAGCTGGGTGCGTGTCCTTTGCAGACGAGTAGATGAGAAGATTGCCAGCAAAGGGCAGTGAGTTGACCTTGAAGGGAACCTTCCTTCGGGATGAGGACGTGGGTTCTTCAGAGGAACGTCTCCCTGCTGCTCACATTGGATTGCTCACCTAGGAGATCTGGGCTTGTGTCTCGTTTTCCACCAGCGTCTCAGCTACCTCCGACCCACCATCATTAGATATTCAGGGACAGGAAACTCCCTGAGGCAGCACACAAGTCACGGAAGGCTTTCCCACATCAAAACATAATGGTGACTTACCCTGCATGTCCGTGGGCTCTCCTTTCCCATGGACAAGTGAGACTTGACTGCACAGAGCAGGGCTGGGGCTACCTGGGCACGGCTGCCAGGGACAGGGCCGCTCACTCTTGGGGTCCAACCGACAGGACAGGAGGGGGGCCGACCCCAGACTGAGCGCCCAGCTGCCTCATTGGCCTTGCCTCAGGCCCACCGGGATGTAGAACCTCCATTTTATTTTGTAAACCGTCACAGGGCTTAATCCCACCCTCTGAGTCCCCGCAGATGTCTGTTTGCTCGATGCTTATTGAGTAAGTTTGCTGTGTGCCTGGTGTGAGAACCCAAGGGGGCCATTTGGAAGTTTTCAGACCAGCAGGAGAATGGACTAGCGGAAAAGTAAGCCTTAGCCTACCCACGGGCAACAATTTGTGCTACGTAATTGATGAGATAGTAATTCCTTCGCTTAGAAAGGATTCATATCTGATACCTTAGTAGGAATAGTAACATTGACAGTATTACTGAAAGTACAGCAATGGCATTAGTATAGTAATGGTAATAGCACCGACAATACAGTAATGGTGTTAGTAATACTATAGTAACAGACCAATATTGGTGGTAGAAGTATTAGTGTTAGAAGTCATAGTAACAGTGGTAGAGTGTCTATGACACTGCAGCCGGGAAATACGACAGTGCATTTCCTTGGCCCAGAGTCTCGCCTTCTCCATGGATGGGCCATGATTTCACATCTCGTGGCCCCCATTTGTCCCTCTGTAAAGCCATCCCAAACCACATGCACCTGGCGAAGCTGGTGGGAACATTCATGAGAGAGGGTGTTGGTGTCCAGCACTTAGAACGGAGCCCACCCCGCAATCAGTCTCTGACAGACGCTAAGAGCTGTCGCTCTGTTTTGCTGCACCGCGATCAGAAGACCTCAAGACATAGCGTGACCCATGAATTGCTCCTGCTGCTGTGGGATTCGGTGGGTGTGATGGCTGATTTAATGTGTCAACATGACCAGGCCACCGGGGGCCCAAATGTCTGATCCAAAGGCATTCTCGGTGTTTCTGTGAGACAGTTTCTGGATAAAAGTAACACTCATGGACTGAGTGAAGCAGGTGCCTTTCCCAGTGTGGGAGGGCCCCATCCAGTCCCACGGCAGCCTGAGCAAACAGGCGGAGAAGGCTGTACTGTTTCTCTGCCTGATTTGAGCTGGGACATGTGTCGGCTGCCCTCGGATCTTCTGGTCCCAGGTCTTTGGACTCCAACTGAATTATTCTGCCAGCTTTCCTGGGTCTCCAGCCTGCAGACAGCAGCTCACGGGGCTTCTCAGCCTTTGTAACAGATGAGCTAATTGCTCATAAGAATCTCTTTGTGTTATGTAGAAATATACATAGAGTATATACAGAGATACAAGTACATATGGGTATAAATTATAGGTAAGAATACATATATTTGTAACTCCATCTCTGTGTATCCTGTTGGTTCTGTTTCTCCGGAGACCTCTGATTGAGGTTGTGGGTCTGGGTTGCACTGGGCTTGCTCGTGTCAGATGCGGCTCTGCTCCATGCTAGGCTTGGCTGAGCTGGTCTCCAGACATCCCCATCCTTTCCTTGGGGACAGCAGGCCAGTGTGGGAATGACAGGATCTTAGAGCAATGGCCAGTGCAATGGCCAGGATTTTGTTTACAGGTCATTGCCAGAGCATATCACGTGGCCAAACCCAGGGCAGGGAATGGTGCCTGCCCGCAGTGGGAGGGCACTGAGGTTACAGGCAAGGGTGTGAAAGTGCATGACTGCAACCTACCAGGGCCGGTCCTGGCGCTCATCCCTCAGCCTGACCTAAATTCTCTTAGCTACTCAGAGTACGTGCCGTGGCCAGGGGTGGGCTGATCGGAGCATATGCTGAAAGTTCCAGCCATCACTGTAGGGGGACCTTTTGTCACGTGGCCAAACTCTCTCATGTGGGGTTGAGATCGTAAGACCCAGAGCCAGTCTGAAACTTCTGCACTGAAATTGTTCCTCTCCTCCCAGGGGAGATGGCATCATTCTGGACACATCTCTAAATCCTGGTAACAGATGTTTGGGGAAAGGTGACACTGAGACACACGCCTCTTAGAAGTATTGTTAACAACTCTCTTAATCTCTTCTAACATATTTAACCGGTGTGTGCTCCGTGCCAGGTGGCCCAGCGTGCTACACGTTATCAACACTCACCAGACACGGCTCTGAACGGCCCATGCACAGATGACTCTAAAACAGAGGAGACGCTCTTTTGTGCGAAGGAGAACGGCAGGGCACAAACCGCTGGATGTTCAGAAGGAAATGTGCTATCAGTGCTGACACATCTTATCTG
This sequence comes from Rhinolophus hipposideros, assembly GCF_964194185.1. NCBI lineage: Eukaryota > Metazoa > Chordata > Mammalia > Chiroptera > Rhinolophidae > Rhinolophus > Rhinolophus hipposideros. The sequence continues at coordinate 92,609,906 of NC_138054.1, forward strand.
TGTGTGTCTGTGTGTTTGTTTGTTAAAAAGAATGCCAAGGATCATTACATTCCCATTCTGGAAGGATTCCTGGCCATCCTGTGTACATGCGCCCGCCTCCTGGAAGCTGCCTGCTCACACACGTCCCAGGAAGAGCATTGCCAGCCTCTCCGGAGTATTGAGGAAGCACACATCCGAGAGGCCCCGGTAGCTGTGCCCGTCACGTCCCTGAAGCCCGTCTGAGGTCCCTGACAGGCATGGGATTGATCATCCAAAAGAGATGTGCTGATTGAGGCTCTTCCCTTTAAGACCTTATGAGTGCTTGGGGAAGCAGCTGTTGGTGAGAGTCGGGTTGGGGTTGGGGTGGAGGAGAGGGTCGGGGGCCAAGTGAGAGCTGAGGCTCGAGCCCCGCCGGGCCAACTTGCCATCTCCTGGTGGATGTGTCCATGGCTGTGCTGTGTGAGGGTCTCAGGCCCTTGATTGTTGACCTCCAGGTGCCGCTGGCACCCACCTTTAGCGTGAGCTCCTCAGACCAAGGGGCTGGCACCTCCTGTGGATCTCCCTGTTAATGCTTCTGGCTGAGAAAAGGCCTCAGCAAATGTGAGGAGAGAAAGAGGGACAGAGGGGGAGAGGGAGAGAGAGCGAGCCCCTTGGGACTTTCCAAATCTTCAGAAATTGACGTGTTGCCACCACCTCCAAGCCCTGAGTGCTTCCTTAGTTAAAACTTGTCTTGAAACGGCTTTTAAATCAACCCATCTGTGGCTGCAAAAGGGGTTCTGTAATAAATCTGACAAGATCAGTGATGGAAGGGAACCTTACAGGGTCATCTGATCATAAATTCCAGTGATGGGCAGGTCATGGTGGCAGTCACGCCCCAGGCCTGTAACTTCTTTAGTGAAAGGTTTTAAGGCAGCCCTGTCCATTCTCCTTACGCATCTAAGTTCACACACCTTTGAAATGTCACAAGGGATTCTCTTTGCCAGTCCCCTCGAAGGCATAACCACCCTCAAGGAAGCACATACCCTTAACTGTCCCGTGCCTGGCTTTCTCCCACCTGCATGTAAGCTTCCTTACCCTCCTGAATTCCAAATGTATAAAAGAAACGGCAAAATTTAATTCTCCAGAGCACTTGACATATTGCTCCCCAGCATATGTCATCAGTTTGGCCCAGAGAAAGTTGTAAAAATTCTCTACGCATTTGGACATTTCTCACACGGACTTATCTTTTGCATTAAGCAATAATATGATGTCACTGATTTGGTGTTCCACTTACATATTATTTTTCTAATATGCCTTTAAATAAATGCCCACCTATTAAACCCCAAAACCCATATCAGGCCGCCATCCCCAGGAATATCCACTCCACTCTTCTTTCTTCCTACCCTTCCTCTTTCCCTCCCTCTTCCCTTCCCTTCATCCTCCCTCCCTTCTTCCTTCCCTTCCCTTCTTCCTTCCCTTCCTCCATTATTTCCTTCCTTCCTTCCTTCCTTCCTTCCTTCCTTCCTTCCTTCCTTCCTTCCTTCCTTCCTTCCTTTTTTTATCCATGTATTTTTCTAAAAGGTTATGATACAGGACCCCACCCCTTAACAGTCAGGGCTTCTTGAGGACCCTTGTGTAATAAGAACGACAATAAAAACAAACACAATTACAATGCTGCTTAAAAGTGATTTGAGAAATGTGGTGACCACATGCAGCCAAAAGGCTCCAGGGGCAGAACAATGCAAAAATTAAGTGTATTTCAAAAGAGTCTCTTTTGATCCCGTCTCCTGAAGGAGACCAGAAGCCGGTCTCCTAAGGGTACAGAGGGACAGGCTTTGAAATCCATCCCTCCAGAGTCATGAGTTCATTGTGACCTTTGAGGGAAATGTACATTTGTTTCTTGTATTATCTCAGCTTGTCTGAGCCAAATGGGATATTTGGGTCTTGAAGACCCCCATTCTTCCAGCGTTTATATACCGGAGAAGAACGTAGATCATGTTACATGACACAGGACGAGTTAAGGGGACAGGTAGGAGTGTCCAGACCAATTACGGGGCCAGTGAGGTGAACAGCGGGAAATACCTGTGTGCAGGTGTCTGGGCTTCGGGATGGGGGGAGACCTCTGACTGTCCCCTGCTGCCTGCAGAGCTGTCCACGTTACATGTTAACATTGCGCCTCTATTGTACTTAGCTCGTGCTAACACTACACATGTTAGTGAGGGATTGGATGGGTGGTCAGGGACAGCCTCCTGCAGGAGGTGACAACTGTACTATCCAAGGCTGGACCTAGGGCTCTTGGCCGCACACCCAGTCATTTCCCACCAAACTTAGTAGAGGATCATATTTTATTTCTTGAATTTCCAAGTGTGGGCAAATCATCAGACACAAAGCCATCGTGTGTTCTTTTAACCTAGTTCACTCTTCAGGTATGATTCTGGCTGGGACTCTCCCTCTGGGTCAATGGGACGCTATCGTCCCCATCACCGATGGGAAACCGTCTACACAATGCCACCATGAGGTGTGTGATGAAAATGACAGGGTCATCATTCAAGTTATGTCATCATTCAAATGAGTCGATTATACATTACTTGAAACTTTAATTAAGAATTCTTTAATGGCTGTCTCATTTTGATCAATTTTAAGGCATTGATACAAATGAAATAGTCTTATGAAAACTCAGTGAAGCATCAGCAGTTGTATTTAATTCTCAGTTGAATGAATTTTAATCACCAGTGGTATTATAGAACCACAGAGCAGAGATTACTGACCTTGTACTTGATTTATAGGGTCTGGGACCTTGTTACCACCAAATGCAGACGAGTAAAGGAAAATCTCTCTTAAACAGAAAGCTGAGTCCCAGAGAAGGGATTCTGGCTAAATACATGTTCAAAGACTGGAAGTGTAGAGATGCCTTCATTCCAGCTTTGTTACCGAAAACCCTGGTGCAATGCATGGTGCCACCCGCGTGGAGACTATGGGAGTGGTTTTTTGGTAAACGTTTTAAAGGAAATCTAACATACACAGTAAAAGCATACCAACTGTACAGCTTGATGAGTTTCTATGAAGTGAACACACCTGTATAAGCACCACAGAGACCAGGCTACAGAACGTTCCCAGCACCCAGAAGCCCCCCTGTGTCCCCTCCCAGCCATCACCACCCCCACCTGATTTCTACAACGATCGGCTTGTTTTGCCTGTTTTTCAAGCGTCACATAAAGATAACCATAAAGTATATACACTATTCGGTCTGCCTTTTGTGATTTAACACCCCATCTGTGAGATTCAATCACGTCAGTCCATGTAGCAACCGGCTTTCTTTCTGCTGCTGTGAAAACAGACTACCATTTATTTATTCATGCTGTTGTTGACGGACCGTTGGGTTGTTTCCAGTTTGGGGCCATTACGAATAGTGCAACTATGAATGTTCTTCTGGGCTTTGTTGGTGGACACGTGTACATGTTTGTGTTGGACCCGGGCCCAGGACCAGGGGCTCTCCTCTAGCCGCACCTAGTTTCTCAGCGACGTTCTCCCCTCTCATGGCTTTGAATCCCCATTTTCTGATGCTGGCCTGCAACGTTAGAAAACTCTAGCTCTGACTTGCAAACTGCTATGTGCCACTGTCCAGTTGGAACTTCTACTCTGATGCCTATCCTGTCAACTTAGGGTGTCATTAAACCTGGTGTCATCGTCACTCCTCCCTGTATCTCCTTCCTCTGGTCCTTTAACATGTCCCCTTGGCTTTCTCTTTGTTCCTGTTGCTATCGCTGCGTGTCCACTCTCCCCCAAGTGTGTTTCCTTGGAAGGACAACCATTTTGATATGCTCGCAGAGTCTGTGGCTCAGGAGTGGGCACAGAGCACGATGGGGACTGCTTGTCTCTGTTCTGTGTTATCCGGGACCTGGGCTGGGAAGGCTCAGAGGCTGGGGTGACTGGCTGCTGGGGCTGGGATCACCGAGAGGTGCCTTCACTCACGCCTCTGGTGTCTAGTTGGGGTGACTCCAAGGCTACGACTGCTGACCAGACTGCATCTGGTGGCTGCTCCCTGTGGCTTGGCTTCTTCCCGTCATGGTGGCCTGTGTGGCCAGACTTCTTACATGGCCGCACAAGTGGAGATCCAGTGACCAAGAAAAAGGAGGCATCTTCTTTCAGGGTTCAGTATCACCTTTGCCATAGTTTATTCGATGAAGCAGTCACAAGCCTGCCACGTTCAAGGGATGGGAATTAGCCCGTCTCTTGACAAGGGGGGGGGGTGGGAGGCACGGGGGCATTGCAGAACAGCAGGGCAGCACGTAGTGGTGTGGCTGTCTTTGTAAAATACTATCTGCCACCCACTTTCTTCAAAATATATCCCAAAGGCTACCACTGTGCACTGGTGTGCAGCATTCCACTTTGTAGGTGAAGAGTTCGAGGTGAAGGGAGCCCAATGACCCATCTCAGCCCCCACGGCCCCAAAGTAGCCATCCTGCCTATAGAGGCAGTTTTCTGATTGGGGACACAGAGAGCAAATCAAACCAACTCAAGTGATGGGGATTTATTACAAAAGCACCGATTCGTCCCCCGGGTATCGCTCAGATAGCCGGGGTTACGGTGCAGGAAAAACAGTTCCAAAGCAGAGGCTTTGCATGGCAAAGGTCCACGCCCATTCACGTGCAGTCTGCTGGGGGTCCATGCCCTGCGGTCTGTGTCGGGCAGGCGGTCTGACGGAAGCTTTGCTGTAGGACAGAGGAAAGGGACAGCCGCAGCCCCAGGGTTTTCCACCAGCACAGGAGTGCTTTGCCAGCAATGACATGGGTGCCCATTCCCCATCGGCCAGACCAGTGACGTGCCCGCCCCCACTTTCAGGGAGGTGGGAGGGTGCAAGCCCAACACAGGTCTGGCAGGAGATCAGAGCTGAAAAGGGTGAGGATAGAGTGTGTCTCTACCACTGTTTTAAAATACAGCCTTATTCATCTTTAGGTATGGCAAGGCCACGCCGGGAAATAACTACCGTTGGACAGACAGTTTGTTACGTTCACAGATCCCAGAGAAAGGGGCACGCTGTGCCACGCATGGCCCCACAGAGATGCGCCAAGGCTGGTCAGCAGGCAGAGTTGAGAAGGAAAACTGTGGGTAAGGCCCTTCCACGTGGGAAGGAGCAGACGAGGCAGGGGCAGCAGAGATAGGCTTGGCCAGTTTGAATAATTTCTGTGAGTTCCAGGGTAGTCACTGTTTGTCTGGTATCTGCCCTGGGCTGATAAGGGCCGGTGGACAGCAATCTGGAGTTAGGGGCTGAAGAGGAGGTGATGGGACGTTCTGGATGGGTTGGTTTGCATTTGAAACATGTGCTGTCACACGTGAGTTGTGTACTGTCTGTGGGAACTGGCCAGGCCTGGGAGGGGCAGTCCCTCCAGGGTTCCCAGGGCCCCAAGATGGCAAAGCATCAGAAATATAGAAAATGAAAGAAGAGGTTGATGCCACTACACCTGGAATCGAGGCAGCAAACCCAGATCGCTGTGGGAGCTGCTGGCTGCTGTCTCTGATGTTCCCTCTTTCTGCCTGGATTTTCTGCTGTCACTGGCTCCCTGCTGGCCCAGTCCTGGATTTCCGCCTGAAGGTTCCCCTTCATTATCTACTTCTAACTGGCTGGACTTACAGTGTCCCAATCCCATCCTCAAGAGAGGAGGATGGTTGGCACAGCTCATCCTTCCCCTCCAGGCCACTGGCCCCTCTGGTCTTCATGTGGAATGCCCTGATCCAGTTGGGCCTGGTCAGGGGACAAGGAGTCCCCAGGTGGCAGGGACCAGTCCCTTGAGAAGGAGCCTGGTGGGAGGTCCCAGGGACATCTCTGTGGACTCCCTCCTCCTCCAAATACCCAGCCAGTCTCCTCCAGTGAGGCCCAGCGGACCCGGCTGGGACCTGCAGAGGAGAAGCAGACAAACGCTTTTATTTCCAAAGCACAAATAGCCACACACGCAGGGTTAATCAGAAATGTGTTTGGAGCCAGCTGCGACCTGCAGTGGCCTGGCCCCTGCAGGGCCAGCAGGAGGCGGTCATTAGCTCTGGGCAGGCTCCCCAGGCCCAGGATGCTGTGTGGAAGGTTACCGGGAGCCGGCGGCTGCACTGTGCGTGTCTCTCCCAGACTGATTATCTCATTTGGCTGGGCCCCACGCCACCAGAACAGAGTGCTGTTTACGGCCCCAGTGCCCAATCAATCACTTATTCATACAGTTTGAAGATCATAGCTGCTCATTTGCTACTTCCAGTCCAACTTGTCATGGAGCGTCTGGGGGAGACATCGGCACAGCTGTACGAAACCATCCAGTTCCTTCTCCATGGCAACAAAGTGGGGAGGCTGGAAACCCTGCCGGCCGCCGCTCTCCTTCTAGAGCTGGATTCAAACCCCCACCGGAGCCCACCCACCCAGCCCACCGGAGCGGTGGGCGGGGGTGTCTGCATTAGGGCCCCGGTGCCTCCCAGCCAAAGCTCACCATCAAGGTTGATGGATTGTAAGCCATTTGTCATGGGTGGGGCAGACGCCTCTCACCAAGGCCCCCTCACCCTTCTGGGGAAGTAAGATTAATTTTATTGGGAGCCTGTTAGTGTTGACCTCGGGGCTGCTCACCAGTTTTGTTAATCAGGCTGCTGTTGCCAGCCGACTCCAGCTGGTAGTAGATGGAGAGGCCAGGGGCCTGGGCGGAAGGGGACCCCACCTGCTCCTCAGAGGGCCGTGCACTGCCTAGGCGGGGACATGACCGCATGCAGGAGGGGTGTCTCCGTGCTGCTGCAGACCGGCTGCCCCTCCCGAGGCTGAGGCTGAGCATATCTGCGGGAGGTGGGCAAGGGGCTTTCACCCACATGCTCTGCCCTCTCATGGGAGCGCCTCGTACCTCTGTGGCTAAGCAGTCAGATTCTTATCTTTGCCCGGACGTGCGGCAGCCATCAACACTGGATTGCTGGTTAGCGTCAGAACTCCTCTTCACATCAAAACTTCGAACACACGTCTGGTTAGGGTCTCACACATACGTGCTGAAAAGAGGCACTTGGGCACAGCCGATGAAAGGAGAAGCATGCAAGGGCCGTCTCATGACTTACTCTCTGCAGCCCCCTCCCATCCCTGGAGCGAATACAAATGTTTGGTCTTGGGAAGCCCCTGCCTGTGCCAACCCCGGCGCTGCCTCCTGGCTCGAAACACCCTTAGCTAGTCAGCAGTTAACTAAGTAGCCTGGCACTGTTTTGAGTGGAGAGATGCGTCTCGTCTTCACTTCATTCTACTCGGGAAACTTCTGTCTCTTAGCAGAAGGGCCTAACATGGTTGAAGTTCACGTTCTGTTGTGACGCAAGCTGGTGCAGCAACTGGCAGCCAGGGAGGCGGCTCTGCGGCGTCTGCACCACCCAATCCATTCATTACTAATCACTGTAAATCTGGAATAATCTCTACCAGCGTATTTCGTTCCCTACAAATATATTTGTGCCAACTTTCTCTAATAAATCTTATGTCAGACTGGCTATTGTCTCTCTTCACACGGCATCTCCCAGATGAAATATTTAAACAATATACGAGCAATAATAAAAATTGCTTGCTGCCGTCACTTTTGTTTTAGGAGAACAGACCACAGTGGGCAGCAGATTTATCATGTGCAGAGGGCTCTATTTGGGGTTGTATTTTTTTTTCTCCCTCCCACAGGTTATTTTCTAGCTTTAGAAATCACGGAAGGACTCCATGTTTGCCCCTGAGTTTATGCAAAAAGGACAAGAAATTACTCTTGCTAATGAGAAAGGGTATAAAATAACCTACGAAAGCGAAACAGAAGCCCTTTCTAATCTGGTGTGCAAGTCCCCCACCTGCTGTTCTCTGATAAGGAGACAGGTCCTACTACAGGCTTTCTTCCCAGGCTCTCACCCGATGGAGCCCCTCCGTGAAATCTACCGTCCCCTCCCCCTACATTGCCTTCCTGTATGGTGATGAGCTAACGGTGGGGCTTGAAAAAGGGTCATCAGCATGAACAGAAAGACGTGGACGACCTGTGTGGTACAAGCAGAGATGATTCGGGATATTTCCCTAATGCTTTTCTTTGGGGGGGCTGGACAGGGAAGTGAACATATACAACTAAGACCTTTTCCCAGGAATATTTTCTCTCAATTGTCCAAAGAAATATTTGTCCCCCTGGATGGTACCCCATTTCTATTAAGCAGGTTCCCGTGGAGACGGATAGGTGGCAAAGGAACCAGTATTACCGTGATGGCAGGAAACCTGGAAGAAAAGCGGAAATATGGGAAAACCGGGTCCCATGCCCTGGGGACGGGAGATGGGAGAAGGCTGTGGACAGGTAGAAGAGGCTGTAATCCATAGATCCCACAGAGGGCAGTCACAGTTGCTATTTGGTGAAGTATTTACCAGTCATTAACGATGATTGACATGTTAATGGACAGGAGAAAGCACCGTGGGTGTGAGGAAGCTTGGCAGGTGTGTGTGGTGTCCTGTGGTGAGGGTTGGACAGCTGGAGTGTGAGAAGGCTGGGTGCCCCCGCTGGATGCCATTCTCTTTCCCATAAGTTCTCCCAGCGGGGAAAATGTCTGAGCCACCCAGATGAACAACTACTACAAACCACGCACTTGGACATTTGGAAAACGTCAGCCCAGGAAGAGTTTCAGAATCCAGTGCGAGCCTCTGTCAGGACAGTAAGATGGGGAGTGTCCTCAGTCACGCCAATGACGGTCCATGTTGGAGAACCTTACAGGGACGTGGGTGTCTGGAGTTGGTTCCTGGCCAACATGCAGCCGCCTCAGAAAGTCAGCCTCCGGTGCCTGCCTCTGGATGGGACTCTCACCCACAGGTGTTTCTTAAGGGACCGCTTTCCTGCAAAGTTCTGTATGAACCAGCTTCCCTGAGGGAGGCGCACTCTTTGAAATAACGCTTCTGTCCGGGGAGGGACTGCCCTTGCTCATTCTCCTAGTACGTTCACTCTTGCACATATTTGGCATGGCTCTATGTGGGCCAGGTGTGCCATCTGCACACCTGCACGCTGCGGGTCAGAGCTAAGAACCAGGGAGGGAGGTGAAGCCGCAGGCAGGCCTGGCTGCCTTCACAGGAGGCATGAGAAGCTGGTTAACATACCCAGCCACACCTCACGCGTGCCAGCTGTGGGCGCCGGAGGAGCCCTGGGACCTACCTACCCAGACGTCCAGGTGAGAGGCTCAGAGCAAACTGGCTGGTTGGTTAGGTCAGAGATGCCAGGGTCCAGGGGAGGCAGGCTCTCAAGGACCATTCCCCTGGCCGGGGCCTCAGGAAGGCTCAGCTCCCTCCATCTGACCTGACAAAGGTGACTCAGGCTCGGAAACCAAAAGAATAGGACCAAATGGCATACTAGCAACTGATGGGCAGCTAAAAGAAAGCTGGGTGGCAGAGACACGTGTGTCGTCCGGAAGAGGCAGTGAGAAGCCTGAGTACCAGTACTTCAAAGCTCCAGCTGCCACTAGCACCCAGGGAACTGAGACTGAGGGAGGGTGTTGTTTGTCACAAAATCAAGGTGCTAAGGTCTCCAGGAAAAGACACCAGGGAGATGCCTCTCTCATTTGTCCACTACTACAGAACATGCCTTGCGGGGAGGGCTTGCCGGGACCTCCAGCGTGACCACTGGAATTTGGAGTCTGGGGCTGGCTCAGGGACATCTTACGTCTCCAGCCAGAGCTCAGCTGCTGGTGAAGGTGACAAAGGGAGGGGCCAGAGCCCCCAAGGACTTGGAGACGGAGGTGGGGGTGCTGTTGGGGTTCCCACTGAAAAGGGCATTCCTGCCTACAGGAGAGCAGTACCAAGTGGGGAGGGCAGTGGCCAGTGGGAGTAGTCTGCCTAGAGCATGGATATCCATCCATCCTATGAATATCCTACGGCGATCCATCCATCATGGGGGGATCCATGCATCTGCCTAAGGCATGCACTGCCTATAGAACATTTGAAAACAGCAATGAAACTAAGTGTATCTCCTTTCCACTATTACCTCGTGCAGGCAACGCCTAATAGTCGCAGTGACACAATACTCCACCCTGCTCGGGTGGGTGCTCCCTCCAGCCCCTGGCTATTCACTGGGTCCAGAGACATCTCTTTCGGGGCACTGTGCTTTCACTCGCCTGCCATCATCTATGGCAGAAAACATAACTAATCAGGGTCTCGAAATCCCACTTCGTATGGTGTTCAGGGCAAAGCTTCTGAACGAAGCCGTCCTTGGCCCTTAAGGAGAAAGCTCAGACCCCTGTGGTCCCTGGGATTCTGGGTCCCCTGTGGGTCCTGCCTGGGACACTGTTTGGGTCGCGCCGCTTCGCAGCGATGTTCTCTGTGCACAAAAATCCCCTGCCTTGGACGTCCTGAGGATCTCGGCTCTGCGTCAGCCGGCGCGGGTTGGATTCCAATGCAGATTAATGGCCCGAGGTTGCCTGCATGATTATTTCTAATGGGCTGATGTGAGAAATAAGCTATTAATCGCTGTCACATGAGGGGTCCAGCATCATCCCAGGGCGGCAGGGAACACAGCATCTGCTGCTTGGCGCTCTCTGGATTGCCCCTGTGAATAGGCTCAAAACCGGATGCCTTTTCAACATGTCCCCTGTGGTTTCTGCCAAAAGGATGGGTGTGCACCTGGGGTGAACCCTGCCATTTGCACCCCCTCTTCCTCTTCGTTATTTTCCTGTGTATTTCCTTCTTAGTCATTCTGAGGCCGCGGCCAGGGTTCTGTAAAGGGTGTGAGAGTCAGAGACCTGGACTTCAATTCTAGTTTGAGCCCTTATTAGCTATGGGATCTTCCACGTGTCACCAGTTTCTGGGTGCCTCAGTTTCCTACCTATGAAATGGGGTGAATATTTCCTCTCTCTGAGTTGCTGTTGAAGGACATTTGTGGACATTACTGGGCACTCAGTAAATGTGCCCTGCCCCAGGCGTCCCCCTCCACCGCTCCCAAGGACACCTCGTGCATCTTACAAGGAGCTGACACATCCTCCGGTGCCCTGACACTCGGTGTAGTTTGTCTCCCTGACAGTGGGCTCACACATGAGAATGGTGTCCTTTGTTCACTCTTCTCTTCCTCCTTCTTCTCATCACTAAGATGCTCACTCAGTGCTTCTCTGTCCTTGGGAAACGTGCTAAAGTTCTGGGCTGACAGGGATGTAATTCTGGGGGTCTGAGATCTGAGACAGCCCGCCATGGATATGGGGTCACCGACCTTGATCAGGTTCACAGGGGCCTTGCCAAGGGTCCAGCTGAGCAGGAGAGCCAGAGAGACGAGTATGTCAGTGGTGAGAATTCAGGGAAGTGGGCCACAGTCATGGGGGCGGGGCTAGGACAGGCTGGTCTAGGGACCCAGAGAGGCCTGAGGTCTGTGAAATCTGAGAATCAATGAGAGAAAACCTGTGATTCCCACAGCACAGATTGTTTGTTCTCTCCCCTGTTCCTTAGTGCTTTTCATAAAAGCTAATGATGTTAGAATTAGTCCATATACCCATCCATTCACTTATCTTCCATCCATCCATCCACCCACCCAGTCAGCCATCATCTATCCATCCATCCATCCATCCATCCATCCACACACCCACCCAGCCATCATCCATCCATCCATCCACCCACCCACCCAGCCATCATCCATCCATCCATCCATCCATCCATCCACCCACCCAACCAGCCATCATCTATCCATCCATCCATCCATCCATCCATCCATCCATCCATCCATCCATCCATCCACACACCCACCCAGCCATCATTCATCCATCCATCCACACACCCACCCATCCATCCATTCATCCATCCATCCATCCACCCAGCCAGCCATCATCCATCCATCCATCCATCCATCCATCCATCCATCCATCCATCCATCCACTCACCCACCCAGCCATCATTCATCCATCCATCCACACACCCACCCATCCATCCATTCATCCATCCATCCATCCACCCAGCCAGCCATCATCCATCCATCCATCCATCCATCCATCCACTCACCCACCCACCCAGCCATCATCCATCCATCCACTCACCCACCCACCCAGCCATCATCCATCCATTCATTCACCTATCCATCCATCCATCCATCCATCCACCCACCCACCCAGCCATCATCCATCCATCCATCCATCCATCCACCCACCCAACCAGCCATCATCCATCCATCCATCCATCCATCCATCCATCCACACACCCACCCAGCCATCATCCATCCATCCATCCACACACCCACCCATCCATCCATTCATCCATCCATCCATCCACCCAGCCAGCCATCATCCATCCATCCATCCATCCATCCATCCATCCATCCCCTCACCCACCCACCCAGCCATCATCCATCCATCCATCCATCCATCCATCCATCCATCCATCCACTCACCCATCCATCCATCCATCCATCCATCCATCCATCCATCCATCCACCCAGCCATCCTCTATCCACCCATATTGTAGCCCCACATATTGTAGCACTAGGTGTTGTGGGGATGCAGACCCAAATAGAGCATGCTCCATTCTTCATTATCTAGAGGAAAAGCTGGCTGCCAGCAACAGTGGTAAGTGCTATGAGCAGGAGGGAAAACACCAACCCTCCTGGAGGAACTATGTGCGACCTCCAGAGCTGGGCCTTGGAGGACCTGTGCAAGCTCACGCAGAAGAGGAACGAGGGTGAAAACTGGACAGCAAAGCAGGTGGGCTGATGGCCTGGGTGCTGGACAGGAATCTGTTGGAGGAGCCGTGCTCTGAGCCAAGAGGATAGGTGGGCCAGGTAAGGAAGGGCGTGGCACATTGTGCCAGGTCAGCCAGGGCCACTGAGGCTTCTGAGCAAGATGAGTGACATGGTCCTCCATGAGTGCCAGACAACAAGTTCTATCTATCCATTCTATGACTATCCAGGCTTCCTATGGTTCTCCATCCATCTCACGGTTATCCGTGTAACCGATAGCTACCTATCCATCCTATGGGTATCCATCCATCTACACGTGGTAGAGCAGAGGTAGAGGCAGATGTCAGGATGATGGCACCTCTCCATCTGAGGTTGGTGGTCTGCAAGGAGGGCCTGGAGCAAACAAAGACACATGAGTGAACACACATAGTTGGTGGATATACTCAAAGACCTCGATGCCTCGTAGATGACGGGCCGTGCTGGGAGAGAATCCTGTCCTGCTGGGCTTGGCTGCAGGCCGCGGCATCCTCCCCGAGGCCGGCTATGTCATGCGAAGTCTTGTCTCTGTGGTGGTTGTGCCTCAACAGCCCAGCCGACCCCAAAGCAAGGGACATCCCGTGTTGGAGGCTACAGGAAATGCCCGAAGGGACCCTGTGCCAACCAGTGACTTTCAAGGGCTTCATGACTCACAGTCAGATTAAGCAGGCACCTCGGGGACAGTGAGCAAAGCAGTGACAGTCAGCAAACTGTCCCAGTGCTTCAGGTGGGTGCTTGGCAGAAGCCCATGACACAAGCACTGTTATAACCCCCACTTTACAGATGAGAGCATGAGGCAGAGACAGGGTCAGCAAACTCCCAACACCACCCAGCTGACAAGAGCCACAGCTGGAACCCAGGGCCCAGCTCCAGAAGCCACATCACTCCTGCTCTGTTATTCTGACCCCCGATCCCTTTTACAGGTAAGAAAGCCGTCTCACCTCCAGGCGTCCGTCTTTCTGAAGTCTCAGCGTGGACAGCACATGTGCCTGTAACAGACAGGTGGCCTTGCTTCCTCCTTCCTCTCTCCCCCTCAGACACTCATCCCCTCTAAGCTGAAAACACAATTTTTGTGGACGCCATGCCTTGCAACAGATTTTCTGGCTTTTCGGAGAAGCTGACTAGCAGTAGGAGAAATTAAGTGTGATCGCGGCGACGAGCCCAGGGTAGATAAGGGACAGCTATGGCCGTGGCTGGGGCCTTGCATACAGGCATAGCAGCTGTTCTGCCAGAGCCCAGGCCGCCTCTGCCACCCTCATGTGGTATCTTAGCACAGAGGCAGGGAGCCGTTATTGATTCTAATCAGCCATTTGTTATAGGAAAATCAAGGCGCTGGCATTTGGCGAGCTGCACGCTGTGTGTTTATTCAATTCGGAACCTACACAAACATGTCCTTGCATCAGAAGGGCTGTAGGCCGAATTCCTCCTTAGTGTCCTCTCCTCTCCAGCCAGCTGCTGTGGCAAAGGAAGCTGGCAGATCCTGGATGACCCTGGCGAGCCTGTGTCAGGGGAGAGTGGCCTCAGAGGCTGGTGTCCAGGTGAGGGGCCTGGGGATTCCCAGGGAAGGAGACGGAGGCTTTCCAACGATGGAGTCACCTTAATAATGAGACTGACGTCGGGGGTGAGGTGGGTGGAGCTTTCAGGAAGTTTACATGGTGAATGCAGGAAGGAAACGAGTGGTCCTCGACACGATGCGGCGTGTGTCCTTCGTGTGTGTGGGGACATCCTCCAGCCCCGGAGATGACGACACTCATTGTGACAATGGGACTCCCTCCCGGTCCTCTATGCCCATCCTCTTTCATCTTCCACTTGGTCCTTCAGGCATGCTGGCAGCGTACTGAGCTGTCCGCAAGCCCTGGCCTCTCTTTTTCTGCCAGGCAATGCTTCTGGGCCCCTCCCATGCTCTCATCAACCATCCAACCTGCCCTGCACACGTGGACTCCAACCCACAGCCCCACCCCGCCTTACCCCAAAGAAGATGACTTTATTCTCATTTACAGAGAAAACCCAAATGCGGTCGTCAGACTGGCGCAGTCATCTTTGTAATACCAGACGTCCCTCCACAGAGACCAAGTGTGGTGGCCAGAACTCTAAGCTCGGCTCCAGGAGTCCCACCCCTGTGCACACACCTGTCTCATCCCCAGGGCTGTGAATATGACGGGTTCTACTCCCGTGACTATGAGATGGCAGAGTTAGCCTTAGAGGGAGATTACTCGGGTGGGCCTGGCATAATCAGGTGAGCCCTTGCAGGCATGAGAGTCAGAGCAGGAGAGGGAGACGATGTGAGAAAGTCTCCACTGCTGGCTTTGAAGGTGAGGGGCCACCTGCCAGGGCACTGTGGGTGGCCGCGAGGAACCGAGAGTGAACCTGACTGACAGCCAGCAAGAGTGGGTCCTCAGCACTTCACCTACAAAGAAACCGCCAATAAGCTGAATGAGCGTGAAAGTGGATTGTTCCCCAGAGCTCGTCTGGGAACAGGGCTAGTCGGCCAACCCTGAGTGAGACCCTGAGCAGAGAGCCTGGCCTCGCTGTGCCGGACTTCTGATCTCACAATCGTGAGCTGATAGAGGGCTGTTGGTTTATGGAGCTAAGCTGTGGTCATTTGTTACGCAGCATAGATGACTGACACATCAGGAGGGAGCCGCACACTTAGAGCGAGCCCCGGCCCTGCCCACATGGCCCTGATGTGCCCAATGGAAAAAGCTGTGCTGCTGTCACCGGTCAGTCAGACAAGCCACCCGCAGCCCCCACAGCCCCACAGCTGCAGCCAGGAGGGGGATCTCGGCATGCTCCGAGTAAGACCCCCAGATCTCAGCGCATGCCAGGCGAGGTCCCAGCCTCCCCAATCGCTTCTCCTCCACCATCTGCCTTAGGCTCTCTGGACCGGTCTCACTTTATGCTCATCGCGATCAGGAGCTCACGACAGCTGGCCAACACTGGCCTTCAGACCCCAGTCTCCAGGATACTCTCATCACCCTCTTTTCTGATTCCATCTCCTACTCCTCCCCAGAACCCAAGACTTCTGCTGTGACTTTGAAGCCCATGGATGGTCATTGACCAAATCTCCCGAATCCCTTCTTTGGCCAAATTTTCCCTTTACCTTTGCTGTCATGCATCCCACCTCTCCCTGATGACACTGTTTGTGTGGGGACCGTTGTCCCTCCCAGGGCTTCACACCAAGGTCTGCAGATTACTCTGTCTCTCCTTGCTTCTTGTCACCCATGCCGGCCATTCTTCTTCCCTCTTCCCTTGAAAACCCTTGTCAGCAGACCATCACACCCCACAGCCCTCTGGACTGCAGCCCCTCTGGACAGGCTCTTCTCTGGCACATTCCCACTGTCCCTGTCTTTACCGTGACTCCTGTTATGGTGCTTGGTGGATGTCAGAGGTTTGGGGTGCATTCCCATGTGCTCCCAGATGTCCTATTTCCTGAGCCATTCTCTTCTCTATTCTCCTGGTCCTGCCGTGTCTCCCTTTTTCTTTGCTCCATTCTTCCCCACTAACCCCACCCTCCCCTGAGCACACGGCTGCCTATTCTGCTGAGAAAACAGGAAGAAATGGAGTTAGCATCTGCCTCCCCTCCTGCGTGTCCACATTCTGCACGTCATCTGCTCCCAGTCCTGTTGCCATGAAGGGGTTGTGTCCTGAATTATGAGCACCTCCTCTGGACTGCACCCCCCCACACACTGGGTCCCCTCGTCGCCTACCCAAGGACATTGCCACAGCAACCTCCCCACTCCATTAGGTGGCATGGCTTTGTCCTTTGGATCGTGCTGTTTCCATGAGCGCACAGATATGCTCTTCTCCCCTCTGCCAAAGAACCATTTCTTTGTTAGAATGCACTCTGAGCCACCACCCACCTCTCTCGGCCCCCGTGCAGGGAGATTCTTCACAGGAGCTGTGCACACGTGTCCTCAAAAGTTTCGCTGCTCCAACTGTCTCCTGAACCCACTGCAGTCAGGTCTTGCCTTCACCACTCTCCCAGAGATGCTCCTTTGGGGCCCAAAGTCAACTGCTTGGTGATGAACCCTACACGCAGTGTGATGGGTAATTTTATGTGTCAACTAGACTGGCCACAGGTGCCCAGATATTTGGTTAAACATTATTTCTGGGGGTGTCTATGGGGGTGTTTCCAGATGAGATGTGTATTTGAATCAGTGACTCAGTAAAGAAGGTGGCTGTCCCACTGTGGGTGGACATCGTGCAATGGAACAAAAGGTGGGGGAAGGGAGAATTTACCCTGCGTGCCTGCGCGAGCTGGGACACTGGTGCTCTGCCCTCACACTGACACTCACGCCGTCAGCTTCTTCAGTTCTCAGGCCTGCAAACTCGGACGGCACTGTGCCAATGGCTTTCCGGGTCTCCAGCCAGCAGGCAGCAGACTCCATAAAAACCTGAGGCAACTCCTAATTTCCTCTATCGATTATCTATCTGTCTGTCTGTCTGTCTATCTAATCTATCATCATTTATCTATCTATTTCTCTATCTTTCTATCAACTATCCATTCATCCATGTGTATAACTATATTATCTATCTATCTATCTATCTATCTATCTATCTATCTATCTATCTATCATCTATCTATCTATATCTTCTATCTAACTCCTATTGGTTCTGTTTCTGGTTAATAATCACCTACATGGTACTGACCCAAATGCTTAGTTTTCAATCTTTTTCTTGATTTATCAGCAAAGCAGAGCTTGCCACTGACTATTCTCTTCTGAAAACACTTTCTTTACTTTGTTTTCAGAACCAGCCTTCTCTTGGGTGTTGTCCCCTCTCTGACCTGTCCCCACTTCCCTTTAGGACCCACCCTTTCCTGACCATCCCCTGCCTTTGACCTTGTCTCTATGACCTGCTGTGCTGGCCCTTTGTTGTGATCATGACCTCTTATTACAGGGGTGCCCCAATGCTCAATCCTGGGAGCCTCCTCCTTTCTGTTTATACTCACACTCACGATGCTTTCATTGGCTTTAAATAGTATCTATGTGCTGATGACTTCCAAATCTGCGTCTCCAGTTGGACGTCTCCAGAATTGCAGAGCTACCTGTCCAATTCACGACTCATCCTGCCCACTAGGCTGGCCAGCAGCCCTCTGAAACCTGACACTCCTCAAGCTGAGTCCTGCTCCCACCTTCGCCTACGTGGGCTCCTTTTATGCCATCATCACGTGTACCCTTCTAGGCAGTCAGGACAATGGACATCCCAGGGCATCCCACACTATCAGACATGCCCTGCTTCTGAAATCTTTTCTTCCCAGGTCTTTCATGACTCTCCATGCTTCTTCCTTCTCTGTCCCCTTTGTAGGTTCGTCTTTCACTACCCAGAATTAAATATGGGGGTCCCTTAGGGTTCATTCTAGCCCCTCTCCTCTCTTCACCCTACACTTTCTCCCTAGACAGTCCCATCCATTCTTATATATGCAACACATACAACATCTCAAACCTCCCGTCTGGACATCAGCGTTTTCTTATCGATTGCTTGCTTGAACTGTCTCCTGAGGTGTTGCCAAGTTACCTCACCTTAGCCAAATCTACACTCATGGTGGTTCCCTCCAACCCTCAGTTTCCCGCAGTTTTCCTTTCCCCATACACGGCACCACAGAGTCCCTTGGGGTCACTCCCACACCCCACGCTTTTTAACGGGGATCAAGTCCTGTGCATCTGACCTTCTAAACGTCCCCAGAATCTCTGTCTCCACCAGCACCTGGGTCTGAGCCCCCCCCCCCCCCGCCATATCTCCTCCTACCTCGTGCGTGGACACCTCCGTGGGGTCCTTGTGCCCACACTCAGCCCCTCTCTGTGTTTCTCTCCACCTACAACCAGCAGATTCTCTTCAAAAGTCAACCTTGACCTCAGCCGAAATCTCTTCAGTGGTGAAGTCCCTTAGCATGCTCGAACCCTCTTGGTCTCCAGCCATGGCTCCCAGCTTATCCCCTACCTGGACTCCCCTGACCTGGACACACTGGCCTTCTTTTTAGGCCCCTGTACTCACCGTCTCCCGCCTCTGTAGGGCCGTCCTACACGCCATGTCCTCAGACTGTATCTCGGTTTCTCCCCCCTTTGCCTACTTCCTGCACATTCATCTTCCAGCTCCCACCCCTTTCTCAAGGCCGCTGTATTAATTTGCTGGGGCTGCCATAACCAATTTCAGCAGAAATGCACTGTCTCCCAGCCTGGAGGCTGGGAGTCTGAGATTCAGGTGTCGGCAGGTGACATCCTGCTGAGGCCACAGGGGTGCCTGTTCCAGGCTGTTCCACTGACTTCTGATGCTTTGGATGCTTGTTTTGATGTCCCTGGTTCTATGGAAGCACCGCCCCCGTCTCTGCCCCCTTCTTCACAAGGTGTTTTTCCTGTGTGCGTCTGTGCAAATGTGCTCCTTTTATAAGGACTCCAGTCACTAGAGTTGGGGCCCACCAGACTCCAGTATAACTTCACCTTAACTTTTCTAAACATCTGCAACAACCCTATTTCCAAATAAGGTTACATTGGGAGGTGGGAGGTTTAGGTCTTCAACACGTGAGTCTTGCAGAAAGGGAGGACACGTTCGACCCATAATGGAAGCTGAGTCCTCAGCACTCTGTCTGGGCTGAAGCCCCTATCGTGGGCACGCCCAGGACCACTTGCCAGCCAGGCATACGGTTTGTCACTGTTGTCACTGCTGGTTTGTGCGCTTCTCTGATCTCTCTCTCTCTCTCTCTCTCTCTCTCTCTCTCTTTCTCTCTCTCTCTCTGTCTCTCCCTCTCTTCCCCCCTTCCAGCTGGAGCTGTATCTATCCTTGCCTGCTATTATACCCGTCACATCATAATACTCACTGAAGTATTTTTTTTTTAACTAAAAGTAGCCATTTATAGCCCTACTTCCATATTCTCTACTCTCGTCCCTTAAAGGCTGTGTACCCTTGTGTGTTGAGCTACATGTCAATGGTTTGGATTTGGGATGTAAGAATGCTATGCTTTTCCTAAATAGTTTTAGAACAGCACAGGGGTCTAACCACAAAGTCAACGACTATTAATAATAATAATTCCTGCAGGAAACACAAGCTCCAGAGCTCTCCTCTTGCTCAAGTCTCCTACTGAGTCTTACTGACGTACATGGTGTCTACAGAAATCAACGGGATGAACAGTGGGTGTCTGTTCCTCCCGCACAGGGAGACCCCACAACCTTTGCCCACAGGACACATGCTGGTTCCTTTAAGAAGGGCCACCCGTATCAGCTACACAGAGGCCTTGTCATCAAGACCTGTGTACACTGGTGACCGACGTTTAGATGTGGGTTTGTGGCAGTCCGCGTGACCATCCCTATTCACCAAGATGGAAGCAAAAATAACTCTAGTTAGAGGGTCACTAGTGATGACGGCTGAGGTTGCTGAGTGCTTGCCTGTGTGCTGCAGATCTATCGTCCAATAAAAACCCCAGAATGCTGGTACTCTAAACTTCATACGCTCCCGGGTGAGGAAACCGAGACATGGTGAAGCTGAGGCACTGACCCAGGCTGCTGTAGTTCAGTGGCTGAGTGGGACCTTGAACCTGCTTGTATTCTTAGTAGACTGCACTACAGTGTCTGTGATGTGGGGTCTTTCATCACTGAATTTGTCCTTGAGGCCAAATCTGGCTTTCCCAGCAAACCTCCATCTCAGCGCCGTTTCTGAGGGGTGGTCAACCCAGCAACCAAAGGAACCACTCACTCATTCCACACTCGTGGACCAAGCTCCTGCTGTCCCCCAAACGCTCTTTCCGGCCCTGGGGAGCAGCAGATAAGAGCTCAACATCCTCACCTTCACGGACTTTCAATTCCAGTCAACAAAACAAACAAGCAAACATGTGGCTTCTAGGTGGTGATGTGTGCTATGGAGAAACATGAAACAGGGATAGAAACTGAAAGCGGTGTTGAGAAAAGGGATCGATTGTGAGGTGGGTGACCCGGGAAGCCCTCACTGAGTCAAGGGCTGCAGGAGATGAAGCTGAGCACGTGGCGATGGGGAAAGAGGGTTCCCATCAATGGGGCAGCACGTGTGAGGGCCCTGGGGTGAGAGGGCCTGGCACTTTTGTGTGCAGTGCCCTAAGTAATGGAGGAAATTGAAGGAGGCAGGTGAGGAGCAACAGTAGGCAAGACAAGCAGGGCCTCGTAGGTCATTTAGGACTTTGGCTTTGGCTGCGTGAGATGAGAAGCTTCTGGAAGCTTTGGGCAGAGAGCTAGCATGCCTGTCCTCACATTCACCCTCCTCTGACCTGCAGAGCACTGTACCTGGGTGTCTCTTCCAGCACTTACCACTTACCATTTGTGAATTATTTATGCTTGTCTAACAGCTCCCCTCAGAGTGGATGGGCTCCGGGAGGAAAGATTCATGTCTAATCCATTTCGTACACCAGCCACAGCCAAGCTTTTGCCGGGAGCGCAGTGGAATGTACAATTATGGCAGCAGCCAGTGGGAATGGCACGCTCTCAGCCCACTCAAGATGGAAATCAGAACAACAGTGACCAGCTGGCTTTGGGGAGCCACAGCCTGGAGTCAGGACTTACTTGCTGCTCCCTGAAGTTGAGTTCAATTTGAGAGGCTTCTGACTCAGCTGGATTCGAAGATGCAGGATTGTGCCACTGTTACCTGGGAGGTCGTGCCTATCAGCCCATCTGCCATTTAGCGAAGGAAACAGAATCATGCGCTAAGTGCTGGCTGTGCTCTGCAAAGAAAGTCAAGTCTACGTTTGTGAGCAAATAAACCAACCAAGCAACACACATACCTATGCACACACATGTACACATATGTGCACACACTTGTACACACATGTATGCACACATATGCACACATGCATGCACATATGCACGCACACACGCACACACATCACATGCACACAGCTTTTCTGGAGGAACTATGGCAGTGAAGCAGGTGAGAAGGAAGGAAGGACTGACGATGGGAAAATGCTCCTTTAGGATTTTCCAGAGCACCAGGTGGAATATTAACAAAGGTGAATGGGTTCAAAGCGTACATCACCTGTTGGTGGAAACTGGGTACAACCCAGCGCGTCTTGGAGCCTTTTTGGTAATGCTGATTAAAATATAAATCTGCCGTGAACCCACAATGGGATTTATAGAGGATGTAATACAGCATTGTACACCTGAAAGCTATGTAACTTTACTAACAATTGTCACCCCAATAAACTTTAATTAAAAATAAATAAATAAATAAATAAAATAAAATATAAATCTGCCGTCTTCTCTTGTAGAGTTTTCTGGACTCTCACTTAGTGCTCAAGAGGAGAATTCGGCCCTTTGGGTTTTGTGTGACTTCCTCCCGTAACTGTATGCTCCCGATAATACCCTGGTTTTCTGTTAGAACACGTGGTTGGAGCCCACACTCTGGGGGGCAAGGAAGCCAGACTGGGTTAGTGCATCTGTCGGGGGTGGGAGGGTGGGGGGGCCAGAGGCAGGGCAGGGTTCTGCTTCCTGGGGCTGAAGGAAGCTTCCAGGAGTCTGGAGAGGCCAGTTCTGAGAACAGTGGGCCTTGGCAGGGAAGAGACAGGACCAAGTGCTCGTTCAGGGTCTGAAGGAAAGCCGAGATTTCTTGAAAGGGCCCTGTTTTCACGTGTGCAGCAGGCTGGTGTTGTTAGTTTGGGAAGCTGGGGACACCTGTTCTGCCCAGGGGGACTCCAGGGACACGGATGCTGGCTTCCTTGGTGATGAAGGAGAGGCCCGAAGCCACATTGCCCTGGGCAGTGCCCCCTCATGGCGCCTGGCTCACTGGCAGGGGACGAGAGGGGCAGCCAGGGCAGGGCCTTCACAGTGGGGCCGACGTGTTTGAATAGTGTGGCCGTGTGGTTTGAGACTTGGCAATGGGCCTCTGGTGTTCAAATCCCAGCTTTGACACTTGGGCAAGTGACAAACTGTGCCTCAGTTTTCTCATCTGTAAAATGGTATCACACAGAACTCTGGGCTTGCCACAGCCAGGTGTGCCGACAACCTGTGGATTCCTGTGATGCCCTCAGTACACAGCGGTGCTACTTGTGTGCTCACTCTCCTCACTCTCTCTATCTTCGTCCCTCAAGACTGTCACACACCCGCAACACCCCACACGTCCCTGCCCCTCAGTGCATCAGGCCTTGTGTGGTAGCCAGTCCTGTTTCTTACGTGTTGTTGCCGAGTGTGTAGGCTCAGCACGTTCCCAGGCCCTGTATCCATGAACTCCCACACCCCCGGCTGTGGAAGCCCACAGGCCACACATGAGGACAATGCCGGGTGTCGCTGGCAGGCAGAACCCATGCACACGGGCTCCCCAGGGTCGTTTCGTGACCGAGAGTTCACAGGAAGCATGTGGGTGGGGTGGGGGCGCCCGGTTCCTGGAGCGGCTTCGAGCGACACTCATGTATTTTCTCCCAGTTTCTGTGGGTCAGGACCGGGCAGGGCCTGCAGCCCAGGTGCCAGCGGGCTGTGTTTCCTTCTGCAGGACGGACAGGGGGGACCTGCCTTCCGTCTCATGCAGGATGTTGGCAGAATGTACTTCCTCGAGGCCGTCGAAACTGAGGCCTGCCGCTCACTGCCAGCAGCCTCACCACGGGTCGCGCACACCTGGCAGGAGGTCCATGGAGGCCAGCAGGTGAATGAGCGTCTCTCTAACAGTCGGCTAAGATGGGGTCTGACATCTTCCGCCCCCCTCCCTGGTGTGATAAGATTTCAATTCCTTTCACAAGCACAGAGTTCCTTCTTCTGCTAAGGCCTGGGAGGGGAACAGACGACGAGGAAGTCCAGGGAAGACTGGGGGCCGGGTCCCTGACATCTGCTTTGGGGACACAGATGTATTTCACAAAAAAGCATGGACACCAGAGAAAAGCATGGAGCTCCTGGGACTTCCCCCACTTTACAACCTGGCAGGAGCCTCGCCCTATGGCCCAATGCCCACGGGGGGTGGGGGGCTGTGTGGCTGGGCCTCAAGGGTGTTGGGGCCTCTGGCATTGTAAAGTTTGAGCTAAAGGGGACCATGGGTGGGAAACGATCAAATGGCTCAGCTCAGCATGGGCGCTCCTCCAGGCTGAGGGCCCTAGCAAGTTAGTTCCCGTGGCCAAGCCTCTGTGGCCTGGCCTGTGAACGGGGTGACGGGTGACCAGACCCCTGAATGTCCTGTGGAATCAGATGCAGTCATATACACGAGTCGCCTGGGGTACACCTGGCTCCCAGGAGGTCTTCCAGGAAGGCTACAGATCACCTTTATTGGGAGGGGCCATGAACATCAAGCTGCCCCCCAGCCTGCATGTGGGGTGCCCAGAGGCCCCTCAAACACACTTTCTCCCCAGTGGATCCTGTCTAGGCTCCGCACTGCACCTTGGGCTGTGGGTTACATATCGGTCCCGCCCCCGTATCTGTGAGCCCCACCCCTGGGGTATCAGCCACATTTCAGTCAGCCGCCTTCCCACCAGGGCCCAAGCGGCATCTGGGACCCAGCAGTCACTCAACACTTGTTCAGATAAACGCAAGTCGAGAGGCAGGGGCTCCAGTCGCGGGTCCACAGGGACTTTGCAGCCTGACCCTAAGAGGTCTTGTTCCTCCCACTGTTTTCCCATCTGTAAACCAAAGGATTAGGAGATCGATGGTCACGTAGAGCTGATTCCATGACAACTCGGAGAGGAGACGTTGAGCAGAAACCCAAGCAGCTTGGCAGGCGGACAATAAGGGAAAACATTCATTCGGGGACTGTGTTCCTTGTCTCCACTTGCCGCTCTACCAACGCGGTTCTCCAGTCGCCATCTACCGCTGCCTAGCTCTCTGGCCTTGGAGCCATTCGCACAGAAAAACAAAGTTAGGGGTATGCTGCCTGAATTAACTTCTCTTGGCCGAGTCTGCGCGTTTCATCCTTGGAAATACCAACCTGAAATGGGGCTCAGCGCACCCACTGGGCGCTCTGCTCTAGCCACCGATCCATCTCTGAGCTATCTGTCACCACTGGACGGACGTGTTGTGTCTGCAAATTTGTTGACTCTTCTCCTTGATCGACGGGCAGCAGCCCCCACCATGGCCTGTAATCCTCGGGCCTGGGCACGGTGGGTGGTGAGGGGTTCCTAACCCTGCCCATGTCCATTTGCCGGCATCGTGCCCTTGAACCCCAGTGTCACCCTCTTCTTTTCCTTCCGCAGCTCGAGCTCCAGCACAGGCTCCTACTCTGCAGCTGTGCTGACTGTTTGACTCTCCATGTGCTCAGCTCAGCTCAGGGCTGGTGTGAATTCTCTTGCCCAAGTGACAGGAGCCGAGCAGTGAGACTCATCACAGCTGTTCGCGGAATGGCAATACCTGTCACAGCCATATTGCAACAAACAGATGCTCCCCTGGGAGAAGGAATGGGATGGCGATAGGAAATGAAAATGCAACCGCTCGCTTAGAGGGTGAAAGGCCCAGCAGCATCTGACGCAGGTGGCAGAACTGAGGTGCAGGCTAGAGAAGCGAGTGGCAGTAAGCCGAGCTCTGGAGAGAAGTCCGACGTCCTGTGGGTGCTGGGCGCGCCCTGCTGGGCATTGGGCTGGCCCCTGTGGCGCTGCGCCGGTGTTTTTCTCAGGTTTGTCTCCTTGAATCTTCAAGCTTTCTGCAGAAGAGCTCAGGTAACCTGCCAAAGAGCCCTCAGGTCGGGAGTGAAAGAAACGGGACTCGAATCCAGCACCGTCGGCCTGAGGCCAAGCAGGACCTGCGCTTCTTGGGCTGCCCAGGGGGCTTGTTAGAAATGCCAAGTCTCGGCCCTCTCAGTCCTAATGTGAATGCGCGAGCAAAGTGAGCAGACCCCAGAACAGCTTGTGAGAAACGCCCAGGAGCTGCTCGTGTGCTGGGCAGAGGAGGCTAGCTGTCTGTGCAACCTGGCAGGTGCCCAGAGCCCACGAGGAGTGACTCAGAGGAGCACAGGCTTGGGGGGACGTGTGCCTGCTGGGCAGTCCTCAGTGAGTCTAATTCTAAGTGTTAGCACCGGAGGGAGCTGCCATGGAGGGACTTGGCAACTCTGAATAAAAGTCATCATTCTCTCTTAATTGGTTTGGTCAATTGGCATTTTTCTCTCCTAGGATTCCTGAAGGTGGCCCCTGGCATGGAGGTTCCCCTCCCACACCTCACCCTCCTCCTTCCTTCCTTTCTCTTTTCAGTTCTATTGCTGAGCACTCACACCCCTGCTTTTACCTGGGTCAGGTCGTGACAAGGTGAGGAAATATAAAACCTCTTTCCCAAAAGGGCACCCTCCAATTTAACCTGCAAGACACAAAACAAAAAAATTGGTTCCTGATCTCAGCCAAGGGGCTATATAGCTGCAAGGGAAAAATAAATGAGCACTTCTAAAACGGCACGTATATAAATCGAGTTTCCATGTTACCTGCTGAGCACATTCCATGCACGTCCTAGGATATGGCGGGTTCCAGAAGGTTCTGTTTCCCTCTAGAGATGGCAGAACTTATACTCCCAACCTGGGACAGCCCAGCACATTGATTCAGTAGAGGGCCATCCGCTCTCCCATGTAGGACTGCCCCAACCTGGCCATCTATCCTGACGGACAAATTAATTCCAGTGCAATGTGAAATTGCGGTCATTTCCTGGTGGAAACTCAACAATACACACACACACACACACACACACACTCACACACACACAGACACACGTACATGCACAGTGTGTGACAACTACAGAGCTTTCCAGGACGTCTATCGGGCTGCAGGACGCAGGTGAGGGAGGGTTCAGCTGCATCGCAGGTCAGTAAGGTAAGAAGTGGGGTACTGAACTTGGGTGAGGGGGTGTCTCCCCAAGTGCCAGGTGGAAGGAAACTCATGCTGACCGTTTGTAAAAATGATCACATGAAGAATCGGAGATGAGAGGGCTCGAAGCCCTGACAACCACATTGGCACGACCAAGGACCACCATCTCTGTCATCAGGGATACTTCCTCTAAACGTTGAGGGAACCAGCCCCCTGCTGTGGCTCCACCCCCATCCGGGTCCTGGAAGGAAGTCCGTGTGCCTAATTATTCGCTCACATGTATAAATAGGCAATAAAAACCACAAAGAACTCAGCCAATTAATTTATTTCCATTGTGTTGACCCAGTTGTGGTGGTGGCTGAGACAGACGACCAGCCTCGCTATTCCCACGGCGAGAAGTGGGATGATGTTGGGTGTAAATTACCCTTAAATGTCGCATGATACTGAGGCTGCATCTTTCCTGGTTTATCTTTTCCTTTCTTACCTGACAAACACTCCAAGTTGGCAATCAAACCCTCCAGCGATCATGACACAACCTTTATGGTTTGAAAAACGGCCCCGATGATTTATGGGGGAGGCTGACGCCTTCGTGAAGTCTCCAGCTTTACAGAACTTGCTTCTCGAGATTTCACATTAAGAAACGTGGAACCGAGAAGAGTAAAGGTGAGTAAGAGGCTCCAACAGTGAAGACAGCATTCGCAACCCCCAAGGACCACAGCAGGGCACTCCTCACCCAGCGGGTTCTGGGCCCTTTGAGGCTGTTTTCTGTTGGAGAGCATGTCCACCTCGGTTTCCCAGAAGGAGCATGTTTGGTCAGGCAGCAGCTTTGTCTCGCTCACCTGTCTCCAGCAGTGCAGGCTGTAGCCCCACTGAAGAGCGTCCACAGTGAAATTCCACCCTAGACATGGAGACCTGTGAGAGCCGGCCCCAAGCCGGGACGTCCTTTGGTGCCCGCCTCAGCTACCACGATGACCAGTGGTGCCAGCTGCCAATGGGGGTGAAGCCAGCTAAGCAGAAAGCCCTGGGAGCAGCCAGACAATCCACCCGGGGGTGACAATAGAGCAGGTAACAGAATAGTTTTAAACTCTTCCGTCTGCTGTCTCACAGCAGCTGTGAGCACTGCCAGCCCCACTGGGGCTTCAGATTTCCAGCTAAGCCTCCAGAGCTGCCCTCAGTTCGTGTTCTGAGCAGATCCACTTGGGTTAGATTTGGGGGTAGTTAAGGTCCCCCCACCCCAACTGCCCTTTTCTCGTTCTAACAACAACAGGTTTTCCAGTAATGCAACTGGACTCAAGGCATTTGGCATGAAATTTGCTTCCCCAAAGCACAGGCTGTGTCGTGCACATCCCAGGATATGGCAGGTTCTGGAAGGTTCTATTTCCCCCTAGAGATGGCGGAACTTATACCCCGACCTGGGACAGCTCACCCACTGACTCAGTGGAGGACCATCCGTTCGCCCTGTGTAGGACTGCCCTGAACTGGCCATCTCTCCTAACAAGCGAATTAATTCCAGCGCAAATTGAAACTGCAGTTCTCGTCTCTTGGGGGAAACTTGGCAAGCAGGGGGATGTCTGGAAGTGAACCAGCTGTCCACTGAGAAATCAGAAAGTTGGCCTTCTCAAAGTGAGGGAACGTTTGACCTTTGGAGGACAGTTTTCTTCTTTATTCTTCTGGAGCCCACTCCCCCTCCACTGCCATCCCCCAGCGAGGTCTGATGGCTGAGTGGCATTCCCCACCATGGATGGTCCCCTCCCTGCTCCCTTCCTGAGGATTCCCAGGTCTGCCCTGTCCGTTGGCTTTGAGATGTCTTATCTCAGGAAAGTTCCGCTTTCTTCTTACTGCTCCTTGACCTCTGTCTTTGCTGATTCCCACCATGGTTTCACAAGAAGAAGATAGGGGGGTCGTCCACTCACGGGTCAGGCTGGAGGGTCATAGTGGGCCACTAGGGAGAAAACTGGCTCCTTCTCAAAGCCCCTCTGTAGCTGCTTCTCGCCCATACCTCTCTCCAGCTCAGGGAAGAACCGAGTGGGCTTGCCATTCATTTATTCATTCAGCAGTTTATTCAACACATACCTGTCAAGTGCCTACTATGCGCCAAGCCTTGGGCTGGGGACTGGGTCCATAACGGTGAACAAAACAGACAGAACACTGGCCCCATGGGGTTTACAGTCTAGCAGGGCCCTGGGGAAGGAATGGCGCTGCCGGCTCCAAAAGCGGTGCCTGATAGCTATGGTGGGGAACAAAGGTACTCCTCCCTCCCGCCCCCTCCCCGCAGCGTGGCTAAGAACCATGGAGTGATGGCAGTACGCAGCACCCCAAAACACTCACTGACGATGGCAGTCAGTGCATCACGATGGCAGCCGGCTTGTGCTGAGCGGACACCTTCCCCATGAAGGGGCCCTGAGTGCTTTCCAGCCACTGCTGTGAAGGAGCCACGCTAATCCCTCCACCTCTCCATGAGGCTCTGTCCACCAGGGTTTGGCCACGGGAGCAGCAGGGAGCAAGCCGAGCCCACGTGCTGCCTCGGGGGCTCCAGGCTCAGTGCATTCGTGTCCTGTTGTGGCCATAACTAATGAGCACACGTTTAGTGCTGGAAACAACCCAAATGTATTCAGGAGGCCAGATGTCCGCCACGGGTCTTCAGGCTAAAATCCAGGTGTGGGTGGGGCTGGTTCCTTTCGAAGGCCCTGGGGAGAACCCACTTCTTGCCTTTTCCAGCTGCTCGAGGCCGCCTGCGTGCCCTGGCCTGTGGCCCAGCGTCCGTCTGCAAGGACAGCAGTACAGCGTCTGCCAGCCTCTCTCTGACCCTGACCTTCTGCCTCCCTCTCCTAAGGACTCTTGTGATGGCACTGGGCCCACCTGGGTAATCCAGGAAGATCTCCCCCTCCTAAGGCCCTTAACTTAATCACGTCTGCAAAGTCCCTTTTTCCACGTGACATGACACATTCACAGGTGTGGAGATAGGACGTGGGCCTCTTTGGGGGCTGTTGCTCCGCCCACCACACTCAGTGCTTTGCTCTGCCCCTCCCTCCCTCCTGATGACGGCGCTCTCACCTTTCCTCCGTCTACACCGCTGAGTTCCACAGCACGACTGGCAGTGGCTACAGACTCAGGAGGACAACCCCTTCCTCCCCACACACACTCTCCTCTCTCAGCAGCTCTGTGACCCGAGGTTGGTCACTTAACCTTGGTCAGCCTCGATTTCCCCACCGGTGTCCTGGCAATGACAGCAGCTGCGTTGACAATCCGTCCACAAAGATGAAGCCCTCAGTGCAGGAAACGGCCCAAAGCAGCCTCCACAAACTTTAGCGTTTCCATTATTGTCCCAACATCACCCACGCCATCAGTCAAATGCTCGGAACAGAAGGCAGCAGGTGACACAAGTGTGTGACTCCCCAACTTAACGAGCAGTGGCGCAAGCACGGAGGGGCCGCGTCCTGCTTCGGAGCAGATGCAGCCACAAGGGTCTCTGCAGGTGGCTTAATGTTCCCGCGCAAAGGTGTGGTAGACACCGTGGAATTCTTCTTCCCCTTCTACCCTCCCGTCTGCCCTGTGGACTCCGACTGACTTAGGAGGCGGTTTAACACTGTGATGCTTGGAGCAGGGACACCGCCCCTGCCAGGACGCGTGACATCAGCTTCCTTCGCCAGCCTGGAAAAGTCCAGGACACTGACACTCAGGTCCACCTGCAAACCCCGCCCACTGGGTGGCAACTCCTTGACATACACGGTGATGACGAGACCACGGCCCCGCCCAGCCCCTCCCGGGAGGAGCTCCCTGAGTCCCTCTGTGCACAACCGTGGCTGCTTTGTGCAAGCGTTCTGTCATTCCGTAAGGTCAGCATCGCCCCCTCTTTGCAGAAGGGGGAACTGAGTCCCAGAGAGCCCAGCGAAGGACTTGGCTGAAGTCACACAGCCCCCAGGTGTCGGAATGAGGACTCAGCCCTCTCTGTCTGCGGCTGGCCTCCAGGCCAGGATGGGTCACTCCCCCATCCTTTTAGCAGGGCAAAGTCTTCCCTTCCGTCATTAGGACTGGGAGTGACACTGAAGGCCAAGTGCGTTGGAGGCGCTCTGACATGGAAAGCAGGCCGTGATGGGGTCAAAGCACCGGGAAAACAGAGGGGATTGAGGTCTGGATGCTGGAGTACAGAGCTGCAGGGCCTCAGCCATTCCTTTCCCAGGCAAGGGAGATGGTCCCTGTGGACGCCAGCCTTGGGGACAGCAGCCCTGTGACCAGCTGTAGGCCTGGTGACCTCTGGGGTTCCTAATGACACTTTCAGCTCAGTGAGATTTGATGGGGACAAAGGACAGAGGATTTTTGAGAGAGAGACAGAGAGAGACAGAGAGAGAAACAGAGAGAGAGAGAGACAGAGAGAGAGAGGAGTAAGGGAGGGGCGAGTCTCTGGTCGCCCTCTGTCCTGGTGTCCTCGGATAAGCCACCAATTCATGGGCCAACTCTACTTACTGGCGGTTCATGGTTCTCAGTTAACACCATGGAAATCACCTCTGGCTACTAGAGAGAGAGGATTTCATTGGAAAGCTCCTGGGCAGCTCACAGACTCAGTAAGCAGGCCAGGCAGGATGGCTGAGCCACCACACAGATGTCAGGAAGCTGGCTGGACAGTGTCCCCGGCCACCCACAGCCCACACCAAATTGCAGGACCATTCACGTGAGAGTTGTTGGGGGCAGCACCACTGCTGGGTGCAGGCCACGTTACCTTGCTCTGGCTTTAGACAATCAGGTGGGAGGTGTGTCTGCCGCAGGGCAGGGTCCAGGATGGGCAGCCACAGTTACAACAAGCAAATAGGAAACCAAGGAAAGGGGGCAAGCCAAAAGGAAGACTTAAGAGCTAAGTCCCAATGAAAATCCGTGTACAATCACAATGCACTACACACAGTACAATGACAGAAGTATCAGCCATCACATACCAGGCCGCGTGCTGTGTGCTAGCTGTCTGCTCTCACATTCAGGTCTCACAGCAGCTGTATGGAAAGCTACTGCTGTCATCCGAAGCATGAGATGAACCAACGTGTCTAGGGTCACATAGGCGCTAAGGGGTGGGGTTCAGGCTCATGCTCCTGGACTCAACATGGGCAGAATGTTAAATTACTTTGCAGAAACAATTTTTATGAAAGTCCGAACACTGGTTTAGCAATGTGGGGCAGTTTCAAGCTTTGAAACCTGGGCCTGAAATGACTGTTTAGGGGCTGACACAGGGAAGCGATGGGTGCCCAAGCAGAAAGGCAGGTGACAGCTCATCCCATATGTGGCCGCTCAAAGCCAGCGGCTCTGTCTATTGATTTGGCTTCTTTCCCAGAAGCAGAGGGTTGTTCAGATCTTTTGGGGCTTTCGAAGATAAGTGGTCAAGCCAGGGCACCCTTATCTGGGGTTGTGTCCCTACCCAGAAAGTAACTGTGTGTTCAGGACGTCCCCACTGGACTTACTTGGGCTCAGATTCCTTAGCAGATTATCCCTCTGCCCCTGGTAGGCTGTCGCTTCTCTAGGACATCGGCCCCACCTCTAGCCTGCTTGCTCTCTCCTGTACCGTCTGACTGAGGGGACCCCTGCTCAGTACCCCATAACCCCCGTGCCTGCTTACAGTATGCCTATCATCACACATACTCCAACTTCCTGTCCACTTGGCCGTCCCCACCAGCCCCTGAGGCCCCTCTCATCCATGCTCCTAGGGCCCAGAGCAGGAATGTTTGTACAAAGAATGTGTTGGGTTGCATCTTGTGGAACAAACCACTTTCCACATACAGTGGCAGCCAGGAGACTTATCTTCTGCGGCAGGGAACCTGGGACCAGGGGCTGTTTCTCTCCTTATTTATGTGAGCTTCGAAGAATGCCCGTATTTGTCCGTATTGCTCTGTTTTAGAATTCAAAGAGATCAAGGAACCCACAGTGAGACCAGTTGGAGGGGAGGGAGCTGAAGTGTTAGCCTCTCGGGACCTTCCTGCCCAGCGTCCCTGTCGGTGTCACCCCTCAGACATACCACAGGCCCAGTGGAGCGCTGGGGGTGTGGGTTGTTCCTGCAATTTGGTGCAAGGAGTTGGCGTCCCGTGCTTTCATTGCAGAAGCGTCAGAGTACAGTGACACTGACCAAGGACGTAGGCGTGCCATGTAAAGGAGCTGTCAGTGAGATGTCATGGCTGAGTCTGCCGGGATGTGACAGGGGGACCAGGCATTGACAAGACTTGGCACGTGTGCCCAGGGCATCTTCTGCAGGGCATGGTTAACTCAGGGGAGCAGATGAATTCGGCACCCTTCGCAGCTCTTGTGTAAGTCGCTACATGGGTGAGCGCCTCTTCCTAAGGTGCCCTGCATATGGGGGTATGTCTTCCTTAACAACAAGAGGACAAACTGTGGCCCGTGGGGAGCAACCGGGAAGTCTGAATGCAAGGAGACAGCGAGTGGGCTTCAGAAGGAAGGATCACAGCAGGAGCTCAGTGTCCTGGCTGACACCTGGCAAGGCGGCCCACGTACTGAAGGTGCTTTGATCTGAGCACATCTCCCGGGGGGCCCACACGTGGCTGCCAACCTGGGCTGATGAGCAATGTCACGGGGTAATCTACCCTAAGCAAGACACTCCCAGGGTGTCTGCGAGTCGCACATCAAGCCTAGGGAATGACCACAGCGGTTTGTGTTTATTGCCTGCGTTTAGATTCAGTCTACTCCAAAACGTGAAAACTTGGCTCTGCTGATGTTATATAACACAACTCCAACTTGTCTGTCTCCGTGTGTATTTACAGACACACTGTAACAACTTCCTGTCAGCTTTACTGCCAGGTACTCACTTGAGATTTCACTGAGATGCTTTTCGTTTTCTATCATCCTGTAAGTTTGATGTCCCATATTCAATACACGGATGGAAACCCAGGCGGGTCCATCTAGGTTGGCATGGATCAGACTGACGTGGTCTGCCTATGCTGAGACCACAGCCGTGGGTGCGTGCTCCGGCCATTGGCCCCTGGTTCCACTTCTCCAACCACCCATATTTCAGGTCAGATTTGGTAAGAGCCCGGCCATTACCAGTACTGAGCAAGTACAAACAGACTCCGTGAAGAGATACGTTAAAGGGCTGTTTTGTATTTCCCGTTCCCACCCACACCTCCTAGCGTTGGGCTCAAAGACACACCCCAAGTCTTCAGGTAGGCGTCTCCACACAATTCCTTAGGCACGTTCTGCTGCCCGTTGGATGTTTCTCCAAGCAAAATCATGACAACAGTGATCACTGTAAGAATACATGTTTAAAGGAAACTTGAAAAGCATGTCAGGGTACTCAGACTGTGATGATGATGGGGGGGGACGTCACTGTAATTGGGACCTTTTTCCTAATGGCTCTCATCTCATCATTTAGTCACAGTTGTAAATTGTCACATTATTGAAGGCATTTTTTTTCCCCTCTACTTTGCTTTTATTGTTCATTTGTTAAGAAAGCCAAAATCATTACCTAACTGACATGCAGGAAAGTCCAAACAGAACCCAAAGGTCAGCCGGCTGTTGAAAAATCGTGAATGTGCAAATCCTGGTTTAATCATGTGCTACATCTTCATTGCAAATGTGTTCACATACATGCACACACACACGTGTGTCTGCACACACATGAACACACACGAGTGTATGCACATGTGAGTATATGCGCACACGTGAGTGTATGCACACACACACACACAGAATTGCAGTCCACTCCAGTTAGATGGTGCATGAAAGACTTCGGGGTCTAAGCACTGAGGAATGAGTCCCTTGCTGGAAGTTTCCAGCTGCAGAGGTGTAGAGTCTCTTGACCTTCAGAGAAGTTTTGGCTGACTTTATATCTGTGTGTTATTTCTGCAGAAGATTCCATCCCAAGATGGGGAGGTGGAGAGGGCAAGGTTCTCTGGAAGCAAGATTTTAATTTTTTATCGTATTCTTAGATGATGCACTCTACAAAAGGTAAATTCCAGATAAATAACATTTCATTTCAAATTAAGAAGTACCAAGCAGGAGGACTCAAGCAGATGCTGCGTATTAAAATGGCAAGATTTTCCCAATTACCCTGAGCAACTTCAATCTGTCTCAGACGTGACCGTATGATGTGGCATAAGGGTGTGTACGCTCTGCCTTCTGATCTGCACTTTAACCGCTGAGACTAACGACACAAAATTACTTTGTCAGCAAGAACGGAACACTTCACTAGCATGGATCTATTTAGTGGGTACTTTATGAAGAAATTCACAAGAAGTCAATTAAACCCTTCCAACGGACAGCAGATGATGATTTAAAAGCCATAAGAGTCTGAAAATACAACTTTTAACACGTCTAAATGGTTGCGAATTTCTGACAATATAATTGCCCTTTCATGAATATGAAAGCTCCCTATACGGAAATCAATTTCCACCCTGTAACAAAGCCTTTCATCTAAGGATCTTGCAGGAGGAGTTATGCGTTCCCAGAGCCGGCAGGCCACAAGCGGGGTCTTAGAGCTGGAAGCCTTGATGGAGGACGGCTGAGGTTCATCCCTGGTGACGGTGACACGTATGGAGGCAATGTAGATGTCCGAGTGGGGCTCGGACAAGCCAGGCCAGGCAGGGCTCACTGTCTCCCCTTCCTTATACTCAGTTCAACAAACACTAATTAAGAACCTACTGTGTGCTTGGGAGGTAGGAGAGTTTAATGGTCCAGAGTGCAAGTTCTGGAGCCAAACTGCTTGTGTTCAAATCTCAGCAGTGCCCGTTAATAGCTCTTTTCCCCCCAGATTTATTGAGCTATAATTGACGTATAACACTGTCTGAGTTAAGGTGTACGACGTGCTGATTTATATGCCATATATTATGCAGGGAATACCATAATGAGGTTAGTTGACATATCCATAACTTAGTTATCTTTTTGTGTGGTGAGAACATTTAAGATCTACTCTCTTAGCAACTTTCAAGTACATAATACAGTGTTGTTAATTGGAGTCATCACGCTGTACACGAGACCCCCAGAATGTATTCATCTTATAGCTGGAAGTTTGTGCCCTTTCAGCAACATCTCCCCATTTGCCCTCTGCCCATGCCCCAGATGCTGGTAACCACCAGTCTTCTTTCTGCTTCTGATTTCAGCTCTGTTAGATTCCACATGCAAGAGATTGCACAGTATTTGTCCTCCTTGGTCTGACTTATTTTACTCAGCATAACGTCTTCAAGTTCCATCCATGTTATTGCAAATGCAGGCTTTCCTTTTTCATGGCTTAATACAATTCCATTTTATGTACACGTACCCTGTTTTCTTTGGGCATTCATCCATCAACGGACACTTTGGTTGTTCCCATGACTTAGCTATTGGGAACACGCTGCAGTGTCTTCCAGAGAGTGACTATTTCTTTCAGCTCTACACCCACAAGTGGGACTGCTGGGTCACATGGCAGTTCTAGTTTTGATTTTTTGAGGATACCCTATACCATTTTCCAGCTCAGCAGCTGTGAACCCTGGGAGCGGCAGAAACAAGGAGGCTGGTTTCTGTTCCTCCATGGGGTACTTGTGAGAAAGGTTAGTGGCACAAGCACTTTGGAAAACACTTTGACAGTTTCCTAAATGATTAAGCACGTGCCTGTCACGTGATCCAGCCATTGCCCTCCTACACATTGACCCAAAAGGAGTGACGGCTTTTGTCCATAAGAAGGCTTGTCGGCCAATGTTCACAGCAGCTTTATTTGCGATTGCTGAAATCTAGAAATAACTAGATGTCCAGCAGTAGGCAAATGAGCAAACAAACTGTGGTTTATCCATACAGCGGAATAGTACTCAGCAGGAAAAAGGAACACACACCACATAGAACAATCTCAAAACAATTATGCCGAATGGGGAAAAAAAGCCACACAGAAAAATAGTCCATACAGTGTGATCCCGTGGATGCACTAGATTCTAGAAAATGCAACTTGATCTCCATCAGCGAGCATTTCAGTGGTTTCCTGTGGAGGGGCATGGGGCTGGGAGGGGCAACAAAGAGGGATCACAAGGGGAATAAGAAACCTGGGGTCCTAAATCTGTTTATTATCTTACTGCTTTCATATATACACACATACACATGTATGCCTATGTACATCTACATACATATTACACGTACCTATCTATGTCAAAACTTAAATTATGCACTTTACGTATGGGTAGCTCATTTTATACCAGTTATACCTCAATAAAGCTTTTAAAAAAAAACACCCACAAAAGAGTATGTTGGAAAAAAACCCATTTAGGACTGTCCACTATCACCCCACTACAATGACTCGCCAAGGTTACCAGAGACTTAACCCAACGGTTGGTTGAGCCAATGGCTTAACCCGCAGGCCCCATGGTGCCAGATGTGCAGGCCGCATTGGCCCCAGCCGCCCCTCCCACGCCTTCTGTGCTGGTGTGCACGGCACACGCCTCCCACAGACAGGCCCTGGGCGCCGTGGCTGGGCCTCTTCCTTGCTCTCTCTGCACTACACTCTTCTGCTGTGTTGTGTCCTCTGGTGCCATGATTGCAAATACAATTGATTAGCCGATGACCCCAAATTCGTATCACTAGTCGGAGCTGTTCCTCGGAACTCCGGATACCTGATGGTCCTGTGTCACCTCGTAGTTAGAAGTCAGCGTCTCGGCTCAAACGCCCCAGACGGCTCTTCTTTCACAGGAAGCTGCTGTGACAGTCAGTCTGATCACCGAGAACGCTACTCAGGGACTAACAGTTGGGGAACGTGCACAGTGTGGAGACGCCGGACAAAGGGCCGGTTCACATCCAGGAGGGATGGAGCAGGACTGCGTGAGATGCCATCACGCTCCTCCCAATGGCATGCGATTTAGAACTTAGGAATTGTGCATTTCTGGATGTTCCCGCTTAATATTTTCAGATCACGGTGGACCGTGGGTAACTGAAAACACAGAGAACAAAACTGCAGGTAAGGGGGGACTACTGTAGCCGGAATCCAGAATCTGCTCCCCATGCCTTCCCCGTCATCTGCTGCCTGCACTGCTGTGACGCCTTCTTCCTGCTTCTGTCTTCATTGGCCCCTTACACCCTGGTCTCAGCTTAGCCAGGGCGGGGTGGGGCAGGTGGGGTCAATTACAATTCAGATTCTCCCAGCCCTCTTTCTAAGTCCTGCAGCTCCCTCTGTCATAGCCCTGCCCTTGGTTCTTGGCAGCTGCAGGCACTTCCATGCCCCGCCCCTGCCACCTGACGGCACCGGGGCCCCACCCGCACCGCCATCACACCTCCTCAGGCCCACAGCACTCCTCCATGGGGTCTTTCCCCTTCTTGTCTGTCTGCTGGAAACTTTGTCCTCTGGACAGTTTCAGGATCACTCTGGCCTCTCCTCGGTCCATTCTCATCTCACTCTCTAAATCACACCTGACGCTGTCTCTGGCCATCTCTGAGTGTCTTCATCTGTGTCTCTGCGGAGCCCTTCTCATCTTCTCACTTGTTAATATAATTTACTCACCCATTTCTGAATGGCCCCCACAATGTAGAAACCCCACGAGAGGAAGGAGGGAGGTCTGTTTGGTTCACCAATGTGCCCCAAAGCCTAGGACAGACCCGCCACTTTGTAGATGTGACCTGTGGCCTGAAGGAATGTATGTCAGGTGCTTAGAAGTGGCTGTTATTATTGCCGACACAGAGGTCAGTCCCGAGGGGGACAAGCCTGGGGAACGGGCCAGCAGTGAGCATCCCAGCTCCAGAGGGAAACAGACCCGGAGGCAAAAACTAGATTGAATGAATGAAGAGAAAGGCTGTGCATGAGGGACAGACTTTGGAATATAGGAGGGGACAGCAGGCTGGAAGCAGGGTGACCTCTGTCACCCTCTGGAGACTCAGGCAGCCTTCCCACTTGCTCCTCAGTTGCGTATCCATCAAGACGTTCCAGGAAAAGGCAGGCAAACCCCGGCAGGGGGAATCACCGGTACAGAGAACAACGGACCAGCGAAATGTCTGAGGACGAAATGTCTGAGGGTGAAATGTCTGAGGGTGAAATGTCTTGGGGTGAAATGTCTGAGGGCGAAATGTCTGAGGGTGAAATGTCTGAGGGCAAAATGTCTGAGGGCGAAATGTCTGAGGGCAAAATGTCCGAGGGTGAAACGTCCGAGGGTGAAATGTCTTGGGGTGAAATGTCTGAGGGTGATACCTCAGGTGACGCTGGCTAGATGAGGGCTTCCCCGTGTGCACAAGCCACTGCTGTCAGAGCTGGAGTTTTCACACCGTGAAAAGTGGGCTTCTGATGGCAAGTGTTGGGGGGTCTGTGTGGCACGGCGTCTCCTTGGCTGTGGTTCACTGCAGTTTGCCTGAATGTGGCCAGATCTGCCAGGCAGAAGCACTCTCTTAGGATCGCGTATTCATCCTGGAGAAAAAGATGTCATGGAAGCGCTGGCTTCTTAAACCCCAGTGGGAAGCAACAAGCCACATGCATGTATCTCGCACACCGCCAAATAAATAATGAATAGCCATCTACATGATTACTAAGGTCACGGAGTGGATCTCACTGACCGTCAGCTCCCATCACGGGGCCCTGGACGCTTCTGAGCTGTTTGTCAAGATCTCGCTGCTGGCTCTGTCCCCTCTACCTCCACCCATTTTCTCTCAGACAAGACCCTCCATGTGTCCTGTGTTTCTTGTGTCATTAGAGGTCCTATTAGAGCTTCGCTTCAGAGGGCCATTTGCAGCTCTCTAAAGGGTCCCCGCATGTAGTCCCATTAGGGAGCTTCTATCCGGCCTGTGGTGGGCAGTGAAAGTCTCAGGATGGTGGGTCAGTGATCTGGGTCTGACGCAGGCTCCCCGGGGGCATCGAACTAATGCTGGTTATTTGTGCTGCATCCCCTCCAGGGTGCGGGGGCCACTGCATCTGGCCTGATGGGAGAGGCCAGCGCTCAGGAGGCAGCCGCTGGTCTTCTTGGTACACAGAGAGAGCCAGCGGCCACCTTAACTCCTTCCTCACAGGAGCCGGCCAGCGATGGGCCGAGGTGCCCGTCTTCCTAAGAAACCCACTGGCCTGAGCAGGGGCGGGACTGCAGTTGGGATTCTGGTGGATAAGAAAGGGATGTCGCTTCCAAGGGTGGGTGGGAGCGTGGAAAGGGGCTGCGTGTCTGTCGTGCAGGGTGTCAGGAGGGGTCTCTGGTCCCGCTCCCCACATTAGAACGCACGACATGGTGAGGCCAAAAAGGAACACCCACGGAGCCATAGACAGGGGAGTCATACCACTATGGTCTCACTGGAGGCTGGGTTGGAGACACAGGAAGTGGGAGCCTCACGATCAGCACCCCACCGTCCACTTGTCTCTGCCGACTAACCCCGCCCGCTAACTGTAATCCACCTCTCTGCAATCCATAATCCATAATCCACCCTTGCTAGCCCCCATTTGCTGTGAGCGTAGCCACAGCCGTTATATTAGTGGCCAATGGCTCATTGGTTACAGCTGACGACCAACTAGCCACAGCTGATGGCCATCCAATCACAGTTGATGGCCATTTACTACCTGAGCCAGCACCTTTCCACGTGAGGACGAGAGCCTGGAAACTGCACTCCTGGCTCTGTCCCCACAGTGTCCCTAACACACTAGGATTCTTAGCAGGCGGTGGGCCAGAACCCAAAACAGCACCTTTTTCTCGTGTTTGTTTGTTTAGGACTTCTTTTCTTTCCTCAAACTTTGAAAAGAGGTTAGGACTATGTGGGCTCCATAATTAGCGAGCCGTTAATTTTTGTCTCCCTTGCATTACAGAAATGTATTAAGAAATCAAATTCTCTAACAGAGCTGAAGCCAGCAAAACAGCCCCTCTGGGAAGGTAGCTGTTGTCGGAGGCGGGAGGGAGGCTCTGGAAACATCTCTTGTTTTTCTGTAGTACTGACCCTGGGCAGAACTTTCTTATTAAATTAAATTACCCCTTCAGGGAAGTCTTTCTCCAACACTCAGCTTTTGCAGTCAAATTACAATGATTATACAGACACAGAAATAAAAGCCCAGAGTAACCCATGTAATCTGAAACAATTCTACCGGAAGACCATTCTCAGCACTTTTCCTCCCGCAATCCGCAGCTTTTCCAGGGTGTTCTTCTCTGGTTTCCGTGTTTGTGTTCTAGGCCCACAATGTAAGACAATAAAACTCCTGGTCTGTGATATTAAGTAGGACATAAAAATGTCAGCAAGAATAACTTATTTTTTAAACTGTCATTAGAGATGATATACAATTAAGGTGGACCGTAAAAGATGATTAAAACTGCAGTCTTCTATAAATCCAAGACGGCTTGTGTTTTTGCTATTGTGTGCAAAATGGTAATGGCCAAACGTACATTTCAGGGGGGCGGGGGCGCACTTCAGAAGGGACGAGCCATAAACATACCATGAAATGCTGCATAAACCAGATTTGCTTTTTACAAGATAATAAAGAGCATGTGGGACCGTTGGGAGGAGACGTACCTGGAAAAAGACCTGTGCCAACGGGCTGTGGGCTCTTCGTAAGGTTGGGGACCACCACACACACACTTACTCCAGGATTTGTATGTTACAGACGTTCGAGGGTTGGGAGATTGTTCTAAACATGAGGAGTGATGTGGTGTGGCAGGAATGGACATTCTGAGCGTGAGGAGATTCAGGTCTGTGACTTGTCAGCTGGTGGCCGGTGGCAAGTTGCTGTCTTCCTCGGGCCACGGTCTGGCCTGCTACCTAAGGGACAGGATGGCAGTGATAGCTCTCACTTCGTTGAATGACTGAATTGAATCACTCTGATGGTGGTTTGCTTGGAACCAGGTGGTGCCCAGGGCCTATCTGCCCATGGACTTGGCTCTTCAGGCTGAGATTGCTGGTCACCGAAGTCCCTGGCTGCTAGCTGAGTGTGGTTGGACCAGGCACATGAGCAGAGAGGCCTGCAGGGCGTGGGGAGAGAAGCGGAGGTGTTCTTCTCTCCGTGCCACCTTGGGCAGCATCTCTGGCTGTCGCTGCTTCGCTCTGTATCTGGAGCCTCCAGGATAGGCCCGGGGTGGTCCCAGTTTCCAGTAGGTGACCTTGCGCTCCAGGACGCAGCCCTTTCCCAATGAACCTCCTGCACCAGAGGGGCCTCTGGGCCTTGCATCTGAGCTTGTCCATCACCTGGAAGTCCGCTCCCTGTGTTAATGCCTCTGCTTTAGACCCTCATGTGCTTTCTGCTTCCTGAGAAATCCCTGAGTGTACAAACCCAAAGCCAGGAGAGCAGAGCGACCGTGGTTGGAGCAGGGGTGGCAGCCCCACCTTCTCGTCCACTGCCAGTCCCCTCTTGTCCTCCTCAGAGAGCGCCAGGCAGCCCTGAAGGCCCCGGGTCTGAGGGACGAGCTGTGAAAACCCGTGGGTGGGACAGAGGATGTCAGCCCTGGGCTCAGTGCACGCTCTGGACATTCCGTGCGTTTTGCAAACTGTGATGAGGCACGGTGACGTTTGATTCCATCTAAGGAAGAAGGAGCAGAGATGCTAGGAAAAACAGATAAATAAACTCACCACCACAAGCTTATATACCTGGAAAACCGCCTGCCTCCCTCCACTTGCAGTAGATGTGTCCTGGCGTCCTTAGATGAACAGCCAATTAAAAAGCGAGCAAAGGATTTGAATAGACGTGCTCCAAAGCAGACGTCCAAGTGCCCAATAAGCTCATGAAAAGATGCTCAGCATCGTTAGCTGTGAGGACACGCAGACGGAAACCACAATGAGACACCACGCCACACACACTAGGATGGCTAGGAGTTCACAAACAAGCAGAAAACGGAAAACCACAAGTATTGGCGAGTATGTGTAGATATTGGACTCCTCGTACATTGCCGGCAGGAACGTAAAGTACGTTTGGTGTTTTCTCAAAAAGTGTACATGGATTCCCCACGCGACCCCTCAAATCCACTCCACTCCTAAGTATGTATGTACCCCAAAGGACTGCAAGCAGGCACTCAAACAAATACTTAACACAAGAATGTTCAGAGCAGCACCTCTTCACAACATGCAAAAGGTGGAAATAACCCAAGTGTCCATAAGTGGATACTTGAAATGGGGTCCATCCACACAATGGGGTATTTATTTAGCCGTGAAAAGGAAGGAAGCGCTGGTCCCCGTTACCACGTGGACGTTATAACGTGCGTGTCACACACATTATGAGAAGCCAGACGTTCCATTTCTAGGAAGTGTCCAGATGGGTAAATCCAGAGACACAGAACGCAAAGGGGTGACTCCAGGGCGTGGGGGAGGGGAATGAGGGGTAACTGAGCAGCGCGCACGGGTTTCTACTGGTTGATCCAATGTTTGGGAACTAGACGGAGACGGTGTTTGCATGACGTTCTGGATGTACCAAACGGTCACCTTAACATGGCGCACTTATGTCCCGCGAATTCTGCCCTGGCATTCTGAACAATTCCGCACGGACCAACTGCATAGCCAGCACAGTCGCGGACAGAGAGTGAGGTCCACATTGCAACCCCTAGCATCAGCAAGAAGCACTCCACCTACCCTCACACCCTCTTGGACAATCCATCTTTGGATTCCAACACTTTCTAGAATGAAGCCATCTAGGGGAAAGGAGAAAGGTAGTCCCCCAGGCCTTCCTGGAGGCAGAGCCATTTGCGGGGACTCGGAGGTGACTGAGAAATGCAGGTGGTGGGGAGTGCGGAAAGGACTGTAAGACGCAGTGCCAGGCATCTGGACAACTTGCTGTGGCCAGAGATCAAAGCTGAGTTGATGAAGGAGCAAGGGAGCCTTTGGGGACAGTGGCCAGGCCAGGGTCGTGGGCAGACAAGCATCAGAAAGGGATGACAACCGTGGAGAGGACAGTTTAACAGAGTGCAGTTCTCGGAGGGGTCAGACGGGAGCGTCCCATCTCCTGGGAGCTGGGTGGAAAGGCAGACCCTCTGGCTCCCTCTCCCAGCCCCGAGCCTACAGACTGGAGTCTGCATTGTCACAAGCTCCCCAGGATGCCCCAGGTGCAGGAGAATTTGAGGACCAGGATCCCGGATCACGTGTGGATTCCAGGGCGGTGGGGAGATGACAAGGGACAGGTCCCGGGGGAAAGC
Source organism: Rhinolophus hipposideros (assembly GCF_964194185.1). NCBI lineage: Eukaryota > Metazoa > Chordata > Mammalia > Chiroptera > Rhinolophidae > Rhinolophus > Rhinolophus hipposideros. Next base: position 92,653,252 of record NC_138054.1, read on the forward strand.
CACTGCAGCGGATGGGCAAAGAGACGCTTGTCACATACAGGCCCCCAAGGGCAGTGACTTTTTCCCCAGAGCGTCACACAAACTGGGCACTTGCTAAATATTTGTGGTCAGAACAAAACTAAATTGTTGGAAAAGAAAATGACAGTAGTTGGGCTTGGGCTCCTGAACTGAACTTTATTTTGTGCAGGAATAGGTCTGTCCGGGAGTGGGGTTTTCAGATGGCATAAAACAGAAGGGCATCTGAAGTTATTTATAGATGGAAACGGGAGATGAGGAGTGAACATTCACATCAGGGTCTTAAAAGCCTCCCAGTGTCTGAGCCCAGCTGTCATTCTCCTGAGCCCAGAGAGCGCCCTCCTCCCCACTCAGGCCCACAAGGCAGGGCTTCCTCCCATAGGAGGATCTGCATGGAATCTGGGGTCTGCTACACTGGGGAACCCTTCGGAAGGTGCTTATCCCCTAAATGCCAGCCTTTCACTTGGGCTGACCTTCTGGCCTCAGAAAATGCCCTCTCCCTGGCTCCTGAAACCTGGGAATGTGACAAACAGAGGGAGGGGTGTCTTGGGTTTGCAAGCCCCTGGGAAGTCAGCATGAGCTGACAGGCAGCCAGTCTGCCTCTCAATCCAGACCTTTCCCAGGCCTTGTAAAACTAATGAAAGCTAGCAGCATGGGCCCGACCAGGCCGGCTTGGAAAGCAGGTGAGCGGCAGCCCTTTGAAATCTGGGCAATAACTTCAGGCTGTAAGGCGAATACAGCAGAGTGAGTGACAAAGGCAATCTTTGAATAAATAGTACTTAAACCTGGAATGATGAATTGGTGTAGAGAAGCATAATCCAGAAAATTACATCCCAGGTAGAGATAGAAATAAATGCATCCAGGCGGGCAGGGTGGGGCCGGAGCTGCAGCGGGTGGAAAGCCTCAGCCAAGAGCAGTGTCTGGGGGGCTGACAGTCCAGGGGCCCTGCCCTGAGCTGCAGAAAGCTAGAGCAGCCGGGTGTGCCATACGGGTGGGACAGCGGAGAGAAACGAACTGCCAGAGTGGGAGAAAAAGCTAGTCAGCGATTTCAACATCGTGATGAGAGCTGAGAGCAGTGCGCCCATGTCTGGGACCCTGTTATTCGCAAAAAGCACTAAAAGTCTAACGTACGAAGCATCCCAAGCACAGAGACGGGCGGCTCAGTGGTAGGTCTGAGCTTGGTGACAGACACACCGCGGCCGGCCCTGGGCTCCCCTCTGCCTCCACGGAGCCACTTGCTCAAAGCACACCAACTCCTGGAAGTTGCCACAGTACAAATAACCACGGCCCGCGCCCGGGGATGGACCAGAGGTGTGATTGTCACAGCAGCTCACTGTCAGCTGGCACTCACTCTGTGCCAGGCCCGGTGCTGGAAGCACTCTGCTCGTATTAACTGACAGAACCCTCACGGCCCCCAGTCAGTGGTCCCATTGAACACAAAGCAACGAGCTGACGGAGAGCATTATCGTTCCTGGTTTGTACAGGGCCTAATGCTGGGTCTGCCTTCTCACACGGAGGGTGTCCACTGGCCTGCCCAGCCCGCCCGTTGGGGTCTCTTGGTGGCTCCTGCCACCTGTCCCCTGATCACACACGCCCTCTGGCTTGCTGCTCCACCCACCAGGGCTGTTGTTTTTGCAAAGTTGCCACTCAGAGAAGCCAGAGAGCTTGACTTAAGGACAGGTGCTGACTCCTGGAGGTCCAAGCTCCCGGTGGAATGTTCTAGAGGAGAATGCTGGGCATTGTCCCGGGGCTACTTGTCACAGACAGAGCAGAAAGGCCCGGAACCCACCCTGGAACCAGGCCACACAGTGACCAGTACAGCAGCGGAGGTGGGAGGGGCTCCTCAGGTCTGAGGAGCATCTAGAAGCAGGACAAGTGAAGATGACCCTGACCCTGGAAGAGAGACACAGGCAGGGAGGGGGAAAATGGCATTGCCTGCAGAGGGCATGGCAGAGAGCCTGGGCGGGGCTGACAGGGCAGAAGGGCGTCCGAAGCTGCCGGGCTCTGTACAGGCTCTGGGTCTTTCCTAAAGGGCTCACCCTCCCAACTGCTCCCTGCACCCTGAGCCGCTACTCAGCTGTGCACAGGGAGTGGCAGGTGCCGGAGGGCGTGCGGGGCACACAGTCCTGACTGAGCTCCCAGCAGCAGTCGCCACTGGAGTCACCCTGGCTGGGACCATGGGTGGTACCCACGGGACTGGGAGAAACAATACATGGCACTTATTATTTGAAGTCTTATTGTTTTAAGTCTCTGTGTGTCGGGTTGTTTTGTCACACGGCTGCAGGTGACTGAAGCACCTGGGTGGAGAGTCTGCTGGCCAACAAAAGGAAGGAAGAACGTTGGCAGGGGGGACGGGGTCTGAGCTGAGACTGAAACCCCTCTGAGCTGCACGTACGTCGTGGGGCCCTGACTATGTACAGGGGTTTCTCTCAGAGACAAAGGCTTGACGTTCCCTTCTGTTCTCCACCCGCTAACAGCTCAAATAGCGAGTGGTGTGGTGGTTACATAAGCCCTTTTGTGTAGAACAGAAATAACCCTTATGCGAAGTGGCCAATTGAGTTATTTATGGCATTTTAACAGCTACTTTGCCTAGCTCTGCAGTCGATCCAGCTGATTATTCCTCCATCAGCTGCTAACACGGGCAAGGAAAAAAGAAAATAAAAACCAGTGGCTGTGCATCACGTCGGTAACGGCAAAGAGCTGAAGACAGGCTGAACCCCAAGAGGACCCCGCATGGCTGTGCATGGCCAGGCAAGGCCAATGGTCAGCCCTCGAGAGTCTGGCTTGGACTTTCCTCCTTAATCAGCCGTATTGGTGATCTGGCTCTTCTCGCTGGTATTCCTATAAACAAAGATGCTCGAATGAATTAAAATGGTCAGGCTTTATCCTTTCCAATTTATTCAAAAGACAAATAGATAGCCACTGTTGTTTTCTCTTTTTGGTGATTTTGCTCCCCAGGTGTGCACAGCGGGCAATTCAATGTTTTAGTTCAAGGCACATTGCCATTTATTGCCCCTTGCAAGGCCCCTCTCTTGGTTTCTTTTATTTTGTGTTATTTATGTTAGTGTTTTCCCTTTTCTCTTTCACCCTCAGTCCCACATCCACCCCTGTAGGCAAACTCTACTGGGTTTTATGTCTGTCCTAGATACGTGCATGTCTGAAAAGATGCGTGTTCTTTGGAGCACTCCCCTTACAGAGCCCTCACCTGCCTGACACCCACTTTGCAACTACCTCATGTCAGCACCTGGGAAGCGGGGAAAATACAGACCTGGATTTTGGTTCCTGCTGTACATGGACAGTCAACATTCCGAAGGGGTCCTCAGTGGGGTTGGATATCCCAGACACCCCTCCTCCTTTCTGGAGGACCGTCTCACACCTTCTGCTGGCACCCCCAACCTCCAAACCCTCCTCTGAAATTCTCCCTCAATGATGATGACCTCCTTTCCAGTTCATGGATAAACCAGAAACACCAGGAGCAAACCCTGCGTGCTCCCACCCTCACGACCACCAGTTTACCTGCATCTGTGCCAAGACTTGACTTGGTTCTTCCCTCACCTTGTGCCAGCTTCCAGCCCCTCCCACCCACTCCAGAATGTTAGCCAACAATTGCCACATCTCCTCCCCCTTTTAGGTCATTTCCATGAATATAAAAACATGCAATAACGTCTCCCATCATTTGTCCAAAAATGTCTTTATTACACACACACACACACACACACACACACACACACACACACACACACACCCTGAAATTTTCAATGACAATATCAGAAGAATAATTTGAAGATATTAGCCCACTGTTATCTGGCTTCTATTTTTTTTTTCCGTTATAAAAACTACAATTGATGTGATTTTTGTGTGTGTGTGTGATCTTCTCACTGGCAGATTTTAAGATTTTTATGGTCTTTGATTTCAACATAAAGCCGTTAGGTGTAGCTTTCATTGAATACTGCCTGGATTCATTGTGCTTTCTGAGTCTGAGAATTAAAAATTAAAATTTATCCTGTACAATTTTCAGCCATTTTCACTTTGAATACCTTTTTCTTCACTTTAAAAAAAAAAATTTATCCTTCTGGAATTCCTATTAAATGTTTGTTAGATATTTTCACTCTAGCCTCTCTGTTAAATCTTTGACTCTCTAGTTCACGTTTTCTGTCTCTTTCACTCCATACAGCATTCTGGATAATTACTTCAGATCTATTTTCCAGTTCACTAACTCTCTTTAGTTAGGAATATTTTTTTCAAAAGGAGTTCATTAAAATTTTAATTTCAGGTTTGTTAATTTACATCTATTTGCCTCTATTTCAGATTTCTCTGAACATTTTAATAATTGATTTGTTCATGTTTTCAAAGCCCTTATTTCATTTTAAACACGTATACTCTCTATTCCATACACGATCACTCCAATATGTGAAGACATTGTAGGTCTAATTATGCTGAATGTAGTTTTAGCTGACTCCAGTGTGAGGTGGTTTATGTGTGTTGTAATTTCCAATTTTGAGCTCATGTTCAATTGATCTTAATCTGTGGGAACCCTTAGGTGCCTGGGTGGAGATGCATTCCTCTAGAGAGGATCTGAGTTTCCTTCTGTCCAGCATCTAGAGGGACTAAATCCCAGGGCCTTGTTCAGTGTTTCCCCCAACAGAAGACTTACATGGAACTCCCTAATAGCAAACACTGTGTCTTCCCTTCCAAGATGAAGAAATGGAGATAAGGCGAGGTCGTGCAATTTGAGCAGAGTCCCACAGATTGTTTGTGGCAGAGCTGGGCTTTGGAGCCAGGCAGCCGTGATGCCAAGGTCCATGGTCTCAGTCCCTCAGTCACTCTGCTACATGCATCTGCCCTCCACAGTGGGTAAAATCACACCAAAAGCCACAGAAGGGCTAGTCTGTTATAACACATTCTCAGCTGAGGCTGAGGAGATAGCTTTTCTTCTTGCCTCCTGTCTTAGTCCATTGGAGCTACTGTAACAAAAATACCACTCACTGTGTGGCTTAAATAATAGACATTTATTTCTGAAAGTTCTGAAAGTCCAAGATCAAGGTACTGCCAGACTGGGTGTCTGGTGGGGGCTCCTGTCCTGGTTCATAGATGGCTGACTTCTCGCCGTGTCCTCACATGGTGGAGAGGGCGAGGAAGCTCTCTGGGGTCCCCCTTATAAGGGCACTAATCCCATTCACGAGGGCCCCACCCTCTCGATCTAATCACCTCTCAAACGCTCCACATCCAGATACCATCACATTGGGGGTTTCAGTGTATAAATTTGGAGCGGCATGCACATTTGGTCTGTAGGACCGCCCTGTGCCAGCAGGCAGATTTTTTCTCCCTTGCCTACTCCTTTCACTAAGGTTGTAGTCCTTCGAGGGCCCAGCTCTCTGTAGGGGTCTCAGGGGTCTCTTTAAGCTTTCATCTCTAAGGGAACAAAGTCTTGCCTCTTGCCCACATGCCCTTGTTAAAACCTACTGTGTCCCGGGTGTTGGGGGCAGTTGTGGGGACAGCCACCAACTCACCCTCACCTTCCACTGCAGTTTTAACTTCCTTTTCTTGGTTGGCCTCTAACAATTTCTCCTGAGCTCGGCTTTTGATTTAAAGTTATATCTGCTGGACTGTATCCAACATTGCTTGGTATATTGTTTTCTTTTGTTTTAATGTTAGAGTTTTTAAGAATTTCTAGGCTGCTCTATTGCCATAAACAGAATGTTTTCTTTTCCTTTATTTTATTTTGTTTAAAAATGTATGTTATTCGTACTTCAAAACCTCAGGGCCTCTGGCTTTGATCGGTGAGTACCAACTCTTGACAGGCTGTGTGAATCAGGCTCTGAAGTTGCGTATTCTGCCGACACTCAAACAACAGCTTGTCTGCACGTGAAATTCTAGAGCTGTAATTCTCCCCTTCCACTTTTGGATATCACGTTTCTCAGTAGCAGGTTGGAGACACATAAGCGATATTTCCAATCTTGTTCTTTCATTTTTGCAGGTTATCTGCTTTATCCCTTTAAAGGTTTTTAGGATCGTCTCTTTTCTCCAATGATCTTAAATATCACTCTAATGCGTATAGGTAAAATTTATTTTTTATTTGTTCTATATTTTTAATCTATCCAGTTGGACCCTTTGTGAGCCCTTTTCAGCTGAGAACATCTTTTTCTAAGTTTGTGAAAATCTTGGTGTCTTCTTCTTCTTCTTCTTTTTTTTTTTTTAATTGTCTTTCAGGTTACTTTTCCCTTTCCGGGGGGCTGGGTCTGCTCCTGTTACGTGGGTTTCCTTATTCTGTCATGCCCACTCCCTTCCAGCTCTCCTACTTTCCTCATCCCTAAGTGAGCTTCTCACCTGACTTCCCAGCATCTGACATCCATCCCCTCAACTCCTGAGCTCACTGTTTAAAACATCATCCTTTCAGATGCACTTCCTCCCATTCTCTTTCACAAGTGTTAGGACCTGCTTCATGCTTCAGTGTCCTCAGTTACTACTCTGAAAACAGGTTTTTAAATTTTGTTTTATATCCTTGTTCTGTCTGAGCCACTCATTCTATTTCTTCTGGCACAGGCTGTCTTTCACAAAATAGCATGAGTTCCTCTCAAAGGTCTCCCAATTTTTCCATAGAACTCTCAACCGCTTTGGCTGATGGGTGCTTCTGCCAGATGAGGTGATATCCTTTGTCCTCACTTGGGCTCCTGCAGGGAGGGCTTTGCGTCTCTCTGGTGGTGGAAGGGCTTGGAGGAGAGATCCTCTTTAATTGCACTTGGGCTCACCAGCCCCTGCTCCACGATGCTTGTCTGCATGTGTCTCAGTCCCTCTGTCCAGACGCTGTTTCCATGGGAGAGTGACTCCTGGATTTTCAGTTGTCCGGCTAAACAGTAGAAAGAGGGTGAGGAGGAACAGGAAGCCCTGGGAAGACCCCTGTGGGCTGCAGACACGCCTCCTAGCTGGGCTGCAGAACTGCCTGAAGGTCACTGGATTGTGTCTCTGGAAGACAGCCACTGTGGAGAGCACCCTGCTGCTTTTCCCAGGGCAGGCAATGGTGGGGTCAGCAGAACTTCGAGGACTCCAGTGTGGAAGCAGGCAGCAGGCCCAGGGCAGCGTGCCATGGCTGGGAGTCCTTTGAAAGTGGTGGAGATGGCCAGCAGCTCCCTTACCTTCCAGGCATTGTGGGTGGGCATCACACCTACCCTGGATGATGCAGGAAGTGGATATGAGTTCTGACACATATGAAGGAATAGGCTGGATGCCATCTAGATCAGGAGAGAAGTTGCAGGGTTCACTCAGCTCGGGAAGGGCAACTGGGTGTCCACTGTGTACGGCTGTGATGAGCCAGAGCAGCTTTGCACATCTCCAATGTCTGACTGTCCTCACAGATACATCACGGGAGGACCTTGTCAAAATGCACACTCTGACACAGTTGGTCTGGGTGGGGCCATGTTACTGCATTTCCAGTGAGCTCCTGTGTGACCCCCCTGCTGCAGGCCAGTGCTGTGGACCCTGTGTTGGGTAGAGAGATTCTAGAACCTTGTGTTTAGGTAGCTCGTGGGATTTCTGTGGGTCCAGCACCACACAGGGAGGAAGTGTCAGCATGCAGCAGTTGGCAGCTCTGATCTAGTCATGTGATCTTTTTTCACAATTAAATATCACTTGGAAACCTTTTTTATTCTGTAAATTTGCTCTGTGGGGTTAGACCATCTTCTATCCGCTTCACAATGCAATCACTCTTTATTCATTTATTGATAACTCATTCGCTAATAATAATTCATTCATTCATAATCTTATTAATGTAATCAATCTTTATTCTTTTACCTGGCAAACACTTATTTAGTGCTTACTCGATGTTAGGCATTGTTCTAGCTCAGAGACCACAGCAAGAAACCAAACAGACCACCCCTGTCCCTGTTTTAGTAGGAGGAAAGGGACAATTAATGAATGGCTAGATACAGGAATGAGCAAATGCATATATGAAACACATAGGAAAGACGCTGATTAAAAAGAAGGAATAACTAGTATGTCAAGTGGTGGGAAAGGTTGGGAGTGCTGTGGGAGGAACAATCAGTGAAAGCCTGCCTTTGTCAAGTTCCTGTTGAAACAGAGACACAGGCAAAGGGAAGAGCACGCCCCAAGGTCCCACTGCAGGGCTTTGGACATATTCTGGCCACAGCAGGGGACCCATATGGCTGGAGCATAGTGATAACAGGGGGAGTAGCAGGAGATGTGGTCAGCAGTAGTGGAGGCTGGTGGTGGGGGGCCTTGATGGACAGGAAGGGTCTTCTGCTTTTACTCTGAGAAATGGGACAGGATTGGATGGCTATGGGCAGACAAGTCCTGTGAAGAGATCACCAAGCTAGTCTGTGAACAGTCTGGATGAGGATGCAGAAAGAAGGGTGGAAGCAGCAGACCAGTTAGCCAATTAATGCTGGTGTGGGACTACAGAGGCTCAAAGCACATAACACCCTGTGGGTGGGAAAAGTGGTGTTACTTTGTGTGGAGGTAGAGCCTGCAGTACATTCCAATAGACTGAATGTGGGGTGTGAAAGGAAAGGAGAGGTGTCAATAAGGATTCTAGGGTTTTGGGTCAAGAAATGAGAAGACTGGCATTTTTAAGAGATCAGAAGAATAGGCTCGAGGTTGGGGTGTCCATTAGACACGGACATGGAAGTGTTGAGAGAGCAGTTGGACCTGCACATCTGGAGTCCAGCACAGAGGCCCATATGTTGTCTGTATTTGAGGGTCATTGGCCTAGAGAAGGTATCAACTGCATAAGGCTGGGTGAGGTTGTCTCGGGCAGAGGGTAGCCTGAGAAGAGACGAGGTCCAAGAGAGATGTGGGCACTGTGACATCCATGGAAAGGAGAAAGGATGAAGAAGAAACATTAGCCATAAATAAATGCTTTGGCAACTTGACATATTTCCTTCCATGATCCCTGAAGGCTAATTCTTTTCGTGTCAGTATTTATAATGTCTAATTGTGCTGGGCTGCAATGTCATTCTTTGGCCTATAGGTGGTGCAATTTGACAAAGTGAAATATTCAATAGGCATACATTTTAGACATAAAGTTTGAGGTTCTGTAACATACTGCAAGTGAAGATTCAGCTTGAGTGATTTTGTGCATTTTGGACCCTGAATGTTAAATTTACTTAAATAACACGCATACACACAAACACACACTTAACTTAAAATGGGTCAACTTTGCATTAAAATCCTTAATGTATATGTACACACATGCACAAAATGGAAATATTTATTTTCTCACAACAAATATTCTGAATCTGGAACGAAATTTCACATCTCGAGTTTTGGATCAAAATCTTGAGATGATTTCTTTGCTCTGTTCCAACACAGTTCTTGGCCATCTCTCTGTAACTGGCATTGCAGGTTCTTTGTTGCAAGGTGCAAATCTGTGTGAAAATCCCAATTCTTTCACTTCTCAAAGCCAAACTTCGAAAGGATGGTGTCTAAGTGACTTGGCAGGGGAATCTAGAGCAGCTAAGACTCCAGTGCAGAAATTCCACTCATTAACAAGTTGTTAAATAATTAATAGGTTTGTGTTTAATTGCTTCTGTGTATATAATCTTGCTTTTTTTCTGAAAACCATCATTAATTTTCAGTTAGTTCCACTCGAAGTAACAAGGCCTAATGCTTCCAGTTGGAAAAAAAATGAATATTTATGAACACTTGCTCTATCTGAAGCGAGAGGAAAAATAGGATTATTCATCTCCTTAATGTTTAAAAAGGTGGGGGAAGGAAATCTTGTCTGTTTTAGTCTCTGACAGTATGTTTATTTGGCAAGTTTAGGTCTCCAACCTCTGCTACTTTCTCTAGAGAGCTTGTTACATTTCCTTTTAAGTGCAGAGCCTGTCCTCAAAAATTCCAGTTTTCTAACAACTGCACTTAAGACAACGTCACATTTTCACCCACATGGCGCAACATATGAGTGCTGGTTCTGGCATGGACGCCATGGGACATCTGTCACTTGGGCACAGTGACTGGTTCTAAGGCCATTTTAGGAGTTGCCATAGACGAGGACTGACTGTGTCGCCAGTGCCAGGGACCCTGCTGCTCAAACTGGCAAATGCCATCTTGCAATGTGGTTCCCATGTGGGCACCCATCCCTGAGCTCTGTGCACACATGGTTGGAAGACATTGGTGGGATCTGGGTTGACATTTATCAGTCTTCAAAAAAAAATAAAATAAAATAAAATAAAACAAATAAAAAAGCTATCCCTTTTCAGGGAAGTTTTAAAAGAATGTAGGATTATGGACAATTTTATTTTCTTTTGAGCTCTTGTGCTTCCCAATCTTTTATCTTACCAGGTAACATAATGGTATAGAAAAATCCTCTCACTGTGGTTCAGAAGAAAAAGATGTTCCAAAAGCACTCTGGGGTTATTTGGTAATGAGGTTTGCTTGTGTTTCTCAGACTTGCTTATGTGGCTGGAAGGAAAGCAAGAGAAGTCCCTCTGTGTGACCCCAGCCAGGGGGCTGCTGACTTTTGCATGTTTCTGATGATTATAAAAGTGGTAACTTATTGCATGTGGTCTTGTATTTTCATGCAGCATTATGTTTCTAAGATTCATCTTACATGTTTTTGTAGTTCACTCCTTTTTAGCCGTCCGTCATACACTTGTCTTCTCACAGTATTATATTCCCAGATTGACCCATGCTGTGATGTAGCTGTAGTTCCTTCATGTTTAATGGTGCACAAGGTATTTTACTGTGTGAATATACTACAATACATTGTCCTTTGACGGACCTTTGGGTTGTCCCCGGTTTTTTGCTGATCTGAATTGAGCTAGGTCCTGGCGCACCTGTGTAAGCATTTCTTAAGGTGTTTACCTAGGAGCATATGGCGAAGTTCCCACATACGAGCATGTTGAACTTCACAAAATAATACCAAATGGTCTCCAAAGTGTCTACACAAACGTACATGTCCACTGTTCCATCAGCTTATTGGTTGCTGCCAATCCGACGGGAGTAAAAGGGCCGTCATTGGATCTTAACGTGCATTTGGCTGATTTCTCATGAGGCCAATTTATCGCCCTTGTTTTTTGGACACATGTTTCCACTTCTGTAAAATGACAGTTCATATCCATTGCACATTTTACTACTGGTTCATTTCTTTGTTCTAATTGATTTAAAGGACTTCTTTATAGATCCTAAATACTAAAACCTTACTGTTTTCTGTTATGTGCGTTGAAAATACACACATATACACACTCGGGTTTTAGCTGTCTTTAGAGTGTGTTTGTAATTGCAAGGGAACCAAAATTACCAATCTTTTAAAAACATTAATTTGTTTTTATTTTTATTTTGGGGGGGGAGAAGGGGTTCTGTTCAACAGCCCCTTCCCTGTCTCAAAGTCAGAAAGAGCTGCTTCTGCTTCTTTTAAACATTTTAGAATTTTGTTTTTTACTTTTAAGTTGTAAATGTATTTGACATCATTTTTTGTACATTCTCCCAAAATTATTTTTTTTGTACAACCTTGATAAAGATGAACTGGAAGTTTCAGGCAACTGATCAGGTTGGGAGGTCTATGGGAGGAGCTGGCTCCCGGAAGTTTATGAGAACATCTCGTGTAACTCTATGGTCCTCACTTCCTTTTCATAAAACTCCCTGGTTCTAATTTTCTGTTTCCCTGCCTTAAATACCCTCCATCTTAACACACAAGCCAGAATGTGTTTGTGGCTGGTCGGATCTGTCTATGCTGGTGCTGGGTTGCAGCCCTTTTTCCATTTTCTTTTTTCCAGAACAAATCTTTTTTGGTGATAGGAATACCTACCTAGTCAGTAGTATTGTTCAGTTGACAACCTATTTCACTTTTTTAAAATATGGGCAACAGTACTGTACCAGTACTGTTTAATGAAAAGCTCCTCCTTACCCGTTACCCAGCACTGTCGTCTCTTTTTTTTTATGTATGGCTCTAATTCTGGGCACTCTATACTTTATATTGCACCAACAGGTCACCTTCTTTGGCCATACCACACTGCCTTACTCAGGGCTACTTTATGGCAAGTGTAGCTAGCTGGTGGTGCAAGTACTCCACTCTCATCTTCATTTTCACTGTTGTTCTTCATCTTTTGCATGTCCACATGCATTTTAGAATCAATTTGTCAAGTTCCATAGACTCCCTATTAGAAATGGGATTGGAAATGCTTTGCACCTACAGATCAATTTAGGGAGGACTGGTGTATTTGTGATGTTGAGTTTTCCTGCTATGAACGTAGACATATTGCATCCCCCAAAACAAGAAGCTATTATGAAACAACAGTGGAAAAGAGCAAAGACTTCTAAACAAGATTTATAAAGGTATATTCTATAGACAAGCTAGATAGCAAATTAAAGTGGCTCAGAATTGAGTTATTGATTTGGAAGCTAGAATGAGGCAATCTCTTCTCACTTCAGAACAAGAATATTAAGAGGGAAGCAATAAGGGAAAAATTAAGAGACATGGATAACAGATCCATGAAATAAAATAGTCACCTAATAATGGATGTTCCAGAAAGTGGTCAGAGAGAGAAAATAATTTTTTTTAAATGTTATTAAAAAATAGAAGAAAATGACTCAATATTAAGAAAGACGTGTGTCTACAGACACCATTGCCTGCTAAGCAAAACAATGTAAACATACAATGTAAACATCTTAGCTCTACATACAGCTAAGATTTCTTAAATCTAAGTTCTAAAAAAGCCAATTCTAAAAATGTGTAACAGAAAGGCAAGCTATTTCCCAAGCAGCAAGAGTGAGATTGGCATACGTTAGCATTTTTCAACACATTGGACAACAATGAGGCAACATCTCTGAAGTTCTAAGGGAAAGGGATTTGCATCTGAAATTGTGTATTAAACCAGTCGGTCAAGACAGTGGACAAAACAATCTCTCAAACATTCAGATTTTATGTATATAACATGCAGATTACATATATATATCCATCTATATCTCCATCTATCTCTATATCTATATCCATATTTATATCTATATCACCTATAAATGCTCCTAGAAGAAAATCTTGAAGCGAATACACCAGCCAAGCAAAGTTGGACACAGGAAGAGGGATGCATGGAAAACAGGAGAATGGGAGGCGAAGGAAAGAGCAATTAAATGCAAAACTAATCAAAACCTTCAAAAGAGTTAATTTTGTTGTCTTTATCTTATGTAAAAGTGTCATGCAAGAATTCAGAAGGAGTCATTACCTGAAAACAACCGAAACAACCTGGAACTAAAATTTGAAAAAGCTAAAGTAACACGTGGATCTCCAAGAGAGACAGGATAGAAAGAACTACGTTCAAAGTCTTGTCTTTATGGTAAAGAGTTTATCCAATCTGACTAATTCTGGAAACTTATAGGAAAAAAGCATATGTAAGTATGTTTGGCAACACTTTTAGTGGCGATGACTAGTTTATCAGAAACAGGGTGTACATTCCAAGCCTCTGGAATAAAAACGTGAAATAAAAAACATAAATGAAGTTAGTACAGCAAATTTCAAGAGCGGGGAGGAAGAGAGAAACACCAGCATGATAGGGATGAAAGAGAACACAATTTCCAAAATGGTGAAGGAGTTAAATTTTGGGTTAAGGCAAAAGAAAAAAATATGCTACAAGCTGATTTCTGCAAACACACCCAAACCAAAATAAAACAACAACAAAAATAAACCAATGGGCAGCCGTTTCGGGAAAGTAATAGCAGCATAAGAGTTGACAAAATGATTCACAGAGAGTTAAGGATGAGTAAGTGACAGAATCTAGGCAGTGCCCACCTGTCTCACAGCTGCAGGTCCCAGGTGCCCGCCTGGGCTAAGGGTGCGGCACCAATAACTTCATTTGCTATTCACAAGAAATCCATGAGTTAAATCGCTTCTTAGCCGTTTTACAGAAGAAGAAATTGAGGTTCAGAGAAGAGAAATAATTTGTCAAAGATGATGAAGCCAGAAAGTGGCAGAGAAGGATTGGAATTTATATAGATAGCTTCATATATACACCAGGGGTGCCAAAACAATGTAGACAAGTGGCCACTCTGGTCAGCGTTGCTCAAGCAGGAGTTCGCCGTCATCAGAGGTTTCTGGACGCTGATGGGAACCGCTTTGAGCACCTCTTGTCATTGCAGAAGTCAAACATGATTTGTATTCATCTTTTGTTATCGGTATATGTTGAATATTACAATTTTAATAGTTTTTTCCTTTCTTAAAATGTGTATACATTTTTTGGCACCCTCTGTAGACTCGTATACATTCATATACATAGGAATAAAATTGTGCCAGCTGGAGCTGATGTTTCCTGTCTACCTGGTCATCCTGTTTCAAAGAGAACAAGATTGCCTCCACGCTTAAAACTAGAAACCAGAGCTTCGGGGAGAACCACTTTTCCAAGCCCCCCTATTGTCCATCTCCCCCTCCTTGTACGGCCCAGAAATCGGAGTCTCTCCTTGGTCCCCCAGGAGACTGCATCACGACTGTGTGGCTCTTCTGGAGAGAAAAGTCCAGTTCTCATTGTCAGGGGTTGGTGAAAGTTCCAACTGGTGTCAGAGTGGCCTTTGATACATGAGAAGGTGGTTGCATAAAAGTAGAATCATTGTTTGCAAAGCCACCTGGATCTCCTGCCAGAGTCACCTAGGAAAGTGTGCTAAATGACCGTTTGCATGGCAGGGGCTGTGTGCTCAGGCTAAGGTCCATTGTCCAAGCCTTTGTCCCATGTATGCCTGCTCCTGTGAGGCCTGTGTCTGATCCAGGCCTAGTGTGGGGCAGACAATGCCCCAGTGCCCTGTTCAGTGCTCTGCGCCGGTGGAAAGGAGACAAAGGATGCCTGGGGGTGGTTTGCAGGTAGGAAACCATGCCTGTCCTATTTAACCACAGACAGGTAGACAAAGGGTAAGGCGTAATGAGCCGTTGTTTGCAAACGCTGGGAGGCTCCCCCAGCGGGTTCCACCCAGCACAGCACTGCAGTTATTTTGAGATGACACAAATCACCGATTCTGTGATAGAGAATATGCCCAGGGCCTCGTGCCTTCCCGGGAAGCAGCACTGGCACAGCTTGCCTGTTCCCATCCTGCACAATCCTTTCCAGCAAAAATTTCCACACAGCGGAGTCTGGGAGTCTGGATCCTACAAACACCTACTCAGAGACCTCCTAGGGTACTCTGAGGCCATCGTGGAGTGTGGGCCAGACCCCGAGGGTGGGCACTGCTGTCCCAGGACCTGGCTTAAGCAAACCAGCCCAGCTCATCTCCAACCTACCTCATCCTTCCCTCTTCCAGATGCTGTCATTCTTCTCTGTCTGCATTGCCTTTGCCTGCTATCCTGGCTCTTTTGGAAGTCCTGCCAGGAGACAGGGGAGATTACAGGACAGACCGTAGGGTTTAGCATCGGAATCAAAGGCCAGGATTCAGCCTAACCTTTGCGTGTGTGTGTGTGTGTGTGTGTGTGTGTGTGTGTGTGTGTGTGTCACCATCCACACCACCATCGTGACCAAGACAACAGCAATAATCACAACCAACATAATACAGCAGTACAAGGAAAACACCTCCCCTTCACCCACTGTCTTCTTCGCGCCGAAGCAGTTTATCCTGGAGACCTCACACCAACACTGCGATAGGGATTATCACCTGTGCTTTCTAAGTGAGTGACACGTGGGGCAAAAGTTTTTGTATGATTCTTGGATACGGCACATCCAGAACTGGGAAATCACAGAGAGAGAACGCAGATGAGAGGGAGGGAGGAACGGGGTTTAACGGGTCCCGAGTTTCCTTTTGAGGTGCTAAAAATGTGGAGCTGGATCATGGTGATGGTGGCACAAAGTGATGGATTCACCAAATCCCACAGAATGCTTCACTTTCAGGTATTTTAAACGGTCACTTTTACATTACGCATATTTTACCACAGTTTCTAAAACAGTCAGGGAACCGTGTGTGTGTCTGCGTCCTGGGGGCGTGGCTGCGATCACGGGCTCTGGGGCTCCCTCCACTACGGGATCTGGAGGGTGAAACGCCTCACAGAATCACATCATATGTGGGGCCCAGGGCAAGAGGAAAATGCAGGGGCCCCGTGAAACCCTTACTGAGTGTTTCAAGACGACCACAGGAGAGCATCCGGACAAGAGCTGGGGCCTTTAGCGTGTGGCCTGGGGGCCTGCATGTGTCACCTGAAGCTGGCCCCATTCACAGGGCTGTGGTGAGGTTCCCACAGATTAACTGTGAAGGTGCTATAAGGTCAGACGATTAAGTTCGCGAACTCATCCTAGAAAAAGTGCCACACCCCTCATTGCTGAATGTCACTACGGTCACCTTTGAAGGACTCCCCTTGGGAAGCTATGCACTGACGCCAGCGCCTAGTCCACCCTTCAAAGCAATTGTGGAACTCTTTTTCTGGAATGGCCATCAGAGCTGTCATCGCATTACCCTTGATGTCCTGAATGTCATCAAAATGTCTTCCTTTCAATATTTCCTTTATCTTTGGGTAAAGAAAGAAGTCATTGGGGGCCAGATCAGGTGAGTTGGGAGGGTGTTCCAATACAGTTATTTGTTTACTGGCTAAAAACTCCCTCACAGACAGTGCTGTGTGAGCTGGTGCATTGTCGTGATGCAAGAGCCAGGAATTATTGGTGAAAAGTTCAGGTCGTTTTCATCTAACTTTTTCATGCAGCCTTTTCAACACTTCCCAACAGTAAACTTGGTTAACTGTGCAATTGGCACAAATTCATAATGAATAATCCCTCTGATATCAAAAAAGGTTAGTGACATCATTGCAACAAGTTTGCGAACTTAATTGTCAGACCTCTTCTGACCGTGAAGACAAGAAGCAGCCTCATCACAGAGCCGCAGGGCCGCTGGCCTGGCCTGTCCACCCTGGGCAACTGGCCCTGCTGAAACGCCTGCAGCGCCTGAGTAACAATCACGAAGGCGGCCTTGATGCCAGGTGTAACGATGAAGGAAGAAGAAGGAGAAAACACCCATCATTTATGGGCCACCGGGCATTGGGCCTGGTATAGAACAAGGATTTAATGTCACTTAATCCTCAGGCAACCTGTAAGTTGGTTCTTTCTAGGAAAAGACACCTAAGCAGGCTGCCCGGCGTCACACGGCTGGTCGGTCACAGGGCGGAGATGTAATTTAATCGTTGAATTCACGCACTGATGTTTATTAAATGGTGCATGAGTGGGAGACCATGAAACAGACAAACACATTGATGCCCAACAGCTCACAATGGGAAATGCGCCAAAGCCTTAGCTCAGGAGAGTGTCTGTGCTGGGCACGCCTGGACATCTACTTTCTTTCCGACACAGCCCGCTCCCCTCCCTTCTGACTCACATTCGGCAGCCGGGGGTTCTGTTGCATTGTGGTGCTTTCTCGGCCTCCCCATCTGCAGCTGTTCAAAGTTAGTACTTGAGTCCAAATGTCATCACCTCTCTTTAAAGTGAGTTTTGTTTTGGCCCCAGTGTGTTCTCTATATTGCCAGAACTGTCAACAATTTCTCTGAGGACCCTAGAGTTTGTGTGTGGGGGATCTTTTCCTGCTTCCTCTTTCTCTGTTTCCATCCCCTGCCCGCTCCAGAAACATCTAGAACACTCCCTCCAGCTGCTGTGTGGCAGCCGCTCTCCTGCCCTGGGCAACCGCCGGGTGGCAGCTGTGGAGCTGAGCTCTCTCTGTGACTCTATGTTGTCACCTCCAGATTGCAGGATGGTGACCCATGTGCCCGTGGTTTATATCATAACTGCCCCCGGGCTCTCTGGCCAGCGTCATTCCCCATGACACCCCGGGGATGCTGCTTGTCAGTGCTGAGTTCAGACGCCCACCTAGAGAGCCCTTGGGTGGACAGCACTCTTTAATTCAGTGAGGGAGGCAAAAGAGGACCAGGCTTAGGCTTTTCTAATGCGTGCTGTTGCTTTCTCGGGAACTGGGGCGTATGGAGTACCAAGCATCTCACACTTAGGTGATTCTTATTTTCAATTACGAAACCATGAGAATAAGTCATTCCTAGGAAACAGGACCTTAAGGACCCATGAATTTCACTACCCAGGCAACTGGTATACCTATAGGGGTCATCAACAAGGTGAACGTACCCATAATAACAGTAATCTAAATAGTAATAACGGACATACAGTAAGCATTTCCTAGATAAGTGCTTCCTAAACAAATAAAGCATTTCCTAAATAAATATTATCTAAGTGCTGGAGTACGAGAGACGGTTAATCAGAGAGAAATCTGACTTATTAAAAAAGAATTTTGCAATGCATTCTTGGGAAGCAGGAAGGTTTTCTGGATTTTTGGCCTTGGGATTGGGAGGGCAAGAATGATTTGGAAAAGTCTGGCATTGCAGAGCAATGTTGTTGTTTTTTTTGAAAAAGATTTTTATTAAAAAATAGCTAATGTAGACTATTATATTAGTTTCAGGTGTAAACCATAGTTGTTCAACATTTATATACCTTAAGAAGTGATCACCATGATAAGTCCAGCAACCATAGGACCCCGTACCACGCTGTCACAATATTATTGACTCTATTCCCTATGCTGTACATTACATCCCCATAACTTATTTGTTTTATAACTGAGCTCTTATTGCCTTTCACCTCCCCTTCCTATTAATTAATATAAAATAATATTGAATGTCAACTGAAATTGGGAAACCCAGCAATGTTCCTTTGATGCTCATTAAAGTTTGTTCAGTATCACTGTCGGGCCTTCTGAGTGAGCTTGGAAAGGTGGGAAGACGTTTTTAGGAATATCTGGGCCTCAGTGCAAGGGCTCCTGGCAGATCTGAGATATCAGAGAATGTCCTGCAGAGACCCTGCTGGATAAAACTAAAAAGTCTCAGACGCAGCTAATGAATCAAATCTCTTCACTAAATGCCCCCCCACACACCACGTTTCCGTAAAATTTCACAGCGTGATAGCTAAGATTCCACAGGTATATTTTTTATTTAAGGTCCCTGGGTCTGTATTAGAGCTATGACTTCAGCTGAGGAGACAGAGCGAGGACAGACGGGTCCCTGTCACCATGACACTAACACCTGATGTATCTAGCTAATTCAGTTCTCATAGCAACCCTAGGACATGGAGGTGTCATTGTTCCCATTTCGCAGATGAAGACACTGAGACATGGCGAAGTTACACAATTTGTCCAAAGCCCCACAGCCAGCCAGTCGCAGAGCTGGGACCTGTGTGCTGGTCTGTGCGTCCCAAAGGCCTGTGTCATTGACCATGACCCTGGAATGCTGACGGTCTGTGCAGACCAGGGGGTAGTCAGCCAGCAGGGCCTGACCTTCTGCATCAGCTTGTGGGAGAGGAATCCAAGTGCTAGCCCGAGTTAGTGCATGCTGAAGGCCCTCTTAGAGTGTTTGTCATCTTACAAGGCAGTGGCTACAAAGGGCTCAGTGCAATTTGTTTCTCGCTGTGACGTCACACCTGCACCCCGGGGTCCAGAAATAACTCGATTCAATCCTGATCGCACTACACTCAACAGATGTCTTTTGATCTGCAATATTTTCAACTGCGAGAGCCGAAAAAGCAAGAAACCATAAAGCTCCCACGTTTGCACAGCAACTGAACACACTGCGTAGTATAGTAGCTTAGTTTCTCTCCATCTCAGTTCTTTGTGATGTCTTCTGGATGCTGGAGACTTCTGCACGTCCTCCCCAGGATGCGTGTGGAAAGCAAATATTTAGACTACATGCACATTATTCAGTTTTAGAACATCTTTTCTTTTTCAGGAAAATAAATGTTACCTAAAGCAGATGGTGCTACTGTTACCAACGCACAGCCCCTAAGTCTCCTTATTTCTACATCCTTTGGATGGTACTATCTTTCAAACATCCCTTATGGTCACCGCAGATGTGTGTGAGGGATTGACTGTCTTTTTTTTTTTTTTTCCCCCTGCTGAAGATCTATACAGAAGTAAACTAATCCCAAACTAATCCCAACGTGGCTTATCCTTTATTTAAAAAGAAACCCTTTTGCTGTAAGGCCATTAAGGCAAAAACTCAAGGGTCTGCTTACATCTACTACAAAATGCTCCGAAGAACCAGCATTTGTTCGCATGTGCGAAAACCTCTTGTCCTTCTGACATGTCTGATATAATGTTGGTTGTGACTCACGAGACATTTGTCATCTGAGACTTTGTCAGTATTAACTTAAGGGGAGGACCTCAGGGAGAGGCGTGAGATTTGTGACACTCGACGTGCGTGAATTTCAGAACCCATGAGCTTTCCCCAGCGGGGCGGGCTTTTGTGGACCAGGGAGGAATGCGGGGATGGTGACAACATGAAGAACGGTCCCCTGCGTGTTGAAAAGGCAGCTCAGGGTGCGCTCCCTGGAGTCGATATCCTCCGGTCAGAGCATGGGAAGCAAGACGCACTCAATACCAGGACTTGCATTTCGTTTCATTGAGCTTCCCTGGTTATTGAAAAGTGGTCACGGGAAGATCAAGCTGCAAAAGTAATGACATTAGCGAGTAGCAGAGGATGTGGTGATCCATCAACGTGCGGGCGCTGGGCTCCTCCACGGGGCTTCTTTCAACTTTATTATTAATAATAGTGAATAATCACAGCTGGGTGTTCCGAGCAGCTGTCATCTCAGAATTCCAGGGCACTGTCCCAGCATCAACCTGTTCGTTCGCTTACCTTCGCAATTCCCAAGTTCAAGGCAGACGCGAGGGAGGTGGCTCGCGGGTGAGTGTTACTACCAGTTGGAGGTCTCCAGTCTCAGCTCTGTGGGGACACCTGCTCCGTGGGTGCTGGGAAGAACTCCGAGCCAAGGAGGTGGGGCTTTGTGCTGGCCGCCCATGGCCGTGGAAAGGGTCACGGGCTCTGGCTTTCAGCTCGGCTCTAGCACTGTCTACATCTCAATTGACCCTCCCCTTGAATGGGGGTGAAGGATCAGGGGAGGCTGTGTGGATTCCATTAGGTAAGGTGTAAGCCATGGCATTCAGAGACTCTCCAATGACTCTTCAATCTCCACTTCCTGTTTGCAAAACCTTGTGTCCATGGGTACCCTGACGACACAATGAATTCCTGCAGAGATTCGTCAAGTGGACACTTCTTCACTCTCCCAGAGGTCTTGGTGCCAGCATAGAGCCAAGTACATGTGGCAGGGCCCCTGCCCTTGATACCCAGGCCCAGGCTGGCAACAGAAGAAACATATGGTACAACTCCGTGTGAGAAGGGAATGGTGGGAAGAGTTCTACAGACCCGGAGAGGGTGAGAAGAGAAGGCTTTCTGGGCTCATTCATTCATTTGTTTATTTAGTCATTTGCTTATGCAAGAAGTTGAGTATCTACAACAGGCTGGACATTATTCTAGGTGCTGGGATTAGAATAAACAGAACAGCTCCCTCCTATCAAGGTCTTTCCAGAGGGCAAGCAGAGACTGGACGCATGAGTAGACTGTGGGCTGTCAGTCACTTTGGCTGCCAAAGAACGCTCCTCCCATTCCAGGGAGCTAGCGTGGCCAGCACCCCACCCGCTGAGGTCGCACTTCTCATGGGCTGCTCCCCACCCAAGACCAAGTGTGCCAGGGGTCCTAAGGCAGACCCCATTGCTGGGAAACGAGGGACTCTTTCTTTGGCCCACTTGGGCTCAAGGACTCCCCAGTGACTTTGCTGAAACTTCCAGAGACCTGCTGGGGGTGGAGGCTTTCACCCACATTCTCCCTACTCCCCTTCACCTGAATGAGACCAGCATGGGGTCTGACAACTCTCCCAGCCTTCTCAGGCTCCAGTTTCTCCAGTTTCTTTCCCAGGCATTTCTCCTAATGAAATCCTGCATGCTTAACCCCATCCTCATGTCTGCTCCTGGGAGAACCCAGATTACTGAGACATTTTGCAGAACAAAGCAGGGAAAAGGGATGGAGTGTTTGGGGGGGGTCACAGGCAAACTGGCCATTTGAATATCTGAAGCAGAGGCTCCAAGGAGAGACGACTTCTCCTGAGAGGATCTCAGCTGTTGTGTGTGGCAGAGGGAATAGGGAACAGGGCAAGAGGGACCAAGATGCCACCAGGGGCCAGATCTGTTAAGGCTTTTGGATGGTGACAAGGAGTCTGGATCTTGAGTGAAGCAAGAAGCTGTCGAAAGCTACAGAGCGTAGGGCAGACATGATCTGAGTTATGTTTTAGAAGGCTGCCTCCAGCAGTTGAAAGAATAAACTGTGTGAGGGGAAAAGAACATCCATGGAGAGAGAGAGAAAAAAAAAGAACACTAGTGTGAGGTCTGCTGTAAGACCACAGAGGGGAGGCAGAGGTGGCTGGGGGCAGATTGGAGGGGGGAAGGTCTGGATCTATTTGGCAAGTAGAGTCAACTGCTGCTTCTGATGGATTGACATCTCTGGTCCAATGGTGTCAGTGGAAGGCCCTATTAGTGGGGGAACACTCGGAAGAAGCAACTTTGGAGGGATATCAAAACTTGTCTTTTGGAAAGGCTAAGTGCATGGAGATGTCCCCCCAGAGGCAGAGGGACATACAAATCCAGGGCTTGGGAAGATGTTAGGGCTGGAGATACAAAGACTATGCAGTCTTTGGAGCCGAACCTGAATCAAGGGTGAACTTCTCGCGGTGGAGACCCCAGAGAGCACCGTGGGGAGCAGAGCAGCGTGCAGGTAGGAGGCAGGTGCACTGGTTGTATGGAGAGTACCTGGGAACCAAGAAGAAGTGCCCCTGCCAGGACAGGTGAGACCTGTGGATGAAGGGCTTCCTGATTGGCTTTGGAGCTGGCTGCTCTTCTGTAGGTTTATGGAGCCATCGGAATTCTGTAGCAGGAGCACCAAGAGTTGGAGACAGACCGGGCACTGAAGAAAAAGGGGTGATCATTACCGTGATCTAAAATGGTGCCGCAAAAGGGTCTATCAGATAAGGCAGTGCCTTGTGGTGAAGTGATGGGCCAGAAAAGGCAAAGAGAGAATTGAGTGCAGCCCATTTGAGGGTGGAGGCTAACGAGATGAAAGAGGTAAGGTCATCGGAAGGGGAGAGTCCCCAGAAAGGCCTCGGGCATTTTCTCATGTGTAGGTTCAGAAATCCATCCAGACTCCCAGAACTTGGGTCTGGGAGAGGCTGGAGAGAGCCCAGGGGAGATGTCCAAGGAAAGCTGCATTTCTAGGAAGTGGGGTGTTTGATAGTTAGCGATACAGAGGTTAAAAAGGGGTAAGTTTATTCCTTCATTTGACTAAATTTGGAAAGTCACAGCAAAGCATGGGACCCAGCCCTTTGGGGAGGGAGTCCTACCCTGAAGGATCCTTAGATTTCCCAGTCAATGTGTGTGGTTTTCCCCTCGTCTTTGATGGTGAAAATATTCAAACATGTAGAAATTTGAAAGAATTATGCAATGAACACCCATGCACTCACCATCACAATTCTACTAGTAAAATTTTGCTGTATTTGCTTTATCATCAATATACCTACTTATGTATGCCTGCATCTATCCAAAGTCCCTCTTACCTCTTATGCATTTCAAAGTTAATGTCAGACATCAGTGCACTTTCTTCTCAGTATTTTGGCAAGAATATCATTAACTAGAGTTCAATATTTATTTATAAATTTTGTAGGATGCAATTTACATAAAGTCAAATACACAAACCTCTTAAGTGTTTATACATTTCCTCCGAACACTTTCTTTTTTCTTTTGTTTATTTTGCTAAGAACACTTAACATGAGATCTGCCTTCTTAACAAATTTTAAGCACATAATACCTTATTGTTTCTTTAACAGAGAGATGGGTGTTATTTCAGCACGTGGACCAATTTCATACCTGAGTTGTCCTCATACAAGGACGGAATATGTACTCGGGAGCTAGGCATTCCCTGATAATATAAGTCTTTCAACAAGAGTTTGACAACCTCTTTTTAAAAATGATTATTTTTTCATATTTAAAGACTACATTTTTAGAGTCGTTTCAGGTTCATGATAAAGTCAAGAGGAAGGCGCAGAGATTTCCCTCACATGGGGTCCCCACACAGGCACAGACTCCCCCATTACCAGCATCCCCTCTGAGTGGATGGGACATTTATGACAATTGATGAATCTACGTTGACACGTCATTATGACCCAGAGTCCATAGTTTACATCACGGTTTACTGTGGGTGTTGGACTTTCTATGGGTGTGGACAAATTTATAATGATATGCACCTATCATTACAAGATCATACAGGATATCTTCACTGCCTGAAAAGTCCTCTGTGCTCTGTCTGCTCATCCCTCCCTCCTCGACCACCCCTGACCACCACTGACCTTTTCACTGTCTCCATAGTTTTGCCCTTTCCAGAATGTTATAGAGTTGGAATCACACAGTAAGTAGATTTTTCAGGTTGTCTTTTTTCACTTAGTCGTATGCATTTAACATTCCTCCTCGTCCTCTCATGGAGTGACTGTTCATTTATTTCTAGCGCTGAATAATATTCCATTGGAGTTATGTGTCTATTCACCTACGGAAGGTACCCTGGCTGCTTTTCAGTTCTGGCAATTATGAATAAAGCTGCTATAATGTCCATGTGCAGGATTTGTGTGTGTGTGTGGAAATAAGGTTTCAATTTCTTTGGGTAAATAAATGCCAAGAGATATGATTACTGGATTGTAAGGTAAGAGGATGTTTAGTTTTGCAAGAAACAGATAAACTGTCTTCCAACATGGCCGCCCCACACGCGTCCCCACCAGCAACGATGGCGTTCCTGCTGCTCCACGTTCTCACCAGCGTTTGCTGGTGTCGGTGTTCCTGATTTTGGCTGTTCTAACAGGTGTGTGGTGGTGTTTCACTGCTGCTTTCGTTTGCATTTCCCTGATGACATAAGATGTGGAGCCTCTTCTCATGTTCTGACTCGCCATCTGTGTACCTTTTTTGGTGTGGCGTCCGTTAGGACCTTTGGCTCAGTTTTTAATCATGTTGTTTGTTTTCTTATTGTTGCACTTGAAGAGGTCTTTGTGCATTTTGGACAAGTCCTTTATCAGATGGTGTTTTGCAAATATAGAAGGTGCCAAAAAATGTATACACATTGTAAGAAAGGAAAACTATTAAAATCATAATACTCAATATATACTGATAACAAAAGATGAATACAAGTCACCTTTGACTTCTGCAATGACAAGAGGTGCTCAAAGTGGTTCCCATCGGCACGTGGACACTTCTCATGACGGCGAACTACTGCTTGAGCAACGTTGACCAAAGTGTCCACTTGTCTACAATTTTTGGGCACCCCTGGTGTGTTCTCCCAGTCTGTGGCTTATCTTCTCATTCTCTTGACATTGTCTTTCACAGGGCAGACATTCTTTTATTTTAATCAAGTTTAGTTTATCAAGTATTTCTTTCATCGATCCTGCCTGTGG
This sequence comes from Rhinolophus hipposideros, assembly GCF_964194185.1. Lineage (NCBI taxonomy): Eukaryota > Metazoa > Chordata > Mammalia > Chiroptera > Rhinolophidae > Rhinolophus > Rhinolophus hipposideros. Next base: position 92,678,532 of record NC_138054.1, read on the forward strand.
CATTGTGCCTAAAAAGGCATGGCCTTACTCCAGTCATCTAGGTTTTCTCCTACGTTATTGTTGTGCGGGGCGGCCTGCAGGGTCTCAGCTCCCGCTCCCCGCACAAGAACACAGGACGTGGTGAGGCCAAAAAGGAACACCCACAAAACCATAGGTAGGGGAGTCACACCACTATAGTCTTGCTGGAGGCTGGATTCACACGACGTGCGACCTGCTGTCTGCTTTTCTGCCAACCGATGGACTCCCCTTGCTAGCTGCAATCCACCGTGCTAACTGCGATCGGCTCTTGCTAGCTCAGCCCCCACCTTCTTGCTAACCCCCATTTGCTGCTAGCGTAGCCACAGCAGTTATATTAATGGCCAGTGGCTCACTGGTTACAGCTGACGGCCAACTAGCCACAGCTGATGGCCATCCAATCACAGTTGATGGCCATTTACTACCTGAGCCAGCACTTTTCCATGTGAGGCTGAGTGCCTAGAACCTGCACTCCTGGCTCTGTCCCCACAGTTATCTTTCAGTTTTGCTGTTTTGCATTTTACGTTTAGACCCATGATCCGTTCTGAGATGATTTTTTGTGAAGGATATAAAGCCTGTATCTAGATTTTTTTTTTTTTTTTTTGTATGTGGATGTCTGGTTGTTCCAACACCACCGTCTTGACTCTATGGTGTTGCCTTGGCTCCTTCGTCAAAGATCGGTTGACTATATGTACCGGGCTTTGTCTGGACTCTGTTCCGTCAGTCTATTTGTCCTTTCATGGATACCACACTGTCTTCATTGCTGTAGCTTTATAGTAAGTCTTGAAATCAGGCAGTGTCAGTCCCCTGACTTTGCTCTGCTCCTTTGATACTGTACTGATTTTAATTTGCTGTAGTTTACCTATTCTAGTACCTATAAATGAAATGGTATAGTATCTGCTCTTTTGTGTGAGGTTTCTTTCATTTAGTTTTCCTTTCTAATGAGATTCACCCATGTGGTAGCATGTATAGTAGTCCACTCTCTATTTAGAAAGCAGTGTTCCATTGTATGAATACTCGCATGGTAAAGTCTGTCTGGCTCTTCTCCTGGTGATCATCCATGGGGTTATTTTGTGTTTGACTGTTATGAATAAACTGCTCTGAATATTCCCACATAATCTTTTTTTGTGGACATATGCATGTATTTCTCAATTAAGTAAACCCAGGAGTAGAATGTTCAGTGTTTGGTGATGTTTTATGAGAGAATGGAGGAATGTTTTCCTAAGCGGTTGTCCTGTTCCACACTCCCATCAACAATGTGCGAGAATTCTAGATTCTCCTCATCCTTACCAACCTCGGCTGTTGTTAGTCTTTTTAATTTTAGCCAGTGTGATGGGTGTGCAGTGAGATCACTCTGAGGGTTTAATTTGCACAGATAGCCCATCGATTGACATTGATACGATAACCAAGGATGTCAGGCATATTTTCATATGCTTGTTGAATTCTTGAACATTCGCGTACCTTCACTTGTGAAGTGTTTGTTCCTTTTGCATTGTTTTTCTCTTTTTACTTTTGAATATTAGGAGTTCTTTATATTCTATATTGCATTTGTTCCCACCAGATGGCTTGCCTATTCATTTTATTTATTGAGGCTTTTTATAAGCAGGAATTTTAAATATCGATGAAACCTAACTTGTCTCTTTTTTCTTTTATGGTTATTGCTTGCCATGTCCTCGCTAAGAAACTATTGCTGAACTCCAAGTCACAAAATATGCCCCTACATTTGTTTCTTCTCTGTGTTGTATGGTTGAAATTTTATGTTTACGTCTATTAGCTATCTCAGATTAATTTTGTGAAACGTATGAGGTAGAGGTCAAGATTCATATTTTACAATATGTATACGTGGTTGTTTCAGAATCATTGGTCAAAAAAGGATATTGTTTCCCTGCTGAATTACCTTGGAATAATTGATGAATATCAATTGACCATGTCCGCGTAGGTCTAGTCCGGACTTTATATTCTGCTCAAGTGATCTCATATCTATGCTTATGCCAATAGCACCCTAAGTTGAAACCAGGTATTGTAAGTTCTCTAACTTAATTCTTTTTTTTTTTCTTCATAATCCTTGGCTACTCTAGGTCCTTTGCATTTTCATATCAATTTTAGATTCAGCTCCACAAATCTAACATGAATGCCTACAGGAATTTAGATTGCGATTAAATTGAATCTATAGATTGATTTTGAGAACATTCATATCTTAAAGATATTAAGTCTTCTATCCCAGGGCCATCTCCATTTACTTAGATCTTGCCTTCCTTTTAGTAAGGTTTCATAGTTTTCAGGCTAGTGCTCTTGCACATCTTTTATTAAATTCATACTCAACTATTTTATAATTTCGGAATCTATTGTAAATGGAATTGATCTTTGAAGTTGACATTTCTAGTGTCCATTTTTAGTTTATGAAACTACAGTTGATCTGCGTGTGTTGAGCTTGGGTCCTGTGACACTCATATATTTACTTGAAGGTGATGGCAGCTGCTGGTAGATGTTCCTGGTATTTCCTATTAAAACAGGCATGCCACCTGTTTTAATAGTTTTAATAGAGCAGGAATAGTTGTTCTTTCTTTCTAATCTTTTTCCCCTGGTTTTTCTTGACTCATAAGAATAGCTGGAATCAAATACAAATGGTGAGAGTGAACAACCTTGCCTGTTCTCATCTTGGGAGGAAAGCCGTTACTAACAGAGCATTTAACACAGAGTTAGCTGTCCTTTTGTTGTTGTTGTTTGCATATGCCCCTTTGCACATTGAGAAATCTTCAAATCCTGATTTGGTGACTTTTAACATTAATCGATGTTGAATTTTGTCGAACGTTCTTGTGAATTAATTTAAATGAACATTTAATTTTACTTTTAATTGTGTTAATCTGGTGAATCCTGTTGTTTGATTTTCAAATATTGATTTTCAAAAATAAGCCTTGAATTTTTATTATAACCTTACTTAATGTTTCATATTTCTGTGTAGTGCTGACTTGGTTTGCTAAAAGTTTATCAGATTTTTGCAGCTATGTTCAAGAGCGATATTAAGCTGTAGTACTTTTTGTTTGTTTTTATTTTCTTTTGCTGCTTTTTTTAAAAATAGGTTCTTCAGGTTTTGTTATCTCAGTTATGCTGCCCTCATAAAACAAATTAGGATGTTTTCCCTCTTCAACTTTCTGAGAGAATTTATGGAGGATTGGTATAATTTTACCTTGAATGCCCAATAGAATTCACCAGTGAACCATCAGGGCCTAAAGCTTTACCTGTCAGAAGATTATTGAAAATGAAATCAATTTGTTTAACAGATCCTGGGCTATTTGGATTTTCTATTTTATCTTGCATCAACTTTGATGTTACATTTTTCAGTTTTTCAAGAAATATGTCCATTTCATCAAAGTTGTGTATCAGCAAAAAGTTGTTCTTACCCTTCTCTTGCCATTCCTGGAATGTCTGATTTTGCAAAACCTAAACATTTGGTTTCACTAAGTTTTCTCCATTTTATTGTCTTCTATTTTATTGATTTCTGCACTTATATGTATTATTTATTTATTTCTATTTACTCTTCTTTTTCTAGCATTTTTAGGTTGAATCTTGTCGCATTGATTTTAGACCTGTTTTGCTCTCTAACATAAATGTTTAAAGCGATACATTTCTACTGCAACAGCATTCCACAGCATATATCTATTATCACTGAATTTCTTTCTCCCTGTGGTGGGCAGCAGGTTGAATGTCTGCTCAGTCCCCTAAGACCTGGCAGGTTTGCTTGGTGTCTGCTCTGGGGTCGCCCTGAATGCTGGGTAGAGTTTTGATGCAGAATGTTTTGCTCCTTCTTTTGGCTCTCTCCTTTCCAGAATCACCCTTTCCCTATCTTTTTAGTGCTGATGTTGCCCCCAATTCTTCCTCTGGCTTTTCAAGCCTATTGGATGCTGGTTTCTTTTGGAGTTTTACCTGCCTTGTATCCCTGATGAGGTCCTGGCCTCAGGAAAAAGAAAATGTACCCTGTGTCATTCACTTCTTTCCAGGGTTGGCTCCCCTCCTGTCTGCCTCTTCATGGCCACTCTCCAGTGTCCTCTGAAGTCCATAATTGCTGTCTGTGTAACAGTCTGTCTGATAGCAGCTGCTCTGCCATTGCTGAAAGAAGAACATCGCTGGATTTATTTTTAGTGACTTTGAAAAGAACAAGTTTAGTAAAACAGAGGGGAGTCTGATTGTAGGAAGTTGAAGCGTACATGCTTGGTGAAGAAGTGAAGAGTGTATATCTATTATACACTGGTAAATTTATAGGCTACTCAGTTTGACCATGAGGAAGTTTTAAAGAAAAGAGAGGGAGACTTCAAATGGTTCCTTCAGAAAAGGCAGAGCTTGATTTTTTTCACCAGTGTATCCCAGAGCCTAGCACCATATCTAACCCATGTGAGGTGATTTATTAACAGTTGTTGTACACATTTGAGTATCCAGATCTTCTTGCTGACATGTAGGAACTATTCTAATTAGAATTTAAGTTTGGCTGCATATATAACAGGAACACAAAATAGCTATGACTGCAACAAAACTCAAGTTTATTTCTCACTCATGTAGATCTCCAATCTGAAATGATAGGTGTCTTCAGCAAAGTCCTCTAGGGCTCAGGCTTTTTCTATTTCCATGACCTTCTATGCCATCAATGTTGTCCTACGTATGAAAGGAAGGCACAGATGTGGCAAGCTTATCACATCTGCTCACATTCCACTGGCCATCGTCTCATCATATGGTCATGTCAAGCTGCAAGAGAAGCTGAAAAGTGTAGTCTTCCCTCTGGACAGCTACTCATCCTGTAGAAAAATCTGTTACAATGAAGAACAGATACTGAGGGACAAGTTCAGTCTCAAAAGCAAAAACATCAGTATAACAATGTATGAGAGCTTTTATATTCTACTTCATTACTTCTCTTTGAGTTTCACTTAGAAGTTGCTCACTGACTCCTGTACCATTTCACTCTTTGCAAATATAAGAACTTACGGCACTATGACTGCATCTGCCCACCTTATCCTTTGTGCTATCGTAATGGATCTTACTTCTATGTCTTAATAATTCTATTTTCCTTTAAATAATAATTTCCCTTGTAGGAAAATTAATAGAAGGAAGAAGTTGTTTGTTTCAAATATTAGTCACATTCGTATCCACCATTTTCTGCTCTCTGTATTTTTTTCTGTGGATACACGTTTCCATCTACCATTTCCCTTTCGTTGAATAACATTCTTTAGTATTTCTTATGGTGCAGTTCAGATGGTGACAAATTCTCTTCACTTTTTTTTCCATTTCATTTTCATTTTTGGAACAAACTTTCACTGGATATAGAATTCTACATTGACAGTTATTCTCTTTTAGAGCTTAAAAGTTGTAATTCTACTGTTTTTTGACCTTTGGTCTTTCTGAAGAGAAGTCAACCCTCATTCATATTGTTCCCTGTATTGAATATGCTATTTTCATTTGGCTGCTTTTAATAGTTTTTTTTCTATGTCTTTGGTTTTCAGCAGTTGGACCATGATGTACCTAGGCATGGCTGTCTTTGTATTTATCCTACTTTGGCTCCCTATGCTTCTTGGATTTGTCAGGTAATGTTTTTCAGCACATTTGTGAAAGTGTTGATCCTAATGTCTTCAGAGATTTCCCCTGTCTCATTCTCACTGTCTCCTTTCCTCTTAGGATCCAACTACATGTGTATTAGACCACTTGAAATTATCCTACAAGTCACTGAGGTTAGGTTGATATTTTTTAAACTTTTTTCTTTCTGTTTTTATGATGGGATAAATTCTCTGTTTCCTTTTCCATCACCAATCTTCTGTTAAACTCATTCAGTATTTTTTTTTCAAGTATTGTAGTTTTTCATTCCAGAATTTCCATTTGTTTCTTTGTAATTATTTTCCTTTCTCTGATGTAATTCCCAATCTGTTTGCTCGTTAAGACTCTACTTTTCATGAGTCCCTCAGCGTAGTCATCATCCCTGGTTTCATTCTCTGTCTTCTAGTTTTATCATCCATGTCACCGAGAAGGCGTTTCTATTGAATGTTTTCTTCCTGATCATGGATAGAGTTTTCCTGGTTTTACACGTGACTGTGGTGTTTCTAATGCTGGACTTTGTGTATGATACTCTGTAAGGGATCTGCATCATGTTGTCTTCTTTTAAAGAGAGTAGAGTCTCTTTGCTGAGCTGGTAACTCTATAGGCTACTCACTGTAACCACGTCTAAGTGTGGTGTGAGGTTTTGTTTGGGGGAGGACGATCTAGAGCATCTTGTACTCTGGGTCATAGTTCTGACATTTAATGTACACCTTTTCCAGGGTCTTAGCTGGAATTCCAGTGGGTTAATGAAACTCTTCCTAGCACTGTGTGATTTCTAATAGTTATTCCTCTCTTGATTCCATAGAAGCCACTTCCTGTTGGGATTTGAGGAGACTCAACCTGTGTGAAAACAGCCCAGCCACTGGCCAAGCCCCTGTGGGGAACCCCTCCCTTCTCTCGCTCAGCTGCAGCCCCTTCCTCTCCAGTGTCCTGCCTCACAAATGCCAGCTGCTTCAGCAGCACCAAACTTCAATCACTACCTCTTCAGCTCAACAGGACCACTGTGCTCTGCCTCGTCCCCAGGAAGAGAGCTGAGGGAAATGTTAGGTTCACCTCCTATTATTTTCCTGTCTGTGAGATTTCACTCCTTTACTATTTTACAATGTCTGAAAGCATTTGCCTTAGATATTTTCTTCAGGTTTATAAATGTTTACAGGAGGAAAAGTTTAGTACTACTTGCTCTTGCCAGAAGCAAAAGTTTTAGGGCTTCTTCCCTCATGAAGAACATGGTTAAAGCCACATGGACCCTCTTCCTTTTCAGGGTCCCACATTGGGTCTAGTCCAGCCAGACACTTGCGCGTGGGTTTAAGATTCATTGTGTACGATGGTGGGTTGTATCCATGGAAATCGCTTTTGTTACCCTTCTCATCGCCCCCTTCCTCATTTTCCCTATAATATTATCTGCCATTTGGGGGGGGGGTTCTCAGAATGGTTTCCTCTAGACCAAAAGGTCCACCACCCTGGTTCTCATCTTCCTTTCCAGACATATTTTCAATATCTCCCTTTTAGAAACAGATATTAAATTTATTCACTTGCTGTCCCTGTCTTGTCTCCACATTTCTAATTGTAGGATGATACAACCTTTCTTGATTACCCTAGACCGAAGCAATCACTCTCCACTCTGACCTCTAGTCATTACTGTCTGAACAATTCCCTTGGCAATTAATCATGTCCTGCCTTAGGTTATCTCCTCTCTCACTCTCTCACAAATGTCTAGAACTGACATTTGAATCTCTTATTATTTAATTTTTCACAGAAGTATCTTGCGTTCGCATTGCAATGGAAGGTTCCTGCTGGCAGCACCCAGGATCTATGGCTTATACCGCACCTAGCATAGTAATGTTTCATGTAAAGGAACATACATGCAATTTGATCACAGTCACATGCTTGCTAATGAGAATGTTAGCTCAGTCTGGGACACAGGAAATTATACTTGCAGAAGTGTCAATTCAGATGCTGATACATTAATTTTATCAGGCTTAGTCCATGGGTAGTCCCAAATTCCTTGTCTTTTTGGATCCAGGAAAAAAGCTTTTTTATTGCCCCCATCCTCAAGCCTGTGTATAGATGAAGGAATTCATAATTTCTGGGCCCTTATCCCAGGACATTAAATAGTAGCACAACCATTTGAGTTCATTCTAGTTCCCTTCTCTATCTCTCCTTTTACATAGGGTTCAAGACAGGCAGTAAAGAGCTGATTCTCTGCTTTTTCCTTATTTCTGAGCCTTTCAGGTACCCCAGAATGGAGGCCCTGGTGATGGCACAGGTGCCAGAGGTGGCATTGGGAAGGGAAAGCGAAGACAAAGAGGACATCTGTTTTCTGAATCTGGGCTGGGATGGAGGTTTCCCAGGGAGAATAGGGTAGGTGTTAGTTAGCTGAAAGTTTCAGGAGCTGATGGGAAGTCTCTGACTCAGATTGTGTTCTTTTGTTTTTAGCCATTAATTCTGATATGGTCATCTCAAGACAGTTAGTGGTAAGTGTGTGTAAGTCCCAAAAATGTTTTCCAGATTCTTGAAGGCTTTGCTCAGCTGATGAAGAAATATTTCCTTTGAAACTTTAAAGATGTTTTACAAATATAGGAGAGGTTACCAGAATATAAGAATTGATCTCATGTGGCCCTGACTCTCTCTCCCTTTAGCTCCGAGACCCCCACACTGAGCTGCAGCGGTATTGGTCCTTCTGGTGGGAGGTAGGATACATTTCCTTATATCCTAACAAGAATCTGGGTTCCTTATAGCACTTTTATAACCAATCATTATTTCTGTTTCTCCCTCCCCTCAATCCCTGTCCTCCCAAACCCCTTTCCGTCCTCTCTCTCTCTCTCTCTCTCTCTCTCTCTCTCTCTCTGTCGTATGCCTGAAGCTGCAGGCCAACTGGCAGGGGCTTAGGCCACGTGCACACTTGCCCCAGATAACAAGAAGACTGGCAGAAGTCAGTGTCAGGTTAGGTCAATGTTTGGCAAGCTCAGGGCTCTGGACAATGGTCTTTATTAATTTTTGGATTTTGCCTTATGATTTCAAGATGGTAGCCCAGTTCCAAGCTTTGCAACCTAATGCAACTGTATTCAACAGGGAAAAGAGGGAAGGAAGAAAAAGTAAAAAGGAATTTTCCCCATCATTTCTCTCTCCTTTGTAGGAAGAATACTGTTCCCAGTGGCCCCAAAGAGACCTTCCCTTCAGTCATTGGACCTAATGGAAAAGAGGAGCTAGAGTCCCATGACTGGCTTAGAGCCAGCCTCAGGCATGGTGGGGACAGAGCCTCAGAGAGCAGTTTCTAGGCTCTCGGCCTCACATGGAAAGGTGCTGGCTCAGGTAGTAAATGGCCATCAACTGTGATTGGATGGCCATCAGCTGTGGCTAGTTGGCCATCAGCTGTTACCTGTTGGCCATTAGCCACTGATACAACTGCCATGGCTACGCTGGGGGGGGTGTCGGTTGGTTGGTTGGTTGGTAGGTAGAGAAGTGGACGGCAAATTGCGCATTGTGTGGAGCCTGCTTCCTGTGTCTCCAACCCAACCGCCAGTCAGACTATAGTGGTATGAATCCTCCTTCCATAGCTCTGTTGGTGTTCTTTTTGGGCCTCACCATATCCTGCGTTCTTATGTGGGGAGCGGAACCAGAGACCCCACAAGACAGGCATCCTTGGGCGGGGGCAGAGGACCCCCCCACTTCATGAAAGAACATAAATATCTGAGCCCTAAAGCTGAATCATTTTTGGAGAGACATTGGCAACAATAGATGTAGTATGACTCTTGAATAAGAATCTAATGCTTTCTATCTTTTCCCCTCTTAACTCACGTGGCAGAAAATCAGGCTTAACTCACAGATGGTGACCTTACTGGTTTTCAGTGGGCTCCTTATTGCGGGCTGTCATCTGGGAGAGAACAAGCAAGTTGGAATGAGAAGGTTCAAACCCTGGCTTGCTACCAGTTAACTGTAAGACCTTGAGCAAATTACTTAACCCACCCCAGCCTGAGATTCCTAATATGTCCTAAGATAACAATGTTGATGAGATGCGGACAAGCATAGCTACCATTTGTTGAGGGCTTGTGTGTGTGCAGGCACTGTGAGAGGCACTATGAGAGGCATAATGTTCCCTGCGGGAACTACAGCTTGTGTAACCCCTCTCCCCCAGTGTCCGTGGAACCTGTGAATATGCTGGGGGTCACTTTCAGGTTTTGTTGTTTGGCAAAGGAGAAAGGATTGAACGAAGGCCCTTAATCAGTTGACTATGAGTTAATCAAAAGACAGATTATTCTGGGTGGGTCTGACTCATTCAGGTGAACCCTTTAAAATAGGGCATAGGCCTTCCTAGAACTCAGAAGCTCCCAAAGCAGAGACTCTTTCTTTCTTTTGTTGCCTGTGAAGAAGCAAGCCCCCATGAGTTCCACAGCCTCCTGGAAATGCATTCTGTCAACCAGCTGAGGGAGCTTGAAAGTGGACCTTTCTTCAGTCAAGCCTGCAGGTGAGAACAGACTGCCGACACCTTGATGCCAGCCCCACCAAACCCTGAGAGGAGAGTTCAGCCACCCTGGGCCCCAAACTTCCCACCTAGAGAGACCATGAGCTAACAAATGAGTGTGTTTTAAAGCCCATAAGTGTGTGGTAATTTGTTGCACAGCACAGGAAGCTAATGGAGGTGAACCCCGACATAGATCTGACCCACTCCATCCCAATGGGGTTGGCATTCTCGTCTCTTGCATCTGCTGGGAGCTAAACAAGTAAGGCGTGTGATGTCAGTTGTGTACTGTGTAGATGATTCGGGCGCCCTTCTCTCTCTCACTCTTGTTGCCCACCTTCAGGTCTCTGTGCTTCCTAGCAGTTGGAGGAAAGTTGGTGGGACTCCACATAGTGAATTGCTTTTCTTCTGATCACAGTAACAAACAACATGGCTGGTTACCAGCAGACCAGCCTCTCCCTTTGCATTTCACGCCCCTTTGGGCTTAAGCCTACATACTCCGCCTGGCATTGAGCAGGTGCTGTGTGTGCACGGATTGGATTGCATTAGGGGGAGCAGACTGAAAAAGCTGTTTGAAATCATACCTTTCCATTGCTTGAAGTTTTCCCTCAGTTCGTGTTATGCTGAGCTCCAACCACAGCGTGTAATTGGGTTTAGATAGGGCCTCACTTGGCAAGAGTGTTTAGATTTGGAGTTCCCTGTGGGGGATGGCAAGGATGGACTTTTCCCCGTGCAGTGAGTTTCTGATTGCCCTCAGCAGTGTGGAACCTCAGCGCAAGCCGCTGCGGTTCACGGTCACCAGGATTATCAGGACATAAACCAGGAGATGCTTGCGGTCGGAGAGTTCTGGTGCACTGGGTCCTTAATCCTTACTTTGCATGTTCACAGGCGGCAGAGGGGTGGTTGGAGTGAATGCAGGGGCATGTGTGTCTAGCTGTGACATCTTGTAATAGAAGAGCCATTCACCCAACTGCCTTATCATGGAAGACGTGATCGTATCTGATTTGGAAGTGGGTAAATAGCATTGCTCTTTTTGAGGGAGAAACAAATAAGATGAAGCCAAGCGGGGGAGGCGGGGGCCCCAGGAGCTGTGCTGTGGAGCTCAGGAAATTAACCCAGCATGGAGGTGATATCCTCCCACATGTCATTTGTGTGGAGCTGAGAGCCTCGTGGCCCAGAGAAGTCTGTCTCTCGCTGGCTTTGAGATAGAATTCACTCTTTTTCTCTGGATCTTTGCTGGCACTGTAAACCATGACCTCTTTGTCTTTGCGGCCCAAACTAGCAGATTTAAATGTGTCAGATCAGCCTGTTTTATTGCCCTAACAGCTCAGTGACTCTGGGTAAGTGGCTTCTGCTAAATAGGCGGGACCAGTGGTTTTGCAGGGACGCCATCTGCGGTTCCCTCCATCTGTACGTACCCAGGGCAGCTCTGGACCACTTTTCAGATATGCTTTAATTTCCCCCATCAAAACCTTTTCTGCTGCGACACACTTCCATTGGTGTCATCTTCGTTAACAAGAACCACCTTCCATTAATCACCATCCTTTCCTCCCCAGGTGAACTGGAACAGAACGTATGTTAACTCTTGTGCAGAATTTTCCATGTATTATTATCTTTAATGCATACTCGGTTCTTCTTACTATTCTTCCTGACTCTAATCCCCCCCATTTTTACAATGTTTAATATGAACTTGCTAGAAGTAGTCTTGCTTGCGAATCGTATGTTATTTATGATGTTACTGGAAACAAGAGGGCGGCCTTGGCTGGAGTTGCAAGTGAAGGAAGTAGAAAGCATTTCAAGGTGATGCCTTTGAGTCTGAACCAAAGGCTCCCCACAGGCGCTGGCCCGGCAGCAGCCAGGAAGGCAGCTACGTCACCCAGTTCCCATCTCACCAGCCTATGAATGTGCCAGGGGCCTCCGAGCACCACGACTTCCAATTCCAGGAGAAAATAACGCTGAAATCAGAGGATAGAAAATGAGAGCCTTCTGAGAATTTGACAGAACCTTGGAAGCTGTGCTCAGGGCATGTATCTGCCACCTGTGCCTGGGAGGGTGGGGCCTTTCTGTAGGGGGTCAGGGGTTGGGGCACGTGCTTTCTGTCTACGTCTGGGGTGGAGGCGGGAGGAAGGTGCCCAGTGAACACCCCCTTCCCTACCACATAGACTGAGAATGGGACAAGCATATTTCCCCAGCGGAAAACCGGGAGAAGAGAGAGCTGAGCAAGCAAAAGCAGATGTTTGCAAAAAATCTGAGCCTGGTGTGCTGAGCCGTCTCACCTGCAAGGGGATTCTTTTCTTATCTCCTTCACTAATCATGCTGTGGAGAGCCCTCCTTTCCTGTTAGCTGGTCATGGCCTGGCAAATTTAATTGCTTTCTAGTCACTGCAAGCTATGAAAATCAATCCAGTCCTGTGTAAATCTCTCTTTTTGCAAACGTTTCAAAACTTTTCCTGACCTTGTGTGGTCCACACCCTTACCTCGAGAACTTGGAGAATGGCTGTGTGTGTGTGTGTGTGTGTGTGTGTGTGTGTGTGTGTGTGTGTTGAGGGGTGTAGGGAAGGTGCAGAGGTCACTCCTGCCCCTTTGCACTCTTTTTAGGCTCTAACAGGTGTGGAGTCAGGAATCTAAGGAAACCCACGGTCCTTTAGTGCAAAGAGCATAGGGGCTAGTGGGAGCTGTCCCTGGTCCTGCTTCAGTTTTGTCCACTGCTGAGGGCTCAGTTGACAAGAGGCCTGTGTGTAGGCACTGAGCTTGGTTTTCTTGGGGTGTAGTGTTCATTCTTCTTACCAGAGCCTCCACTCCTGAGGATGACTTAGAAGTGGGGTCCAGATCCCACGTTTCTCCCTTTAGCTGCAGCACCCCCACAACCCCTGTACCCTCCTGGAACCTTCATAAGCCTTCCCACGAAACCACAGAACCACAGTTTTCTCTGTGCACTCCGAGGGCTGTCGGGGATCAGGATAGGGCTGGAGTTGCTCCTGATACCTTCGCAGACTTCTCCCACCCCACTTCATTTTGTCCTGCTGGGGCTGGCGTTTCATCAAACTTTCCTCCTTCAAGTCAAAAAGAGGCATGGATCTGTGTCCTCGGGCACTTCCCCTCCAAACCTCAGGGGACTCATGCCCTGTTCTCACAAGGACCCTTTCACGATGTCCCAGTGCAGAGTGGGACCACCGGTCTTCCTGCTCAGCAGGACCCAACCAGGGAATAAGCAAGTGTTTGGTACAGAGGTGACCACAGAACCTGTTGTTGAAATCTGAACACTTGTGAGAGTAAGAGAGCTGCTATTAATAATGACCCTGGGACAACAGTATGTCTGTGCAAACCAGGACGTACTACCATCCTGCTATCTACGAGGGATTCTTCTGAAGCCCCCACTCTATTTGGTTTTAGGGAGAAAGAGGTGAAGCTCTCAGGCTGCACTGAAAGGGGAGGAAAAGAAATGAGCACTCACCGTGTTCCCACTGCACGACCCCAGCCTGACAATCCTGATGATTCTCGCTCTCTTCCTTTCCCAGTTTTCATACAGGCTCAGGAGGAGGGGTTGATGTGGCAGGTGGTGAGAGACGGGCTGCTGCTGGTTGTTTGGGCTCAGGCGATGTGTCTCTATGGCTCCTCAGATCTTTTTAGATCAGTTGGAGTCCCTTTATTCTGCTTGGAGGCCTTCGCAGCAATTCTGGGGCAAGAGGAGTTGTCCCACTCGGCATGTACCAGCCATGTTTCTCAATTGCAAACCATCAGAATAAGCCTTCACCAACTTAAGCAAAAAATGAATTTATCGAAGGACATTGCCTACCCTGAGGCTTCTGGGAGAGCCAGAGAACCATCTTGGGAGCTACACAGTGGAATCACACCCCAGAACTGGCTCTGCACCTCCAAGCCATCAACCCTGTCCCACGGCTGTGCTGTTACCACCCCTGCCCCTGAGGCCATGTAGCTGCTGTTCCCCAGCCCCCACCCCGCGTGCCTCAATGCCCCACATCCACGCTGCTTTGCACCATCAGCTGCCAAATCAAACCAGGTGTGAGCATATAGCTGCTGGATCCCGAGTCGTGTGCCAAAGCCCTAGAGCCAGAGGACGAGGGAACGCAAGGACTCAGCCCCCCACATTTTCTGCCTCGAGGGGGGAGGCTGGCTTTGCCTCCCCAGGTGGGTGTTTCCACAAGCACTCACAGGGTTGAGACACTGCATCATCCAAAGGTATGCAGTGTGCACCCGCCCAGGACGGTTGGCTAGAAGATGGCGCCTGAAGAGATGGGTCCTAATCCCTGGAACCTGTGACTATGTTGTCACCGGATGCTGCCAAGGACTTTCCGATGGGGTTAAATTCCCTGGGGAGAGTACTCTGGGTCTCTGTGTGGGTCCGGAGGTACTCACAAGTGTCCTTGGTAGAGGGAGCAGAGGGAGGCGTGACAATCGAAGCAGGAGTTTGGAGGGATGTGAGGATATGGGCCGTGGACCATGAACTGCAGGCGACCTCCAGAAGCTAGAAACGGCAAGGGAAAGGATTCTCTTCTTGAGCTTCCAGAAAGAACCTTCCTTTTAATCCCATACGTCTTATTTTGGACTTCTGGCCTCCAGACTGTAACAGAATGAATGTGTGTTGTTTTAAGCCACCAAGTTTGTGGTGATTTGTCACAGTGACCACAGGAAACTAATACACCCGGTAAACATTTGTGGACTGAACCAAAAGGGAGTGAGTGTTCCCCCCACACCCACCCCCCAACGTTGGCAGACACACAGTAGCTGAGAACAGTGGGGCTGGAAAGAAGGAAGAACCTGGTGCTGGGTGCGGCTGGCGGGGGTTTTAGCTGCGCGTGCTCAGAGAGAGAGTAATCTGAAAAGCACCCTCTCTGTGCTGTGTGGCCTTGGGCTTTAAACAATAAAAGGGAAAGATCTTTCCAAATCTCTCCACTTGCAGGCCCATGATTGAAAAACAACTCATGCTTAGAGGCTTAAGGTGTCTGAAGGAAACAACAATGTTTAGAGAGGAATTGCTGAGGAAATCGCTCTGCTATCAGCGGGAACATTCATCACTTGCCGTTCCCGGTCCAGTGGCCGTGATGCAGGCCTCTCTGTGAACCTCCTTTGGCAAAGTTCTCTGCAGTTGGAGGGGTGCTCTTAGCGGGGCTCCCCAGCCACCTTGGTGCTCAGCAATGGGACTACCTCCCACCCCATCCCCTAATGTTCTCGCTGCCCAGGTGCTGTGGGAAGAACAGTGGGATTAATGGTTTGTTCTAAATTGTGGGGTGTGTCAGTGAGATGGGGGCCAGCCCCACTCTTAGCTTCATGTGGACTCATTTCAAAACTCAAAGGTATTAACGTCTTTCTCCCACTGTTTATAGGATATTACCTCTTTTAAAATGGTGGTTCCATCTTGGCAAAGTATGTATTTGAAGGTCATGATCAAATCCTAGGTCTGGAAGAGAGGGGACCTTGGGAGTTCCTGGCTCCTGGACACTGTGTCTGACTTCAGCCCTCTGTCCCCCACCCTGTCAGACACTTGGTTGGTACCACGTGGCTGCACATTGTACCACTTGCCTTAGTTATCGTGAGGAAGTCAGCTGTGTTATCGTTGCCTCGTGTCTCTCTGCCCTCTTGGAATAAAATTTCCACAGGCAGCCCCGAAGCTGCCTGGTCCACATCGGCACCCCTCCCTCCTTCCACCCAACTCCTGTAGCACCATCACAGAGGCCTGCTCGGTCTTCCAATTGCAATGGTCCCTTTTTGAACTTCCCAAGTTCATTTATGGCTTGTTCTTTGCCTGCACCCTTGGCCATTAGAATCCCATTTCCTGCAATCTCTGCCCTTATCTTCATATATCCATGGGAAGGAAACCCAATAGGATGACAGCCTGGCCTCTCTCTCTTTCTTACTTATTGGGTGACTTCACTGGTCAGTGAGTTCGGGAACTGGTCTTACAAAGCTCCCCTTTTGGGATCTGTCTGCCTCTCCAGGCTCAGCTGTGTGATCTCTGCTCTGCAGGGGCCTGGGTTGTCTGTCCCATCTGTACCTGAAGCTGGATGCTTGCTTCTGCCTGGGCTCAGTATTCTAAGGCTTATTATGGCAGCACTCTCGAGCCAGCCTCTATCACAAGGATGCTGACATCTTGACCTTCACCTGCCTAATCCCGTTTCCATATCCTTGTAGTTCCAATCTTGGTTAGAGGACACAGGGGTCATTTGTTGGACCCTTTTAATCCCCTGTACACAGCTCCATCCCCAGGGCCTAGAACAGTATCTGGCACATAGTAGGCACTTGATTTGTTTTTACTTTTTAAATGAATGAATAGATGAGTGAATTCAATGCTTATAAATTCAATGATTTATACATAATAGGTGTCATAAATATTCGTTGAAATATTTCATTAAGCTAAATAACTACCTATGAAATTCCTAGTAAGTGAACAGCATTTTTCTAGGTCCTGGACTGTGTGGCGTCCAGATTTGGCACTATTAGTGTTTAGTATTTCAGCAAACATCATTACCCACTGAAGTGTCAATCTTACAAGCCAACAAGCCGACGAGGTCCTCCAGTCTGTTCAGGACTCATGTTAATCAGACTCCCCCGCTCAAGTTACCTGCTAAAGGAAGGAAATGAATCTCGGTTTCCTCTCCCACTCTCATTGTTTTCTTCCTCCATCCGGGTTTGCCACTGACAAAAACAGGTTTGGCTCTTGAAAATAAAGACTTTTTCTACTGAGTGACAGCACCACGCTTGACACTCATTGTCTTGATGACCCAAGTTTGACAGATATTTAAAATCGATTATGTTGGTGGACAAACGAATCTGAATTAGACATTTCAAACAGCAGCTAACATGTGTGCCTGGGTGTCTCTGTGTGCGTGACCAGGGTTCTCCTGACTGAAGGGTTTGGATTTCCGGGCGAGCTCACGGCAGAATATCCCTGAGGACGCCTCGTTCTGCCTAACCCCTGTCTTAGTAAGAGTGTTTCTCAATTGATGGATGGGTCTTGGTGGTGCTATTTGTGAGGACAGGCTCTTTTATTGGAAAGGATACAGGTGTGCATTAATAGGAAGTTATGGATCATCTCTTTGAAGAACTCTCTTTAGAATGTCAGGAAATGGGCATTTGGGGAAATGAAATGTAAGATGTTAAAGCAGGTTTTCTACGTAATTGGAGACTTCCCACGTCAGGTATGAAGCTTATCAAATACGCCTGAGCCTTTTGGATGAAACATAGGCCAAGTTTCCCTTCTCACTAAGAAAATGTAAACAAGAAAAACTTTGCTTGTCTGGTTGCCTATTAGAGTGTATTATGGGTTAAATGTTTGTGTCCCCCCCAAAATCCACATAACCTCAAATGGGATGGTGTTAGGGGGTGGGGCCTGTCAGAGGTGATTAGAGTTAGATGAGGTCTGGGTCAGGAGGGTGAAGCCTTCATGAATAGGATCAGTGCCCTTACAGAAGGGACCCCAAAGGCTCCTGCACCCCTTCTGCCCTGTGAGGACACAGCGAGAAGACACCATCTGTGAACCAGGAAGATGGCTCCATCTTGAATGCCCAGCCTCCAGGACTGTGAGAAGTAAATGTTTGTTGTTCAAGACACTTTTATTATAGAAGCCTGAAATAAGTAAGACGGCTTGTGCATATGCCAAGGAAGTAGGTCAACTAAAAACCACAAATTCCCTGATATTTGGGGGCATACAGACCCCAAAAGTCAGCCGCATCTCTAAAGCATTATGTTAAATCTGTCAATATTTCACTTAATAAATGGTGACCAGGAAACAGCTTTCTGAGACTAACCAGACCTGGAGAAACAGTCAGCTGTTGACAAGCCAGGCAGCTAAGACCTGGGAATATGCTTCGTCTCTTCTTCGTCTCTTCTGCTCAATATTTGGAGGGAATTTCAACTGCTGTGCTTAGTTTCATGTCTTGCTCCACTGAGGATAGTAGAGTCAAGGTGGGCATGTAGGAGGCGGGGATTTGAGGACACAGGTGATATTTGGTGAGTGGTTCGTGCCGCTGAAGAAGGATTCCTGGAAGTCCCTTCATAGAAGATTTAGGCATCTAATTGACTTAATTACAAGATGGAAGGAGGGAATCACCATGCACATGCCAAGAGGGACCCAGATGTCACTTTGAATCATTTTGTGTCCTGGTAACGGTTTGCAACTAAGAAAAGGGAAAGGCTTGAAGCTGAAACCAAAGCCGCTCAGCTGGAAACAGATGTGCTCGCTGACACTATGGCAATGTGGTGCCCCAGTCACAAGTGGCCGCAGCCCGCTCTCTGTGTCCCTGGCAAGCTGGCATTCAAAGTCAGGTTAACAATGCACAACATCTTCCATCCTGTGCATTGACAACGAGTGACAGCAAGCCATGGGCTAGTGGGACAGTCACAGACGCAGATCCTATGAACACTCCAAGGGGATTAACGGGTTTCTGCAGTTCTGGATTTCACTGTGTTGAAAATAAATATTTGTAAGTACCTGAGGGTATATTCCAGAAGAAAGTATATTGCTATAGATACATATGCAGTCATCCATATATACATACAGATTCTTTTCCAAAATAGCTTTAGCATTATTTTTCCCCCCAAGCATTTGACTGTGGCTTTGCACAGTGTTGAACACAATAGGAAATGGGCCATCACATTATTTGACTAAATCCAAGTGGAAATTTTTAATCATTCTGGTAATGTGAAGGCTCAACCCCTGTCACCTTGACCTGTCCCAATAAGACATCATTCTCCATTTTACTTTGAATGTGTTAAAATGGGGATAACACAGTGATAAAATGTTTCTCCCAAGGCTACCCGAAGAGTGATGAGATTTGAACCCAGAACACTTGAGTGGTTAGTCTTTCAGTCTCCATAAACTGTCTCTATAGACACATCAGCCCCCGGAGACTGCCTTTCGAATAAGAATGGCCTGATCAGTCAATTTAAAAAGACATGTTTCTAATTTTTAATCTAACACAGCTATTCGAGGGCAGAAGGTGAAATGTCCCTGGAACTGCTAGCACAGTCTGCCCACAGCGTCTCTGGAAGTGCAGGCATCAGTGCACCAGGGCATAAGCAGGTCTTTTCCAAATGGGAGAACACCCTACTTCTAAGCCCTGGTTTCTTACTTGGGCGCTTTGCCAGATGAAGTCCTTCAAAACCCAGGGCCATGATTTGCTCATCTTTGCCCAGATCAGGGCCTGGCTTATCAATGGAATAAACACGCCAAGGAAAGGTTCTAGTCTAACATTCAGCAAGTGACTCCCGAAGCTGCAACTCTTTGCCCATTTTGCCTGCCCTTGGGGCCTTTGTAAATGTTGAATAACATGAATGATGCGAAACAAGCTTCTCACACAGCAAACCCAACAGTAATGTAAGTGGAAGTAATTGGAACCGAGTATTTGAGAGACCACGGAGGTGATCTGATTTGAAACCGTATTCTCTATTCTGTCATGTTCTACTGGAAAGGAGGAGAGACAGGGAAAAAGAGTTTCTCTCACCAGTTCTTTGAATAATTAATAGAGCCAAGGAACTCTTGGGTGCAAAAGTCTACATGACCTGGTCCCTGCCTGCAGGAGCCCTGGTCCCCCAGGGGAGATGGCCACCCACTCATCTTGGCTGACTCAACACAAGGGAAGTCCAACTGGAGAGCTCAGTTAGGATAGCACAAAGGGACGGAGTAGGTGTCCGTGGGAATCTAAGAACATCTCTCAGCGGAGATGGCTTTTGGACTGAGACTTGAATAGGGTGTCTTTGGGGCATTTGACGGAATTCAGGGAGGGCATTCTGGATCGAGGGAGTTATGGGCTGTGAGGCATAGAGTCAGGGAATCACTAATGAAGCGTGGAAGCAGTTAGATGAGAGCACAGCTGGGTGGAAGGAACAGGAAGTTTGGCTCATTCACCCAACATTCCCGGACCGCCCCCTGAGCTGAGGGCTGGAGAGGCCAGGGCCAATAAGCAGACATGGGGTCTGTCGAGTTGGAGAGTCAGACAATAAACCCAAAGCGCATAATTAAATGTACAATTACAAGTTGTGTAGAACTCTGAAGGGAAATGAAAACAGGGTGCAGTGAAAGAGACCACCTAACAGGAAGGATACCACTTAGACAGGTCAACCCTGAGAAGATGACAGAGGAGTGAGCTGAGCAGAGGAGTGTGAGAAGCCAGCCACCTGAAAGGTTCAGGAGAGAGGACGCCAGGCAGGGGGCTCCCACGAGGTAGGAAAGTGGTATGGACAGTCATGAACTGATGAGTCTGGAGCCACAGAGTCACAGTGGATAAGAGGAAGTGTGGCCCAGTGAAGCGGGACAGTGTCCATGAGCCAACCATACCCTGCAGGTGATGGGGAGAAGTCTGGCTTCTGTCTGAAGTGCAGTGGGGTGTCACTGAAGGATTTAAGCAGAGGAATGGATTAGTTTTGTGTTGAAATGTTCACTTGGGCTTCTAGGCAGCACATGGATTGGCAGGGCAAATATGGAAGCAGAGAGAACTCCGAGAAAGCTTTTGCAGAAGTCTGGCTGGGTGTTAGAGGTGGTTTGGACAGCGATGTGGGGTCCAATGATTGTGGGGAAGGCTATGTGAGCTGGAGCACTATTGGGGGGTAGAAATGATGCGACTGGCTGCAGGGTTTGGTTGGGGAGCCCTGGGGGGAAAGGGGCAAAGTTCAGGGTCACTCTGACCTTCTGTCTTGAGAATTTAGTGTATGATTATGCTGCTTAGGGGAAAGGGGATGTGGGAGGAGCAGGTGAAAGGATGAGTGAGGATCAAGAAATGCCCCCTAGACAGCGAGGCTGAGACAGGCAGCTGGAGCTGTGAGGGCAGAGGGCCTTTCGGTGGGGATGAAAATAGGGTGCTTTATAGACATGCTACTTAAGGCCATGGGGTGCGATCATTGAGGTGGCATGTACAGATGAAGGAGACAGGAGCAGGCCCTGGGAAAAAGCCAGCACTTACAAGTCAGAGGCGGAGGAGCTCATGACAATGACAGAGAAGGGGAACCAGAAAAGAAAGGAAAACAGAGACGGTGATGCTTACACAGGGAGAGACAGCGTCTGGCGGGAAAGCAAGCGGCAGCTGGGCTGCACTGAGCTGAGAAGACATGTAAACATGGGAAAGGAACTTTTCCTTTGCTGCTGGTGATTTTAATGCAAGTCTTTTGGGAGAAATCCTGGGGGAAGAGAGCAGATGAGAAGGTCTTGGGGAAGGACTGCCTGGGGAGAGGTGGAGAGAGAGCACACAGCCCACTCTATGAGATGTTTGCCTGTGAAGGGAGTGGGAAGACTTAGGACAGATGTTCTTTATTTCTTCAGAAGCTTCCTGGAGCATGTTTTATGCTAATGGAGAAACGATCCAATAGGGGTTATTGGTGCAACACAGAGGGGATACCCTAAGGAGTGACTTCCCTAAAAGGTGGAGGGACACATCTTACTTTGTAAGAAGAGGGAATAAAGGGACATGGGGGATGTGAATTTGGCCAAGCAGGAGTCACACTGAGGCGTCTGTGAGGTCAGGTCAGCAAACCAGCGAGAGTGTGGCTGAAGAAAAGACGTGAGGAGAGGGACGATTGTGTCAGAGGCTAGGTGAGCAACTGAACTCACCTGAGAACCAGCCCAAGACTTCAGCTGACGTTTCCTACCATGAATTTAAAGTGAACCAATCAGCCGGGTTCTCCCCCACTCCCAGCAAATGTGTACCTCACGAGCATAGCCAAGGAGCTGGACGGTTGAGCTACTCATGCAGAGTAGGATTTTATTCCAAGTTTCAAGGAAGGAAGGCAAAGGAAGTCATTTGCAAGGAAGGGCTTATACTGATGGACCATGGAAGTCGAGCTGGAAGAGATTGAGGGAGGGATGGGATCAATTCACTGGAGACCTCTCAAGGCTGAAGAGCTATTTCAGTGGAGACCTTTCGAATGAGAGACTCAGAGCTCAAGGTCGGAGAGTGACCTTGATGGCATCAGTTTGGCCAGTAAGCCTCAGCAGCTACCCAAGGAGACCCCAAGTCAACTAAACACAGTGTGGTTGCCAGGCAAATGGATCTCATCCCACCCCAAGGGCATTGCTGCTTCTAAGCCCCACTGCACTGCCATTGACCTGGGGGGGTCTCAGGGCCACAGAAAGCCTTTCGTTGACCATCAGCAGCAGCCATTCATGGTTTTCCATCTGGATGAGTCTACAGGCTCCGACATTATACTGTTCCTCCCAACGCCTGGGAAATGAGCAGCCCCGAGTGGCATTCTCTGTCCTGGCTCCGATGGCCAACGCCTGTGGTCTCCAACCTGTGTTATTTAACCAGCACAGCAGTTACAGCCTAAAATCTTCTTTATCGCTGCTACAGAGTTTACCCGCTGCCTGAGAATGATCCTACATCCACATGATGAGTAAATGACGAATGGTTCTCCTTTTCCAGCATTTCCTCCAGTGGATTATTGATGCCTCAGAGAGGAAAAATTCCAAAAAAAAAATACAGTATCTTCAGCCCCACTGGAGTAGCCTTTTAAAGATCAATGTATCACCGTGAGAACATGATCTATAAAGCCAATAGGATTGGAGAGAGAGTGTTTGAAGCCACTGGAGAGAGAGAAAATGGACTTCATGATGGGAACAGCAGGTACCATAAATGCTCTCGTAACTGTCTAGCACATTGCAAGTGGTACTGGCCACTTCATCACCCAGCCAGGGGAGTGGCTGGTTCCCTCTGTGCTAGAGTAGGAGGGTCCAGCCCAGGATGTTTTGGTTAAAGTGGTTTCCTTGTCAGTGATGGGCAGTTGCCACTGTGGCCGCACTGGCTGGTTAGAGAGAAATGTGCCGTTTGCAGAATTAGGTTTGGGCGGAACAAAGGCCACTAGTTTCCTTCTGGATTCAAGAGACAGTGGATCTATTGGGGTTAGGTCTTTTATTATAAGATCTCTCAGCTCCTTCAGCCCAACCCCCCTCCAGTCCGATGGAAGGAACCGTGGTTTGCCCTGGTGTGCGTCAGGTGGGGTCAAAGCTGTGGTGTGTGGGCTTTGTTTTATGGAACGTCGTGTTCTGTTCTTAGATAAAATTTTCAGTCCCAGAAAGAAAATCTGCTTTGTGAAATTAGAAAGAAAATCTGCTTTGTGAAATTAGCAATGGATTATGGTGGCTAATTTTATGTACCAGCCTGACTGGATCACAGTCTGTCCAGATATTGAGCTAAACATTATTTCAAGGTATTTCCAGGTGAAATTAGCATTTGATTCAGTGGATTCAGCAAAGCAGTTTGCCCTCCCCAGCGTGGGTGGGCCTTATCAAATGTGCTGAGGGCATGAATAAGACCCAGGCAGAGGAAGAAAGGATTCCTGCCTGCCTGAGCGTGGACATCAACCTTCTCCTGCCCTTGACCCTTCTGGTTCTCAGGCCTTTGGATTTGGATTGGAGCTATACCACCAGCTTCCCTGGGTCCTGAGACATCTCAGCCTCTGTAATTACACGAGCCAATTCCTTACAATAAATTTCTTCCTATGCACATATCCCATTGGCTCTGTTTCATCAGAGAACCCTGACTGATACATGGACATGTTGCTCTGGTACCTACAGCGTGTTTGGTGACTGCAAACACTCTCACAGGGTCACCGTCGCTGGGCCACTTTCATCAAGTTGTCGATAGTTTCTCTTTGCTTAAGGATAGAGCTCAAGTCCCCTAGTCAGGGTTCATGGCCTGCCGCGAGACGTCCCTACCTTCTACCCCAGGCTTATTTCCACCCCTCCCTGCACATACCCAGGCTCCAGGGAAACTACACGGCTCCCTTTTCCTCAAATCCAACCTTTGTTTTCCAACTCCATGCCTTTGCTCTTGAAAACACTTCTACTCATAGCAAATACTCTCTCTAAATGAAAGTATCTTCTGATCCCAAACATATTCACTCACTCTTTCATTTGTATAACAAATATTTATTGTTCACTTTCCATGTGTAAGGTACTTTGCTTGAGTGGATTTCAGAATTCCTGTAACCCTTTGCAGTATTCTTAACATATTTAACAAATATTTTATGAGTGAACACACAACTGTGTGGTTTGGTTTTAGTTTGTTAACCCAGCACAGTTAGTGATATGTTCCTTATGGGCTCGGTGCATGTATGCCACTCTTGTTCACCAATGAACGTAGTAGGCAATTGATTCATTGTGAAAAACTGTGCAAAGGGAATCCTGAGGTTAATTCAGTTAGTAGAAATCCATCCGTTGAATTAGCCATCATTGTTTCCTGAGACGAAAACAATCAGAGAGACCTCATTCACAATCAGTGGTTAGTACATGGTCTATTCACACTCAGCAATTCACTGTTAGTGACAGACATCTGTCCTAGAAGTTTCCATCCTCCTCATTCATTATCTGGTTTTATTAGGAGCAACCATTCCAATGTCAATAGGCATTTAATATTCTGGTCCAGCCTCTTCTGTGAGAAACTGTAAATGGGGGGAGGGGATTGGATGACTTCACACAAAGCTGATGAAGACTTTGGTTCTGCCATTTCCATTTTGTGCCTGTAATCTTCATACAGTGCGGACTCTTAGTGCTAGGTCTGTGCAACCATTTCCATAATAAATCCTTGTCAAATTAGCTCCATCACATGCATTGTCAGGACAACAAACCCAAGAACTGGAAAGGATGCCAACTATTAGAAGGAGGAGAGAATATACTAGAATCATGGGAATGAAGGCCAAAGAATGACTGGCAGCCATCTACTTGGAGACAGAGACCAGTGTCTGCCATTGAGACATATATTCACTAAGTATTTGAGTTAATAAATGATCCTACATACTCCTTCAGCCTGCCCCCAAGGTTTACCTGAAGCATTCCTAATATAAGGATATCCCTCCGAGCAAGAAAGGGTTATTTGGAAAGCAAAGACTGGGTTTTGTTTTGAACCCTGGCCTAGCAAATTACCTAGAGTACTTGATAAATTTCTGTTGAATAAAGAAACCGATGACTATATCCTCCAGGATGGCAACCAGCAAATTGTCCCTATAATAAGCCTCAAAGAAGTGAATGTTCTGTTGTTAAAAAGACAAGGGCCTCTACCTTTGCATTAACCAAACAAAATTGTTTTGAGCATCTTGAGAAAAAAGAACAGTGTGTAGCTCAAGGTTATTCTAATACAAAGGTGCTTCTGCGTACATAAGGGTTCCAGGGGAACTTGAGATGTATCAGGTGCCCGAAGGTACTGGTCAGACACCATGTAATTGTGTATTACATTTTATGCCCCTTTAAGTCAGGCCTGAACTCTGCTTTGAAGACTGAGGACATATCTGTTTGTGGGAGTCTTAAGTCGCCGACTTCTAGGGTCCAGGAAAGTCCCAAGAGAAGCCCTGGTTTTCTCCAGGATAGATAACATATGTGTCTTTCCCTAAGAATTTGCATTTCGTACCATGTAATTGGGGCAAATGGAAAAGCACTCAGCTTACATAATGGACAATTCACCTCTCTGCTTTCATCTGACTCAGTGGTTGTTCGAAGCTTTAGAAAACAAGATCAAACAGTCCAGTCAAGATTCATGGTAAACAAAGAGACTGAGGGCATGGTATAAAGGCTGAGAACCCCAGGAAAGAGTCCTCCTCCCCCCAAAAAAGTTTACCTCATTCAATGGAACACATTCGTGCACACTTCATGCCAGGTAGAGAAACGGGCACTCCAGATAACAAAAGGTATAACAAGACTTGGTCATGTAAGAAGAATAGCTTCCGACCCCTGAAAGTCTGTCCCGTCGCACGTGTATGTCTGAGCACGGCCTTCCAAGCAAGCGGATCTCTTCATGGGGTTGTACTCTGACCAGTTCCTGGATGCTCTATGTATTTTCATTTTTACATTAAAAATTCAATGGGTGACTTTTATAGGGACCATTGAATTATTTTGAAAACATCCAGGCTTCTGAAATGATTGTGGAGCATTTGAGCTGCAGAATTAAATGCAGGTTCAGTGAAAGTCTTCAAGCCAAGAGTAATAATTAGTGCATGCACCATAAAACTGGGTTTTAATTAAATATGCCTTTGAATAAGAAGGGTGTTTTGTAAAGCGTTGTGCAGATAGGAAGCTTTCGAAGTGGCGCTGGTAACCTCCACAGAAATGTCAAATATACTCGAGGAGTTCAAAAATGTTAACTCGTTTTAGAGAGGATTCAACACATAGGAGCGATTCACTGAGACATGCCCTGACTTCATCCCATGTATTCTTTAATGCTCAGAATATCTTCCTGGAAGCTTCTAGAATGACCACAGTGCACGTTGCACATCATCTGTTCCTTTTTGCCTCCAGCACCTTGTCCAACACCTAGTGAGCACACGGCGAACGTCTGCCTTACTGAGCTCTGAGGAAACACAGAACTCTTTTTATCCAAACAAGTACTTCCTAGAAGGGTCAGGTGGGAAAGAGTTAGTGGCTGTCACTTTAATATTTCATGCACAAAAAGCACCATTTGTCTTCTAGGTACATTGCTCTGTTATATTGTTTCCGATTAAGATGGTCCTAAATGAATGTTTAATGACAGAACACGGTGTCTCTGCAAATTAGGCTGGCCATCTCCATCAGAAACATCTGTCTGCTTCCATATGTGTCTCCCTAGACAGGGAGAGAGGTGATCTTTCCCTGGGTCCCTGCAGATGTGTGGTTCCATTTGGTGGCTCCTGAAAATACTGTTCTGAATGCCTAAGCAAGCCAGCCTTTAAGCTTTGCAAAATGTGCCAGCTTGATGTCCTTCTGGCTCCAAATCACCATGCCAGGTACTGACATCTTTGTTGATGAAAAGTAGAGAAACGGAGGGAGTGTGGTTGTTGCAGTCAGCAAGACACCCGCCCATCCTCGTGCATAAGGACAGTGAACAGGTGGCCTGGGGACCTTGTAAATGAGCCCCTCTCCAAAGTGTCAGCCTGCCAGCCACATCCTATTTCCTCAAGGCAAGAACTCAAAGATAAAAGGAAAGTTGGAGCACAAGGCACCCATAACCAAGCAACAGCAAGAGGATTTCTTTTGACATTTAAAATTCTTTTTAAATGCACTTCCTATTTGGCATGTCACTTCCGGCTTATTCATACCGCACACAATGTAGTACAGAAACAGCGTCTATTTGATATGACAATGTCTGTGATGTACTGTCTCATTCTATGAATAAACAGTAGCTTGCAGCAAAGAGGAGACATTGCTTATACACTAATAGGGACTGGAAATTACAGTGAGAGTCTAAATGGACAGTACTTATGGTAATTAGTTAAAAACCACTGACAGAAACAAACTCCCCAGCTAGAATCACATCACTCAGCCTTCAGCCTTCGTTAAAACAGAAGCGACTGATTCTTCAGGAAGATGGTCTCTGTAATTTCTTACTTTCCAAATGAGGGGAGTGCCTGCAGCTGGTGAAGTGTTCGGATCTTGGCTGCTCCTTTCCTGGGGCTCCCATGTCCCCAGTTATACCTGCTGGTCGCAAACACTCTCTCGGGTTCCAGGAAGGGGTCCACACCCGCCCTCATCTCTCCTATACCCTACTGCCAGCCTCCATGCCTTCTTCACACAGCAGTTGCAGTGGTCTCCTGTCAGTCTCACTGGATTTTGGATAAAATCCAAACACCTTTCAGGGCCACAGGGCTCTGCAGCACTCAGCCTTAACTTTATCTTCCCCCAGCTTTAGCTCTGACCATTCTCCTCCCCATCCCTTCCTGTCTCCATGACGCCAGCCTCATTGGTGGCCCTGAAGCTCAGCAGCCATTCCACTTCCTCTCCCTGCAAACCCTGCCTCCTGGTCATCTCATGGCCAGCTCCTTGGGGACACTCCAGCCTCTTTTGTCATCCTTGTTACCCCATCTGAAGAATCTTGTATGTCAAGTATGACCTCTCTTCATGGAGACAGCTCTGGTCCTGATGGAGCCCACAGGGCCTGGGACAGAGAACAACATTGCCCTCCATTAGCAATGTTGATGAAATTCGACACGGGGTACATGGCAATGGACGTCTGTCGGCACACAGGTACCCTATGTGGCCACCAACGGTCCCCGAGATGGGCCAGTGCAGGGGTGACTTTGTGACTTTTCAGCTCAACCACCATTTTCATTGACAACTTAACAGGCGGTCCAAGTAGAAAGGAGAGTAAACAAAACCCAACCTCCAGCTGGGACCCTGTCTCCAGACGGTGGGAAGCTGTGCTTCTGGTGGAAGCATGACAGACTTGGGAGTTGTGTGGAAAGACTGCCCTTGTGGAGTTGTCCCAGAGGCCAGCCGTTGCACATGCTCAGTGATGAATACTCATGTAAGGTTCTGGCCCTCATTGAACATACTCCCCAAGGAGCAGCTTGGCTTGAAACAGTCAAGGGAGAAAGCTCTTTATGCAAGGCGTATGTTTTCGTCCCTGAGAGTGCTGTGAAGGGTTGCAGTCGTTTGATTCAAATCAGAGTTCCTAAGAGAGACAAGGAATACAACGCCTTGTGATAAACTTCTGTCTGATGCCGGAGCAGAGTCAAGTTCTTAGCTCGTTCTTTGTCTGTAGAATTTACATCTTTGTGACTTAGGTACCAGAACTGCACCTCAAAAAGTCCTGCTTCCCTGACGAGCCTTGTGTGTGTGTGTGTGTGTTGGGGGAGGGGGTGGTATTCAGCTCAAGTTCTCCCCATTAGCTCGGTTGGGGTTAGATGGGCAGTGTCTGGCAGTGACCTTATGTGGCCTCATGAAACAATTGAGTGTTAGGAAACTAGATATATTAACATATCAAAAAATGTGACTAGAGAAGATGGGTGAATATGCTTGAAATAAATCATTTTTAATAAACGGTTCCTGGAAATCAATATGAACAATGCAAATCACTCAATAGCTAAATGGGCAAGGACCATAACAGATAACTCATCAGAGCAAACCTGATCAGCCGGAGCACGTGAAGAGACATTTGCCCTCGGGGATCTGCGTATTCAAACAATACTGAGGTCCCACTCTGCACCGAGCATACTGGCCCCAACAGAACAGAGCCCGCGGCAGTCTTATTACACCGAGTATGGACAAAGAAACGTCCACTTTGGGCATGGGTTTGGTGATGACTTTGGAAGATGCACAGTCTCTAATATTCTGCAATTCCGCGTCTCCAGGTACATTCCAAGGTAACGCTTGAACCTGAGCAAGGTCACAGCAAAATTGGTATAGTGGTAGGTGAGGGGAAATGTCCTGCATGTCCACCGATACAAAATGGGTAAATAAACTGTGAGGTGCTCATCCAGTGGCTGGTCTCACAGTGGTTCACGTGAATGGTGCGTACGTATACGTGAATGGCAAACTTGGAGAACGTTCCGTGAAAACAAGTACAAGGAGCAAGAGATTATGCTTGTAGAAAAGAAACATAAGCAAAGTGTACAAGAAGAGTTGGAAAATCATTACCAATCCCAGATATGACGACTTTAACCTTTTAGTATAATGTCTTCCCACTGTTGTACATATTTGTGTGCTTCATCTGTATTTCCACAAAATGAGGTTCCCATTGCCTTGTGTGCGGATTTAGGTCTTTTTTGCCGGAATGAATTCATATCACCGCCATTCCCCGCTCTATTAACATTCTGCAAAGGCAGGCTTTTCAGTGGCTGGTTGATAGACCCACTGACAGAAGTTTTCACGTCTCAACTGAACTGTGTCTGCACCGAGAGCGATTTTCCACCATGGGGCAGTGGTCACCATGAGTTCACAGATAAGAAACAGTTGAATTAAGTTTTTTAAATCCCCAGTTGCTTCTAGAAAAGATTAGAGGTGAATTAAAAGAGCAAAAGGACAGTAACTAAGTGATGGAATCTGTGTGAACGACTCAAGCATAGGGAAAAGAAGGAAGCAAGTTAATTGTACCTTAAAAGATCTTAAGGGAGGGTGAGCTCTCACAATGGAGCCCAAAGTTTTGCTCTGAATTTCCTGGCAGACAAAAAGAACGGGGGCATGAAGACACACGAGGCTTCGGCATCTCAGACAAAGATGGGTCGCCACAAGTGATCTGACACCACAGTGACCCACAGCTCTCGTCCCACACATATGGTTGTGTCCTGTCCTGACCTTGAGGCCCGCCTAGAACAATCTAGAACTTGGGGTTTATTTGGGGTAATCAGGATGTGAGGCAGGAGGGTGAAGCTTCCCTGAGGCTGTGTCCACCGTGGAGGGCAGAGGTCTGAGGTCGACGCTGGGATGACTTACTGGCTCTTGGTGTTGCCAGCAGGGGCTGGAAGGAGAGCTGGGTAGGAGGCTCCTTCAGAACGGACTCTCGGCAGAAGACCTGAGCTGGTGTGTGGTCATTTGTGCTACCCTGGGCCTGTTGTTACATGCTACACGTCCAACCACAAGGTCCTTCCGTAGGGAAACCTCACCTGGTCCCAATCCTGCTCCTGCCCCTGTGAAGTAGAAGCCACTGCACCTCTGTGTCCCATACCACCTGTCCCTGGGGCTCTCTCGTGCCACCCTTATCATCATGTGCTGTAGTTTTCCACACATCCACAGTCTGCTTGAGAGCAGAGAGCTCATCTCTGAGCTGATACCAATCAAGTAATGACGAGGCACCAGTGAGATGGAAGAAGGGAACCTGTTTAGCACATTGGGGCGCCTGAAGAAAACCCACTTGGTATTTGGGATCAGAGCCAGACCTGGCCTTTTCGTAATGGATGCCTGGCTCACTTCTGGCAAGCGTCTGTGCTGTTGAAGAGCTTTCCCAAGGGGCATCTTTGGACCAATTGGATGAGATGAACCAGGCCTTGGGAGCATTGAAGGTAGAAGTTAGCCAGCATCTGTTTCCATCATGAATGAATCTTTACAGGACTCCAGAGCCTTGTGGGGGGTTCATCGGGTATGAGGTCTGCTCCATGATACGTTGTGTAAAGGCATCCCCAAGTGACAAGATGGCTTCCCTCGTGCAGGGAGCTCTTCAGACTTTGGTAGGGTTGCTGAAGTCCCTGTCCTGGCTGTTCCTTGGGATTGTCATTGGTGCACATCCCAGGTGGGTCTGGATTGCTACCATGGTGCCACTGGTGGCACTGAGGGCAACGCTTGTCGTCACATGTGCTTGTGGGAAGCTCTGTGCGCGATTATCTTCATTTCATGGCAAGTTGATTGGTGTGAGTAAAAAGGCTCGACCCAGACACCTCTCCCAGCCTCGGGCCTTTGGGGAACGATGTTTGCTTTCCGGGCAGCCCATCCCTCCTCTGCTGTCACTCTTGTGATCTTCACAAAGGCCCTAGAAGCCGCAGTGAAACTTTACAACTTGGCTTTAACTGGTTCCTGTCTATAAAATTAAACTCTGACGATAGATTAATAAGTGCTGTAAAATGCCTTAAATTCTTAACAACTTGCTCAATTAGGTGGAAAAAACATAGCAGTGTTAACAGTGGATTGCCTGGGACCCGAGCAGAACATTAGCTTTAGAGACTGTGGTTTACGGAGAGGAAAGCGGGCACAGGGCTTAACGGAGACCTAGAGGCTGAGTCTGTCTGGGAAGTAACAGCAGTCTGGAGGGCTTATCTCGCTGGCCCGTCACCCCCAGCCCTCTTGGATGATGGCAGCGGCCTGTGCAGTGAGTGTGCCTGCTTCCACCAGGCCCTGCCCTCAGTCCTACCTCAGTCCCATACCCAGGGACTTACATCGTGGCCGGGTGGCTTTCCTGCTCAGGGCCCACAGGCAGCACTGTGTCTTACAGTCAGATAGACCCCTCATTTGAGCAAAAACCTGCCACCTGTTTTCCTAGCTAGAGGCCCCGCTGTATCCTCCATTCATAGCCTTGTTTGAACCCACTCTTCTTCTCCCAAATGGAACGGAATCGTGCACAGGCCCCTCTCCTCCCATCCTTCACAACCCAGTCGCGGGAATAAGTTGCAGGTGAAATGCCGTTTCACTCAGGTAACGCCGGCTGGGGCGGGTAGGCTCTGCCGTAGCCCCTGTGACCCTTTCCCGGTGTTCACACACTTTAACCCCTCCCCTGAGTGCGCTGGCACCTGGGACTTGCTCCTAACCCACAGACAGCAGCACTAGTAACAGAACGTACAGACTACTTGCACATGGTCCTGGCATACCACAGATCGCAGGGTCTGTCTTGCCACGTGACTCGCTCTCTTGCTGGAGGGAGGGCAGCCTCCAGCTGCCAGCCAGCAAGAAACTGGGGCCTTGGGTCCGGCAGCCTGCAAAGAACAGAACCTGTGGAGGAGCACAGCACTAGGAGGCAGACCCTTCCCCGGTCCAGCCTCGATGGGAGCTCAGTCCCAGCTTACTGACTGCAGCCGTGCACGGTACCCAGCTGAGTGGCCCAATTCCTAACCCCCTGAACCTGTGAGGTGATGAATGCATGCGAGCTACGCCACTGAGTGTGTAGAAATATTGTTACGCAGAAGTGGATAACTAAGGCACCTTCCTTTCCATGTGGCTCCCTTCCTAAGTATTTTTACTTACAGGTTCCATTTAAACTTCACGCCCTCCCTGGGCCCTTTGACCTTATAGCCCTTTCACCCCAGCACCCCCGCATGGCTTCAGGGAATAGCTGGGTCACCCTCCGTACACACTTGGGGCCTGAGACGGTTTGATTTCAAGTGGAGGTCTTTAGGGGGATGTGAGCCATCTCCTGTGCCCCTAGGGAAATGTCAATCAGAGAAGCCTAAGTGACATGGCGGCCAACTTCCTTCCAACTGCCGTGGGTCTCCAGCTGCCAAGTCCTGTCACTGAAGATGAGGCATTCAGGATCCTCGAGGGTCTCAGTGCCAAAATCCAGGAGGATATTTAGCTGATGAATCAAACAGGATTCTTTGCTATGTGTCTGGAAGAAAGGCTCAGCCAGGAGGGCATCTGGTCATAGGACCAGGCAGATACGCAACGCAACCAGCTTCCAACACAGAGCAAGGAGTGAAATGCATATGATGCCAGGGGCTGAGCTGGCGTTTGGCACACCCTCATTTCGTTTACCCTGAGGTGGGCTAAGAAGTGCAATGCAGGGGTTCACGTGCCCTCACAGCTCACAGAGTGGACACTCATCGGCGCTGGTGACAGCCCTGGGTATCTCATGCGCATTGTTTCATTGAAATCCAGCAACAAGCATATGAGGCAGGATCAATGGCTTTCTCGCTTTCCTTTGGGAGAGAGGATGAAACCAGGGCTTAGAACAACTGTTGGTCTGAAGGCCCCCCTGTTGGAGTCGGCCCCCGGACCCAGCCTGGCCTGTCAGAGCACATTCCTCAACCACTTCACAGAATTAACTCTTCAGGAAGTGGCAGGGCTAGAAATCAAAGTCGGAATCCAAATTCTACACATTGTACCTGAAATAACAGGCCTCTGCTTTGCAGGAGTTAAAAAAAAAGCAGTGGCCCAGGATGTCCGAGGCCCGGAAGCCAGTGTCTCCCTGACAGCTGGAAGGTCCTTTGGGCATATTTGCAGCTCCACACCTTGGGAAATTCGTTTCAGTCGTTGCCCTCGTTGCTTTTTCGTTTTCTCCATTTGTCAGGTGAGGGGGGAGGGGGTTGTGGACACGGAAGCTGTCAGCGCCCTTGGTTTTATGACTTGCTCTGTGAGCAGTTCTCTGAAGCTGGTACCAATGGGCCAGCTCTTTGAGAAGCTCAAACGCATGTTTTTGGTTGTAGCCTATTGCACAGAATGACAGTGTGCGAGCATTCTTCATCCTGAACACAGGAAAGCACTGTCAGCTGCGCGGAAATTAACTACCAGATGAAATGATGGAAAGTCACGTCTTTCGCCTTAAGGTTTCTCTCGAGGGAGGGCGATTTGTCATCCTATGGGTCTGGCTGAGTTATATTGTTTCCTATTAAGATAAGTCTAAATGAATCTTTAATGGCAGCACAGTGTATCGGTACAGATTTAGAAGCTGCAAATTAAACTGGACATCTCCATCTGGAACGCCGCTTTCCTTCCAGAGTTATCTGTCACCCGCAGAGTGGGGGCACCGCTGGGGGCGCCGCTGGGGGTGCCTGCAGATGTGTCAGTGCAGCTGGAGGAATGGCGCCCCTGAATGTTAATTGTGAGGTGCCATATGTTTACAGGAGGTGCCTGGGCTCCTGAGAAGACAGGGCCTCAACGTCGGGGTTCAGGACGTCTTCTTGAGCTTTCTGGGCTGTCTGGACTAAACCACCATCGTCTGTGGCCCAGATGCTGACCTCGGCCTTTGACGTAGTGCTCTGTTCCCATTCTTGCCTTCTCTGCTGTGTCCATGCCACACAGCAGAAGGCATGTGCTTGTCAAAATACAAATGGGATTAATTGTCCCATTTGCTTGAAACCCTCCCACAATCCTTACGACGAAGACCAAATTCCCAAGACGTGGCCTCCAGAGTCGTGCTTGGTGGCCCTGCCCACCCTCCAGTCTCATGTCCCTCCATCCCTCCCTGGTCCTCGGTTGCAGTCCTCTGCCTGTCCTTTGGGGCTCCCAGGGCCACATATCCCTGCTGTGGGGGCTTCTGAACCCTGCCTCCCTGCCTGGAACACTCCTTCCTTCCACCTACCGCTCCCATGGCCCCCTTGGCTAGCTACTCATTCCCGGCCCTTGGGCCTCTGCAGACACATCCCTTCTCTGGCAACACGTCCCTGGACGCCCAGCACAGGTGAGGCCTGCCCTCCATGACTGCACAGGATACTGTTCTTTGTGGTATAGCCCCTTCCCAGCTGATTGTGAGTGTGGTTACTGTGTGCTCGTGGCCTATCCTCCCGAGAAAGTGTGAGATCCGTGAGCGCTTGTCACTCTGTTCCCTGTACATTTGCGAGCGTGATACCCACCCAGAGCCTCCCCTTGGCTAGTCCAGGGACAGTCCTGACAATAGGACACCAGTGGAGGCAAACTGTATTTTGTCCCTACCAGCAAGACAGACAGTGTCCGCGTGCATTTTCCAGCTCACCTTTACCACCCTTCTTTCATGGATGAATGTATTTAACTTTGTAGCAAAACAACCCCCAGTTCAAGATAAGGAGAGGCATTGCGTGGAGGAAGGAGCTGGGCTGTGGCTCCTGAAGACATTATCAGTGAGCTGTGTGTCCTTGGGCAAGTCCGTTCACACTCTGGTCTTATTTCCTCGCAAGTCAGAAAAATCACAGCACCTGCTCTGCCTACTCACCAGGGAAGCTCCAAAACCGCTCTGGAAAGTTTCGGGGAGCCCCACAGATGTACCGTGGAACCAGTATGTCTGTCAATAATGTCTCACAGGCTCACTGATACTGAACCCGAAAATGTCCATGGTGTTGAGGTGTCAGGAAGTGGTGAGACACTGCATGTGATCGCGGGGTGTAAGCGAAGATGGAGCCGAGCAACTGGACGCAGAGGGCAGTACACAGTCTCCTGAGTGGGAATGGCACTGCGTCCCAGAGGTCAGAGTAAGTGTGCACAGAATCACAGCCCTGGCCCAGGATGGG
Source organism: Rhinolophus hipposideros (assembly GCF_964194185.1). Taxonomy (NCBI): domain Eukaryota; kingdom Metazoa; phylum Chordata; class Mammalia; order Chiroptera; family Rhinolophidae; genus Rhinolophus; species Rhinolophus hipposideros. The sequence goes on from NC_138054.1 coordinate 92,713,893, forward strand.
TCTAGAATTGTGGGACGGATCAGCTGGCCCGGGTTCCAGCTGTACTTTCCGGATATTCGTTTACGGAGGTGACTGAGTGACATCGTGTGTATGAAAGGTGTGCTCCCTGCCGTGCCTCTCACTGACTCTAAGAATTGGCCTCCCCCGGAGGGTCAGTCCCTGCCCAGGAAGGAAGAGTTTAAAGATGTCAACACATCATGAGACACGGAAAATAAAAAAACATGATGAATGCAGTCCTCGATGGATGAAATTCAGACAAAGAAAGGTGTAGCCATCACCCTCTGGCTACAAAGCACTCGTCCCTTTTGTGGCACTCTCGGAAGAGAGCATATGTCTTTGGACCTTGGATTTCTGGGGGATGGAGGGAGCCTGGTGGAAGGACGCTCTCTGAGTGTTAGTGGTCACTCAGAGACAGTGTCCCGGGTGCCATCTCTTGGGCTCTGCTGATGCTCCCAGCTGATCCCCCTGCCTCTGCTCTCGGCTTCTCCAACCCCACTGCTTGGGATAGCTGATTGTTTCAGCCCCCTTTAATTTTGTTTGTGACAAGTCACTTTTTTTACAGTCGCCAACTTAGTATCCTGTGAACACTGGTTAGTGCTCAGCAGAAGCTGACATCAGGGTCGTGACCAGTGCCGGATCAACTTCACAACAGCCAGGCTGTCCTTCAGAGATGAAGGAGCAGACCCGCACTTCCACTAATTAACTCTGGTGGCAACCAGTGGGAGGACGACGCAATTCCAACCTGAGACAGTTGTGGTGGGAATGGAGAGAAAACACTGAATACAGCCCACGCCGGGGGGACACAGGACTTGATACCTCACTACATGTGGGTGACCACGGAGGGAACGGGCAGGGGAGGACTTCGGCTTCTATTTCGATCAAGAGAAGGAGGTGGCAAAGTTTCAGACACGCTTGGGAACATCCAGGTGGGGGACTCTGGTTGGCAACGAGAAGTATGGTTCTTTGACTCAGGAGTGTGCCTACAGTTTGGAGGAACAGACTTGGGTATCACCTGGTGTTTGTGGCGATTGAAAACAAGACAAAAGGAGATTGTGCAGAGTGAGAACAAGGCTGAGGTTGGGGTCCTGAGAACCACAGCACTTGAGGGATGGAAAGAGGAAGGCACACCAAGGAAATGGGGAAGAAATGTCCCACTGAGTGGGAGGAAAACCTGCATATTACATTCTGCCAAACACCTTTTGTTGACCCCTCATGACACATTCTCCTTGGTTTTCCAGCCTGCTCTGTGCCTTAGGAGGACCCTGTATCTATGAATCCCATGCCCTTGGCCATCCAGTTGGGTTTGGCCAGTAGGGAGCATGTGCAGGAAACAGGGCAGAAGAGGAGGCTGGGTATAGGCTCCCTCTCGGGGTCACTGTAGGCTGGTGGGGACCTTCAGGTGAACACATCAAATCCCAGCAGGCCCCACTCCTTACCTCTCCTTACCCCACACTTTTGTAAATCTCCTAAATTCTCCTACAGTACCATTTTGAATGTGCCATCTGTTCCCTTTGGAAACTGATACAGACATCTGTCATTGGTTTAAAAAATAAATCTATGTTCTATATATTCCAACAAGTTTCCCCAAGAATCCTCTTCCAGTTTCTGCCCAAGTTGCAAAAGGCGCCAACAGAGAGAAGTTCACTGTCTGAAAGTGCCTCTCCTTCGCCACCATAAACAGTCACCACCATGGGTGGCCTCTGTCCCAAGAAAGTGTCATCCCAAATGCAGAGACCCAGGAGACCAGGCAGAGTGGAGTTGTCCCTGTGGGTGTGGCTGCAGATAACACAGATACATGTCAGAAAACTGGAAACACCTTGCTCCCTGGAAAATGTATCTGACGCCTTGTTATGTTTTGGGAACTAGTGGAAAATTTTAAATGTAGCTTTTTCCCCCTCCTTTGCTTTTGGTAAAAGGTCAAAGCTCCAGATGCCTCTGAACTCCAGGGTGCTCACCATTGTCCACCTTTAGGTGATTCAGGTTTGGGGCTCAGCACCCCACTTTTCCTACAAGGGCAGAGGTGTAGCTAGTCCGCCTTCTCAGCTGCAGCAGCTCCAACACCCAGCAGGTAACAGGCCCCAAATGACCTATCAGGTGGCACTGGGGAAGGAACCCTCCTTCTATTTGCAGATGGCTCGGCCCTACTGCTGTGCATTCTTTCAGTACTGACTTTGTTTTAACTTTATCTTCTTTATCTTAACGTTATCTTATGTTTATTTTCTCTGCAATGGAACAGAATGGATGTGTTCCTAAAGGGTCGACAGCTGATTAGGGCAACAAACACACAAACCCTGAAGAAGTTTCTAGAAACACACTAACGTGTCACTCCAACCATTGTGTTTCTGTTGAGATCAGTAGAGGGAGGAAAAGAAAAATATGGCAGTCAAAGAAAAGCAGGAGTCATATTTTGGCTAAATCTTTAAATAGTCATTACCTCAAAACATCAAATTATCCCCAAGAGGAGAAAGAATCAACGAAGAATACGCCAATGGAGAAGAAAGTCATCCACCAAGCGACTTGGCCAGAGGGGCTCGATCAGACATGCAGAGGATGAGATGATGGTAGCGGCTTCGTGGAAAATCACTCCTAATGTATTCAGATTGTGTGCGGGAAGACTCATTTTTAAGTGAAGTTCAAAAGCCCATTCAGAAACTATTAGTTGATACTATAAAGTCAGAACCGTGGTTCGCAAATTCTCTGAGACCTCTCGCATGCTTCCCCACGTTTCCATCCAATTGTAACCTTGCCTATCGTTTCATCACTTCACGTGACATAAAAGCCGTGGGCAATTTCCACATCAGAACTCACAGGGCAGAAAAACACTCCGTTTCCTCTGAGGAAGCTCAAAAAGTACATTAAAATGATGGAAACATCCCAGGCAGCTTCAGATGCGCGGCGCGACAACTCATTCCAGGGCTCACGACAGTTTGCATGGTCCCATCTGGCTGCCACGGCCCTCTCTCCCTCTGTGTTGGTAGGTAAGAGAATTGTTTTGACAGCAGCGTTTTTCTTACACTGTGTGTTTCTGAGTGGCCTGAGCCCACGTGCAGGACCCAAAATGATTTCACTGTAGAACAGCGTCTCAGTGGCAGAGAGCGCTGTGTGGGCCCACTGGCTTCATCTCCAGCCAGGAGTCCACGAGGGGTGAGCAGAATTCCTGGCATGTCAGTGCAGCTCCTGCTAAAAAGGCCTTTACACGGTCACTGCTCTATGCAACCAGGTAAGGTTCATCTGAGTGGGTAAACATTGCAATGTCATTACCAGTGGTGAACGCAAACATGTTTGCCATGTGTGCATGTGTGTGTGTGCGTGTGTGTGTGCGCGCGCGTGCAGGTGCGGTTGTTTACCTGGGGAGTCATTCCCTGTGGTAGTAAGTTAGAAGGAGGCATCTCACCATAGACCTCGCTGGACCAGGATCAAGAGTCAGCACTTACCCTCCTGGGGCTCCGATCCCACCGTCCGATCGGGGCATCAAAGTAGCATCAGAGAGAACCCTGAATTTGGGGAGCAGGTGCAGAGCCCCACCAGGTAAATGCTGGGGATTTGCAGCACCACCTGCTGTCTCAGCCCGACTCCCACAGTTCTTCAGACACTTTACTGAGTGCTGTCGAGGGCTGAGTTGTGTCCCCCGCTCCAACTTCAGATGTTGAAGTCCTGACCCCAGCAGCTCAGGACATGACTGGTGGAGACAGGGCCTTTACACAGGTGATGAAGGTGAGATGAGGTCACACGGGTGGGCCCTGATCCAGTAGGACTGGGGTCCCTATAGGAAGAGGAGATCACACAGACAGAGGGGTGACCACGTGAGGGCACAGGGAGAAGGCGGCCGTCTACTCGCTAAGGAGATGGCTCAGAAGGAACCCACCCTGCCGACACCTGGATCTTGGCCTTCCAGACTCCAGGATGAGACACCGTATTCTCTGCTTTTAAGCCTCCGGTCTGCGGTGCTGCGTTGTGGTGGCCTGTGCTAAGTGCCGGCTCAGGGACCATTGTTCTGCTGGGCAGTGAGGCCACAGTGGGGACAAGACAATCCCCTGAGCAGCACACACCCAGAGGGGACCAGGTCGAAGACAGGAAGGGAAGCTGGGGTGGCACGGTGACTGCGTCCTGCTCTGCTACCCGGCAGAGGTATGGGTGGCGTGGATTTATAAAACGCTCGGCCAGGCTGAAGAACTGGCTTGTCTAGAAGAGGAAAGTGGGTGAGGAATTGTGGTGAGCAGAAGGAACTCTGACTGAGAGGGGTCTGAGAGGGGCTCTGACCTCACAAAGCGTCCCCAGGAAAGTGCCTTTCTGCTCCAGCCTGGACCTGGGGTGAATGTCAGGCCTTCCTTCACCTCCTCTAGTCCCGAGGCCATCGGCGCCACCCTTGGTTTCTAGTTTGCCTACAGTGACCATGCATAGCACGTCTTCCTGGGTAACTGCCTGCTCCAAGGTGAGCCTTGCAGGCTTTGTGTGTCTCTTCCCCACGCCCGACCATAGCAGAAGGGATCATGGGAGGACCCTGGCCCCAGAGGAGACACTGATCCCCCTCTCGTGGGAGTTTGGAATTGGCAACTGGAATCTTGGCTTCCCAAGGCGACAGGCCCATTTGTCTAAGTGCCACCCTGGGACCAGAGGAGCCAGATATCTTCAGAAAGAGGGGGGAGCAGCAGATGAGCCTGGAGGAACGGAAACAGGAGCCAAGGGTCCCTGAAGCGCTTTCTGGAAGCCCCACGCATGCACGCTCCTGGGTTCTGGGAGACACCCCTGCGGCATTTTAATAAACATCTGCCTCTGCCCTCCATCTCTGGCTCCCGCCCTTCATGCTGGCTTTAATAGGTTCCCATGACTTGCAATCCTGGAGTCCCAATTAATTCTGGCCACACACCACCACTTTTTTATTCTCTGTGAACAAGAGAAGGAGGCAAATATATCCATTGTAGGATTGATTTCTAGTTTGTTCACTGGCCCATTGAGCAGTCTCAATGACCTGGCACCAGGACCGCTCCTCATCCTTCCCAGAGCCCCACTTGGGGGTCAACTAGGCCCTCTGCTAATTTGTTACTGGGGTGGCCAGAGCACAGCTCATGATAACAATCCAGCTGCTGGACCAGAACAGAGACACTTGGATGCCATCTGACACCACCTGCATTCTCTTTGCTGAGTGAACTTGTCTTCCAGCATAAATACAGTTTCCCCTGGGGGCCGCGATGGCTCCCGAGAGAGCTCGCCAGCCAATCAGTCGCAGCCACCTCACTCCGTGAGAGCGCCGCCAGCCAACCAGCCGCAGCCACTACTCTCCAGCTCTGGGCCTCCTGGGCTGACGGCTTCTCGCTCCCTCAGTGCGCAGGCACCTAAATTGATGCCTCCTGCCCCCGTGGCTCCCTCTTCCTCCCTCTCTGCTCTGTTTCTCTCCCACATGTCTAACAATATAAAACAGAAACGAATATGCAAAAGGTTTTAATCAGGTCTGGGGGAAGCATGTCTAACACGCGGCTTTACCCCGTTGGTAAAGTGTTTGACATTTACGGGGGCAGCAGTGAGTCTTGTCTAACAGCTCCTTTTTCAAATGCCACTCCCGATCCCCCATCTCTGAATCTTAAAAGGCACTTGTCCCTACAAAGTGTTATCGTTACTAAAAATATTAAGCAGAATCTTCATCCATTCAGAGTTGCTGTGTCATTTTGCTGGAATGCCAATCACCACCCAGAAGGAAAGCAGTCAGATCTCTTCTCCTGGCATGAGGTTTGATGGAGGGAGGAGGAAATCAACCAGGGGTGGGGACCCTGCCCTCACCCTGCGGTGGGGGGTCCAGGCCTCTCCTACAGAGGTGTGCTGGGCGTCTCCTGGGCGTTGCCTGGGGTCCAGTGGCAGCTAACATCTGTGACCAGGACCCCAGCAGTGGGAAGAGCCAGGTCCTGAGTGCAGGGGGTTGGCACCACTTCCTGGCCAGGTCAGAGCCCCCTGCTGGTCAGCTGTGTCATGGCCTCTCGCTCTCTCTCTGCAGTGATGGCCGGCTTCAGGGGCCAGAAGTAAACAAGGCTGCATATTTCGAGGGGCTTTGCATCTTTCAGAAGTTGTTCCAAGTGGGCCTGAGTGTAAGTCAGCTAAATGCAAAGTAAACTCTCATGAACAATTTCAGCTCAGATGGTCCCCCTTGTGGAGTCGCCATTGTGTCTGTGTCCTCTAACCTGACCTGGATGTAATTAGCTATTGCCCTTAACGCACTCCCAGAACGCAGGAATAAAGCAAACTCTTCTTTCCTGATCTCGCCTGGTGTCTTCTCTAAAATGACTTTTCTTGTGGTGGGTGCTGCTGGCGGGAAACCCTCATGGTAACCAAGGGGTGTTTAAAGAAGACTCAAGCAAGCGAACCTTGACCTTGAACTCAGGTTTTAAGAGCTCAGCAACCGGGAAAACGCTGCCTCTTTTGTATTAAGGGGGCTCACAACACTGAAGGGGGCCGAGGTCCTCCTCATTGGAAAGATTGAAGGAGGGGCTTCTGCGGTAAAGGGACCTGGATTGGATGACTTTGTCCCACGGGTCACGGGGAGTTGTTGAAGGTTTTGATCAAGGATCGGTTTCAACACGATGTTCAAAGAAAATGGGTTGACCTGGTGATGCTGGGTGTTGTGTCCAGCACAGCCTTGCAGGGGTGGCCCTCGCCCATGAGCTTTTACACCACAGAGCTGAGGGGTAGGGATGGACACACTGGAGAAGTGTGGAAATGTGAAATTCCAAGTGCGAGGCTTGAGGGTTAGCTAGGGGCCAGGAGGCAGAGATCCAAGAGGGCGCCCAGGCTTTGTGTAGGTGTGTGGGGACCGGCAGAGACGAGGACAGCCAGCGTGTGGGAGAAGAGGCTGCTGGCTGCTGGCTTGGGACTTCATGGAGCCACGCTGCCCTCGAGTTGACCAGATACGTCCTTGATGTTTTGCCTGTGAGCTGAAAGGGCTCTGGCAGCCTCTCCTGTTCTTCTCTTCAGGAGAGAAATGTCAGGCCTCCTAAGTGAGAACAAATAAACCCTCTTCACTGCTCTGAGCCTGTGATGACATTCGTGTATCAGATGAAGACCTAAGAATGCAGCCGAGGGAGGGGTAAGTGTGTGTGTGCACGTGTGTGTGCACTACCCAGGACACCTGGGGGTTTCTTTGGACCAAATCTAGATTCTTAGCTCTGATTGTATTCAGATGAACTTGGCCGCATGGAAATGTTGATTACACGTACAAATTTTGCTTTGGGAGAAGCCTGTGTTTGGGTGTGTGTGTGTGTGAGTGTGTGTGTGTGTGTGTGTGTGTGTGTGTGTGTGAGGGCGCGCGTGCGTGTGAGATGGAGAGGTGGTATATATAGAATGATGCAGGGACACATGTCTTTATCGGGAAACAGATGGCCTTGAGGAAGGGAACAGAGTGCAGGAAGCCATCGGGCTGCAGCTGCTCCCCCAGCGGGCCTCCGAAGACACTTAAGCAAATTCCGTCTGATTGCACTCACTCCAGGCCTTCTTAGCCAGACGAAGTAAGTATGGAACAGACTCTTCTGCCTAATGAGAATTTAAATTTTCAACTTTGTTAGAGACGTGAGCCCACAGTCTCAGCGTGATGCACATTTCTGAGTGCTCGGCTGTCACAGGAGACGACCCCGGCCGGCTCTCTCATCCCTCCTGGTCCTCATGTGGACCCAAGCAAAGGAAAGCTCCCCAGGACATGGCTAACAATGTCGCAGCAATAAAAGCCATCTGGCTCTGTGTCTAACAGGCCTCACTGAGGCCAAGGGCATGGATCGCATGGCTTCTGTGTGCAAAGAGCGAGATACTAAGGGAGGTGTAGCCATGGAAGTCCAAGACCTCTTGTTGTTTCAAGTCTCGGGACAGCGCCGAACATGTGGGAGGGTCATCGGCTCCCTTCTGTCCCTGCTGAGCTGTGTGACCTCCAGCAAGTGACTTCGCCTCACTAAGCCTCCACGTTCACCTTTGTGGAAGGAGAACAACAATCATACCTGTCTGTTAGGGATCTTCAGAGAATTCAGGGAGTGACAAGTAGAGAACACCCTGTCCCGGGAACACTCACGTAACTCCCAGCAAATCCGCAATAAAAACAATGATTGCAGAACGCAGACGTTCAGTATTAGCGGAGATGATTCAGAAGCGTCCGCGAGCGATTTCAAAGTACTTTTCCACATCTTTGTTCCAAGTTGTCTAATTTTTATATTTTATTAGGCCAAGCCTCCTGCAATCATTTTGAGAAGGTTTACAAATCTCAGACAATACTGCTGTCCTCACATTTACAGAATAAATGCCGAGGGTACTCAGAGACAGGCTGAGGAATGTGTGTGGGTGGGCAGAAGGAAAGATGGAGGGGCCAGCCGGGGGCCCGCAGCGGCGGACTCTGAGCGGACCTACACCTGCGTCTCCGGCTTACTGATTGAAACAATTTCCGCCAGTTCCTGAAGGGTCTCCTGTTCCCAAACCCGCCCCTGGGACTTCTCTGGGTGCCCCCAGCCCACAGAGGCCTCTCCCATCTGCCCAGTGCCATGGTGCACAAAAGCAAGGCCCCAGCGTGCGTCCTGTTTGGGGTCCCTGCGTGTGGGCTGCATGGAAAGACTTTAGTCCCTGCTGGCTGTACCGGGATCACAAACCATAGTGATGACCCTCAGTGTTTAGAGAGCCCTCCTCGCATGGCCCCAGGCATGCTGGGGTGCTGGGCACACCACTTAACTCTCACCTCACAACTACACAGAGTTGTTATCCGCGTTGAATATGAGAGGACATATATGGGGGCCCTGGCCCAGCTGCATGGCGGGGACCCAGCAGAGTGTCCACATCCACCCTCCCCCTTCACTGTAGCCCCTCACCGGGTCCCCATGTGGCTGCTCTCCCAAGCCACTAGGGTCTCCTAGAGCAAAAGTCTGGAAGCACTGCACTGCAGAGCTCAAAGGGAACTCACAGGCTTTACATGGCACGAAGGAGCAAGAGAAGAAACTCATCGTGTGGGGGCGGGGGTGGGTGGGAGACATGGAGGGTCATCCTCAGACTACCTGTGGGCCCTGGGGTGCACAACACATTTCACACCCAGCTGGGTGGACCAGAGTCCTCCACGGGCACCTGCTTGTGTGGCCACTCCTCAGGTGTTTTGATCCCGGAATTTCAAGTGGAGAGGTTTAGTTTAACACTTGAAAAAAAAATTAGCCTTTGGAGTGCTTAGATTCCCTGAAAATCGCCAGAAGACAGTCTCCCCTTGAAGCACGTTTCTGCTTAGTTTTTGACACATCTGTTATTTTCCAAACAAATAACCTTGAGCCTTCTGTCCCGCTTTCCTGATGGTGACACATGACAGTGGGTCCCTGATAATATATCAGTAAGTGGTAGTTCCCCCACATAAATACAGCCTTCACTCCGTGGTGACCAAATCTTACTTTGTCAGAGGAGCACTTATGTTCTTTTGCTGGAAAGACACCGGGGAGAGTAATAACGGAGGAGCTGACAGCAATGTTCCTTGACTTATTTCAAGGAATAAAAATAAAATATAGAAGGAGAAAGATGCATTTTTTTCTTAAAGAAAATGAATTATTCTTTGAAAGTTAGTCAATCTCTTGGGGGCACAGTGTGGAAAATTAGATTTTAATGGCTTTGAAATTGAGGTTCCGTGGGTCAATAGTACCGGCTACTTGAAGTAAAATGACAAATCTATTAGAAGAAAATCAAACATTTTGCTGCTCATCAGAAAGGCAGTCGGAGGACCGCGAAGCATTGTCTTGGAACTCTTCCTGTGTACAGAAGACATCACAAAAGCACCATTTCTACTTGGGCTTTTGCAAACCTTGGGAGAGGATCCCCTGGGGGAAGGCTTGGCTTCCCTGGTCAGAAAGGTTCCTGGTTTTTAGCCTTTCATGTAAAATTGGGTTGAAGGTCTTTTGGCAGGATGGGTGTTTCTTGTGCATTTAATCCTAACGCTGCTTGGGAGGCACTTCGGTGTTTCTCAGCTGACTTTCCGCAATCCATCCTGGTTGGCCTTTGTTGGGCTGGCTTGTCCCAGTCTGATGCATGGAGCTTTCCCACTTCCAGTCGGTTGGGAGTTTGGCAAAGCTGCCATGTGCAACAGCCACGTGGGATGTCTGTTGTGTGCTTCTGACTCAGAATTTTATTTTCTAACATTTTACAGAAATGAGTGCACCTGCCATATATATGAGTGCACTGGTTCATTAATTAAGTCGTGCATTTCTTGGTCCCTTCAACAATATTTATTCTGCATGCACGAAGGGCCAGACTCCATTCAGGGGTACCAATGTGGGCCTCACATTCCTAGAGCTGATGGTCTGCTGAGAGGGGAACATCAATAAAAATGTGCACGACTTCCTGTCTGCTTCCAGAGGGGTACAGGCAAGGGCGGCATGGAAAGAAAGCATCCGATTGGCTGAAGACAACCGGAAGTTACCCAGGAGAAGGGCTTTCCGGGAGGCAGCACAAGCATCAGCCTTTCAGTCACCTGCACAACAGCTCTGGCAAGAAGCGTCCTCCTATTTCCTAGATGAGCAAACTGAGGAGTGGAGAAGCGATTGGGTTGGTCCCTGCATCCCATCCCTGCTTGGCGGCAGATGGGCAGCTTTCCCCACCGGTCCCAGTGTTCTTCTCACAGTTAGAAGTGGGTTTCATAGGAAGCCTTTGTTATCCTTCGCCAGAGCCGCCCAGGACTCTCTAAAGCAAAGCAGAACGCGTCAGATGATTTGACAGTGGGTGACTTTTGGAAGAGAGCCAGGTGTGGGGAGCAGGGAGCCCTAACCGAGCCTGAGCATTCTCTTGCTTTGTTTGAGGACTTCCCCAGTGTTCAGGTCCTGTCCTGTGCAACTTCTCATGGGAGCATTGGAGCTCTTTGGGCATTTCCAGATGACAGGAGGCCGTGGCTGATCAATTCAGTGACGGAGTCAAGATCTGAAATGCTCTCCACTAAAGCATGGGCTCCATAGCCTGGAGGAGCCCCTCTCCCTGTTTCTCACTCCATCCTCGGCACCTGGAAGAATGCCCCAGGAGCTGATGTCTATGGAATGGAGGGAGGGAGAGAGGGACGAAAAGAGGGAGGGAGGGAGAGAGGGAGGGAAGGAAGAAGGAAGGAAAGAAGGAAGAAAGGAAGAAAGGAAGGAAGGAAGGAAAAGAGGGAGGGAGGGAGGAAAGGAGGGAAGGAAGAAGGAAGGAAAGAAGGAAGAAAGGAAGAAAGGAAGGAAGGAAGGAAAAGAGGGAGGGAGGGAGGAAAGGAGGGAAGGAAGAAGGAAGGAAAGAAGGAAGGAAGGAAGAAAGGAAGGAAGGAAGGAAGGAAAAAAGAAGGAAGGAAGGAAAGAAGGATGGAAGGAAGGTAGGAAGGAAGGAAGGGAGGAAGGAATCTTTGCTAGATGTGATTTATATGAAAACACGAAATGTTTGAGTGTTGTCAGTAATATCCTGCCTCAGGTCCAAAATGCTGACACACATGGTGACAATCTGGATGAGCCCACTTACGGCACTCAGGATGGAGATGACCCATCTCCCAAACTAAACTCCCACCCTCTCAGAGCTGCCCCATCCTGGGAGCCACATGTGAAAAACTTTGTCAAAAGAGAAACAAAGACAGCTTTAGAAATGGGGTACCTTGGTGGGGTGGGGGGAAATCACGAGCAGTGACATAATTCAGTCATCAATGAGTGAAAACTCTCTCTCTCTCTCTCTCACACACACACACACACACACACACACAGCACTTCCATAATGTAGTGGGTTTGAGAAGCGGGAAGAGGCTTCTCTGGGTATTTGCGATAGAGCAGGGGGAGTATGTGGCAGAGCTTGCCTTCTCCCTCGGAATCTCTTGCCAGTGCTGTTGGCGTCACTGCGGCCTTGTGTGCTCAGGCCGTCCTTGTGGCCGGGGGCAGACAGTCGGAGCCCCTCAGGCCCAGCTGGGCTGCATTCTGCCCCCTGCTCTCCACTCCTGGGCATGCACAGCTCTCTGCCTGCATCCAGGGCCTCCAGCCGTCCTGCCTCTGCACGTCACTCCTGCTATTCCTGTGCAGAGGCCCTTCCTCACTGTACTTTTAAACACTCTGCCCACCTTTAACCCAACTGGGGTGCCCCACTCTGTGCAACCCCCAGCTCCAACTCATCCCACACCCAGCTTATGTCTCCCCTCCCTTGAGAAGCAGCAGACAAACCTGACCACACTTTGGAATCGCGCGGGGGTAGGGAGTGGTGGTGTTTGGAAATAATTCCTGGACTCCCGCTCAGGACCACTGAATTGGGGGTCCCAAGCGGTGTGAGGTGGGGACATGGGCCCCCGAGGGGCCAAGGTGGTTCTCAGTGCTGTGCAAAGCCAGGGATGGGTTCTAAGCCGAGAGGCCTGTTATGTTTGAAAAAATAAAAATGAAAATAGAAAACAACACATGTGCTGTGTGGAAGCTGACGGAGGGATGGAAGCGAGGAGAGGAAAGGGTCTGAACGGCGTCTGCACACACCGGGCTGGAGGGACGGCGTCTCGATCCGGGGTCTCAGATGCTAGGCTGGGGTCAGCCTTGTCCAGCTCCTGCCCCGTTCAGACATGGGTCACAGCTCTGGGCCCCGAGCAGGGCATAGCTGCTTAGCAAACCCTGAGATCAATGGGCACAGCTTGAAAATACTGCCAATGATCCAGATATTATTACAAGTTACCTGCCCAGCCAGTGTTTATGTCACTGGGTTTCTGCACAAAACAAAATCACAGACTTTTCCAGGGGTTTCCTGTTTTTCGTTTGTGTTTTAACCCATGCCACTATTTGCTAAACGGACACACACCTCTTGGCCTCTTAATGCTATTTGAAAATAGTTCTTTAAACGGGCTCCACCTACCTAGAAGCAATAGAAACATTGAATTTACTATTTTTCCACCAGAAGTTCTCTTTTGTCAGAAAATTGTTGCAGTTTTGGAAGCCCCCCGTGCACGAGTTAACTTTTTAAAATGCCACGGGACCTCAGTGGCCATTTAACTCACAAATGCGATTTTCCTGGATGGAAGGTATTGACCTGGTGCCGACTTGGGTTCGAGAAGAAAAGCTGATCATGAATGAAGCATCTGATGGGGCAGCTCAGTAAAAAGCTGCCGCACCTTCCCTGGGGGGGCACCGGCACCCTGGGGGTGGGGGGGCAGGAAGGTGGCAGTTGGGGAAGAGCTGCCTCTAACCTCCTCCCGCGCCTCCTTTTCCTAATTAAAACACAGCCAATGCCAATTCAAACACCTCCAGAGTGAATACTGCTTTTTGTTTATCCACAGACGGGGCCTAATGCAGGGAAATGAACTGGAAAGTCTCTGGGTACTAGGCTGGCCATTCGTCCCCAGGAACGCCGGCCTCTGAGCTTCTCTGAGAGCCGGTACCCAGAGCAAGGCCAGCATTGCCCTGCCGGATGCGGCCAGCCCCCGAGACGTGGCTTTGCCTCACAGGCCCACAAGTGCCAGCAGCCACCGCCCGAGCTGCAGACCTGCAGGCTCTGGAAACCCTGCCTTTCAAGCATCTCAGGTGTGGAATGCAGACCCTGTCCCCTGCCCCCACCCACAGCACAGGTCAGTGACTCTGGGGGGTCTCTCAACACAGCCCCTCCCTCACCCACCTCTTCCTCTTAGAGGGTGGACAGGTAGTGACCAGAATTGGTGTCATTCTTCAAATGGCGAAGCACCTCCTAGCTTCCCAAATATCCACTGCCCAGCTGAGCCCTTGTTCTTCTCCACACCCAGGCAATTAAATCAGAATTTCCAGTGTGTTTCCCCAATTCAGAAGAACGGATTTACCAATGCTCACTCACTCCCTCACCTCCGGTGGCTGAAGCCAGTGATTCCAGGGGACACTGCTGTGGCCTGAATGTTTGCGTCTTCCCTAAATTCATATGTGGATACCCTAACCCCCAACGTAGTGGCATGTACAGGTGGGGCCTTTGGGAGGTAATGGGGTTTAGATGAGGTCATGAGGGTGAGACCCTCACATGGGATTAGTGTCCTTATGAGAAGAGGAGGGGACCAGAGCACATTCGCTCTCCACCATGTGAGGGTCTGGAGAGAAGGGGGCCATCCACACGCGGGAGGGCAGCTCTTGCCGGAAACCCAATCTGCCTGCACTTGGATCTCAGACTTCTGTCTCTGAGACCGTGAGAAAGAAATGCCTGTTGTTTCAGCTTCCAGCCTGTGGTGTTTTGTTACGACAGCCTGAGCTGACCAAGACAAGCACCTGATGGTCGTCAGGCCACTAGCATTTCCTGTAAGGGACCCTTCTGGAAACGCTGATAGCCCTGCGCCTGCCTTGGAATGCTCTGCCATGTTCATAGCACCACCCACCCTGCAGATGGGCTTCGGCCACGTAAGTGGTCCCATCAGAGCCCAGCAGTGTGCCCAGGGCCCAGGCACAGCCCCCAGAGAGCGTCTCTGATGCCCCACGAGGCCTCTGCTGTGGCCAGAATCAGGGAGAGAGATGCGACTCCATGCCATCTCCATGATTTGTTTCCGAACAGTGAGAAACAGCATGTGTGTTTGAATAAGAGTTACAAGCCCGTGAGTGGAAGAGCAGCAGGTCCAGATATAAAAAGTATGGTTGTCAGCAGCTCTTCTCCAAATCTCTGTGGCCATGAGCGAGCTGCCCCCTGTATCCGGAAGCTCGGTCATGGGCATGTAGACTCAGTGGGATGTCGGTCCAAACACCAGCCAGACTCATTAGGGGGGTTTCATAAGGCAGCATAGCTTTTCATCAATTAATGTAAATATTGATTGTAAATCCTCTATGTGAATCCTCTGAGGAGATGCAGAAGGATCTCTCCTTTATAGAGAGAAGACATCCTCTTTTCATTAAAGAAACTTAGTTAAAGTACAGGACCATAAGCAGATTTCATCCTGTATCTCATTACCTGGTGGTGACTGGCTGGAATGTGGTGCTGGTAAAGACCAGGCGGCCTAATCCTCGATCCCGGGAAAACAGTTCTGTGCTCAATTAGTAATATCTGTCATGGGCAAAAGATGGGAGATGCTAGTTTCTAAGAGGATGATTTGCCACAGAGGGGGGAAACAATCCCCTGTATTTGTGCTTGGCCAGAATCATACCCTGACCATCTGGCAAGAGGTCAACATCATTTCTTAAGAAGGCGGCCACCTCCCAGAATGTTCAGTCTGCAAATCCAAGCATATAAAATGGTGGTCATCAGGGTGAACTGGGGGTTCCCCGCTCAGAGGCATGAGGCAAAGCCTGAGAATTTGAGGAAACAGACATAGCCAAGGAGAAATAGTGTCCGTGTATGTTGCGCAGGTCCACCCCACTGAGGACACAGGGCAAGCTGTGTGAGCCACAGGCATTTGAATGTTTTATTTGTCTCAATGCAAAGCAAAAGGGAAACTTCTATGCTCATCCCAACTTTATTCATACTTCACCTCCTAGGAGCAGAAAGCACTTGGGCCCCACAGATGAAGCTGCCTTTTTAGAAACCGGTGACTCAAGTCCTCTGGTCTTTCCTAATTTTACACCAAGGTGATTGCTACCTAGTATCAATGTTTAAATATTTGTAGAAACACAGAGAAGTTGCTAATGGCTGAATCAGCTTCAAATGGCAGGTGATGACAACACATTTAATGAACACAGGCTCTGCTAAACACACACAATGGAAGAGTGTTGTGACGGGGACTTGAACTGAATACATAAAGTGAGACTCAAATGAGCTGCAGCATTGCTGGTTTGGCTTCTACGGGAGAGACGCAGCTTGGCCAGGAAGCGACCGTCCAGGCTCACAGTGGGAAGCCATGCCCGCTGCGGTGCCCCTGAAACTGACACGCATCGGGAACGAGACGATGGCTTCTGCAGTCTGAGCAGGAACTAACAACTCCCATTACTGGGCCCCCAATAAGTGGTGCTGCTCCCGTCAGCAATAATTGCTATTTCTAAAATTACACTGCACAGCGAGCAATCTTCACCCATTTTTTCAGATGATGAAAGTCATATTGGAGGGGCAAGTGACCTTGAGGTCAGACGGGAGGTGAGCCCTGGGCGCCCTGACTCCAGGGCCACGTCCTGCCATTGGTTCCCACTGGCTTCTGTGCCACCCAGAGGACAGCGTACCCCTGCACCCAGTGGTGTTTGCCTCAATTTCCCTGGCATCATCGAGGCTGAGGCTGTCTTCCTCGGCACAAACCCCTCAGAGCCAAGCTCCTACGATCATCACCCTTCCTTGTGTCCAGAGAGCAGCGTCTTGCAGAGAGTCCAGCTGGTTTAGCTTGTCCTATCAACACTGAGAACAGTTCGTAAACTCAGTGCCAGAAGCCCTTTCTTCCAAGGCAAATTGCGCAGAAGCCCGATGGTCAGGGGAGTGGCCTGGAGCTCTGATGGCCTCGCTTGCCCACTGCGCTTCCACAGCCACCCACAGCTCCTTGGGCCACAGAGGGTGACGCTGAGCCAGGGGCCCAACCCCCCCGCCAGAACTGTGATTCTCAAGTTAGTTTGTCCCACTCCATCTGTGATATTGGGTCATTTATGTTGTATTTCGATCACGTTACTTTTTCTAACTAAACAAATATTTTGCAAAGGAAATTATATTTCAAGCTGACATGGAATTAAGTTAAATGAACTCTAAAAGTAAATATAACGTGAACAGTAAAACGGTATTGGGCTCTGGGTTCATCTGCCTGCTTGCCAGAGGCACCAAGTATCAGACCAGCTCCCTCTGTGTTCAGATGGGACATAAAGATTGTTAAACCAGGCAGACGGGGCATCTCCTTTATGACATCAAGAGCTGTGCTCTCCTGTACTCTGTGTGCTCCCTGCTTACTGTCTCTAAACCATCGTCCTGCGGAGAGTCCTGTGGTTTGAAAACTGTTGATATTGGGGGGATATCAGAGAATACAGAAGAAAGCATGAGTCTTCTGACATCCACGGCACAATCTGGGTAATAACAGAATTCCACTCTATCCATAAAGCCAAAACTCCGAAGGCTCATTTGGCCCCGCCATTCTATCCAAACTCACGTGGAAGTGGTCCTCTCCTGACCGCCTACATCCCCCGAGAACGCATTTCAGCAGGTCTCCACGTGGTGGGAGACGCAGTTCCATAGGCCACAAGTCACCTGCTTCATCATCCACTTAAAGCTTGAATTCCTCCCCCGTGTTCCTGGAGCAGGAGAAGATCTGGGGGCATAAAAGAGAAGCAGAAATCCTCATTTCAGGCAAATCCATCCCAGGATGAGAGCCTCACCAGGGCGGGGTTCTAACACTGCCCTCCCCCATCCCCACCAAGCTTGGATGGACTGGGAGCCAGCAGACAACTCCGAGGTGGCTGTAGGGCACTGCGGGCAGCTTCTAAGAGGCCCCAGCTGGTTGGCACTCGGAGCAGGCACCGGGCTTGCTGTCCCTTGACCTAATTCAACATCCAATTGTGCCTACACCAAAGAAAAACAAATGGAGATACTTTGCTACCTGTCAGCATCATTAATTTTGTTGTGATCGCTCATTAAAAAGGTTTGTTTGTGTGGGGCTGTGTTGGCCATTGTGGGGACAGAGCCAGGAGAGCAGTTTTCAGGCTCTCGCCCTCACGTGGAAAGATGCTGGCTCAGGTAGTAAATGGCCATCAACTGTGATTGGATGGCCATCAGCTGTGGCTATTTGGCCATCAGCTGTAACCAGTGAGCCATTGGCCATTAATATAACTAGCTGGCTACGCTAGCAGAAAATGGGGGCTAGCAAGAAGATGGTGGCTGAGCTAATAAGAGTGGATTGCAGTGAGCATGTGGGGTTGGTTGGCAGAGAAGCAGGCGGCAGGCTGCGGATCGTGTGGCTCCTGCTTCCTGTGTCTCCAACCCAGCCGCCCAAGAGAATATAGTGATTTGACTCCCCTACCTATGGCTCCATGGGTGTTCCTTTTTGGCCTCACCATATCCTGTGTTCTTACATGGGGAGTGGGAGCTGAGACCCCGCCTGACACCCTCCGTGACAGCCATCTTCCCCTAATTAAACAGTGGAGCAGAATCAGGATGATTGGCTTGCGGACTAGTTTCACTATAGATGTCACTGTAACCGATTCTATTTCTGGCTGGGTTTGGTCGAACCATTTTGCTTTTGGTCATTGCCAGCGCCTCTCTCTGGGGAGTCCCAAGTTGACCTGTTGCTCCGGACTTCTTTCAGTGAATCTAGGGCATAATTATGCTGTTATTGCCTCAACTAAAACTACAGAGGGTGCCAAAAAAATGCAGCCACATTTTAAGAAAGGAAAAAAAAACTATTAAAATTGTAATACTCAATATATACTGATAACAAAAAATGAATACAAGTCACGATTGACCTTTGCAATGACAAGAGGTGCTCAAAGTATTCCCATCAGCATTCAGACACCTCTGATTACAGCGAACTCCTGCTTGAGCAACGCTGACCAAAGTGTCCACTTGTATACATTTTTTTGGCACTCCCGTTAGGTTCACTGCAGAAATGTTGCCTGTAAACTCTAGGGACAGGGATAAAAACAAAGCAAACTGCAGTAACTTGACCTCATCTCTTTCTGTAAGAGCTGACCATTGGCAAAAACCATAAAACCATAACAACTGGCCTTTATTGAATGCTTATTATGGGAAGACACTGCACCGAGTGATTTAAAAATATAGTCTCATTTAAACCCAACAAAGTGGGTACCATTGTCACCCTCATTTTTCAGGTAAGAAAATAGACCTGGGGAAGATGTAGGGTGTTGCCCAAAGACCCAGGGTTAGTGTCTGAGGGACCTGGAACCATCATTCAGGCTCCCGTGAATATGGGTCTATGTCCCCAAGAGGGGTCATCTGGGAAAGTAAACAATTCAACAGATGACAACCTCCCTCATGAATGGTTAGTAAACCTGAGTACTTGTGACTGTAAGAGGAATATCAAGACAGAGGGATCTTACAAAGTAAGACACTCTTTATCATTCATTCATTCATTCATTCATTCATTCATTCATTCATTCACTCTGCATCTCTCAAGTGCCTCTTATGCTCCAGGCTCTTTGGTAAGTACTGGGAATGGAAGGATTAGCACAAACGGTGCTTATTCTATGGAGCTCACAGCTCAGAGAGGAGAGGACCTTGAGATGGGACTGTCATCAGCTCAGATCAGAGCCGAGTCCTGCAATGAGTGTGTGTTTGGGTGCTTGGGTGAGCGTGTGCCCGTGTGAGGGGCTTCTGGTCAGGAAGACTCATCATCGGTCCCTTGACACTTATCTAATGTCGTTGACCCTGAGGGCCTGTCTCTTCCCGATGCCCAGAATTCTCTGCACTTTAGGGAGGAGAGATCAATGCTTTTTATACATCGAATTATGCCAACCATATGCATTTTACTAACTTATGGAAACGTCAGATTGCTTTAACTATGATACTGAACTTGTGTCCTCCAACAAATGGCTTAATTTCCTTCCAAGGATAAAGCACTCTAGTATTTTCGGCTGACCAATTCAGCTCAGGGCGCTCTAATGCTTTCTGTCTACTCAGAGGACACATACTTCAACAGGATTACTCTAGGGTAATGACACCGAGGGCCCGTTTCTGATGACTGTCACGGTCTTAGCAAAATGCATTCCATCTATTAAGGCTGATGCCTCTCGCCAAGCTGGGTGAATCCTCTGGGGGAATAAATGACCTTTTCTCCCAAGCTTTCTGCTGTTTGTGACACAGGAAGAAATAACTCCCAGTGCAATGTCAGGGTCAAGAACAACCCTTCCAGATGGGGACATGGCCACACAATGGACATATCAAAATGAAGAGGTCCCTCTGCAGACCTAGCCAAAGGATGTTAGAAAACCAAAAGACCCACCTGGGGCAGCGGACCTGCATTTACCCTGGGCCCAAGGAAGCTTGGGTGTCATTTGGTGCCTTATTGTAGCCCTGAGATCTCAACTTCTGTCCATAATGTAGAATTCTCTTTCTTCCAGAGGACTCTCCTCCGATTTGAATAAGCACAAGGTCCCAGGAAACCTGGGTCTGGCTATGGGGAGATGAATGTCAAGAGGGCATGGACATTCCACTGTGCATGGTGTTGGGAGCCTGGGAGAGAAGCATGAACCAGAGAGAGGTGAAGGGCAGCAGAATATGCTAGCACCAAATATACCATGTTGGCATAAGGATTGTTGTGAGCTGAAGAGAACTGAGAAGAAGAGCTACCAGAATGGCTCTCTGCCCTTGCTTCTCTACCTAAAAGTAGGACATAAACTTGTAAAGGTGTCCCTTCCCCTCTCTACCAGGAAAGACATAAGTTAATCGGGGACAATGGAGCCCCCGATGAGCAGCAGGGGGCGTCTACACACAAACCTTCCTAACTAGCTCTTGTCTTCCATTAGTGCCCCATGGATTTATCTTCTCACAATTCTCCAGCCTAGAAACTCCACATCCTTTTCTTTTCTCTTATCGTTATTCTACAGATTTATTCTTCTATTGCTGAAATTGTATATAAGCCGGTGCTCTCAACGTCCCTTTGGATTACTCATCACTGGCTGCTCCCAGGTGTGTGTGTGTGTGTGTGTGTGTGTGTGTGTGTGTGTGCGTGAGAGAGAGAGAGAGAGAGAGAGAGAGAGAGAGAGAGAGAGAGATACACGTGTCATTGAACTTCTGTTTGTTTTCTCTTGTTACTTGGTCTAACTTACAGGGCCCCAGCTGGAAAACTAGAAGGGTACCGAGAAAGTAGTTTCCTCACTTACAGTTCCCAGTCCTTGCTGTTTCCAGGCCTCCAACCTTCCTAGGAAACAGGGACGCAAGCCCTCTCAGGACAGCGTAGGCTCCATTAACACCCGGTGGCATAAGTGATCATCCAAGTCAATGGAACTCCAGCAATTTCTGCACCAGGAGCACCTGGGGAGATTTCAAGGGGCCCCCGGCACAGGCCCCAACCTAGGCTATCCCAGTGTGCAGCCACACAGCTATAGGGGTCTTACCTCTGCTTGGTGATGGGATCTTCTGGATGTTTAAAATGCAGATGTCTGGGCTGTATTCCTGCCCACCTCAGTCCAAATTCCTGGGCTTATGTCCAGGTACCTCCATACATAGACTCCCCAGGCTCTTAGGTGATTCTGATGAGTATCCAAGTTGTGAATTATCTAAGCAAGTTAAGTGTGAGCTGTGCTGGGGGGGCATACAGAAGGGTGGCCAAAGGTGAAAGTGGGTGGAATAAATCAGGAAGGGCTTCCTGAGTGCTGAGGTCAGGCCAGTCTTGAAGGGAATAATGGGCTCGGTTGACGAGGTGAAGGGAGGCTCTTTCTCATCATAGCCACAGGCTGCTCCAATTAACAGAACAAACCGGATGAGGTTAATTGGATGAAACCCAGGGCTTTGCAGAAGAGCACACCATTCTTCACTGAGTTCTCTCATAGCTCTCCAGTCAATAGAGAAACAACATGAACACCACCTGGAAACAGTAAAAGATGTGGAATGTAAATAGTGGTAAGGGAGGAAGCGTAATCAGGGACTAGTGGGAGAAACTCTCTAGACTTTCTGTGGTTTTGCCAACGGGGTACAGCTGTGTACTTTTCCATCTATATTAGTGTCTAGCTGGTCTGATCCTTTGTCCCGTCCTTGAATGGAAGGCCCGAGGAATAAGCCCGAGGGGTTTTAGGGCTCTCAGCTGCACAGGCAGGCACTCACCCAGAGAGCAAGCCGTGAATTTTATGTTCACTCTCTTTGTGCTGCTCATAGTACATGTCACCTTGGTCACGTTTTTTTACAATGATCTTCACAATTTTGGTAAATCATAAGCCAGGACATCAGGGACCCTTTCTCCAAGTCTATTCAAGGCAAGAGGTATAGACAGAGGAAAATGTTTCAGTTTGGGGGAAGTTAAAGAGTTAATTCCCACTGGTATCATCTCATCTCTTCTGTTACTGTCATCATCATCATCATCGTCAGGATTTTTTTTTTTTATAAGACAACTTGAACATAAAAAACAAGAAAGGTAGTCAGAAATATTTTTTGGTCAACAATCTTTCAAGGAGAGGCTGAGCGCTCTTTGCCAGTGTGGGGGTGGACGTCAGTGGGGAGGCTGGTCATTCATTGCAAATAGAGTATGAGGGAATCAGCTGACATGAAGAAAAGAGACCCTCGAAGAAATATTGGTCATATCCGCAGGTGGAATTTCCCCCCCCCCTCACCCTCCCTGTCCTAGAGAAAGTATAGAAACAGTGACGCTTTTAAAAGAAATAAATGAATCATGGTGCTGATAAAAAGAATGGGCAAGAGATCATTCACCATCTTGTAATGAGTCCCATCTCATGTTTGACGAAAAGTTGGTGGAAACTGTCATTGTTGTAGGAAATTAAGAATGAGCTTGTTAGCCCGGAGATTCAAGCCACTTGTATGAGGTTTATGACTTCCCAGAGGTAGGAAGCAAAGGATCTTGGGTTCTCTCCAGCTCATTTTTCTTGACCCCATCTGGTCTTGATAAAGAAATTCGGAGAGTGACTTACGGTGTCAGGACAATGACAGGGAATGATTTCTCAGCACCGGTAAACGCATATGACCTATTAGAAGAATACTCTGGGTTATGTTTACTTGAGGAAATGAATCTTTTCCTGCGCACATCTTTCTTCTCTGGCCTGTCAGGAGACGACAATTCACTGTCTCGTCTCATTTTCCTGGTTGATGTCTCCAAAACCTTTTTGATCCTATTGGGTTATTCCACCTCTTTTTTTGGAAATGACGTCTCCTGGGGCCCTTTTGGCTGGGTGAATGTGAACGCCCCACATGTGCATTGCTGGAATTCTCTCTTCTCACACAACAATACAAACACGCAAACGGTGGAGCTCTTCTGTGCAGGTTCTGTGCTGGGAGCTTTCCATCTCTTCATGTGATCGTCCCTTCCTCTCATTGTTGAGTTGTTAGCATATGCATTTTATTTCTGAGGAAACTGAAGGAAACGGCCGTGAAGACATGTGTCTGAAGCCACACAGCAAGAGAAGAGTCAGAATGACAGACTCAGTTCTCGTGAACCCCAAGACCCTGCTCTCACCACTGCACAGACTGCCTCTCTCTGCTCTGGGGTGGGGGGTGGGAAATGAGGGTTCTCCTCAGTGATCCCCAAATCTTCATGCTCTGATAGTCTCTTGAGAAAATCAGTCATTGAAGCCCAGGAGGTGCGTCTGTTTTCAGCACAATGATTTGGACACAGGTGGGGCTGGGTCAGCCATGCAATCCCCTTCACGCTGGACGGTCAGCTTCAGAGCAGACCCGATCGATCAGTACCTAAGCGTGGCTGGGATGGCCTGGGAGCAGCTTCCTGAGAGCGCCACCTGGGTGCACAAACCTGCACCCTCCATGAATGCCCTCGTGGGTCCCCTGGCCAGATGAAACCCAAGTCCCGGCATTCTTCCCTGGGGTCCTTTCAGCAGACTCCAGGCAACAAATGGAAGCCCCAAGGGCTCTGATCGTCCCGCTCGGTTCTCATGGAGTCTGAAGGAGGAAGCTTGCTGCCAATTTCTTGAACTCCCTGCCTGCAGTATGATAACATTCTCTCTAAAAAGTCCTCACCTGGGGCTTTAGGTTTTTCACAGCGATCGCTGGTGTTTACTGCTCATTCTTCTAGTTTCTCACAGCCTTTCCATGGGTAACGTTAGACCTTCAGAAAACATGTTACTCAGAGCCTGTAAACACATTTATAATTTGTGTGAAATGTTCTGATGCAGGCATGACAGAACACCACCTCCTCACCTTTCATCAAAAGGAAATAGAAGCAATGTCCACTGGAAATATATTTTTATTCCTTACCCACAGCAATAGCCAGACATGACCTGCTGTGTGAACCCTTGTCTCATACATCAGGATTCATGTGTTTCCGTCTGGATGGCAGCTCCAGGTTTCTCTCGAGCATCATTTTCATGCATTCCTTGATCAGACAAATCCCGTTACATAAAAATCGTTCCTTTGGGCTTAGCTACCAAAATATTTAGCCTTAAAATGAGTGCTCAATTTCAGAAGCAATCTCATTCTAGAGGCCTGGTAGATAGATCTTTTCCTGCTTTGTAACTTACAAAACAATAAATAAAATTATTTACTTCCTTGTATTTAAAAATGCATGCTTAGAATAGAATATTTGCAGGATATAGAGAAATAGAATGAAAGGACAAATAACACAACTAGCATCATAACCCAAACACCACTGATGATAATAAAAATAATAGAGACCTAATTAAACACTTGGAGTTCTCTTGCTTTAGGTTTATTGTTATTTTTTAATTACACGCTATATTAGCTCACTTTACCATAACAAAACAAGGAAATGCCATAGACCGTGTGGCTTAAACAGCAGACATTTATTTCTCATGGTTCTGGAGGCTGGAAGTCTGCGATCATGGTGCCGCGGCGATAGGTTCTGGTGAGGGCTCTCTTCCTGGTTGGCCATCGGCCATCTTCCAGCTGGGTCTCACTGTCTCTCAGGAGTCTTTTCTCATAAGGGCACCAAACCTACCATGGTGCCCCACCATCATGACTTCTAACCCTAATCACCTCCCAAAGGCCCCACCTCCCAATACCATCACACTGGGGGTTCGGGCTTTCACGTGAATTTGGGGGGGATGTAAACATTCAGTCTGTAACAGCCATCGTGAACAAAACCAAGCAGATAAAGATTCCTGTTTATTAGATGTGCTTTGGAATATATTTATCTTAAAACCGCCTCTGTCAAGCTGGAAGGGGTAGGAGAAGAGTGAAAGGGGAGCAGTGGGGGCTGTGCAAGGGGGTACACAGAGCCCCTTACCTTCAGCATCACTAATCGATTTGTCCACCCGGTTCACGTCCCTTCTTCCTCCTTCATTTCCTCAATGGAGCCCCTTCCTCACTCTGCTCAGTGCCATGTCCAAAGTTTGAGGGACTGAGTGGATGGACCGAGTGGTGGCAGCGGGCACAGAGGAGGGAGGGGCAAAGGAGCCTCTCCGTCCAGGGTGGCCTTGTGTGCCTGGTACCTGTCTGTCTCTGGAATATAGTTCGGTTTTAGAGACATCGAGGCCTGGTTTGGAACCAAAATCACGCCTTACTCATAGTGCGGCACGGGCTAAGTCGTCTGGTGTGCCACTGCTTCCGTTTCCTCATGCGAACCCGGTGCAAATACTTGGATATTATCCAAATCTTGGCATCACATAACTGGTTGTCTCCCTCTGATACCGAGCGCCCCATTCCTCGTCAGTTCCCCCCTCCCATCTCATCACCTTACCAGCCCCTAGAGCACAATAGATGTCTAACAAATATGCGTGAAGTGAGTCCAGCAGTGGGAACTCCCTGTCCTATCGTCAGCTCTACAAGCTCCATTCCCCAACCGTAGTTTCTGCTCTTAGTTCATTGAAAGAAGAGTCTAATTACGGGTTAAAGTTAATCCCTCTAGGTCAGGGGTGTCAAAACTGTGGCGGCCAACTGCGGTCTGCAATCCATTGTTAATTGGCCCGCAGCAAATTCCAAAAGTATATTTAGTTTAGTTAAATAAACCAGGTGAGACAATCCGTACTTCACCTCGAGTGAGTGGCCCAGCTGTTTCTGTATTTTACTGCATATGGATGGCCCTTGGTGAAAACGGTTGAAAAAAGTTTGGACACCTCTGCTCTAGATGCCCTCTGGCTTTTATTTTCTCTCTCCTTCACCTTCTCAAGGACTTTAATCCCTAATTAGTCCCACTCATATTTTTAACCAAGCCGCTTCTCATCAGCATTTGAACAAGGCAAGAATGTTTCATCTTACATAAAACATTTGTTTCTCCAGCTCCTACCCTAAGCATGTGCCATCCGCTGTCACTCTCTTCCCAAGAGCTGCCCCACGATGCTGTCTTCCTCTCAATCTCCCAATCACTGCTTCGACTCTGAAGTCTGGCCGCTGCTTTCATCCCCCCACTGAAATGGCATTTGCCAAACAGCAGTCCAGACAAACTGCTGTCCAGTTAATTTTCAGCTTCACTCCAGCAGAACTAGGCACATTCTGGAATGCTCACTCATTTCAGAATGCCAGCTTCCCCTCCTTTCCGTGGCAACGACCCTTGGATGGGCAAACCCATTCACTCTCATGGTTTTCATTTCCACTTATGTTATTGGGGACATTCGGGTCTGTATTTCTACCTACACAGCTCTTGAGTTATAGATTTGTGTGTCTCAGTAAGGCGGGTCGGCTTACAGAGATTGCAAGCACCAGAAGACGTTAATGAACCGTTGCTGGCTGTGAGATGCAGGGGCCCACATGCAAGGACCGTAGAGACCTCTAAGAGCTACTGGTGGTCCTAGCAACAGGCAGCCAGAAAACAGCACCTCGGTCCTACAACAGCAAGGAACTTGATTATGTCCACACCTTGAATGGTCTTGGAAGTGATTCCTTCCGAAGCTTCTAGATGAAAACTCGGTCCAGCAGACACCTGATCTCAGTCTTCTGAAACCCAGCGTAGACACAGCAGCCAGACCTCCAGAGATGTGAGAAAACAGCCATGTGTAGTTGTAAGCCGCTAAATCCTTTCAGCCCGTTTCCCTTTCTCCACTCTTTGGGATCTTTCTGTCCACAGAGAACATCCATTCTTCAGCCACGTAGAGGGGGTCCTGCACTTGTCAGTCTCTAAGGAGGCTTTGGTGAGTGGTTAGTAAGCCCTTTGTGGGTATAGATCTAAAGTTTTATTCTCGAGTCCACCTATTACAAGTAATAAAACTAGCATATTTATTTCCATCTGTCTAGCTTTTGCCTCCGAGGCTCAATTAATTCAGAAGTTAAAAAGAAAAAAAATGCAGGAGATATTTATTAACCCTCTAAAATCCCAACACAATCATCTGGCCGTACCATTCCCATTTACTTTGTGCATCATCAAACTCGTTCGGTGACTTTTAGGGTCCTCTGTCATCCGACGCTGCATAACTCTCTCACCCAGCACTACGCAGGAAGAATAGAACGCAAATCACAAACGTAATTCTAAATTTTCTGTAGCTGCATGGGGGAAAGTAAAAAGAAGCAGGTGAAATTAATTTTAATAATATACTTTATTTAACCCAATATATCTGAAACACCATCCTTTCAGCATGATATCAATATAAAATTGCTAATGACATACATTACACTCTAGTTTTTGTGCTAATCCTTGAAATCCAGTGTATGTTTTGCACCTCCAACACTTCTCAATCCGGACCAGTCGTATTCTGACAGCTTGTTAGCCACATGAGGCTAGAAGCTATCCATCAGCCAGTGTAGCTCTAACATCATATTTGTCCATGCCCAACCTCTTCTCTCCAACAGGACTCCATGTTTTTATTTGCCCTATTGTTCTATTCTCTCTCCTGACTCCGTTTGCCTTCGTTCAAAACAGTCTGCCTCCTTTCTCCTCTTTGGAAATACTTCCTACTAATAGTTCTGGTCCTAGCTTCCTCTGGAACGTCTTCCCTGACGTTCCTAAATTGGTTAACTGCCTTTCTCTGGGTGTGTAGAGAATCCTGTAACTCCATTCAGATGGAGCATGTTAAGTTTGGCTCTAAGAGGAAGCTCCACTTCCATGGAGCACACAGAGGCTGTCAAACGACTTCATTTATAACGACACCACACAAAATGGCCCAAATCACACTTTTCTTCAAAGCTATCGAAGAGCTGAGAGTACAAAGAAATCTGAAAACCCTGAGCTCCAGAAGGACAAATCCTTGCTAGGTGAGCCAAAGACCAATTGGTAGAGCTGGGGACGGGTAAAACAGCCCGCAAACTTGCTAAAGAGGGGCAGCCTGTGACCACATGGGGGGAAAGCAGTCAAACACGGTTGGGGCTGTGGCTGGATTAGAATCTGGAGACACTCCTCACATGACTGTGGGCATCTCCTTTTCCACTTAGTAATTCTCCGACACGAAAATTCTGCTAAGAAAGTAAAGGTTTGGGCCAGAACAGGAAAGAAATCATGTGCTTTTGTGTTGCAGGCTCATTATTTCGTGGTCTTGTATTCTTATGGTTTTGAAGACTTGCAGCATTGTTGGGTTGTGATTTTGTGATACCCCGACCCAGCCCTAATAGTCTAGTCATCTCCCAGATCAGAAGCCTAGAGTTCTAGCAGACCAAAGCTCTTACCATCCTACAGTCTGATAGTATCACAGCATTCGGTCCTATGGCCGTTTGGGAGAGAGAGAAATCTGAATTCACTCAGAGTAAGCACAGCTTTAATAAATGCCCCAATTCAACTTCTATTAAACCACAGCCCACCCACATGAATGGATAAATTAACACACTGCAATTCCGAGAACTCTCCTGGATTGCTAGTAAATGGTACCATCACTTTGTAGAATCACTGGGTATTGATGCAAGAGAAATGAAACTTGTATTCATACAATATTGACTTCTACACATGTCCAGAGAAGCTTCAGTCTTAATTGCCAAAAAAAGCAAGTTGTTTTGTTCATACAATAAGTACCACTCGGCAATAAAAATGAACTACTGACACATGTAACTATATAGATGAAGCTCACACATGATTTTGAGCCAGAGGAGCCCAAAAGAAAAGAGAACCTATGTGATTTTATTTATAGGAAGCTCTGGAGTAGGAGAACTAACCTGTAATAATGATCAAATCAGTGACTATTGAGGAGGGGGAGGGATTGACTCAAAGAGGGCATGAGTTTATGTTTCAGGGAGATGGAAATATTCTATATCTGAAATGGAGCACTGCTTATAGGAATGCATTCATTAGTCAGAACTTTTCCAACTGTACACTTAAAATGGGTGTGTGTATTCTATGCAATTTTACCTCAATAAAGTTAATTTTTAAGTATCTGTTATAACTGCAGTGTTCCTCAACCTTGACACTATTGAGATTTTGTTCTGGATAATTCTTTGTCATTGCACAAGGCTTTCCTGTGTGTTGTGAGACGTTTAGCAGCGTACCTTTGTCTCCACCTACTAAATCCCATTAAATTACACCATCCCAACTTGTCCTTTGGGTTCTGAAAACAGATGATAAGAAATGTCTCCATATATTGCCACATATCCCTGTAGGGGAGGAAAAAAGAAGAAAAAAAAACTTGTCCACTACTCTGTTAGGTTCAGTGCCTGAGGTGTGTGAATTAAACTCACAAAAGATAGATTAACAGAAGGAAAAAAGCCAGAGTTTATTTACACACACATCATGTGTACACACTGGAGAACTCAGGGATGAGTGACTCAAAAGGGCGGTTAGAATTGAAGGCTTATACCATCTTCACAAGTGAACGGGAGTGGGGAAAGGCACTTACAGGAAAAACCTGACTTTTTTGGAAAGAAAAATGAATTTTTAGGAGAACAAACAAAAGAAATTTTGTGATAATATTTGTCTATACAGCTATGAATGGTCTTTCCGTATCCTTCAGGGACATAAAACTCCCCCGGAGAACAGATTTGGGGTAAGTTTTGAGTTATTTCTTTGGGAGAAGATCCACCCTTAAGAAGAATTTATGGCAGCCTTATTTTCCCAGAATTGCTGCTGTTACCCAGATAAGGAAAACTCCAAGAAGGTTTTTATTCTTACATCTTTTGAATCTTAAATGTCTTTGGTTTAGAATGATCTTCATATTGAAGTGTCATATTTTGCAATTTTGTCTCTTTTTGACCTCTTTTGTCTCCTCCAGGGCAAAATTGCCTCCCCCACAACCCCGCCCCATCCCTGGTTGAAAACCACTGTGTTAGCTTCACTCTCCTGGTCTGTTCATTCATTTATTCATCCATTCATTCCACAAACACTTCCTGAGTTTTGCCGTGTTGGGTGTTGTTGTGAGGATGGGGGCACGTCAGAGAAGAAAAGAGCCCAACCTCTGTGTCCTCAGAGAGCTTACCCCCTGATAGGCCTAGCCAGACACTTATCAGTGCTTGTCTAGAATAAACAAAAGACAAAGCTGAGCTGAGGAAGGGGGAGTGGGAGTGCTGGAGATGGGACTCGGGTTGCCATTTTTATGGCACTGAGAGGGGACATTTGAGCAAAGGCTTGAAGGAAGTGGCTGCATCAGCCATGCTGTCATGTAAGGGAACAGCTGCCCAGGAAGCGGGGCAAGGAGACAGGCCATGCCCCACCTATAGGATGGCCCATGTCTCACTCACACCGAAGGAAGCTCAATGAGGAGCCCGAAGTGCCTGGAGCAGACTGAGGGAGGAGGACAGACATGAGGACGAGAGTCAGGGAAGACTTTGCAGGTCTCTCTAAGGGCTGTGATTTCTTGGGCAGCTGGTAGCAATGGAGTGGTGAGAAGGGGTGGGATGTGGGATATATTTAACATAGAGCCACTGGGATTTGCTGGTGCATTGAGTTTGTTCCTTGAGGGCAAACACGGTGTCTGTCTTTCTCGCTTATGTGCTTCCCAGTACATGCAATGGACAATTCCCAGTCCATAGAAGGACATTCCATAAATGACGGAGGGATGGAGGGAAGGATGGATGGGTGGGTGGATGGATGGATGGATGGATGGATGGATGGATGGATGGATGGATGGACACTGAGCTCTCATCTTTGTTACAATGACTAGATATATTATGTATGAAGCCACTAGCACACTGTCGGGCACTTTTTAACCATTTAATGAATAGATGGAAGTTTCTAATGTTTTATTATTTTAAATGAAGATGTTACCAAATTTCACTCATTGAGAAGGACATCAGTCATTTTTATTCCCAAACAAAGTCAGTTCAGAACTGTTGCCAGGCAGCAGCCTACCCGTCTGTCTCCTGGTACCTGCCCCCAAAGAAAGGAGAGTCTCTGAGAAGGAGCTTTCGGGGACTTTGCTTCACCTTTGTGCTTGCACCTTAAGTCTCCCTGTTTGCCCCCAGAAAGATGGCTGGTCAGCCAATGACGAGTAAGATTCCCCCGGGGGGCGGGCAACTCAAGCCAGGCGCAGTCGAGTGGGGACCAACAGGAGAACCCCCGGGGTTCATAGAGTTGGGCACAGCCCCCCCATCGTCCCCAGGCTAAGGAGAGGCTCTGCCTCTGTGGCTGCATTCCTACCCACAAGGGGGAAGAGATTCCATGATGTGCCTCCATCTATTCACATGCATAAAGTTTTGTCCCTTGGGGAAGTACACACATCCTGAGACTTACGGTTCTGCTGCCTGCAGGCAAGGGTGATTGGCTTGAATCAGTTTCCTACTATGGTGTATGGGATTCACAGATCTTGAGATTGACAAGCTTTATCTCCTTTACTTCCCCACCTAAGTAATAAAAGCTAATGCGTAGGCCGATTAGGCGCCCAGCCCAGTCCTTGAGGGTGCAGGTCCCTTGGCCCTGCTCAACTCTATTTATGGCTACTGTCTTTTCTTAACCCTGCGCCGCCCTCCTCGCTCCCCACAACCCTCGTCGCGTGGGACACAACACAGAACCACGCTCCTCCCGGCCTGCAAAGACCCTTGATTCCCAGCAGACCAAACAGATGCTGCTCAGGGCTGAGTTCCTTCTATTTCCGGGTCAGCCACACAATCAATTCACAGTTGCTCACTGCAGCCTAAGTGTGGAAACCTAATGCCAGGTTGTCAGTCAGGCAGTGTACCCTGCTGGGTCCTGCTCCAGCAGTTCTGAGTAAGAGCGGTAGGACCTGTTTTGGCTTGTAAAGTGAGTGCGTCACAAACAAATACAAGGTACAATTCTGGAGTACCACTCACTACAGATCAGCCTGCTTTGACTAGAATTACAGCATGTGATCAAAAGCCTCAGGGCAGAGTTTGCTCTGGGACTGTGCCCTGCAGCCCCAAGGACAAAACGCCAGGACACAGTCCAGCCTGTGCAGCCAGAAGAGACACACAACCTGGGAACACAATGCTCTGTCTTAAAAGCCGTCCTTATTATCTTGTAGGCAGGATCCTGACAATGTATTTCTAATAATCATTGTTCTCTCTCCTCTGTGTCTAGATGACATCGCTGATTCATTCATGCATGGGAAAAAGAATTTGTGTTTCAATGGAAGACTGCGTGACCCCTGTCCTGACCTTCTGGGTTGTCAGATTCTATCCCTGTGCATTACCTTCAGGCCACTTTGCAACCATATGTGAATTGTAAGTAACCTATAGGTAGTAGTTTAAATTAACTTCTTTCCCCTTTAAAAACAAACAAACAAACAATTGTGTCTCTATTTGCAAATCATCTCAGCATGACTTTACTAGATATAAATGTGTGCTGTGTTGACTTTTCCTTTGAAGTGGTTTTAACATCTGCTTGGTTCCTTCATATTATACAAGTAAAATAACATTTTTAACAAACGTTCATTTGTATATCTGTGTGCTAGTCATGATTTTACCTTTTTCTGAAACTTACCTTTTTATACATTCAACAAACATTTGTTGAAGAGCAGCTATGTACCAAGGATTGCACTAGGTACTAGGAATACACCAACGAACAAGACAGTCCCTGCTCAGAAGACCCTGCTCAGAAGACGGTGACATTTCCCCACCCGGGTGGAGAATGCGGGAAGAATGTCGTTCGTTCCTTCACTCATGTCTGCAGCCCACGCACCTTTGCGCTGACTTCAAAGAGCTGAGGCCAGGCTAGCCAAGTCCACCCTTCTGTCCTGAGCCGATGCCATGGCCAATACAAACCATAGTTTATGGGGCTGTGATCATGAGGGCCGTACATAATTATGTTTGTTGCTTTTAAAGTATAGTTTACGATGAAGGAAATTGGTGCGTGTTCATCATAGAAACTTTAAAAAGTCCAGAGAAGCATGACAAAGAAAGAAATCAGGCCTAATCCTGCTCCTCATAATACAAACAAAGCTCCATGCTCGCACCTTCTCCCAGACCAACCAGCAGGCACTTCCACCTGTTTTTCCGGGGGCCTCCATCTTCCTTCTCCCCAGAGCCAGCCCTCTCCCAGGATTGTCAGAATCCTGACTTTCTGCTTTTGCAACCCACCCTCGCCTTCTAATACTAATGCCACCCAGAACATACTACCTACACTGAGTACATGTTAAATCCTGTTGCAGGCTCCCCTACCCTCCAACTCAAGGAGTGCTGCAAATAACACACTCACGCAGATTTCCCCAATGTATCTGTCGGCTGTTTAAAAAGAAGCGTCGTCAGACAGCTTTCATTTCAAAGTTGAATCCACAAATACTACTATCTATCCGCTCTCATATTCCTTCAAAAGACTACAAAAGCCAACAGAGGAGCACCTAAGATTTACCATAAGTGCTAAAACCGCCTACAATATGGTAGAATCCTGATGTGATGGCTGCACTTGGTATTCCCAAGTGATGGCTGCACAGGGTCAGAAAAGGAGCCAGCCAAGCGTGAGTCCTTTGATGCCCACAACACGTGTGCGCTGAAGAAGTGCCGGTTTCTACCGTACTGTGGGAGTGACATGAGAATGCCCACATCGCAAAAGGATGCTTGCACAAGTCCAACTCTCAGTCAGTGACACACTTAGAAGTTGAAATGTGTGAGGGTTGGGGGATTAGATCAATTCCCAGCTTATTCTGAGGTCATTGTCCAAAGGAACATATTGGAAGTGTCTCTAGTAAGTTCAATTTTAGCACAGAACACATCTGAAAGCACATTTTGTTTTTATTAAACCAGCAGCACCTCTGAGATGCCTGTGTGACACCCGGTGTTTCCAGAATATAATTGGAAAATAAAAAACAATGGAATGAATTTAGCCATTGTTTAGCAAATACGGGAACAGAACAAAAACAGGTGTTTTTCCTTGTTTGTTTATTTGATTTTTAAGTGTCATCCAATTTGAAAAAAAGAGTCCATTTAACTTGTGCTATAAAGGATATCCTATAGGATAGACATTTTATTTTTGATTATTGTAGAAGCAGATGAATAACAACTAGGCTATCACTTGCAAAAACATTACCTAACTCTGTCTTCTGAGTTTGGTGACAAGAGGACAGATTTCTATAAAGCTAGGTTTTCCTGTCTCGTGCGTTCTCTGCTGTGATGACTTGGGGTGGTCTGACGAAATGCATTATGCACGAATAATGTATTTCCTGAACATTTATAATTCTCACAATATCTTTCCATTACCTCCACGCATGTAAGTCAGCTTCGGTTGGCACAGATTTGAGAGCACAAACATTTACCTTCAAAACCCTATGGGCTGTGCAGCACTAATGCTGCAAGAAATGGAGCGGAGAAAAGATTGCACCTGACTTGGTTTTGTTGCTTCCTTTACGCTTGACCAGACTCCCTTGACCCACCTTTTAAAATAATAATTGCCCCTGGGTCCATGAAAGAAGGAAGTGCCAAAGCAGGACTGCGTCTGAATGTCAAGAAGACAAAAGTCATGATTACAGAAGACATACCCCACTTTCACAGAGACAATGAAGAAACTGAAATTGTAACAGGTTTTGCTGACTGTGGTTCTGTCATCAATTAAAATGGAGATTGCAGCCAAGAAATCACCAGAAGACGAGGAAGGACAGTGCTGGGATAGGCGACCGAGGGCACAGGTGTGTCTGCAGGGACCAGCTAAGACCACCTGCACCCTGTCCTCCCAGTTCCTCTGGACGGACATGGGATGGACAGGGAGGAAGGCGGATGGAAAACAGTGGATTCACGTCAAACACGGTGCAGGATGGGAGCTCTGGGGAGACCCTGGACGGCCAGAAAGACAAACAAGCGGGTCCAACAGCAAATGGAGCTGAAGCATCACCGAAGGCAGAAATGGCGGAGCTGAAGCTGTGCTACTCGGGGCACACCAGGATGAGATGGGGCTCTTTGGAAAAGACAATAATGCTGGGAAATAGGAGGGAGCAGGAAAGGGGAAGACGACATACGAGAGGGGCTGGCGCCATAAAGAGGCCCCAGGCAGGAGTGGGCCGGCGCTGAGTGGGGCTGTGAGGACAGGACACAGTGGACGTCACTCTGTCACAGGGCCACCTGGAGTCGGAACCCACGCAATTGCACATCACACACACACACCTAGGGATACATAACTTTTCAATGACTTTGTCTGGAACACTCCTTTGACCTGCTTGATCAGAATGATTTTTCAATGTCGGATGTTTTCATTATTAAATATTTCTCTTCTATCAGTGATTTTTGGCTCCACCCACGCTCCCCACACAGGAAAGAACCATAATGTTACACCATGTCTATTATCTTCCCCTCCTCGTTTTCAGCTCTGGTCTGCTTTCTCTGCATCCTAGGGGGCCAAATCAAGTTTTCCCTTCACATGATTTCTTTGATATTCCATACACGGTTTGTGCTCCATATTCTCTCCAGTGCTGATTTTAATATTCCTGTCTTACAGGTCGTTGTAAATTGGGAATTGTAGCATTCCCACAGAGGAGCAGATGAAAACATGTACAAGCAATGAAAAGATCTATTGTAAAAGGAGTGTTCTTTTACCCGTGACTGAGGCCAAGAAATAGAACAGAACCATGAGCCAAATCCCCTCCCCCACGTGTTCTTCCTTCTCCATCCCCTGGGTCTGGCATCTTTGGATAATTACATTCAAGATTTGCTACGAATCATTTCCTTGATAGTTTTTTTTTCTACCTGGTGATCCTTGCACTTATTTTTGTCAGCTTAGAAACTCTGAAGAAGTAGAATAATACTGTGTGGATTCTTCTATGACCTCCTTCTCCTCCTCCACACAAAGTAGGGGCTCCTCCGTATTGATGCTTGTGACTACAGCTCGTCACGTACTGCAGTGCGGTCAGCGGCGTGCTGGTAAATGTGTAATGACTGGCTCTTCAGAGGACGAACGCCCCGATCTGTACCGGTGGCTCATTTCCATCATGTAATGCCTCCACCAGGCTGATTTCACGCCCCAGCGTAAAGTCACTGCAAGCAGAGCTGTTGAGAAAGATGCTGACTCCAGCCCTCCCTGCAAGTATTCCACTGTGAGAATATCCAGCTAGCTTGTCCAGTCTACAGCCACTGGACATTTGGATCACGTCCAGTGTTTTGTTACTATGAACAAGGCTGTTGGAGACAGCTTTGGATGTGCCTCCTGGTGCATACATCCCAGAGTTCCTTCATGATCTAAACTGGGCCGGAGGGTACATGCATATTCAATTTTACTGGGCATTTTGCAAGGACAATGATGCTGTGTCAGTAATTCTGTCACTTCCCTCACATTCTTCAGCCCCTCACAGGTAGGTGGAGCCATGGGACAAGTTTCAGCCAAAATTAATGTCTGTGAGGGGACATAACGTGTCAGTTGGCCAAAGAACAAAAAAAGAAAGAGCACTTAACCTACCAGTTGTGTTTCCCCTGCGACTGAGGTCAGTTACAAATGGTGTGTCTTCTGTTCCATGAAGAAGCTTGGACGGGTTTCGAATAAGTTTCATTTAATTTGAGCCAAATTGAGGGCTTTCTGTTATTGAAACTTTTAAAAATAATTTACCAAAATATCATCATTTTCTCTCTGAAAATTTTGATATTTTTGTTAGATTTATTTCTAGGCAGCTTATATTTCAAATACTGTTATACATCATTGTTGTTTTTTTCTATTTCAATTATAGTTGACATTCACTATTATTAGTTGACATTCAATATTATATTAGTTTTGGATATCTTGCCTTTGTGCAAAAATAATTGAGGTTTTGCAATTATTTTTAACCTTTTTAACAGCAATTACTTTTGCACCAACAAAATACAATGTAGTGCTCAGACATTTATATAATTTATGAAGTGATTCTGTCCCCTCCCATAAGTCTGGTACCCACCTGGTACCATCCATAGTTATTATAATACTATTGACTATATTCCATATTCTGTACTTTATATCCCTGTGACTACTTTGTAACTACCAGTTCGTGGTATGTATCTGAAGAAATCCAAAACACTAATTTGAAAAAATATATGCACCCTTATGTTCACTGCAGTGCTATTTACAATCACCAAGATATGGAATCAACCTAAGTGCCCAGCGACAGACGTTTAGATCAAGAAGATGACACCATCATCTGACAACCTATTTAATGTGGTAAATTGTCAGGTAATATCTTAATGCTAAATTGACCTTGCACTTCTGAGATAAGCCCAAGTTGATCATGATTTATTAACATCGTAAATCATTTTGGGTTCAGTCTGTTAATACTTTAAGATTTTATAGGAAAAGATGAAACTGTATTTTTGCTTATACTGTTCTAGTCAGATATAAATAAGGTTGTGGTAGTCTCAGCAAATAGACTGGGGATCATTTTATCTTTTTCTATATTTGGGTATTTTTCACAATATGGAATTATTTGCTTCTCGAATGTTTGGTAGGGAATTTTTCATTTGTCTGAATTTTTTAATGCATTGGAATGAATTTATTCACACTATCTTCTCATTAGTTTTAATTTGGCAACATCATTCTTAACTTTTTTCATTTGTGCCTATTCCCTTTTTCTAGATCAATCTTTTCAGAAGGTTATCACTTTTATTAGATTTATTAAAGGACCATTGTTTTTAGGTTGGTTGAGACTCCATATCTTTATTTTTTGTGTTTAATCTCTTTTCTTTATTATTTTGCATTTACTTCTTTTGCATATATTCTATTATTCTTTCTCTGTCTTCTTTAGATGAAAAATGTTCTCATTAATTTTTAGACTTTCTTCTTTCTAACATCAGCATGTAAGAATATATATACATATATGTAGATATATATATACACATCCCTATAGATATATATGTAGATATAGATAGATATAGATATATATCTATATCTACTATGTTTTAATATGTACTATTTTATTATCTTCTTAGTCTACATTTATTCTAATTTTCAAATTAATTAATTAATTTATTTATTTATTAGTTTCAGGTGCACAAGACAAAGTAATACTTAGACGTG
This sequence comes from Rhinolophus hipposideros, assembly GCF_964194185.1. Taxonomy (NCBI): domain Eukaryota; kingdom Metazoa; phylum Chordata; class Mammalia; order Chiroptera; family Rhinolophidae; genus Rhinolophus; species Rhinolophus hipposideros. The sequence goes on from NC_138054.1 coordinate 92,751,544, forward strand.
TATCATTTATATCCCTCACACTGTGTGGACGCCCCTCCCCCCATCCACTATCCCTCTGACATCGCACTGAGCCATTACATTTCCACTGTCTCTATTCTAATTTCTATTATGACTTATTCTATGGCTGAAGAGTTACTTGGAAGTGTGTTTCTTGATTCTCAGACACAGAATTTTTTCATAGTTATCTTTAAAAATTGATCCCTAACACTCATTTTATTTATGTGTGTGGTTGTTATGATATCAATCCTTTGTTGTTTATGGAGATTTGGTTTACCACTTAGCGTGTTTGAAAAGACTATGTATTCTCTTAATTACAGTATTTTATTGTCCATTAGGTCAGTTTTTTTTTTTTTAAATCAACTGATTCAAATCTATATACATGTTTGTTTGTTTGTCTGTTTGTTTGGGTCAGATTGTTCTATTAATTACTAAACAAACTGGTTAAAAATCACCCAGTATGATTTTGTATTTCTCTTTTTATTTACTTGTTAATTTTGGCTTTATGTATTGTAACTTGTGCTAGTAGATGCTAGATACACGTCCGTTTAGAATCCTTGTACGTCCCTGGTCTTTCAAATCTTATATTACTGATAGTACCGCTCTTTCTCTCACGTGATGATTCCTGTGTTCGAGTCCAGTTTGTCTTGATACTGCAATAGTGATACTAGCTTTGGTTTATTAGTGTTTGTTTATTATGCTTTTTTCTTCCCTTTTACTTTTAATCTTACTGTACTCTTCAATTTCAGATACGGTACTTATGAACAGTAAATATGATAGCATTTCTTTCATGTGGATCATAATTGTCGAAATATTTTTACACATGTTGTACGGCATCATTTTATTCTTCCTGTTTATTCTGACATTTCTTTTATTTCTTTTCACCATCATCTCTTCTTTTGTAAAAAAAATTAACTGTATTTTGAATTGATTAGTGTTCCCATTCTTTTTTGTTCCCCATACTTTGGAAGTTGCATGCTTTATCTCTGTTCCTTTAATGATTATTGCAAAAATTATGACAAACATATTTAAATTTCCAAATTATACAATTGGTCAATCGCTTCCCTGTCATCTGGTAACACAACAGTCTTAGAAGCCTTGAACTTAATGAGCGCTTATATATTACATTTTTATACACTTTTGACTCTCTATATTTTTAATCCCTCTAGGTACAGTTATTATTTCCTACAGGCAATGTTTATTTAGATTTACAGCATGTTTCACTCTTGCATTTTATTTCATGCTGAAGTTTAGACCACCCCACCAGGAGTCATTGATGTGTGTGTGTGTGTGTGTGTGTGTGTGTGTGTGTCACAAAATATATCCTGTAAAGATTCCTTTAGTAAGAGTTTGCTAAGAGTGAATTTTGTTGCTTTCTTCTGAAATTGTCACTTTTTCATCTTCATTCTGGAAGCGCATTTACACTCCACATAGTAGTCTAGATTTGTCGTTATCGCCATTTGAAGATTTTATCCCATGGTCTTTGCCTGTCGTTGCTTTGACAAGACTGCTCTCCAAAGACTGGTCCGCTGAGAAAACGTGTCTTTGTTGTCTGGCTAGTTTAAGATGTGTTTTTGTCTTCGGTTTCGCCTTCACATATGTCTTGTCTGATAGTCAAACAGCTACACCAGCTTTGGCTCAGTAATATTTTTCAGCTATGCATTGTTTCTTCACCTAGCGGTGTTTCACCCCACGTGTGTCTTTGTCACCTTGTTTCAGTTGATATCAACTAGGTTACTCCATGGTAAAACCAGTCCCCGAGTCTCAGTGACTTACAAGCTTACCTCTCTCCCATGCTACACACCTCTTGTTGACCACCCGAGTCTCTGCTCATGTCATTCTCATTTTTGGAACCCAGGGTGACAGGGCAGACTCTCTCTGGAACACTGCTGGCCATGGTGTAGCTACAGCGATACACGGTATACCGTGCGTGGGGGTGAAACACGCTGGCTCCCAAGGCTGCCAACAGAAAATGATGCATTCACATTGCTTACTTACCATTGGCCAGTGCAAGTCACACAACCAGGCTCAGTTCAACACGACGGCTTGATCAACCAGAAATGATGGGAACTAGACTCCTATGGCAAGAAGCGGCACCAAACATTTGTAAACCCTTACAAAAATCTCTTTTTTACATTTATGTGATAATTCCCAATTGAGAAGAATTTTCTGTGTCCTGGTATTTCCATACAAACATGTTGCATTGCCTTGGGTCCAATTTCTGTCTACCTGAGTGGCAGTTGGAGTTTATCCTACAAAGTCCAGATGGAAGATAGGAAAATGAGCATGGATTACCGTCAAATTCCCAGTGTCTTTCTTGTAAAGTAGCTCCGCTAGGCTGAGATGACATTTCCTCTTGTGCCTGTTACCTGTAGACAACAGCTGCCGGAGCCATCCCACCTCCCTGCTCTCTGTCCGATGGTTTCTGGGGGCCTGCAGTTCCAGCTACGGAGAATGGAAAACACCTCTTTGCCTGACAAAAGAAGCTCCACAGGAAACGGATGGCTGTCCAGTAGATGAAGACAGAAAACATATAGGCAAAAACTGCCAGTCACTTTTAGCCAAACAAGACTATTCATTTTTAGTGACCCTGGGAAGCTGGTCCACTGACTATCCTTTCCAATCCCCTATCCTTAGCTTTGAAAATAGAGAACTTTGCCCCCTGGTTCCAGCAAAATATTGATTGTCAAATCCAGTTCTTGGAGGTGGCATGAATTTTCTTCCTTCTGAGCACCGTCCAGAGCCTTTGAGTGAGAAGCTCCTCGCTGGATGTCATTTTAAAGCAGAAATCCCTGCAGATAACCCATGCCTAGACAATGCAGCTTCCTCGGGGCATTTGAGATTCAAGCTACAGAGCATTTCCAGGAGCTTTTCTATCCTGTGAAATGCCACATGGCTGGTGCTTGAAGCAGGCTTGGATGGCATCACGCCAGCATGAGCCCCACGCGCAGAGCAAGGGGAAGTGTGCACCCAGGGTGGGGGCTTCAGTGCCAATGTGTTGGGGTTACAATAATAGTTACAATAATAGTGGCATCATGATGAGGAGGAAGATGTAATCACAGGCCTCTTCCAGATTAGAATTTCTCTATGTTGCTTCATCGAGGGCTCAGCAATTACTTGCAAGAGACTCGCTCTCACATGAGTCTTCTCAGTGCAATTACTTCAATTAAATGGAAATTTTGATATTTAGTCTTTTCTCCCTGCCTGATTCACTGTGGGAAATAATGGCTACTCATCACATGTGGTGTTTACAAGGGACTCTTAGAGGCCATGACAGGTGGCCCCGGAGGGCCCTTCACGTGGATGTCGAGAGGAGCAGGCTGAGAAAGACTCAGGACACAGGGACATTGGCTGCACCTGAGGCTCCCAACTTGCAAATATTTATGGATGGCCGAGGTTAGGATGGAGCGACTGTTGGCAGGTCCCTTCCCGCTTCAGTGACGACACACAGATAGCCCTCTGTCAGTCAGGAACTGGAGAAAACGCGTGGAAATCAGTCTGGTTCTGAGAACTGGAGAGTGGCTGCAGAGTTCTCGAAAGGAGAGCAATGGGGCCCCGGAGGAGATTAGAGTAAGAAGGAAGGGAAGAACAATGCTGCAAGGGAGGTTACGATCTTCAGCCCTGGCATGTTGAAATACTGATGGATAATTGTAATTAGCTTTTGGCATTTTTAATTATAGAAGAGATATAAATAATCACCTCTCCCAGATTCTCTAATGAGACTCCATGTGCTCAGATGCAGAGGCAGGCTTTTGTTAGGTGCCTTTCAAAATGCAGCTGTTAATTAGGTGTCTTGCAGGCAGCAGGGATTTGGGAGAAGAGGCAACATTTACACACTGAAATTAGACTTGTGGGAAGAGGGAACCGATACCCATGAAAGGACTTGAAAATGAAAACCCAGACATCGGTGGCATTTGGTTTGCTTTGGGTTAGAAGACCACACGACAACACACACATAGAAAGTGGCAAAGCCAAAGTTCACGCCCAGGCCTTTCTGATCCCAACACTCCACGCCATTTCACACATACAGGCACTGAACACATACTGGCCATCTGCTCACAACATTCTCCGCAGCACTCTTCTGGTGTCGCGTCAAAGATGGGACGTTCTCCAGATCACGCCTCTCTTCTAAACCACAGAAATAACCAGAGTCCCATTGATGGAATGCCACTGAAGCTAGCAGTCATTGTTCCTCTCTGCAGTTTCTTTTTTAAACCTAGTTTCTCATGTCCCTGTACTTTATCACTGATATTGTTCATACGATACACCAATAAAAGGGGATATCTTTTTGAACTCCTTCCAGAGGTATTAGTTACAGAAGGATTAAGGACCTTTCCCCAATACCTATCCTCCCTTTCTTCCTTTAGTAAAATAAACCTATATGTTAACTTGCAGTCACACTGTTTCCAGCCTCCCTTGCAGCTAGGTGTAGTCATGTGACTAAATTCTGACCCGTGGTGAATAAGCAGAGATAATATATGCTCATTCTAGGCTGTGTCCCAAAAAGTCCCTCCTACCTTTTGCCGTTTTTCTAACCTCACTAGCTGGGATGTGGATGTGTGATGGGTGGAGCTCCCATAGCCATCCTGGGCCATGAGTAAGAAGACTCATATAGAAATGGTGGTGGAACAAGAGGGCAGAAAGAGCCTCGGTTCCTGATGATAGTGGAACCTCCATACCAGCCTTGGACTGCTATCAGAACTTCCAAAAAATATGAGTTATGTTGTTTAAGCACACCACACTTATTTTGGGTCTTTTTGTTATAGTTGCCAATGCTGCATCCTGACTATTAAATATTGTCAAGTGAGGCTGCTATAGGGATCAACCTTGAGAACACCATTCTAGCAAAGTTTCCACACATGTATTAAGGTTTGTTCTTGTCGATGCTTAGAAACAGGTAGAATGGCATAAAGATGGCTATGGATGAGTATGAAAACAGGTCATTCAGAGATTCTCAAACTATTCCCTGGATATTAGAGATCCTTCAATGCTTAAGGAAAAGGCTTTTTGGTCAAATAATTTCGGGATATACTACAGACTATATACCCCACTTGAAAACTCATAATGTATGTTAGTCTCTCAGAAGTCCCCCAGTAAAGGAACCTATTTAACTGCCCTTATTTCCCCTTTGATAAAACTTTTTAAAAATTGGAATATAAGTCCTGTATCAAACAGTACAGCAAACCTACATTACATCTTCATGAATTACCAAAAAAATGAGTCCCTAATTCACCATTACATAAGAAGTGGAATGCTGTCGACCATCCAGATGCTTTCTCAGGCTCCCTCCCATCACCACCTCCTTTCCTTTTTCCTTCCCCAAAAGGACACTTGTCCTCACTTGGTACACCATCGTGCAGTTTCCCAGTTTTGGGCTTTATGTAAATGGAAGTGTAAAGCTTATATCTCTTTGGGTTTGGCTTCTCTAACCCAACATCTTGTTTGTGAGATCCATTCATTTGTTGGCTGGAGCTGGGCTAATTTTCTTTGCTCTGTACTATTCCATTGTCTAACTATATCAAGTATATTTGTTCATTCTATCATCAGTAATCTTTTGCATTATTTCCCTTCAGGGGATATTATAAACAGTGCTGCTGTGAACATTCTGGTAGACGTCTTTCACTAGGCGTGTGAATGTATTTCTATTGCACATATGCCAAGAGAGGAATTGCTGGATTATCAGATATGTTTGACTTAAACAGACAATGTCAAACAACTTTCCAAAGTGGTTTACTCGGTTATACTCTGCCTGCGACGTGTGAGTGTTTGAGTTGGTAAAGCCACATTTCAGTTATTCTGGTTGGTATGAAGTAGTGTCTCGTCATTTTCATTTTCATTTTCCCCAATGACTTGTGAGGTTCTGCACCTTTCTGATGTTTCTATCCCTTGGGATTCTTTCACATATATATGCAGGTCATTTGCATCGTTTTTGTTTGTCTTTACTTTTGTATTGATTTGTAAGGTTCTTTACATTTTCTGTGACTTGTTTCACTTTCTTAATGTTATCTTTTGATGAACAGAGTTTTTAAATTTTGATATAGCCCCTTTTCATTCATTCTCTTTACATTTAATAACTGTGTGTCATACTGAATAAAAAGTTATCTGTCCTAAGTTCATGAACACATTCTCACATTATTTTCTAAAATTTTAGTATACTACCTATTACATTTTGATTTACCATCCATCTGAAATTGAGTTTTTGGTATGGCATGATATAGGGGTTACATTTTATTTTTTTTCCCATATAGAAATGCGATTGGACCAACATCATTAATTGGAAATAATAATTTCCCCCCATTGTACGGTAGTGCTACCTTTTTCTATAAATCAGGTGTCCAGTGCTACCTTTTAGAAAAGTAGAAAAGTGCTACATTTTTCTATAAGTCATGATCTGTTTCTGGACTCCACTCTTCTTCATTAAACTATTTTTCTATCCTTGGGTCAAACCCCACACTGTCTCAATCCCTGTAACTTTGTAAGTCTTAGCATATATAGTAAAGCTGTGTCTCTCTTGTTTTCTTCAAGGATGTCTTGGCTCTTCTTATTTTGTTTTTCCTTCTTGTTCTTTAAATTGCCAAGAGAGTTGTTTAAAAATCTCGCAAGGTGAGTATAAATTTTTAAAATTTCTTCCTGTATTTCTGTTTATTTTGCTTTAAAATATTTGAACATATAATAGTAACGGAGAGAAATTTTTAAGTTTATATTTTCCCTATGAATTGATGTATTTCTCATAATGAAATGTCTATGTCTCCAGTGTGTTTTGCCTGAAAGTTTACTTTGTTTGATGGTAATAGAGTTACATGAGTTTTCTTTTGTTCATATTGCATTATGTTTCTTCAGTCATACTTTTACTTTCTGTATCCTTATATTTTCCATGTACGGCTTTCATAAGTAGCATATTGCTGCTTGTCATGGGAGCATGTAGTCCATTTACACTTAATGTAATTCAGACCTCTTAGGTTTTAAATTAACCATATTAATAATATTTTCTATTTGTTCCAACTATGTTTCTTTGTCTCCCTTTTCTTGCCTACATTGGGATATATTGAATAGTTTTGTATCATTCCTGTCTACCTCTCCTTTTTCATTTGGTTGTTACAAACTGTTACTATTCTTTTAATGGTCACTGTGGATCGTCTCTGTCCTTGATTTATCACAGTTTAATATCATTTGGTTATTTAATTGCTTCTTGAACAGAGCAAGGATCTCAGAACTTCGACTCCATTCATTCCTCTCCCAACTTGCATATAATTGTTTACATGCCTTTTAATATTATGTATTCACATATCTCCATCTTGGTGCTTTCCTTCCATCAAAGTCTGCTAAATAGGAATGATCTGATATTTACTTATTTGAAAATACTTTAGTTCACTTTCATTCTTGAAAACATTCTCACTGTTCATAGGAATCCAGATTGGCAGTTACCTTCTTTCAGCACTGGGAATGAACATGTCCCTGCATCATCTTCCCACTGTTACTGTTTCTGTTGTGAAATGAGCTGTCAGTCTAATTTTGACTCCTTTGGATGTATTGTGAGTCTTATTTCTATGGCTTGATATCTTTTATTAGTCCTAGAAAATTCTAAGACAATCTTTTCTACTCCCTGCTGTCCATCTTCTTGCTCTGGAAGCCCAATTTCACATAATTTCTCAGAGCTTTTCTCATGTCTCTTAGCCTCTCTTTTGTATTTTCAGTCCTCTTGTCACTCTTCATATTTCATTCTGGATATGTCCGTCTGTTGCCTGTTCCAAAGCTCTACTTCTCTTTCAGGTGTGTTTAATCTATTATGAAGTCTATTTATGGGTCTTTTAATGTCAATCATTGTATTTTTTTAAGTTTCTAGTTGATTTTTTCTTATGGTCTTCATTCCTTTGCCAAAATTTCAAACCTGTTGTTTTATTTCTTGAACATAATGAATGGTTATTATAAAGTCCGTCTCTGATACGTCTGTTTACTGTTTCCCATCTGTGTTTATTTCTTATCTCTGCTATTTCTTTTGCTTTTCATTAATGTTGTCCAGACTTCTTCTCTATCTGGTTATTTTTTATTAGGAGTTGGAAATTGCATCCGAAACATTGTAGACATAACTTGTGGACTCAGACAATGTCAACTTCCTCTACAAAGACGTGTGCTATTTCTGGTAAACAGTTCAGGACACTGGCAACAGAGTTTATCTAAACCAATTTCAGAGACTTAAGATAATGTAAAGAAAGCCTTAGTCCCTGAGAGAGATAATTTACTTAGGACTCCCCCTTGTTGTTGGAAGTAGCTCTATGGGGTCTCAACACCCAGGAGATGGGCTTCCCAGGGCTCCGCACTTTGGGCCTTCAATGGTCATTTTTGTCCCTCTAGTCCTCTGCCACTCTTTAACAACGTTGTTCAGCTCCTTAGCTTCTCAGATATCTCTTCCAAATTGGTAGACACCCCCTGGGGCAAGGAAATTCTAAATGTCAAGCTTACCCCAATGGGTTTCCGTCCTCTCCTAGATTTTAGTTCCACAATTTCTCACTGCATTGTTAGCTCAGATTTTTCTGTTAATATTTCTCCAGACTTTCTATTTGTTTTCAACAAGAAAAATTGGTTTGAGTTTTCAAATCCATTACACAAGGAGGAAATCTCTGTTTAATTTTCTTTAAGCCAACATTGGCCAAACACACTTTATCACAAACACCCCTTTTCCATGGAAATTTTCAGACACTGAAGAATGCGGTTTTGGGAAATGATGATGTAATTTTTCTAGCATTTGGAGTACATCTTCTGTTTGGCATTTTTGGGGAAAAATTATTCCAAAATGTCATATTTAACATTTTACTTCCTGAGGAAATTCTGAATATTATGAACACGATTTTTGGCTTACTGAACCAAGGTCGTGATAATTTTTAGACTGCTATTCGCATTTTAATAATGATACATATTCCTATTTATATTTTTATCTATTATTATGAAGTTATTTGTTATTCACCATCCCTCCACTGAGAAAATACTGAAGATTACTTCTTTTACTCAGTGAACCAAAGCCACAATCACTAGCATTAGTTATTGCATTTTAAAAATGGTAGTTTTTTTAGGGGCTGCTCTGGCTCGTTAATCCCCAAATTTATTGAGCACTTTATTTGTGCCATGCATGCTCCTAAGGTTCACTTTTACTCATTCAGTCCCAACCAAAGCCAATGAGACAGTGCTACTATTATCCCCAATTTTCAGATACAGAGGTCGGAGTCACACACCTGGGGAAAGAGAGGTGTGTGACCCCTAATCTCAAGTCCATACTGGGTCATTAAACAGTTACTAGTTGGAATCACTAACCCCAAATAATCCACCATTGGTTAGATTTGTTTTCTGACACCCTCGTGCCCCCCATTTTGCTTGAGTGTACATCATGGCACCTGTGTAAATTAAGTACCCACACAATTGTTTCTATTGTACCCCAGAGAGCCAGAGGAAGTAAATCCATCTGGGGGAGGGCAGGAAGGGGCATCCTGTGAGGAAAAGAGACTTTAAAGCCTAGACATCTGCTTCAGCTGCTCTCGGGGCTATGCTTTGTTTTTGATTTTGCTTACTTCCTCATTTTTTAGTATAACAATTGTTAGGTTGATTACATTAAAAAAACAGAGGATGGGAAGATCTGTTCTTTTTCCTTTGTTTACCGCATCTGCATACATATTACACTATACGTCTCTATTTGAAAGAAGTATCCTCCCAGCAAAAACTTTTGATCTAACAAGACAGGTTTCCGACCACAGCCAGTTAAACAGAAATATTGGTTTGGGGCTCTGCTAATAGCTGCAATCTACCTTCTTTGAGATGTTCAGGATTGATTTCCCAGAACTAACTGGCAGTTAGAGTGAGGGGTAGAAGGGACTAAGAAAGTGTCATTTTGGGAGTTACATTCTGGGAGTTGGTGTTTCGTGCTTGAACATTAATTGTATGTGGATACGGCCCTTGGTTCAGGGACGCGGTGCAGAAATACGAGGGGGGCAATATTACCTGTGCCTTAGAAAAACCCTCAGACTGGGAGTCCAGGGGGGCAGATGTCCACTGAAGCTTTGCTTGTTAGAGCAAAAACTGGAAAGGAGGAAGGGTATGAAAGAAATAAATCACAGCATAGCCACACAATGGGAATTTTTATATCAATGAAAATGAATTAAATTAGATCAGCATGCATCAGCATAGATAAATCTTTTACACAGACTGTTAATTTTAAAATGCAGTCGCAGAGTAAAATAGATACAAATAATAGTATACATATATAGCATCTACGTGTATGCATATGGTACCCTCACGTCATAACAGCTTTTCGTATGACTAGGCCACACTAAACAGGCCGAGGGGGTTGTAGGAATATGATAATTTGTAGTATAGAAACATGGATGGAAGGCTTCAAACCGCGTCAGTACAGTGATGATATCTGGAGATAGGAATGGGATCAGCAAAGGGCTCTCACTGTGGAGCAGACACAGACACGTGCGGCCCAGGACCCCCTTCCCCGGGGGCCTGGCTGCCCAGCAGCGGGGAGCACGTAGGCAGACACCTCGGCTGCAGAGCTGCCCTGCTTGAGGTCATGGCCCCTGGGGGCTGGCACCCAGGGACGGAGGGAGGTCGGGTGTAATGGCCTGGCCAGAGGCTGGGTGGCCTGGGCTTCTGGGCCTGGATTTCAGTTTAACTTCTTCCTCTGCTCAACCTGCCTTCTCCCATCTCTCCTGCATGTGTCCATCCATGTACCAAACTCGGTCTCTGTGTCCCCCTGCAGCAGACCGTGGTAGTAATGTTTTATTTCTTAAACACAAGTATTGTACAGAGGAATAAATAAATAAAGCCGTGGAGGTCCACTGGGTCTGTAAGGCACCAACAGCACACCTGTTCTGTGTTACCATGTGCCGTGTCCCCCAAGGGGCGAGCGCTCTGGGTTTGTGGGTTTGGACTTTCAGTTTCTTTTTCTTAAGTGGGAGAAGGTCAGTTTTGTTCACTGACATTCATCTTTCAGAACCTGACTTTCTCTTCTAAATTATGACTGTGTGAATCCACACTCTCCAAGGAGGGAATGAATGTGTAAGTTCTTTGGGGAAAAACATAAGTGTGGGACCTTCATACAGTTCCTTCTTTGATGTCACCATCACTACTTCCATCATCCTCATCTAACTCGCCCTAAAAACACAACTGCAGGGCAGTCGGGTAAAAGTGACAGGAGTGCAGATGTCTGCATGTGTGTGCATGTGTGTGTGTATGTGTTCTGTGTTTGTCTGCTTGGGCTGCCCTAACGAACACCACAGACTGGTGACTAAACAGCAGACATTTACTTCTTCCCATTCTGGAGGCTGGAGGTTCAAGATGGAGGTGCCGGCAGACTCTGGTCTGAGTGAGGACGGCTTCCTGGCTTGTGGGTGGCGGTCTTCACTGGCCTTTCCTCCCCGCGTGCTCACTGGGAGGGAGCTCTAGTGTCTCTTCTTACAATGACACTAATCCCAGTAGATAGGGGCCCCCCTTGTGACCTCATTTCACCCTAATTACTTCCTCAGAGGGCCCCTCTCCAGCTGCAGCCACACTGGGGGTTAGGGCTTCTAATACACATTTTGGGAAGATGGCAAACATTCAGTCCACAACACAGAAGATTGTTAGAGGCACTCCAAAGCAGACTCTCAAGTCCGGCGTGATTCAGACTGCAGGTTTCACAGGAGGAGAGCAGAAGGGCATGGAGAAGTCTAGTCAGCCTTTAGCAGGAACCGCCCAGGCAGGAATCAGCACTCCAGAGGTGAACACTCCCAAGAGTGAGCTTCTGCTAAATCAGAGAACTCAGACAGCAGCGCTAACTCCTACGCACACACCACACTCACGTGCACACACGCACACACACAGGCACGCACACACCACACTCATACGCACACGCGTGCATGCACACACAGGCACACACACACACACACACCACAGTAGTAATAAGTCACCATAAGTTTCTAGTACCTGATGGGTGAAGACAAAGGCAACGTAAAATGCAAGAACAGAGTTTTACTTGGTAAAATTTCTTGTCCACGTCCAAAGCAAGATGCAGTTGGCAACTGCCAGTAGGGACAAGACCCGTTATTTCTCTTTTACCTGTTAAGACCCCAGAGTCTCAGTTTTGTTAGGCGTTTCCTGAAGGCATCATTTTCACCCCTGTAATTTTAAGGTCTGTCACAGCAGTTTATGAGAATAATTATGTTTATCATTCATTTGCCTAAAACTAATGATCCAGTGATAAACAACTCAGTGTTTCCTCCCCTGTTGAATAATGAGTATTAATTCACCTGTCAGAAAGGGACTCATTACCAACTTCAGCAGTGATTCATTTGCTTGCCAAGGCACGGAAGGGCTGCCACAGTTGTTGAAGGAAAGTGTGTTCAGATGGTCCCCGGGAGCTGAATTGCTGATAGAATCACTTTGTGGGTTCAGCCACATACACTTCCAGGGACTGAGTTTTGGCTCCAAGGACCTGATTGAAATGTGAATCTTCTGATGACATCGGAGCCAGGCATCCAGCTTCTCAGCAGTCGGTGTGAAAGCGCTCACGCTTGGGAAAGGCATCACCAGCCAGCCTCAGGCACTTGGCCAAGGGCAGCCCTAGTGCCATCTTTGGTGGCATATGGTGGTGGCTGCATTTCTGATGGTGCCAACATACGGACGTTCAGCTTCTCCTCTTGAGAGGAGGGGCTGGTCTGTTTCAGCCCATCGACTGGGGTTGTGCACAAACGCAGCAGTGCTTTTCCCAAGCGTCCGGAGCCAGCTATGTTCAGAGTATTCTTTGGGTAGCGTTTGTTATGGCTGCCTCTCCCGACAGAAGCAGTGGATGGTCTGATCTGGCCAAAAGGAAGCAGGAAAACAATGACGACTTTCCAGCACTGCTGTATTTTTGTAGGACTTCTTAAGTACGAAAGAGAATTGGCGTGCTGGAAATAGCAGGCAGATATTTTTAATCTAAATTAATCTGGAATTAATGATAATGTGTAAGGAAGTTGATAAAATATTAACTTTGCGGCTATCCCTCCCCACTTCCAACTCAGCCAGTGCTTCAAAGGACATAGTGAGCTGAAATAAGATCAACTAGACACCGCCCTTCTTGTCTGCTTCCCTCACTCCGAATCCCACACAGGGTCTCAGCTGAGGATCACAGCTGGGGTCCAGCCTTTTTTATTTAAGCAAAGGGAAAATCAAGGCCCTAAAGCATTTATGAAATAGACCTGACCTTGTCACTCATTTACCTACTTCCAGGTGAGACCAGTTCTTACGAGACCAATGTAGTTTTGTCTTTAAACAAGACAGAGGGAGGGAGGGAGGGAAGTAGTGAGAGAGGAAGAGAGAGAGAGAGAGAGAGAGAGAGAGAGAGAGAGAGAGAGAGAGAGAGAGAGAGAGAGAGAGAGAGAGAGAGAGAGAGAGAACGCAAAAGCAGGAAAGGAACAGTGGGAGAGCTTTGGCATACGTTGAGATAGTGGTTAGATTCCACAGTCCACGCTCATTTCTGACACTCACTGGAAGTTCAAGGGGTTCTCAAAACTATCTTCAGTTTTAATAAGACAGAAGCTCAAAGCCAAAGGAGGGGTGTCTCCAGGGACCTTCCCCCACGCCCACCCCCTACCCTCTCCACCCGGCCCAGGAAACAGAGAGGGATAAGGGTTGAGACTTAGAAAAGCAGCAGAAGCAGGCTCTACAGTAACTGTCATCTCTGTGCCACAGGTGGCCATCACGGGAATAATTAAAGAACGGAAGCTGCTCTATCGGGGAAGCTTGGAGTGATTATTTAAAGCAAGGCTAAGATAGGTAAAAGAAGAGGGTATTTGAAAAATAAGTAAGCCAAGTATCTGTCATGTTCCATGAAGGAAAGGAAACAGTCCCACAGGAGGAAGAATAACGAGGCCTCAGGAGACTGTTTAGGTCACTGTGATTGTGGCTTACGTTGAAGGCGGGTTTGGCCGTCCATGTTCTGATCAGACCGCGTCAGCCCGAGGGGGTTGGTCTGTGTGACCAGAGCCCAGACACTCCAGGATGCCTGTTACCCAGGCTTTTGGCACATTTTCTCCCACCGGTGACAATGCCTATTGTTGAGGGCCAGGCTTTAGCAGACAAATACGCCACTTGTTCAAATAACCAAAGTAGGTTGTGTACGGTTATCGACATTCTTTCCTCGTACCCCCACTTTCTGGTGGGGCTTTCGTCAGCTCTCCAGGACGCTATGACCCGACCACAGACTGGGCAGCGCAAGCAGCAGGAATCTATCCTTTCCCAGTTTGCAGGCTGAAGTCTGATCCGGGTGTTGGCGGGGCTGCCCCCTCAGCGGCTGTGAAGAAGGGTCTGCCCACCTTTCCCCAGGTCCTGGTGGTTTGCTACAATCTTCGATACTTCTTCGCCAGTGCTCACAACTCCAGTCTCAGCCTCCTCTTTACCTGTGTGGCTTCTCTGTGTCAACGTTTCCCCTTTTCATAAGGATGCAGGTCATAGTGTATCAGGGCCCACCCTAATGACCTCATTTCAACTTGATGACCTCTGTAAAAACGCTACTTCCAAAGAAGATCACATTCTGAGGTTCTGGGGTTTTTCTCTTCTCGAGGGAATGCAATTCAACCCATAATAGGGTTGCCTTAGATTTTTGTAATGTTTGACTTTGGAGGGAAAAACCTGTATATGTGACCCAAAATATGCCTCTTTGGCATTCGGATTATTTTGAGCTACAGGCTATTGAGAACCAGTAGACACAGAAAAACCTCTAATGGGAGGACATAGGAGATTTCCTATTTTAAAGGAAATTCTCATTTCTAGGGATGTGTCCCACCGTCTCAGCAGGAGGAGGAGGGTTCTCACAGCCCCTGTCAGCAGAAAAGATGCTGACTGTAATCTGCACAACACACCTTACTACACAGCCCTAATTCACCACACTTTTCCCCGTCACCTTCCTACAACCTGCCTCCCCTGCCCAGAAGCCCCAAACCTCTCTTCCTTTGTTGGTATTTAAGGCCAAGTTCCAACCACCCTTTTGGGACAGTCCTTCTTAGCTGCTTCCATTTGTATGCACGACGTACATGTTCACAAACTTTTGTTTGCTCTCGTCAATCTGTCTTTGGTCCGTGAACTCCCGCCGAAAATCTGGAGGGTAGAAGGAAGAAATATTTTTCCTCCCCAACAATTCCTTCTGCGTTATAGGGTGAAAGACCATTGCCTGGGTGACCACATTTTACATGCAGCAGTGAACGTCCCGGTGGAACCAGGAGCCCCCACGACCAGCGCTCAATGTATGACCCCTGGGTTTGATTGACCTCCTTCCTCTGGGCTGTCTGTAGGCTCCTCCCATTGGTTCATGGAGAACTGCTCGAATTAGCAAGGGAAGCCAGGTGTTAGCAAGAGTGAGGTCCCCCTGTGACCCTTACCCAGTTTGCTCTCTTTTCTGGCTGTAGGTCCAGGAAAACTCAGGTTCTGGGCCCATGCTCTGCCAGAGTGGCAAGGGACTCACAGATTTTGCAAATCACAGCACAGATCCTCTATAATAATCATCCAAAAGCGATTATTGTAATTCAAGTGGCTTCAGGCTTGACATCCCAGCAGTGAATGGACTGTGACTGGTGTATTTCTGGACAGCATGGCCCGTACCTCCTGGGTGGAGCTTCCAGATAATGTTTTGTCCCAGTTGGATACAGCAGGAGGGTCAGTGGAGCGGACACCGGGCAGCCAGCTCCAAGACACCACCGTGGCGCTGGGGGGAGAGGCAGCTGACGGCAACCAATGGGGACAGAGATGGAAAAGTAAAATTCCCCTGGAGATGAAGTGTCCCAGCCGAGGTGGCGGGGACCTGGCAAGCAGTGGAGGGACATCTCCCTGCTGTGTCCACCCCGCTGTTCCTGCTCCGATTTCTCAGCCTGTGGATGGTGAGGTTAGAATCAAAGGGCGCTGACTGGAGGGGCCCGGAGCCCTGGGCCCAAATCTCAGATGGGACATGTCCCAACTCTGTGACGCTGGACGGGTGTCTCAGCCTCATGTTCCTTCTCTCTGAAATGGAGGTGTGAAGCCGTCTCCCAGGGTCAGGATGAAACGTGATACAGGTATGTAGGTGCACGGAGCTGATGCCGAATCTGAACGGAGTCCCATCTTCCTGGTAGACGGGGTTCAAGAGACTCCCCACTCCCAGGCTTTGTGCTCCTGGAAATGGTTTCCTGCACAGAACACCCTGCCATGTGACTTAGGTGACACCCATGCATGCCTCCCTTGCTTTCCTCCAACAAGACCTGGCACAGACTCTCCACACCCCGGCTCTTTGCCTCACAAACGATTTGCTGAACTGCCTATGCCCCCTAATCAATACGAGCAGATGCTTGAACACAATGGTAATGAAGCTTCTCTCTGTCCCCAGAACCTGGCCTTCAGCCTCCATGACTCAGCCTGAGCCAGCCCGCAGCCCTTCCCAGAGACAGACTGGGCTTAGAGTAAAAACAGTGTCTGGTCTACTGTCCCCTGAAGCCACCCTTTTATCCCACTCTCCCTCACCCCATTTTTTTCTAGTCCTGTTTACACCTTCGTATAAAAGGAAAACCTTCTCCTGCCTGACTTTTAAAATACTTGCATCTCTCAAGGTTGGAGAGATCCCCCGCCCCCCATTATAATAGGCTCTTTCCTCCACTGCATTAATCCTTTCAAAATGAAGTCTCTCCTAACCTAAGTCTCGATTTGTTTTTATGGACAGGGGCTGGGTGACCTGTGCCTGAATCTCAGATCAGACACTTTGTAGCTGAGACACTGCACAAAGGTCTAATTTCCCTTCTCTGTTAAATGGAGATGTGAAAACCTGTCTCAGAATAAAGACAATAAAAATGGAGAGGGATGGAAAAAGCATGGCACAGGGTACAAATGCAATGGTTCCTGCTGCTGAGGTGGCGGGTAGTCTGTGCGGGTAAATAAACCAAAGCTTGAACACGATGAGATGGGCACAACAATCTTTGGGAATGTAAAGTCCATGGGGATCTAAAGATCTTTACTATGTTCTTGTGATCCGGTGGGAAAGCTCTCATTTGAGATTCTGGAGATAATAAGAGTAACAGCACCAACAAGTGACTCTTCCTGAGTACTCCCACACGGGTTGCAAATCAAGCTATTGCACTCTTTCTTTCTTTCTTTCTTTTTTTTTTCAGTTTCAGGTGTACAAAACAATGGAATACTTAGACATTTACACCCCTCACAAAGTGATAACCCCCCACCCCCAACCTACTACCCCTCTGACATCGAATACAGCTGTTACAGTTCCATTGACTCTATTCCCTAGGCTGTCCTCCACATGCTACCATATAGATATTTAATTATAGTCGACATTCAATGTTATTCAGCTTCAGCCTCAGGTGTACAGCGCAGTGGTCAGGCCTCTACACAGCTTGAGTGGTCCATGGAGTGGTCTTCCTAATAAGACAAGTGCCCATCTGACACCCTACAAAATCTTTACAACATTATTGATTATATTCCCCAAACTGTCTTTCATAGCCCCGTGGCAATATTGTGGCTACCAATTGTACTTTCTAATCCCCTCATCTTCTCCCCAAGAGAACATTATGCTAAGTGAAATAAGTCAGATGGAGAAAGACAAATGCCAAATGATCTCACTTATATGTGGAATCTAAAGAACAGAATAAATGAGCAAACTAATCAGAAATAGTCTCAGAGATACAGAGAAAAAACTGATGGTTGCTAGATGGGAGAGGGTGAGGATGGGGGAGAAGATGAGGCTATCACATTCTTAAAACTAGGTGGGGCATACTAGCCTCTGACCAGCTTCCTCCATAAGCTCATT
Source organism: Rhinolophus hipposideros (assembly GCF_964194185.1). NCBI lineage: Eukaryota > Metazoa > Chordata > Mammalia > Chiroptera > Rhinolophidae > Rhinolophus > Rhinolophus hipposideros. The sequence continues at coordinate 92,769,329 of NC_138054.1, forward strand.
ACTCTTCTGTCTACACAGAAAGAATGTCAGTGTAAATAAAGGTAACTTGGAATGAAGGTTCAACGTTAATTGGCATCTCGGTATGTAAAGAGACACGGCCGTATGCTTTGAATGTGCATAGCTAATGTCCTGTCATTGTACATTAGGGCACAAATTGCTTGAGGAATATTGATATGCCATGAATTCTGGAATTGCCAGCGAGGGCTGGAGCTGCTTTATGAATGGGAGCTTGATGGATAAGGCATAGCTTGCATTTCTGTTCTCCTCACGCCACTGAGCAAGTGCGAGTGAAAGACCTTCTTGCCTTTTGGGACATACACTGACCTCCAGGGTTTGACTGAGGAAATTTCTTCAAAAATTTCTTCTTTAAAAATACCGTGTGATCTCCTGCACTTACTCATATACTTTGCCCTGAACTATGAATTTGTTGATCTCTAATTCACTGTCAACATATAATTTTCAAAAACGAAAAACATGAGCCTCATATCAACATGAAATAAACACAGGCTAAAGACTACATTTAGCACATTAATTGTTGAGCAAATAAAGTGCTTTACATAGCACTTAACGAATAGGGATATTTTAGGCCAGCAAGAAAAGTTAAAACCACAACCAGTTCATGTCTCCTAGGACGATGAAATCGTGAAGTTAGGAATACACAGTAGAAATCTACAAGTTAACGTATGGCTCCACAGAAGCTGAGAAAAACCAAACACAAGTATTTCCCTGGAATTGGCACTGTCTGATAGAATGTTCTGTGATGCTTGCAATGTGCTGTCTTTATTGCATGATATGGTAGCCCTTCGTCACATGATCTATGAGGCTTTAGAAATGTGGCTAGCATGACTTGGAAATTAAATTTAATCACCAAATTAATTAGTGAGTTTAATTAATTAAAATTTAATGTTTAATAGCCACGGGTGTCTGGTGCCTACAGGACTGGACAGCACAGCACAGATAGCTTTGGGTGAGCCTGCTAAGCTGTGCCCAAATGAAAGCCATGCCTTGCCCCTGACACCCTTTTGTGCTTTATTTCCAAGTTTTACTTTTTCTTGATGTCACCTTTATAGAGGTAACAATTTTGATTTACCTTTGGCGTAAGGAGATTTTTCCCCCCTCCAATCAAATTCATGTGCTCAGCTCCTAAGGATCTACATACTTTTTTACAACTAGACAACTAAACAAGCGCAGGTTTCTCAGGGAGAAATCAAGGAGAGAAGTGGTAATATGTAGGACCGGTCTTCTGAGTCAGCTCAGTGATATATATTTTTTTCTATTGCTTCAAAGTTCCTTCTGGCGCTTATCTCTCCAGGTAATCCCCTTGTGAGGGGCAATTATTGCATCACAGTGGCAACTGACAACTTGGCAAGCAATGTATTGTATTTCTACAACATGACCTTCAATAACCTTTGATGGTAAAGAGCCCTCGGTGAGGGCAGGAGAATAAACAAGCCTCTGACAAAGCACATTGATCCACGTTAGCAGTTCTGTTCCAAACTGCTGGATTATGATGGGCATCTTCCATCTATCTGTTTTGGATAGCACATGAAATGTTCCCAATTATAGGTAGACGTACCGGGCTGGGGCTTTGTCTAAACAGAGAGAAGCATGAGCATCAACTCAGATGCTTGATTCTGACTTTGAACCAGCAAAAGCAACTCTTCCCTGGGAAGACCTAAAGGATTCTGCTTTTATGACTCATCCAATCCAAGTTCATGGACTGCCATCTGTCACTGGAGTAAATTGAATAACTGGGCATGTTATGTTGCCTGTTCTTGACTGTGTATTCCTGGTGGTACATTGGCCTTCCTTTTGGGTTCTAGTGGTTATCTCATTGAGTCCCTTCTTTGGATACACTTAATGAGCAGTTTGATGGAGTGTCTGCTATGTGTCAGATTTTGCTCAAGGTCCTGGAGCTACACTGGTGAGCAAAACAGAAAAAGTTCCTGTCCAGAGAGAACCTGCACTCACAAATAGGTCCCGAGAGTGACAATGGAGCATGGAATCAATGTCCACATGCCAAAGGCCTCTATCTTCATGCATCTGAACACTCCACGATGTTTCTAGATTTTTCCGGGAGGACTAAAGACCACCTTCATCCTCTGGTCCTTGGATGGGCCCAATTATTTCCACCTCCCAGCCCCCACACACTGAAAAACTCTCCATAATAAGATGCAGGGTACATCTCCTCATAAAAGTTACTAAGAAGTAGCAAGGAGAAATTAAACCCAGACAGCTGTAAGATCTCATGAAAGATTACGTGTTACCTGCTCCCCTCTGCCAGCCTATGTTTCTGAGCGATAAATCCACCCTCCCTAGAAGAAGTGTGTGACTGTAATTAACATCTCTAGCGTAGAGTGAGACATACTCAAGAGCCCCCCAAGCTAGGAAAACCCAAGCATCTGAGTGGTCAGCTCTAGGCATGAATTAGCCTAGGGACATCCTTTCCTGGGGGCAATGGCTAGCACTGCTCAATCACATACAAACTTGAGAAGGTTGAAAATCGCCCAGGGGAGCAAAACAGTGAAAGGAGGAGCTAAATGCTCCTAATTCTCTCTGTTGGGAGGAGGAGAATACCCTCTGCAGCTGTTGACCTACCTACTCATTATCATTTCAAATGATAGCCTTGCTGGGTAGAGTAAGGTGGGATTGACCCACAGGCTGATTGGCGGTGAGGTTTGGCCACATCCACAGCTTATGGGCTGCTGTGTGGGAGGCTTACCCAACAGAGCAGGATTTGCCCCTGGTGCTTGTTGAGACTGCCCTTTTGTGTGTGCCACTTGTGGAACTAATTGGATGGTGATCTTCTGTGATCTGAAGCCAACCTCCAAATGTGTTGGTTCTGGGGCCTCTTGGGAGGAGCTCTGATGCTGGCTCAGGTCACCCACTGCATGTGACCAGCAAGGGGAAACCTAGTAAGAGTTACAAAGCTATCCACAGTATTCGCTGCCTGTGCTAGAACTGTAGGCATGTGGGAGAAGTCACGCTCTGAACTGAGGACATCTGCCACTAGTACTGGGCCTGGGGTAGCTCCACAAAAAGCCAGGACACCCCGAGGTCTGCTGCTATCTGACAGCTCCCTTGAGGTTCAGCCACTGATTAAGCCTGGGGCAGTATGCAAGTTGGGTGAGGCAGGGTCTCAGGGAGTCACTAGAGTGGGAAGAGTTGTGGTCACCAGGTTAATGTAGACTCTGGTTTGGTGCCAGTACTGAGCCTGGAGCTACTCAGCAAAAGTCTCAGAGCACACCAAGGCCAGTTGCCACCTGCCTGGAGCCCAGCGGCTTTGATAGTTTTCCAAGAAAGAGTGCAATGTGGGCGGGGCTGGCTGCTCCAGGAGAAAGTGCCTCCAGAGTTGAAGGAGTTGGGTAGGGCAGAGTTCCGGTGAGTCAGCAGGGTGGAGTGAACAGAGCTCCAGGCCAATCAGATTCAGATTTGGCCTTAAGCATAGGGGGCGGGCTCAACACAGGAAAGATGGCATGTGTCTGCCTGGCTGCACAAGAGGAGGTTCCCACACAGAAAAAATGGTGACTACCCTTCAGTCTTTGCTTCCAAGCCACACACCTCAGTCTGCACCTCTGTATGCCTCCCAGGCCCCCACCCCGTGTCACGGTCCCTCTGCTGGAGCCCAAGGTGAGTGCCTGCAAGCAAGTGAGTCTGTATACGGCCCATTTAAGAGTACACCTGGGTTTCCTGCCACCTTCCGTCTCACCCAGGCAGTCTGAATCCCCACTGGCTTTCACAGCCAGGTGTTATGGGGGCTCCTCTTCCCACTACCAGTACTCCGGGCTGGGGAGCCTGGTGTGGGGACTGGGGTCTTCTGCTCCTCCAGGGGGAACCTCTATGGCCAAGATATGAGTCCTGATTTTCTTCCACCACACGTGGGTGTGGGAACAGCCCATTGCACGTCTCTGCCCTTCTTAACAGTCTTGACATAACTTCTTTGTATCCTTAGTTATAAAATTTCTGTTCAGCCAGACTTTAGATGGTTCTCTAGGTTGATTGTTCTATAATTTAGTTGTAATTTTAATGTGTTCACAGAAAGAAGCAGGTACAGGTTTTATCTATTTCGTTATCTTGGATCTCTCCCAGCAACACTTGTAATTACCTAAGTTTTGATTCTAGCTATCCTAGGAGGTGTAAAATAGATCTCATCATGGTTTCGATTTGTATTTTTCTAATGATTAATGATGTAAAACATATTTTTATGTGCTTATTGGCCATTTGTATATGTTCTTTGGAGAAATGTCCGTTCAGACTCTTTGGCCATTTTTACCCCCATTGGCCATTTTTTTAAAAATTATTATTGAGTTTGTGTAAGTTCTATCTATATTCTAGATATGAATATTTGTCAATGAAAAAATGAAAGTCTGGACATTAGTAGGGAATCACATTATTAATCTTCCAATAGGGAGAATGGAGCTATTACAACAGAAAAAAATCCTTTGTCTATAAAATCTTAAAGTATCTCTGGCAGAAAGAGATTTTATTTTATGGGGAGGAGTAAGCAACGGTAGAAAGAACCAGGTGAGGAGACTGGGACAAGCAGGTGGTTTGATTGGACAGCTGAGCTTAAAATGTTGTTCTCTGTGATCAGCCAATTCTCAACAGGTATTGTTCTGTGCTCCAGTGCTTGTTTAAGCTCAAGGGTGGGCCAAGGTCTAGGAGATTCCGGGGAGAAGAGAAGCCTAACTAAAATTTAGTCAAGTCAAGTGAGCAGGCGTTATGTTCAGATTGCTCAGTGGGTAAATAGTCCAATGACTTATGAAACAAAGAATGGGGATTTTGAGAGTCTGTGTCTGGCCTTGTCATTGACAAACAAGGGATTTACCTTTGAGTCTCATCTAAGTCATATGGAGAAGGACGGCTCTGTGCAGTAAGCCATTGCATGGCGTACAAAAGGGTGGGGGAGCTTCCTAACCATCACTGTTTTTCAGGAGTGCAGGACTCAAGTAAAATTCAAATTTTTTGTTCGTTATCAGATAACTGGTTTGGTGTTTTTTCTCCTATTCTGTGAGTAGTCTTTTCACTTAATGGTGTTCTTTGACAGAGAATAAATATTGACAAAGTTTATTTTATCTATTTTTATTTATTTGTTCCTTGTGCTTGTACTTTTGCTGGCATATTTAAGAAATATTGTGTAAGCCACAGTCATAAAGATCTATTTATTTTTTCTTCTAAGAGTTTTATCATTTTAGCTCTTACATTTAGGACTTTGATCTAGCTTGAGTTTACTTTTGTGTATGGAATCAGGGAGAGGTACAACCTCATTCTTTTGCCTGTGGCTATCAGTGGTCTCAGTATAATTTATTGAAGAAACTATTCTTTCTCCATTGATTTGTCTTGACATTGTTGTTAAAAAGAAATTGACAGGAAATGTGAGGGCTTGTTTTTGGATTTACAGTTTTATTCCATTAATCTATATGCCCCTTCTTATGCCAGTGCCATGCTGCCTTGATTACCACCGCACTGTAGGAGTAAGTTTTGAAATCAGGAAGTATGAGTCCTCCAGCCTTTTTACAGTTTTTCCAGATGTGTTGGCTATCATGAGTCCCTTGTATTTCCATAAGAATTTTATGATCAGCTTGTCAATTTCTGCCAGGAAGTCTGCTGGAATTTTGATAAGGATTTCATTGAATCTGTAGCTCAATTAGGGAAATAATACAATCTTAACAAGGATGAACCTTTCAATTTGTGAATCTGGAGTTCTTTTCATGTATTTAGATCTTTACTTTGTTTTAACTGTTTGGAAATTTTAGGAGTATAATTTCTTCACTTCATTTCATAAATTTATTCTGAAGTGTTTTATGCTTTTTGATGTTACTATAAATAAAATTGTTTCCTTAATTAAAGTTTTTATATTTTCATTGCTATTGTATAAAATACAATTGATTTGTGTGTACTGATTGTTTTAAATTCTGCAGCATTGCTGAACTCATTTATTAGTTCTAATCAATTTTCAGTGTATGCCCTGGGATTTTCTATATACAAGATCATGTCATTTGCAAACAGAGATAATTTCACTTCTTCGTTTCCAATCTGGGTGGCCCTTATTTCATTTTGTTGCTGAATTTTTCTGGTTAAAACCACCAGCACAATTAGAGTAGAAATGATGAGTGAAATCTTTGTCTTGATCCTGATCTTAAAGAAAAACGATCACTGTTTCATTATTAAGTATGTTGTTAATGCACGTTTTTAATAAGACATCTTTTATTATGTTGAAGAAGTTTCCTTCTATTTGTAGTGTGTCAAGTTTGCTTTGCCAGGAAAGAGTGTTGAATCATTTTGTCAGATGATTTTCTGTGTCTATTGAGATCATGTAGTAATGTCCATTAGTCTACTTATTTGAAATATTACATTAATTGCCTTTTGGATATTAAACTAATCTTGCTTTTCTGTGTACTTTAATTTGCACATATTAGTGAATCCCCAAATTTCTATCTCTTCATAATTTCTTATTATATTCTATTGTGGTCAGTAGACAAACTTGGTAGAATTTCAATCCTTTTAAATGTATTGATTCTTGTTTTATGGCCATGCATTTGATCTATCCTTGATAATGTTCTATGTGCCCTTGAGAAGAATATATATTCTGCTCGTATCAGGTAGAGTGTTCTAATGGGAAGATAGTGTTGTTTAATTCTTCTACATCCTTGTTGATCATTTACTAGTTGATTCATTGTTAAAAGGAGGATATTGAAGTCTCCAACTATTTTTGTTGTTTTGTCTATCTCTCTTCAATTCTGTCTGTGATTGCTGCATATATTTTGTGACTCAGTTATCAGGTGCATATATGTTTATAATTGTTATATCTTCCTCCTGGAGTCAAACTTTTATCATTTTAAAATATCCTTCTTTATATTTAGTAACATTTTTGTTTTAAGTCAATTTTGACCGGTGTTAATTTAGCCACTTCAGCTCTCTTCTTGTTGCTGTTCACATGTATATAATTTGTTATCCTTTTTCTTTTAACCTATTTGTATCTTTGATTCCAATGTGTGTCTTCATTAGATAATATATAATTGGATCTTTATTTTTATCCAGTCTGGTATCTGACAATCTTTATCTTTTGATTGCATTGTTGAATTCCTTCACTTTTAATATTATTATTGGTGTAGTTGAATTTTACTCTCCTATTTTAAATGTTATTTTCTACGTGTCTCATATATTTTCATTGTTCTATTCATTTACTGCTTTCTTTTGCATTAAGTGAATATTTTCTAGTGTAACATTTTATTTCATTTAAACATTGTTTTATTATATTCTTGATAAGTTATTTTAGTGATTGCCCTGGGTCTTATTACATACATCTTAACTTATCATAATTTGCTTCAAATCTACACTAACAATTCCAGTCAAACATAGAAATTTTACTTCTATATAACTCTATTCTCACTTCCTCCTTTCCATGCTATGATTGTTATATATGTTACATCTATATAGTTACAAACCCAACATTACATTATTACCACTGTTACTTTACATAATTTTATGTCTACTAAAGAAACTGAGAAAAGAAAGGAGAGCAAGTATATATTTGTATTTTGTTATATTAGCCTTATTACTTACCACTTCTGGTTCTCTTTATTATTCCTTGGATTCAAGTTATTATTTGGTGTCATTCATTTTCTTACTTCAGGGCCACTCTGTTCTCACTCACATCCTTTGTGTGGTTATTATCAAATATATTTTACATGTAAAATTTTATAAGTCCAAAAATACATATATATATATATATATATATATATATATATATATATATATATATATATATATCGATATAATTACTTTATAAATCAGTTAAGAGAGGAAAGGAGATAAATAAAATATGCATTTATACTGTCTTTTAAAAATACATAAATACTTTATTGGTGTTCTCTTTTTTTCTAGTAGATTGGAATTATTGTCTGTGGTCACAGGCTTTTTAGTCTAAAAAAACTTTTTTTTAGTATTTCTTGTATAGCAGTGTTGTTAACAATTTCTCACTTTGTGTGTCTGGAAATGTCTTCATTTCTCCTTCACTTTTGACAGATACTTTTGTTGGGTGTAGAATTCTTGGTTGGTGGCTGTTTGTTTGTTTTCCTAAACTTTGAATATGTCATTCCAATGGTTTGTGGCCTCTATGGTTTATGATGAGAAATCAGCTGTAATTTATTGAGGATAACTTTTATGTGATGAGATGCTCCAATCTTGCTGATCTTGAGATTGCTGCTTTGTCTTTGCCTTTTGATAGTCTAATTATAATGTGTCTCAGTGTGAATCTCTTTGCACTGAATCTCTTTATTCCTCCTACTTGGAGTTCATTGAGATTTTTGGATGTGTAAATTAATGTTTTTGTGTGTGTGTGTTTTTAATCAAATTTGGAAATTTGGGGCCATTATTTCTTTAAATATCTTTTCTGCTCCTTTCTCAATCTCCTCTCCTTCTGGAACTCCCATTATGCATATAATAGCATATTTCATGCTGTCTTACAATTTTCTGCAGCTCTGTTCACGTTTATTTTCCCCCTTTTGGTTCCTCAGACTGAATAATCTCAATTAACCCATCTTGAAGTTCACCGATTCTTTATTCTGCTTATTGGAACCTGACGTTGAGCTCTCTAGTGAATTTTTCATTTCTGTCATCATAATTTTCAACTCCAGTGTTTGGTTCTGTCCTCTGATTTCTATCTCTGTTAATATTCTCCATTTGGTTAAACATTGTTTTTATCCATTCTTTTAGTTCTTTATCCATGGTTTCCTTCAGTTCTTTCAACATATTTACAAGTTGATTTAAGTCTTTTTCTAGTAATTTCAATATCTGGACTTCCTCCAGGACAGTTTCTATTCTTTTTTCTTATGTGTGGGCAATACTATTTTTAAATTTCTTTTCACGCTTTATATTTGTTTTGTTGTTATTGTTGTTGTTGTTGAAAACCAGACATTTTGAATATTATAATATGACAACTCTGAGTATCAGACTCTCCCCTCCCCAGGGTTTGCATTGCTGCTCTTCATGTAGTAGTTGTACATTTGTTTAGTGATTTTTCTAAACCAATTTTTTAAAGTTTATATTCTTTGTCATAGGTATCCAGTATAGTTTCTTTTCCACTAGTTTAGTGATCAGTTACTGATTGGATAGAGATTTCTTAAATGCCTGGAACCAGAAAATTTCCCAGTCTTTGCAGATGGGTTCTGTTTGTGTGATGGGCATGTGTTTAACACTAAGCTGAGCAATCTACAACCTGCTTTAGCATACACTTCCAGCTTGTGTATAGCCTGCAGGTCAGGAATAGGTGAAAGCTCAGGGCCACTCAGGTTTTTTCCAAGTAGGCATCCAACTGGGCATGGAGGTGGATTTCTGGATTTCCAGGATATGTTATAGCTTTTCAAAGCCCTTATTCCAAAAAAAAAAAATCTCATTCTCCAGCTTTTCCTCACAGTTTGGTTAGTCTGTTATTTGCCCCAATTGTTATCCTCAGTCTTCAGCAACTAATACATTTTCCTCTGAATGTTTCAAAAGAGATTTTGTAGGTAGCTGACTCAGCACTGGAAGAGTTTCATGTTTGGTGGGATAAAGGCAAGTCCTTTGATCCAGTTTTCCAGGGAGCCACTAGGCAGGGAAAAAGCAAGAACAACACAGTTCTTTGAGAATGAGGTCTATTCTGCTCTTTCTGGTCCTGGGACCTGTACCACCATTGTGAACTGTTTTCTTTGAGATCATTTTGAACTCAGGAGCAGGAGATGGGACCAGAATAAGTTAAAACACCACAAAGCTTGCTATTCTTACTGAGATACAGGTGGTTTTTCTTGATTAAATATTCCCCTGATTGCAACAGGCTTTCAGTTAGTTTCCAGGATTCTAAAAAATTGGTAGTAACAGTTTTTTACCAGTCCATTTATCGTGTTTCATTTTAGAAATTGACTTTTAGAGTTTTTTATTCTGCCTATTTCTCTGACATCTCATAACCAACTTTCAATTACATTATTTTTTCTCCATTTTTCCCCTAGTTGATTGATTTTATCTTTTATATTTAATTTTTTTTCTTACCTTTTTTTTTTTGGCTTTAACTTAATTCTTTGTTATCTTTCTCATGTAGAAATTTAGATCTTTGGCTTTTCAAATTTTGTTCTTTTTCTGTATATGTATTTAAGACTAGCGATTTCCCTCTAAGTAATATTCCAGCAGTCTTGAAGTGCTGTGTCATCCATTATCTATTAGCTAAGAAAATTTTAAGGGGGATGAAGGGGGAATTAAAATGTTTGACTTATCCTAAGTAACACAAGAAAGCACAAACAAGGAATATTAAACAATAGAGTTAAATTAAAAGCAAATTGTAAGATGGCAGATATAAACCCAGCATCAGTCATTGCATAATATACAAATGGATTCAATGCTTTGAGCAAGGTAAAGATAAAGATTTTCAAACTGAAACAAAACAAAAACTTATGTGATGCGTACAAAAGAGATAAACTTTAAACACAAGGACTGATAAAAATTGAAAGTAAATCGATAAAGAAAAAGCATTGCAAACATTAACCAAACTAAAGCTTATGGAGCTACACTAACATTTTACAAAATAAACCGTCAGGCAACAAGCATCACTAGAAATTAAGACAATTCATAATGTTAAATGGATCAATCAGGACGATATCACAATCCCAAATATGAATGTACCCAGTAGCATTAGAACGTATGAATCCACAATGGACAGAACTAGAAGAAAGAAAAGCAATTTATAACCAATGTGGGAATCTTTATGAATTCTTTCAATAATGAATGAACAAGAAGATTATAAAAAAAGGAAAAACATAGATATGAACAGGACAACTGATAAAAGACCCAATCGATATACAGAAAATGTTGCATCCAAAAACAGGAATCACATTTCTTTTTCAAGTGCACAGAACAGTTACCAATATTGACCATTGTTACTGCACAAAGAAAGCTTGACAAATTTCAAGGATCAAATTATTAAAATAATTTAGAGTAGGTGGTCTGACCACAGTGGAATCAAACTAGGAATCAGTAGAAAGCCCTCTACTGCCCAGAAACTAAATCATTCACCTCTAAATAACCCATGGGTCAAGAGAAAAACACTCTTGACATTATGTTTCGAATTGAATATTAATGGAGATATGTCATGTCTGGACTCCCCAGAACCCGGTGATCCCAGGCTTAACCCTTGCTCAGAAGTGGGTCTCTAGGATCCGGCTCTAGTCTTAAGGCTCAGGTATGTTCTGATTGGCCCATGCCCATCATTCGCCATATGTGAATATTTAAATATTTCTTCTCCATTTGGAACTTATATCTTCTGTAGAACCCATACATTACCTTAACCCAGGGTACACAAAGTAAATCTTTGTTGGCCCAAAATACCTATTATTAACTCCTCTGGTTCTTCTGGGCAGGAGTACCTTGGCAAGGTTGAAAATATTCTTTTCTAATGAAAAGAAAAGGGTTTGAGGCTTTAGAAGCCTTTGGTCACCCAAACAACGATTTCATGTGACCATCCATCCTTTCTTGCCCTTTTGTATTGTCACGTCAGAGATACTTGAGTCCAAAGGACAGACTTCTTCCAACTGGAAATCTAATTTCAATTACTATTATCCATAGTCCTATTCAACAACCCCTCAAGCGGCATACTTAACATAAAAGCTGGTTTAATTGCGAGCAAATGGTAGAATGATCTTCTGAAACAATGTAGCAAACAGAATTAATTGCAATAATCTCAAATGTGTTAATAACCATTTATGTAAGATTAACACCATAGGAAAAGAAGACTAGGAGAGAGGTATGTGCCTCATGTGGCAGGCTTTGCAGGAAATCCTTCTGCCAATTTACTCACCAGTAACTTTTGTATACTTGTGTACTTTTTTTTCATCTTAATGAAATAATACATTATTACCTTACAAATCGTCAGTGGAACTGAATAATTGACATTGAACTTATTACCATCGTGCTTTAAATTCAAAGCATGAAGCCAGAATCTGAAAACTGAGGCAGAAGACAAAAGTTAAGAAGATGCTTTTCACAGCAAGCAGGAAAACTACAGATTTATTCATTCATTCATCAAGAATTCAAGATCCCATTGAATTACTGATAGTACCTGGAGTCAACGATTTCATCAGGCTGTACCCCAAAGCCATATGAACCTAGAATGTGTACCCAAGGTGATAATAAGGTGAAGAGCAAAACCCAGGTACTGAGAGCACCTGCGGAGGCACTCTCATATCTTTCGACAATTCTGTGAGGCAGGTAGTATCATCTCCATTTTATCATGAAGAAAGCCCAGGCTCAGAACAGTGAACTCATCAAATGCCTAGTTAATATGTGGTGTATTCCTTGTTCTCTGTGGCACAGTGCCACCAGGATTTAGGTGTAAGAAGAAGCAGGAAGAAGAGCATGTATTGATTGTACGTAGGGTTTGTTTAATTTAGTATGGTAAGAGGACAGACATGGAAACAATTGCCTTTGATAGAATAGTTCTCTACTTACAGTTCCCAAGTGAAGAGGGCATGCCACACCATACAGGGCCACACAGAGAAGCACCAGGGTGGTCAGGAGGCAGATGGAGAGAGGGCAAACCTGGTCCAGAGCCTGTATTGTGGTTCCCACAGGAAGGAGTGGAAGGGGCACGCCAGGCAGGTTTGAGCAAACACAGGGTTGTATACTTTGATTAAGTGTATGGCTTCGGGGCTAAGTGGGCTGGTACCTGTCCCTGGGGTGATTTAGGGCAGGAGCCTTGTGTATGAGAGTTAGGTAAAGGAGGTGGTTGGAGGGATGTGCTCCGGGTTGGCTGATGGGTTTATGAAAGACATACTGGCAAGCAAGTGGTTTGCTGCCTCTAGGCCTTAACTAGCCCTGGAGCGACCATCTCCCCAGGATTAGCACGGCCTTTGAGGAATCAGAGCATCATGAGACAGAGAATAACAAAAACATGACTAACACAGAGAAATCTATAATTTCTGCTTAGATTGTCAAGAAACCAGGGCTTTCCATCTAAGGAAGGTCTAAAGAAGTGACAACAGAGGGCCTGGAGTTGGACAGCAAATCCTCCTTTGTTTCAGAGTGAGCTGCAAAGAGCACCATTTGTCCGAGCTGGTGTGGCAGACAGTGACAAGTACTCTAGAACACCGTGGAGAAACAGTCGGTGACTGCTTTTGCTTGGGTTTCCCAAATCCTGAGACAAGGACTCGAGTGCAAGCAGTTTATCTGGGAGATGACCTCAGGAAGCATAAGTGAGAAAACAGGGAATAGTAAAAGAGGAAAGAAAAGGCTGAGAGAAAAAGCACCATTGACTGGGCTGTTCCTGTGGGCAGCCGAGGTTCAGTCCTGCAGGGGACCTCGGAGAGACCACATGCACCATGTCTCGAATTGGCACCCACCCCAAGATGGGCAGGCTGGGCATTTATCTGCCACTCTTGGAGGGTGTCCCAGGGAAAGGACACTAATCCCCCTTCATTTCTGAGCCATACCTGCATGCAGGTAAGGCAGCTCTCAGAATAGAAAGGAAGAGAAGGCAGAGAATAGGAGAGGGGAGGCCTGTGAGTGGACAGTTGCTGCTGCAGGTGAACCCAGGTGGTCTAAGGACATCTGGAGGGAAGTGTCAACACCATCTTCCATAACTGCAGAGGCAGGAAATGGGTGGGCTCCTTTTGAAGAGCATGGATACGTGGAATTCATTCTCGTTCATTTAGGAGATAGAGTTTATGGAGGGTAATAGTTTTGGCCACTGGCTTGCGGTCCAGCCTCACGACCAAGCATTGGTATGCTTGTCCTGGCCATTTGGTCTGCTTATGATCTGTGCATGCTATGAATTGTGTGACTCTCAGGGATCCCTTTACGTGTCAACTGAAAGCGAGGAAGTTTAGAACCAAAATTTATGTCTTAACGCTTCCAAGTGTTGAGATAATTTACATGTCACTATTTTACATTCATTTCTAGATCCTTTTATAATCTTACTCTCATTGTTCTTTCTCTTTTTATTCTGAATTGGATTTTATGATTTTGTTGCTATAGTTTATGTATCCTGACAAAATGTCTCGAGTGCTTCCGTGGTTGTGTTAGTGAGGAATCTTGTTTGCAACTTTCAGGAACATGTTAGCAATTTGCAGGTTCAGTTTGAATAAGAAATGTTGGTGTAAACGCCTGTTCTTTTTTTCTTTTAAAAAATATGTAGTTTCTGACCCTGTCCACTGAAAACACTTAGGAGCAACGATGACCCAATAGCAACACCCACCTTGCCATCCAGGTTGTGGGTGCGAAATGCCCTTTACCCCCAAAAGGAACCAGAGATTCTTACAGAAAGGGGTGTTTCCACATCTGACGTAGAAAACATTCATACGAGCCTGGGACAGCTTGTGCTTGCAGGCAAGGAAGCTTTCAAAGACCCATGGGTCACGTCAAAAGGACAGTGTGAGGCATTGGTAAGACTGTTCATAAAATAACTGGTAAGGAATATGCCAAGAGAGGGAAAGTGAGGAAGGAAGGGCCTGATGAGTTGGAAAGGGCAAGGATGTTAAGCAGAATGGCAGTTCTGGTGAGGCCTGGAGACCACGGAACAGGAGAGTAGAGCGGAGGAGGTGCAAGGAGGGAGAGGCTTTGGCCATAGAGGGAGTTTGGAGAAGTAGTAATGAGGGGCGTGGTTAAGCACAATGACAGCAGGGCACAAAGGGTGACAATGGTGGAAGAGGTGGAGCTGGGCTGGAAAATATAAGGAAGTGGTCTTAGTCTGCTCAGACTGCCACAACAAGATCCCAGACGTGGTAGCTTAAACAATAGACATTTATTTTCTCACAGTTCTGGAGGCCAGAGGTCTGAAATCATGGTGTGGGCAGGGCTGGTTTCTGGTGAGGGCTCTCTTAGTGGCTTGCAGATGGCCACCTTCTTGCTATGTCTTCACGTGGCTTTTCCTCCCAGCATGCATGGAGGGAGAGAGAAAGAGGTAACCTCTGCTGTTCTTTCTGTTTTTATAAGGACACCAATCCTATCAGGTTAGGGCCCCACCCTTATGACCTCATTTAACCTTAATTACCCCCCTAAGGGCCCTATTTCCAAATACAGTCACAATGGGGATTAGGGTTTCAACATATGGACTTGGGCAGGTGTCTGGGGGATGGCATGTAGTACAGAGCAGAAGGCACGGGATCCAAAGGCTAGTGTGTTTGATGGGTCTCTCTGTGGAGGATAAAACCAAGAAGTTGGCCAGGAGACAAAAATGTGCGCCAATCAGTGAGTGACCAGGACTTTGGCGGTAAAGAACAGTTAGAGACTTGGGGGTGCCAGAGAATTGTATAAGGGGCAGAGATGCCTGGCATCTGTAGCGGGGATTGAAGAAGAGGTCCTCAGACTTCTATAATTCACGAAAATGAACTGCCCCCACCTGAGGTTGTTGCTGGGGACAGAGGCAGTGGGAGTTCACGCTCGAAGGGCTTCTGCGCTTGGCCATCTCTGTCCTGTGGACTCAGGTGGCGTAGGTCAGTAAAAATACCCAATTCACATCTTCCTGCTCAACACGGCTGGAGCCCCACCTCGAGGGCTTGTCGAGTCCAGTGGAGTGAGTTTCAGCATGGGACATGGGATGAAAGACCTCTTTCTCCCCGTGCACATATCCAAACTTTCATTTCTCTTCATTGGTATTCTCTCCTGAGTGCTGGTGATATTTAGAAGTCTGGGCCATGTTTTCTGTAGCAATTATGTGAATTGAGTTAAATGGCCTCACTGTTTACAAATGCCGGTCCAAGCAGGGAAGTGTCAGGAGAAACCTCTTAATTACGCTGCTCTGGGAAAAATGCTGGGAGCTGGGGTGGACATTTAGCTTCCAGGTGTACTCCCTTTCTGTCTTGGGGGCTTTCTTTACATATAAAGAAGGTACACCCGTGATTTCTGTGCCGATAAAGTATTTTCCAGCATTAATTACTTTCATCATTAGCTTCACTCCTTTGCAATCACTCATCAAAGTAATTTCTTTGAAGGATGAGGATAATATTTCAAATGGGATGTTCAAGTCCTTTTAATTGCACTTGAAGTAAGAGTTAGCTATGAGGTCTGCGTTGGGATGCAGGAGGGTCGTCTGCCAAAGAAGCTGTGTCAAAGCCCGGGCAGCTCTGAGCCTCTTCCAGCAACGCGCTGTGGAAAAGGGAGTCCGGGAGAAAAATGACAAATCAACACAATTAAATCTGCAATCGCCAGCTTCCAAAATCAATTCATTCTTCTGAGTCAACATTGTTTTGATTTTTAGATTAGGTTTGTTTTTCAGACCCGTGTTTTCCCCAAACTGATTATTTTCGGTATCTTGTACACGCTTGTGAATTTCCAGCAGAACGTGAATATGTTTGACCTGTTCCATACATCAGTCTGTGTCACAGCACTGCCTGGTCCGTGCTGATGGTGACAATAGATGGTGAAGCATGGTGAGGGGAAGGGTTCTGCTTCCGTTTCCAAATGTCCCTCTGTTTTCCCAGACTTTCCCAGCTGCACCCCTGAGATTTCATGGGCAGAGCAAATGAGTGAAGCCTATGCCTAAGGAACTTACAGTCTGGATATATTCCTGATAATATCCATACCCAGCTGGCTCCGGGAGAAGGGAGAGAGTAAGAAGGACAAAGTGTGAGGGACATTCAAAGAGGGGGGTTGACATCCAGCCACAGTAGGGGCTTCAGGACAGGCTTCACAGGCAGGGGTCCTTGGAAGCAGGTCTTAATGTGTCATAGAAGTTGACTTTGAGCCAGAGGTCCCCCGAAGGCCAGCATGGGGTGTGTGAGGTCCCTGTGGGACTGAGACTAAAGCTTCGAGGTGTTCTGGGGCTTCTCATCCCCCTGCAGTCTCAGAGTCTTTTGTCCATCACATGCAAGGCTTTCCATCTCCTCCAGCGAGTGGGTTGTAGCCTGGGAAGTGGCTTATGAGATTTTCCACACTGTCCAGCATGAAAGGCTCTGCAGAAGTTGAGGACAATCTACTGAATGCCATAACTTAATAATCAGAGAAAGCTGAGTGTGTTTGTTATTCTGGGAGGTCTGGGGGAAAAATGGAGTCAGTTTACCGTTCATTTGGATTAATTACGACTCATGTGGGGGAAAGAAAGACCGATGGCTTCCCCGGCAGGCATAGGCTCAGCTTATGAGCTCATTAAAGTGTATCTCTCCAGACTTTTACCTAACGATATGAAGAGTCAGATATACTGGCGCATTTTCTCCCTGGGTCCATCAGAGCAAATGCCTGGGTGCGCATGCATGTGTTATAACAGTAACTCGGGGAGGGAAGATGCGTCTGCCACCAAGACACCCACCTGCCTTTCCCTGGTCCTCTGCCTAACATGTCGGAAAACTGTGATCTTATAAGAAATATATTTGGTCCCTGGTTCCTGACGCAAAGCTCCTAAAACCTTTGGCCCTTCCTGTGCGGTAAGCATGTCTTTTGTATGCCAATGAGGTGACTCACGGTGGGCCCCAGATATATTCAGGATGGGGACTAGGCACCAGAAAAACCAGCCGAGTGATTAGAGGGTTAGAACATCAGCCTGTCACCATGCGGAGAGTCATTGAGTTCAGTGACCAACAATTTAATCAATCATGTCTGCGTAATGAAACCTCAATTTAAAAAAACAACCCTAAATGGAGTTGTTCAGAGAGCTTCTGCGTTGGTGAACACATGTGATGGGACGGTGGCTTTCCCAGCGAGAAGATGGCAACTCCTCAGGCACGCCCCTGCATATCTTGTCCATCCATCTCTTCCTGACTTGTGTCCTTTATAATAAACCTGTAATAGCAAGGATAGTGCTTACTTGAGTTCTGGGAGGTTTTCTAGTGCATTCTTCACCCTGAGGGGCCATTGTGGTAACCCCTGCATTTGTAATCGGCTGGGCAGAAGTGCAGGCAACCTGGGGACTCCATTAGCTTCTGGCACCTGAAGCCAGGGCAGTCTTGTGAGACAGCCCATAACCTGCAGGGTCTGCATTAACTCCAGGTACTTGGTTTCAGAATCAGATGGAATTGTTGGACACTCAGGTGGTGTCAGAGAATTCGTTGTTGTTGGAAAAACCGCACACAAAGACTGTATGTATTTCTGGCAGAGTGAAGGTGGTCAGCTTAAGAAGCTTTTAAATCCATGACCCTACTCCAGAAATGCCCTTGTGTGGAGTGTCTGTGATATCACAGCCAAACCCAGATTTTGACATAGTAGCTCCTTTTGCATGTTTTTTTGGGAGATATAGTAAAACACACCAGGCCTGCGGACCACAGTGCATTGTGTGGTTTGCACTCTCGAACTTGGAGACTTGAGAAAGATCCCTCGAGTAGCCCACCCTTGAATGGCCAGTGGACCAGTGAGAATATCAGCCTCTGCATGGGAATTAGTGAAATGAAACACTTGTGATGGATTTGAGATCCTCAGAGAAGAATTTCTAAGAATACAGCCACTCCAAGTGATGTTAGCAATAGTCTGATATCAAGACAGATATTATCTCAGGGCAGGCAGATGTGCCGTGGTCCGTCGGAATTATCCCATGGCTTTTCTCATGCTCCCTGCCTCTCAGTGTGCGTTTGCAATGCTATTAAAGTGCCGCTGAGGAAGAGTTTCTGGTTGTTGCAAACATATTTCATTCTCTCTGATCACTGAGGAGAGATTTCTGTTTCCTTTGTGGGTCAGTTCACAAGCCTCAAACACTAATAAGCTTGGAGCAAAACTCCAGTGAGGAAATGTTTACTTTTTGTTCCTCAGCCACTGGAGCTGGTTTTATTAACACAGCCCTCATAATTTCTACATCTGCAAAAGCATTGTGCATTAATGTGCAGGAAAGATCAGACCCAGCACACACACGGCTTTGTCATGCTCCATAAAAATTTAATGGAGAATAAAATACACTGTTCAGAAGATCAATACTGTTATTCTCTTTCAGCAAACTGTGAATTATTGTTTTCATCAAATAATAATAATGCCAGCACATTGCCAGTGAATGGGGACGGGGGCTGGTGTCAAAAAGAAAGGCGCACGTAGTCTTTGAATGCCTCTTTGCGTAAATGCGTGCCTCGGAAGCCAGGCATCTGTCACTCTCTGCAGATAATGTCAGCCAATGAGAACTGTGCGGCCATGGTCTCTGTCATTCTGCTGAAGCGCTCCTGTGCCCAGGGCTTATTTCTGATCAGGCGGAAGTGAAGCATGCACCTTGGCCACCCCATGCCTGTGGAAGGTGGTTTAGCAGGAGAAGGAGACAAAGGAGGGAAGCACCAGGACATGGGGGCATTCGGCTGACAGTCTCTATGGTCCGTTACAACCCTGAGACCCAGGGCCCCACCCATGGCCCTTTCTGGGTCATGCTCATTTCATGGGAAGAGCGTGGCAGCCACTCGTCAGGATCTGGCTTCTTATGCATAAACCTTCTTGTCACATTCACTCGGTATCTTTGTTTCTTCATGCCGATGACCATAAATGCTGACTCTGAAAAACATTAGCTGTTACCAGTCTGAAAACTTATGTTATTTGGAGAGATTGGAATCTTGGTTTTGATGTTGGCATGAAATGATGGCAGCCTGAAATCTCCTTATGCTACCCTTCCTCCAGCCAACGAGCATGCAACTGCAGACGGCCATACCTGAGGCTCCTGGGCTGGCAGGTGCGCAGGGCCTGGCAGGGTAACAGGCAGGCATGGGGCAGGGGGCCTGGCTGCGAGAAGCTGTGTAGGACATTGTATCCTCTGGGCTGGCGAGAGCCTGGTGCACAGAGCCCGGAGTGAAGGCTGGGACACACAGATTCTCTGTAAGATGGAAGCGATCCAGGCCAGTGCGTCATCCCACAAGGCCTGCTGGTACCTCAGGCCCCCAAAAGGCTGGGGTGCAGGTAAACAGAGAGCAGAGGGGCCACTGCCCAAGAAGCTCTAACCTTGGTGCCCAATAAGGCTGGGAGAGAGGTCCTGGCTCTGTGCCTGGCTCCTGGGCAGGGAATGCCACCTTGCCTCCTGCTGCCCGTTGGAGCAGAGACCACCCCAAGCACTAAAGGCACTGCCAGTTCCAAGGATCCACGCCGCCATGACTTACCAAAGGGAAATCATCATGCACGGAAAGAGCTTGCCCCCAGCGTGAGGGAGAAACAGAACACCTCAGACTGGAGGGCCGTAGGGAGCCGAGCTGATGGAGAACGAGACAAACAAAGCAATAAAGAATTAATGGGGGGTGGGGAGTATTTACAGCCAAAGCAGACCTTCTGGAAAACCACAAATGAACCAAATATGATTTTTTAAATTTGACTACTGACTAGATGAACTAAAGGTTAGAATAAGTTAGGACCTGACTTGGTGACTTAAAGCTGAGGTCGCGAGCTAGGGGCCACAGGCCGAACCCAGCCCACTACCTAGTTTTGTTAATAAAGGTTTATTGGAACACAGCCATGCCCATCCATTCATGTGTTGTGTCCACCTGCTCTTGCATTAAAGAGCAGAGTTGAAGAGTTGAGACAGACTGCGTGGCCTGCAAAGCCTACCATACTTACTACCTGGCTCTTTGCAGAGAAGTTTGCCGACTCCTGGTCTAAAAGACAAAATAAAAGAAATTTCTCAAGACCCAAGAAAAAAGCCAGAGATGGAAATATTAAGGAGAAAAAGGGCTGATTTAGAATGTGGCTGCAAAACCCTGACATAAGAATATTAAAATTCCAGGCAAAGAACAAAAGCCGGACGGAAGAATGCTGCTATGATAATGCTGAAATAAGTCACAGGTGTCAGTTTCCTCGTGTGGGAAGGTAGAAGGGAAGCTCCATGAGGAGGGGCCTTTGTTTCGTTCGCAGCTCTGTCCCAAGCGCCTGGGTCGACGCTCAGTGACTGCCTGTTGTGCTGGCTTCTTCTGTTCCCCCACTAGATCTACTCTCCACATTTATCCACACTTTCTCTTTCCTGGGAGACGGACCTGGATAGCTGGATATAGGGCTTTGATGCCTTCCTGAGTGTGTTGGATCCTGCAAGGGGCGAGGAGGGCAGCGACAGGTCAGAGGGAAGGTGGCCAAGCAGACACGGCTGCTGCCAGGGCACCCTCTGCGGCTTCCTCCTGGTGACTAGCTCCCCTCCCCACTTCAGCTGATAGGTGCTGACCGCTCCCAGCTCTCCCAGCCCAGGGTTCCTTACCAGCCAGTGAGCATCTCTTACCTGCCTCACCTTTGTAGATGGCCCCTTATTAAGTCTCCCCATGCACCAGCTTGAGTCTGCCATCTGGTTCCTGATGAGACCCTGATATATGGATATTTTCACTGTGGTAAAATACACACAGCATAAAAATTTCCACCTTAATGATTCCATCTTAATTATTCCATCTCAATCATTGTAAGTGATTTGGCATTAAGCCTTCCCACTATTGGGGAACCGTCACACCATCCATCTCCAGAACTTTCTCGTCTTCCCAAACTGAAACTCTAAAAGCTAACCCCCCCCAGTTTCCCTTTCCCCCCTGCCCCTGGCACCACCGTTCTTCTCTCTGTCTCTATGGATTTTGACTACTCTAGGTACTCATGTAAGTGGAATCGTGCCATACTTGGCCTTTTGTATCTAGCTTACTTCACTTCACTTAATTCTTCAGTGTAGTACTTGTCAGAATTTCCTTCCTTTTTAAGACTAAATAATGTCCATATATATATACAGTAAGTTGTCATTTAGCATCATCGATAGGTTCTGAGACTTGACCACAAGCTAGTTGATATAGGCAAGAGTTAAGTTCCTCCCGCATCTCATCCACGTTATAGTGCAATGATGTTAAGAAAATGACATTATTCGAGGATCCGCCATGCTGCATTTAGTTGATCCACATTTTGCTTATTCATTCATCTGTTGATGAGCACCTAAATTGTTCCCACCTTATGGCGATTATAAACAATACTGCTCTGAGCGTGGATGGACAAGTATCTGCTTAACTCCCCACTTTCAATTCTTTTCAGCGTATACCTAGAAGGGGAATTGCTAGGTATGCTTAACATGTTTATTAAATAAATGTGTTAAAGAAAGACTTAAGGATATCAAATTTTAAAAGCTAATAAGTTCTAATCAGGATTAATGGAAAAGCATACAACCTTTGTAAAATTCCTGAATTCCAAGGATAAGAACAAAATCACATATTATCAATAAGGAAAAACAAAATACTTGTAAAAAGAAAAAAGAGATTTGGCTTCTGGCCCTGATGGACAAGCTCGAATCAGACCAAGGGTCCCATAGAGAACTAGAAAAGCTGAATAAATAAAATTAAGTAAATCTATTTGAAGGTACTGGAGAGCTACCAAGGGAACCAGAACTTGAGGGGCAAAAATAATGACAAGAAGGGAAATGCAGAGAGAAGGTGCTGAATATTTTCCCCTTGAGATTTTTGTCAATTTGTAAGCAGTGGTTTAGAGGATGAGAAGCTTAACAGAAAGTAGCAGCTAAGAGGCTAGACAGCTAATCAGATCTTTTGCCAGTCTCTTGATGCTGCGGAAATATAAAGTAAATTTAAGACCTGACAAAGGGATCATGGTAAGCATATCAAGTTTTCAGTTGGGACCACTGAAGTCTACTCAGTGAAACTAAGAATGAAGCAGAACTAGACCAGCATTCAGAAAATTGACCCCAGTTCTGAATGAGCTCAATTACTAATTGGTTGAAGGTACCTGGCTATTAAAAACAAAAGTAAACTTTCTTCAAAAGAAGATGACATCTTTTAGAATCTCAAATGAGCACTGACACTTTTCTCACACAATGTCAGATTTTCCAATAAAATTTGAAAGAGACACTGGCATACAGAACGAAGTGACCAAAATCCTAGAGAAAAACCAGACAGTATAAAACAGTCTTACTGTTGTTGATGATACTGGAATTATCATACACAGTCTTACAAAATAAGTAATATACATGACAAGAAGGTGAATTTCAAAACAAAATGAAAACCTATAAAAAAGGATTTAGTGAAATTTCTAGGATTGAAAAAATAAAATTATTAAAATTAAGAAATCAGTAGATGGGTACAATGACATCAAGTATAGCTGAAGAGTGGATAAATGAACTGAGACAGTAGAAGATATTCTGATTAAGTTAGGATGATAGAGAAAGATTTTAAAATGACATCAAAGAATGCTGGGGACATATGGGGCACAGTCTGAAGTTTTAACATCCAAATAAGAAGTCAGAGAGAATGGGAAAGAAACAGTATTTGAAGAGATAACAGTGAAAACTATTCCACACCTCTTAAAAGTTATCAAGCCACAAATCAAGAGAATGAAGGAAGAGCTAAAAAATAAATTAGCATTTTGACATAAATAATACGTAGAGAGCAAGTCTAAATGTAACCCACAAACACAGAATGTAGTTTTACCAGGTTTGCCTAAAACTTTAACCAAATTTACTCAACTATTCAACAAATATTAAAATATTTTTCAGAATATGTGCTTTGACCACAGTATAATTAAGTTGGAAACCATCAACCGAATAATAACTAGAAAATTTCCTAAATGTGTAGGGCTTAAGCATTACATTTATTAGTTAAGAAAGGTTTAAAGAATATATCACAATTAAATTAGAATATATTAGGAACTGAATGATAGGGAAAATATGACATATCAACACGTGTGGGGTCCAGCCTAAATAGCAATGAAAGGGACAGATTCAGCCTTAAATGCATATAGAAACAATATGTGTTAAAAACCAATGATCTAAATATCAATATCAAGAAGCTAAAAAACAAAGGAAGTAGAAAATAATGAAACTAAAACTATACATGTGCACATATTTACACAAACCTACCATATATATTACACACACACACACACACACTCACACACACGAAAATTAACAATGACAAAAATTATTTACTGATATTCCTATGATGCACATGTTGTTGCGCTTGATGTTATCTCAGAGGTCTCTTAACCCATCTTCGTTGTTTTTTATTCTTTTTTCTTTCTGTTGTTCAGTTTGAGTGATCTCTGCTAACTTGTCTTCTAAGTCGCTGATTCGATCCTCTGCTTCATCTAACCTGCTGGTCATTCCTTCAAGTGAGTTCTTAATTTCGGTAATTGTGGTGCTCCTCGCTAGACAGAAATTTGCTGATTTCCAGTATTGTTATTTTTGTCTAAAGTTCTGTAAATACATGCTTTAATGTTATCTTTAAGAAATCTATGTAAATAATATAGTCTACAACATAGAGACTGTACAATTCTGTGTTATATATGTGCCTAGTGCTCTGTTGGCACTCAATAAATTTTAAGTAAGAAAATTGATAATCTTATAGCCAAGGCATATTTTTCTTCCAAGCTCAAGAGAGGATGTGACTATATACTAATGAGACTCCGTAGTTCAAACCACACATGAAAACTTGTCTCATTACTTTATAGTCATGCCGGGTATGTTTTTTTAACCATAAAATGACAATAAAAATGATTTTTAAAATGAAAAAAAAAAATTATTTACTGAAAATGACTTATAAAATAAATAAGTCTCTAGAAAGACTAAGTAAGATACAGAGAGAAAGCACAAGTTACCAATGTTAGATTGAAAGAAAAGGGAACATAACTACCCTCTCACAGAAAATAAATATAAGAGACTATTTCGAGCAACTTTAGGCTAGTAAATTAGAAAATGTCAATTAAATAGAAGAATTCGTTTAAAAACAGAATTTACTAAAGTTGATACAAGAAGAAAAAGGCAATCTGAATAGACCTATAACTGATAAAGAAATTGAATCAGTAATTCAAAGCTTCCCACGAAGAAAACTCCAGGCCCAGATGGCGACACGGGTAAATGCTTCCAAACATTTAAGGAAGAAATAGCTCCACTGTTGCAATGGTGTGCAAACTTTTACAGAGAAAATAGAGAACGCCATGAAATTCACTTTATGAGATCTGCATAACTTGGGTACCAAAAGCATACAAGAACTTTATGAGACAGGGAAATTAAAAGATACGGTTTCTAGATAGATAGATAGATAGATAGATAGATAGATAGATAGATAGATAGATAGATAGTTAGATAGATGATAGATAGATAGATAGATAGATAGAGAGATAGTTAGATAGATGATAGATAGATAGATAGATAGATAGATAGATAGATAGATAGAGAGATAGTTAGATAGATGATAGATAGATAGATAGATAGATAGATAGATAGATAGATAGATAGATAGACAGACATAGAGATAGAGACAGAGGTATACACAATTTTTGGATACTAGACACAGGAAGCACACAATTGTGATCTTGAGAGAATGAAAACCAAGTGAGCCCTGGAATTGTCCCAGCATACTACTTGGACGAATTTTCCAGTTCTTAACACCGGGAGAGCCAACCAAAACAGCACACAGCAGTCCCATTTAACTGAGGAGAAAGAGATTGGGGCTCACAGAAGCTGACAGCTAGAATTAGCAGGGCAGGACACCAGAGAGGAGGTCACTGCACACAGAGAATGAGCTCCAGAGATCTGCAAAGGGTCCCCAATTTGTCTGAATACAAATTGGCCTATGTGTGGAGTGGAACCCCACAAGGCTGAGGGAAAAATACTAAAAAGGAGTAAACTAAAGCACTTTTGAAATTCATACAAGGCTGGAAATAGTTTGTGTTTCCTCCAACTAGAGTAAAGAGACATTATAACCCACAGGGAACCAAATAGGGTCCTAAGAAGGTGATTGTCTTGGAACACAAATGAACTTAGCCTTGAACTGACTGCATACTGCTCTAAATCCAGCCTAGAGAGCCTAAAAGCAAACGTGATAGAGATGATAAAATTACGAGACAAGAACAAGGCAACTGCTACCACAAATATGCTACAAATGTTCAGAAATCAAGGAGGCATGATGAAGAGAGACCTGAAAGATTTTAAAAGGACCTAAATGAACAATAGCACAGCTGACATGATACACTGGTTGGGATAAGTAACTAATTAGATACTTCAGAAGAACAGATTAGTCAACAGAAATACGTAGCAACAGGAATTACTCCAAATGAAGAAAAAGGAGAAAAAATAAACAAAGCATCAGTGGCTTCTGGACAATATCAAATGACCTAATATACGTATAATTATAGACATATAATAAAGAAGGGGAAGAGAAAACTATCTGAAAAAAAATAATAGCTGAAATAGTTCCAAGTTTGATCAAACCCCAAACTCACAATTCCAAGGGTCCAATGAACCCCAAGAAGAAAACTACACCAAGGTACATCATAATCAAATTGTTGAAAACCAAGCACAAGGAGAAAAAAATTTAAAGCAGATAGAGTAAAGATAACGCTATTTACAGAGGAACAAAAATTCATGTGTATGTAAGCAGACTTCTAGGTGCTCTGCAAGCTGGAAGACAATGGGGCAACATGTTTAAAGCACTAAAAAAATAAAATAAAACCTGTCAAATTAGAATTTATGCTGAATGAAAAAAATCTATTTAAAATGTAGGCAGAAATACAGACATTTTAGACAAATACAAACTAAGAGAATTCACCACTGTACAAGAAATGTTCAAGGGAGTTCTTTGGGAGGAAGATAATAATACCAGATTGAAAAGTTAGCTCTACACGAAGGAATGTAGTAAAGCACCAGAAATGGTAAATGTGTGAGTAAATATAAAATATATTTTTCTTATTTTTAAATCTCTTTGAGGAATAATTGTTTAATATAAAAATAATTAAAATGCATTGTGTTTATGGCATATACACATTGCCACATGTTGTCATATATAACATATGACAACAATAGCACAAAGTATGGGAGGGAGAAATAGAAATATATTCTTGTAAAATTTTTACATTGTACTCGTATGTGAAGTGGTGTAATATTGTTAGAAGATACGCTTTGGGGAGGCTGGATAGCTCAGTTGGTTAGAGCACGAGCTCTGAACAACAGGGTTGCCGGTTCAATTCCCACATGGGCCAGTGAGCTGCGCCCTCCACAACTAGATTGAAGGACAACACCTTGAGTTGGAGCTGATGGGCCCTGGAAAAACACACTGTTCCCTAATACAAAATAAAAATAAAAAAAGAAAGAAGATACATGATAATAAGTTAAAGATGCATGTTGTAAATCCTCGACCAACTACAAAGGTAATAAAACAAAGAGGTGTAGGTACTAAGTGCAAAGAAGATATAAAATTCATCATAAATACATTCAAGTAATCCTAAAGAAGGAGAAAGAGAAAATAAAAATGAAGAAGAGATAGGACAAGCAGAAAGCGGACAGCAGGATAGTAGGATGGTGGATTTAAACCAAACCACATCGAGAGGTGGGGAGGAGAGAGAGAGAGAGAGAGAGAATGAATGACTAGATTGTATATAAAAATGCAAAGGTCTAAGCCAAAATTATCTTGAAGAAGAATGGACTCAGGGCTTCTCATTACCAATTACAGTAATTAAATCTGTATGGTATTCATGCACAAATATATACAAATGGGACAAAATAGCGTCCAGAGTGATTGTCCTTCAGTTAATGGACTAGATCAATTAGATGTTTACTGGACTGAATCAAGTAGATAACCAATCAATGGACTGGATCGATTGGATAACCAATCAATGGACTGGATCGATTGGACAACAATATATGAACAATAACACCAGTGACTCCCTCGCACCACACACCATACCCCCAAATCAATTCCAGGTAAATGAAAGACATGGGTACCAAAGGTACATCAATAAAGCTTCCGGTGGTTAAGAGAGGAGAATATTTCCACGAGTGAGGATATTCTGTGCTAGCTTCTAGAAGGATATGCTTGTAAGTTATATCATTCTCTGTAAGTTATACACCACCTAAAATGTACTTAAAATATGACTCAACAATATGCCATATTATGATTAATTCTGTCACACGGTCAGTCTGTTAGTGCTAACATTGCCAGCTTTTTCTTTGAAGTCTGCCCCAAGAGGCCAGCTGTGCCCTCCTGCCCAGGGCTGCCACTGGCCATCCGACGTGTCCTTTTTAGCTCTGGCAAAACCCGTGGGATGATATCTTCCCCCTTTAGTTACCTTTCTAGTTAGAGTAGAAGCATTATAATTAAACACACACAAAACAAAGAGGAAAAGGAAAGAGGAATTCGATTGGTTCTTCTCTTGCTGCTGTGGAAACTAAAAGACTGCAGAGGGAGGACCGCCACCCAAGAAAACAAAAAACCTTCACCAGACAGATGAGAAACATCCCCAACGTGCTGGGATACAGGGACCCATCTGGGCTTTCATTAGTTAAATATGACATCAGCCTTGAAAATACACACACACAGAGTCAAATGTATGACGATAAAGGGACTGGAAATGTGTAAAGCCAGGAAAATAACTGCCAAATATGAACTCTTGAAATAGAGAAGACATGCTTGCTGGGTGGGGAGGATGTGCTTGCCGACAGCCACGAGGCTTTCTCGGCAGATTCGAGGGAGACAGGAGTGGGAACCAATGTGTCTGGAACTCACATCGGCCTCGTCGGATGGGCAATGCCATTGTGGTGGGGAAAATAGTTGGTATCTTGTTTTCAAACATTAAGGAGGAAACTCTTATTTGATGATGAATATAGCAGATGGAAAACTACTTTGGTATCAGTTACCAATTGCTGCATGAATAACAACAGTCCTGAATAGGTAAGGGCTGAACACAACCAAAACTGGTCATTTTTATGATTTACTGGGGTGGACTGGCTTCACCAGAGTGGCTGCATCCCGCTCGTGGCTGGACTGGGGGACAGGCCTAGCCAGGACATGAGGACCGCTGGGTCTCTCCCTCTGCATGTGCTCTCTGGGTGCCCCTGAGGTTCTCCACGGGGTCGCTCATCCTCGAAGAGCATAGCCCACCCTTCCACGCATGAAGAGAGCTACCAAGATGGCAGTACTAGTCCCAGCGCCACTAGTCCTCAGCTCTGGGAATTATGATGTCACTTGCCCCACTCTCTTTGTTAGATAAAGTCACAAGGCCAGCACAGATTCAAGGGGATGAAGACACTGACTCCTTCTCTCGATGGGAAGAGCGGTTGTATCTCACTACTATTGGGTGCGGACACAGGAAGGCGAGATTAACGTAGGAAACATTAGGAAAACAACAATCCTCAAATTCATGGGGGCTTACAAGGATCCACCCCAGCTCCCAAAGAAACAAGGGGAAATAGGAAATTAAGAGTAATTTGATAACACTAGAAGAGCAAGTAGGAGAAAGCAACAAGGAAATAACAAAGTAAAAGAAACAACACAAAGCGAGAGGAGAGGAGGAAAGGCAAATGTACTTGTTACGCAGGATAAGACCAAGGTCAAAACAGAAAAACTCAGGCCAATTCCACTCATCGGCATAAGTTATATAAGTATACATAATAAATAAAATAAAGTATAAAACTAAAATGAGATATATCAGCAAAGACATATTCTCATATTTTCAAAGTTTGTTATTTTATTTTAGTTAGTTTAAATGAGGTTTGTTCAAGCATTTCAAGGTTGATGGAATGTTATAAACTTTATTAACATCATTCATTCTATCAGAAAATAAGGGAAGAAAACACATATGGTCAAACTAGTGATGCTGAAAAAGCAATTATTAAAATTTAGATACCATTGATAATGAAAACCTTAAGTAAAATGGGACTAAACAAAACTACGTAAACGTGAAAAAATTTGTTTTCCAAACTCAGAAACAAATATTACCCAAAATGGCAAAACACTACAGCTGTTTGACTTAAAATTGTTCACTAAGAGATTTCCACTATCAAAATTGTTACTCGACATTGTTTTGGCATTGTGGAAAAGACAATGACATGAGAAAATGAAAAAAAAAAATAGTATAAAAATTGAGAAAGAAGAGGTAAAAATATCCTTTTATTTCTGATATGATTGCATAATCAGAAAACCCAAGGTAGTTAAGTAAACCAACTACCAGAATGAAGAAAGAAATTTGATAATGTGGGTGGCTAACAGAGAAGTGTATACAACTCAGTAGTTCTCTGTTTCAGCAATAAGCAAAGTACCTGAAGCAAATAAATAACAAAAAGACATAGGACTTACATGGAGGAGAGAGAGAGATGGACTGTGCTCTGTGTTGTCTGGTTGGTTGGTTTTGGGTTATTTTGGAAATCAGGAAAACAATCCTTAAGCTCATTGGGAAGAATTGGGGATAGCCAAGAATAGGGATCTCTTCTCATCAGATGTCCAAACAGACTAAGTGAGTCATTCAGTAAGGTGCTGGTGGAGGAATCATGGAAAATCCAGAAACGGGTCTCAGTGTGGGAACATTCTAACCCCCTGGGAAGAGCACAGATTCCTAAATGGTGCCAGTGCAACTTGCCGTCTTTCTGGATGAAAATCAAGCTGAACTCCTCTTTCACACCACATCAGATGTGTTAAGGGCAACTGTCAAAATGACCCAGAAGCATCTAGAAGAAAGAGAGGATGTCTGAAACAGGGCCAGAAACCCAGAAGCTATAAGATGAAAGACAGATTTGATGATGACAAAAGACAAGTTGCTGATGGCAAAGAATTAAAAATAAAACAGAGAGATTTCGGAAATATTTGCAGTGCGTATGGAAGGGAAAAGGTTAACGAGTAAATATGAGATGTGGTAAAAACTGACACGTAGAAGGAAGGCACCCAACCAGAAATAGGCCACATAGGTCACTGGACAATCCAGAGAGCAGACCCAAATGACAGATCGCCCACCGGGAGACTCACTCAGGCACCAGGAATCAGGACAGTAAGACTGGAGGTTAAAATGACATTATCTCTTCACAACCATCAGGCCACGAAAATTAGGGAGGACCACTAACTGTGGTCAGGCACCACTCACTGTGGGAAAGATACTCCGGAGAAAGTACACTCACCGTTTCTGGTGGAGACGCACATTTTTACAGTCCGCTTGGAAAGCGTTTGACAACATTCCTGAAAATGCAAACTACAGAATCCATCCTATCACGTAAAAATACGAAGCCAGAACCTAAAGTCATACATATATATATGTGTGTGTGTGTGTGTGTGTGCGTGTGTGTGTGTATAATGACAGCTTCTGCAGCTTTATTCCAAGTGGCCAAAAACCAGAAAAAAGAATTTAATGACTCCGCAGAAAGGAACAACTGGATGAAAAATGATACAATTACACTAATAAAATAGGAAATGCTAGACAGAGACTAAAAGAATGATCTAGTTATGCAAAGACCCCATTTTAGAAAACAATGACAAAGTCTGTGGTGTGTGTGTGAGAACACAGGAATGTGTGTATAGAGCTATGTGGTAAGTGGTGAAAAATGGAAGGACAGACAGTCGTTTACAAATACAAGTTAATTACAAATATAGGTCAACATGGGTTGGTAGCTGTATGCTGATGTGATTATGGCAGATGAGGAAGGAAGGTGGTAATAGAGGAACAAGCATGGAGGGGGAGAGAGAGAGAGAGACAGAGAGAGAGAGCCTGGAGCGTACGTAATATGATCCCATTACTCATTTATGATTTATGTAAGAGTACATGTGTGTCTGTGTGTGCAATGCTGATTAATATGTCAGGAGAAGGCATTTTAGCAGTCTGCATATATGAGTAGATTTTTTTTCTGCTTGCCTGGGTTTCTCCCGTTTCTGTTCTGGAGTGAGAGGCAATGGATGAGGGGGTGGAGTTGCATGGCCGGGCTCCCCCGCTGACTCCTCCAGGAGCTCTCTGGTCTTTGGGCGCAGTTTCACCTCTCAGAGCCTCCTCTGAAAAATGGGGTAATGATTGTATCTACCTTTCAGCCTGTGGTGACCATTAAACAGGTTCGGCCATGTAAAGAATTTAGAACGGCCCTGTTGTGTAGCAAGCTCTATTTTCTGTTATTCAAATCCTTGGTAATACAGAGAAAAGCTACTGAGGTTTATTTGTTAATCTTTTATCCGTGCACCTGATTAAAAACTCCTTACTAATACGAGTACTTTTCCTCCTGGAATCTCTTGGGTTTTCTAGATATACAACTATAACGGGAGTGGGAGGAAGTCCGATTTCCTTTGTCCTGATTTTATTTTCTTTTGTCTTATTACGTTGTCTAAAACTTTAAAAAGATGGTGAATAATAATGGTGATAACAACTCTCCTGTGTGGTTCCCAGTTTTAATCATTTCTTTTTTTTTTTTATTAAATTTATTGGGGTGACAATTGTTAGTAATTATTCACTATTTAGAATGTTTGATGCTTGTTTTGAAGAAATAGCCTTTATCATACTTGACTTTTTCTGTTTATATTTTACTTGGAATTTTTATTATAACAGTGACTAAATTTTGTCAGATGTTTTCTTAGGATCTTTTCCTATCTTGTTTTCCCTTGAATGCGTTGAAGAAGAATTATGAAGGTAGATTTTCAAAAAAGAAGTCATATTTCCATTTTTGAAATAAACCCCGCTTGGTTATAGTTTTATTCTTTTGAAATACTGCCAGGTATGGATTAGCTGGAGCACTGTTTGGAACAAACACATCTTTGTTGATAAACGTGAGTGTCTTTCTTGGTTCTCCATTTTGTGCTGTGGTTCCACAGTTCAGGGGTACTATTCAGAGGAGTTGTGCGCTTTGTGAAACGCACAAAAGTGCCTGGCAAGCCAGCTTCCTCCCTCCCCAGTGGTCACACGTGCACTTGGGTGGGGGGCGTCTGCATCTGTCCATAGGCAGGGGTGCTTCTTTGCCTGTGTCTTCCCCGAGGGGGCACGCCTTTCCAATTTTCATGAAGGCATGACGGACTGGAGCTATTTAGGATATTACAACTGATGATTTCCCATATTTCCATATGCATTTAAAAGTGTAAGTTATACTGGAATTATCTGTCCTTTACATGAAAGAGCTTAACTGTGAACTCATTTAATCATGGTTCCTTTACAAATAATACATCTTTCATTACCTTTCTAATCTTTTCTTTGTCTACTGGCCAGTTCAAGTTTTCTATTTCTTCTGGGGTCAGTTTTGGTATCATATAATTTTTATTTTTTAAAGTAATTGTCCCATAGGAATGGCAGTGACCACTATTCCCTAAGATAATGTACCAGATGTTTGTTTCTTTCAGTGGCATGGTTTATAGGGGCAAAAACTTTAAAGGGAATACGCAGTGATAGGGGAGTGAGTAGAATCTACTGTGTAATTATCAGTAACATAGCAGCCATTAAAAATACTGGGCTGAATTAGATAGATTTTTGTAATGTATTGTAAAGAGCAAAATTCAGAAAAGTGTACACAACAGGACCTCAATTAGCAACATAAGTAATGACCACGGAACTGCTCCGGAGCGTGGAGCTGTTGTCCCACTGCCTGCCAGCGTTTGCACCTGACGTTGAACTTACTCACATGCCTTACCCTCCCTGTACCTCTGACTCTTCACATGTAGAAATGGGAATAACAGTGGCAACTCCCTCAAAGAGTTGTTGTGGGCAAGTGTCATGGGGGTAGACTTGGAGAAGTGCTGAGTACATACACTGTAAGAGTTAGCTGAAGTTTTTGGGGGGGGTGTCTTAGTATAAACACAAGCACATATATTATCAAATGAGCAGAGCAGAGGCGTGACTACATGCACACCGAGTTCTCTGTGGGCAGGGGTGTTGGTGTGGAGAAACATTTTTACATAAAAAGAATTTAGATAGAAATAACATGAAAGATAGGTCTGTATTTATGTAGGTGTGTGTGTGTGTATGTGTGTGTGTGTGTGTGTGTTTGTATATAGAAATGATGAAAGAATGGTCACTGGGCACTATGCAAAAACAAAGAACTCTTTAAAATTTTCTGTAAAATGAAACGATGCAAAGAGACCACATAGAGAAAGCTCTTTTATTTGGTTATATAAAAAAAGGAACAATTTCTGTCAGGAGAATGAGAATATCCAAGGTGGGTGCCAGAAGACCTGATGGTTGTCTCTCCTGGAGCAGAAGTAAAATAGAAACGATGTCTCCCTGTTGTGGAAAAACCACACGTGGAGGAGAGGGCACGGGAGCTGTCCAGTCACAGGTCAGCGTACACCTGGGCATTTGCCAGGCTGCTCTGTGGCTGTGCCTTTTGAAGCCTGACCGATCAAGATGACAGTGGTCATTCAGCAGCCACCCTAGCGGGTCTTCAGAGCCCAACACCTGCTCCTGGGCCAGGTACTGTGGTCTGGGGACTCCATGGCAGGTACTTCCTGAGCCCCTTAGGGAGCCTCTGCTGTTTCCATCCTTTCCTGGGGAGGCACCATCATTGTACCACGATTGCCAGATGAAGAAGTGACAGTTCGGACAGGTAATATGGCTGGCCCAAGCTCACCCAGGTAAATGAGCCTTATTCCACATTCAGATTCGTGTCACCTGACTGGCAATACCTGTGCTCAGGACCTGTCACGTGGAGCGAACCACACAAAATGTTTCCGTCTTCAGACTCTCGAACAGGCTTCGTCGCAGCTGGTCTAAGAGAGGCAAAGGTTTCCAGACTGTGTTTTACTTACTTACCTAGATTATCTGTAGCATCTTTAAAAGTGAGTGGAGATAGGAATAGAGGCCAGATTGGGACCAGTGGAAGCAAAGTCTTAATGCAACCCCTGATGTTTCATTAATAACTATTTGGGAAGTGTTTGCCTAGAAAATCCTCCCCCCTATTGCAAATGAAGAAAGAAGATGCCCCTGAGTTGAATTGCATTTTCTGAAAAGAGTTTGTGGCCCACAATCTTGCAGGATTTCCCTGAGCGAGCTTTTCTTTGCCGTGGGGTAAATCCCCAATCAAGACTATGCTTCATATTCTCCAGACACCTCACTTTATCTCATATAAAGTGATTTCATTTTGGAGTTGACAATATTATGAAATTGGAACAAATCCCAGGGTCCCAGAAATGAAAGCACTTAAAAGTGTATGACATTTGTTTTTATTAAAAGTTGACATCGTTTATCAAATAATATTTATAACACCCCCCTTCTCCAGTTCAAAAGGGGTCTGGGCTCAAGAGCAATGATTTTATCGGCTTCAGTTATAACAAAGCTGGGAGCAGAGCCACAACCTGAAACAGCGTGGAGCTGGAAGCATTTCAGACCCATAGCGCTCTGCTCCACGCTGCTATTCCATCCTAACATTCAACCCACTCAAGCTCTGGAGTGGAGGCTTTTACCCCAGACACAGAGTGCAGACGATGGTGCAGGTTCTATAAAGCATTGACAATGTCTATCAACCTTATATATTTTCTCATCTTCCAATAGTTCACATTAGGCTCCAAAAAGCCATTAAAGCAAAGCAGTTTAAAAGAAGTACAAATTGGTTGTTACACAGTAGCCATGGGGATGTAGGGTACAGCATAGGAATATAGTCAATATATTGTAATAACTATGTGTGGTGTCAGATGGGTACTAGATTTGTTGGGGTGATAGATGGGAGGGGGTGGGGGAGAGGCTGGTAAAAAAGCTGAAGGGATTAAGTACAAACTGGTAGTTACAAAATAGTCATGGGGAAGTAAAGTAAAGCACAGGAAATATAGTCAGTAACATGGTAATAACGATATATAGTGCCAGGTAGGTACTAGACTAGTCAGGGGGATCACTTCTTAGATTATATTAATGTCTAACCACTATGCTGTACACCTGAAATTAATATAAAATAATATTGAATATCAACTGTAATTGAAAATTTTAAAAAGGGGGGAGAAAGAGAAGGGGGATAAGAAGTCCAAATTTCCAGACATAAAACAAGTCATGGGATGTAGTGTACAGCTTGGGGAATAGAGTCAATAATATTGTGACAGCGTGGTATGGGGTCCGATGGTGGCTGGACTTACCATGGTGATCACTTCTTTAGGTATATAAACGCTGAATAACTATGGTGTACACCTGAAACTAATATAATAGTGTATGTTAGCTATATTTTAATAAAAATATTTTTTAAATGTTAGCAGAACCCAGAGGGTGGACTGTGCAGCTCTAATTAGGTTGAACCCTGGTGATTCTTAAAGGCCCCTTGCAAGGCCCAGCTCTTGAGAAGCCCATTTCCATGCCTTTGAAAGCTTGAGTAGCAATGACTACAGTTCACCCCAGGATTTGCCAGGACATCGAGGGCAAACGGGGTGCTGCTGTGTGCTCCTCCTGGGGGCTGAGGGGAGGATCACCCGCCTTCCAGGGGAGCAGGTGCTCTGTTCCATTTGGTTCCATTCTCATCCTTTGACTCTTCGTGTGGTTTTTAATGTTCCTGTAGTCAGTTTTACTGATTTTTATGTTTCTGACTCCCGTGTTTTACATCCAAGATTACAAATGAATTCACACATATTTTCCTTTTTCTTTATTTTTTGAAGTTCTACATGTTCGTGTGTTGAAAGGGAGGTTAGATAGGAAGAGATTCAATTAACGATATTGTCATTTTTAATTGTGAAATCTCACCCGTGCAGAAGGCTGTACACAGCACACGCGACGTGTAGAGAATTCTAAGAGAATTGATGCCTCCAAGGTGTAATGGGCCCCATCCCATCAGCGACCCTGCTCCTCGTCAACGGTTCTCTCCCCCAGTCCCCCGTGACCCTCCGTGAACTTCTTCCCTGACGTGTGTGCGCCCCTCGCTTTGCCTTAGTCTAAGTACACGTCCATAAACTTAATTTTGCATGTGTTGAACCAGTCACTGTCCCACCTGCATGGCGCGCACGCTGCCGTCTCCCCGCCTCCCCCTCGCCCCACAAGGACTTTCCCGGGTTCTCTCCACGGTGCAGGTCCCCTGTCTGCTGAGTCCAGCACAGAATGAAAGGCAACTTCCTCACAGGTGCAGCTCCCCGAGCTGGACGCGCCGCCTGCACCATCCAAGCTCCTGGGTCCTGGCCCCGGTGCGACTTCTGCTTTCCCTTCTGCTTCTTTCCACGTTGGTTACTCTGCTCCCACCTTGTGGCCTCCGGATGCTGGGGCGACATTCCCACATGCTTCCACCCCCAGGTCATGGCCCTCGCTGTCCTCTGTGCCCACAGCGTCCACACGGCCGACTCTCTTGACTCAGTGGCCTCTTTCCCACCAGGCAAACTAAACATTTCAAACTGGAATTTATATGATGCCCCTTCCCATCTGCCTTCCTGTTTCATGCCTCCACAGCATGACTCCCCATCAGACAACTTCATATTTAATTAGGAATGTATCTATTTCCACAGGATGTAAGCTTTACCTAAAGGAAGGCAAAAATTATGTGTGTGTGTGTGTGTGTGTGTGTGTGTGTGTGCGCGCGCACGCGCGCACCCCCAGTACTTAGAAAAGTGCCTGGCACGTATCAGGCCCTCAATAAATATTTTTGTGCTGCACTATAAAAAAATAAATAAATAAAAAATAATAAAATAAAATATTTTTGAAGAGGGAACTGCGTGCATTCTTCGGTTACCTGCCCGTTTGTTGGTCTCAGCAGGATCGTCCCTGCTGAGCTGAGGGTCCCTGCGTCTTTCATTCCCATGGCCGTGACATCTGTAGGTATCCACTCTCCTGTGGGTGGTTGTTTGGGCTGTTCCCACTTGTCGCCAGAACCAAGAACACTGCCGGAAACATTTCTGTGTGTATCTCCCAGGGGACACACACAAGAGTTTCTGGAACGTTCCTCCCTGAGTCGATTTTAATCTGTGCTCCTGCTGAACTCC
Organism: Rhinolophus hipposideros; assembly: GCF_964194185.1. Lineage (NCBI taxonomy): Eukaryota > Metazoa > Chordata > Mammalia > Chiroptera > Rhinolophidae > Rhinolophus > Rhinolophus hipposideros. The sequence goes on from NC_138054.1 coordinate 92,806,795, forward strand.
ATTTTCTGGTAGGCCTTGGGTGCCTTCCTCTTCTTCACCTTTGCTTGGGTTGTGGTATTGACTCTAAACGCTGGGCCTTCACACTGAGCGTGTTTCTCCCGAGGAAGGCCGACTTAGGAAACGAGAGTGCTGGTCAGGGGTGGGATCAAAGAGAGGGACAGAAAGGATGTCCTCCCTTATCAACGCCATGTTGGCCCCCAGGGGGCACGCTTTCGGGCTCCTTGAGTTTGGTCCCCTAAGCTGAGGAGCACCCCAGCGCTTCCTGCTAAAATTGTTTATCACGAGAACTGCAGTGTGTTTTGCAAGAATATTGCACGCCCTCCGCTCCCCCTACCTCCCCCCCCATCTTCAATTGTCTCCATTAGTCCTGCTCACTGAGCTTGCCTCTTCTTGCCTCTTTGGGGAGTGATTCCCTTTCTCCACTCAAATTCTCCCCCTCACTGTTTGCTCCCACAAAACACATTCCACCTCCTTCTGCAGCCTCATCAGTGCTGTTTATGACGGAAAGAGTGAGGCTGACACGTGACCCAGAATCCGCAGAGAAATCCTTTGCTCCTTGGGCTTCGGGGAGACACATGCATTCCTTCCGAGCACGATGGTTGTGCTCTGTAGACGCAACATTTTCACCATAATTCAGGGACATCTGCCAGATTTATTGACTAGTTCGAGAGACGAAGTGGGGAACCATTTTCTGCTCCAAATCATCTTAAGCTTTGAAAAGTGACACACTATTTTATAAGTGCGCGCAAGAGCCTCACAACTTTCAAAAATGGAAAAAAGAATGCTATTAAGGTGTCTCTGGTGTCTTTCTAGATGCATTTGGATGTTGGCTCGACTGCTGTAAACAAGAGATGCCTGAAGAGCAATCCACAGCTTCCTCTCCTATAAAGTGCAGGACCTGAGCGTCTCCTCTGTTCCTGGGCATCCTTCCAACGTCACTTTGATGCTGTGGCCCTTGATGGTTGCTGAGGCTCATATCTACACGCTTCCATTTTAGTCGGGAGGGAGGGAGGGAGGGCAGAACAAATGGAAGGAAGGAAGGAAGGAAGGAAGGAAGGAAGGAAGGAAGGAAGGAAGGAAGGAAGGAAGGCAAGGGAAGGAAGGACGGAGGAGCAGGTACTTCCTAGTGTCACACCCACACTAGGCCACAGCTGGAAGCCCGGGAGACTTAATCCCCAGCCTGGTGGCCGTGACCCTGGCGAACACTCTTGCTCTGGAAGAGAAGGGAAGACTGAGAACGTTCTGGCCCAGTAGAGAGCACGGCTGTTGAGCATTTCCTTGTCGCCCTCTTAGCTGGGCTCTGCACCGTCCCTCTGGTCGGCTAAGAAGGCAGACCAGCCTGCTGTTCTGCAGACTCTGGGGAGAGACAGAGACTCGCTTCCCCGCTCTGCTCCTCCTCGCCAGACTTCGCCCATATGGCCTCACCTTTCGTTCTCAGTTACCTCATCTGTACAATGGAACCACTGGCGCCTCATCATAGACATGAACTGTTGTTTGAATCGATCTGTCTGCCACATTGTGAGGCTCACTAGCTGCCTCGTCTTGTTCACTTTATTAAGAATATTTGCAGCTGAGGCCAGTGTGATAATCCACTGGGTGCTGTGTTTGAGCTCAGACAAGGCGTCTTATTGTCCTCAACTCTTCACTTGTGCCCAGCCCAGAAAATCTGAGTGCCAGACACTCTTGAGTTTTTTTTTTTTTTATCATGTCTCAGGAAATGCCCGTAAAATTCTATGTGCCACTGAAGAATATTCTATAGGGGTTCAAAGTCTCCTTTGGATCAGAAATGTGTATTGCTCAGTTTTCAGCACTTGGCCCTCCGTGGAAACGTCTTTCTGAGCGAGGGAAGCATGCCCCCATGCAGGAAAGTGTGTGCCTCACTTTTCTGGACCAGCCCCATGAGTTACAGTGAGAAATGGAATACGTCGTTTTGGGCCTTGGTGTTGGAGTCAAACCTGGGCCCACACTTTGCCTCAACACTAGCCCTGCGTCCCTGGCTGACTCATGTCACTCTCGGGCCTCAGTTTCCTCACCTTTATTGGACACAATGATAAACCCTCACAAGGCTGTGAGAGCAGATTAGAAGCATGGTGTCAGAGCACAGAGACCAGGGCCCCCCACACAGCAAGTCCTCCACACGTGCTAACAACTTAATTTAAAGCCCTTAGCATCTTGGCATTTGTGGGTGGGATGGTCCCCTGTGACTTCCCCAGTGGTACAGGAGCAGCCCATGCAGCCCCTTTGGGCCAGGTGGGATTGCCAGCGGTGTGTGTTGGGGTTCCTTGTACCACATGGCACCCAGCACCAAGCCGGGCTCCGCTTTTTTCCTGTGGTCCAGATGAAGGTGTCTCCAGGGACTCCCATGCTCAGCACCTGGGAGGCCGAAGATGAGCACTCTGCCTGGGCTCAGCCCTCTTCCAGGTGTCTGCCTCTCTTGCTGCATGTGTAAAGACCGGAGACCCTAGTTCCTAGGGGCCCTGACTCTCATCAGCCCCACCAACTCTGTCCCCGTCACTAGCTCCCCAGCTCTGAGCCTATCAAGTGATAAGTGTCTGCTTTCAGCCTCATGAATGTGCCTGAGACAAGGGCTAGAGGCCTTAGGTGGAGTGGGCATCAGCAGATGGCACGGAGGGTGACTGCCGTCCTCTTGTTGGTTCATCTTTGCTGTTCTGGGTGCATACAGGTTTGTGTATATGGCGGGGTTTGAGAGGGTTGGGGGTGGGGGACATCAACAAAAGCCCCGGCTCAGGTTCTAGGTCGTTAGTGAACCAGGCTCTTGGCTCACACAGTTTCCCGGCACATCCAGAAAAATTGATATCATTACCATGAGCAAAACTGCAATTATCTCTGTCAATTTTCAGTGTGTTAGTTCGCTGGGGCCACTCGACCGAAGTGCCACAGACCGGTGGCTTAAACAACAGAAACGTATTGTGTCACAAAAAAGACATATTCCGTTTCACATCATAAGTCTTGCGACTGGTCCAGAAAAGTGAGGTGCACACTGTCCTGTGTGGGGGCGCCCTTCGCTCTCTCAGAAAGACGTCTTCCAGGACAAGGGGTAAGAACTGAGCAGTAAAGTATTCCTGGAAGCGGGAGGTCCAAGATCAAGATGTTGGCGGGCTTGGTTTCTCCTGGGGCCTGTCTTCCTCTCTCCTTGGCGTGTACACAGCCGTCCTCTCCCTGTGTCCAAACGTGGTTGTCCCTCTCCGTGTCTGTGTCCTGACCTCCTCTTCTTATAGGGGCACCAGTCAGATTGGATTGCGGCTCACCCACATGAGCTCACTTCAACTTGACTATTTCTACAAAGACCCTATTTTCAAATATGGTCACACTGCAAGTTACAGGGGGTGAGGACTTCAGTGTGTGGCTGTGGGAGGAGCTGGAATTCATCCCACAACGTCAGTTCACTGGGACTTCTATTTGCTTAGCAGATGTATTTGGGTAGCACTTTTCTTTCCACTAGAAACCATTAGGTACATTTTTTTCTTAATAAAAAAACACACAAAAAAAAACCCAGAAGCTTTCCCCTTATGCAAATACGATTTGCTTTCAGATGCAAAAAAAAAAAAAAAGATGGGAAATGGAATGTGCGCCATTAGAGATAAAAATGGTAATGAGTTTTAATAGTTCATTTAGGGTTTTCGATATTGCAATGAACTTGGAGAGAATTAGCCTGCAGGCCACGCCTTTGGCTCCGCAGCCATCCCGAGACAGCTGTGGAACTCCCAAAGGAAAAGTGAAAACCTCAGGGCCCCCCTTGGCGTGGCCTCAACTGTCAGCTCTGACACTGGGCACACACCAACACTGGCTGCTAACAGGATGCTGGGCTTTGATCAGCGACCGGTTATTGATTGAAAACATATGCATAGAGATTAAATGAGAACTTCTGAGAATCCATTGTATAAACTCAAAGTACTTGCCATGAAAAAGCAACGCCTAAAATGGTACAGAGAGGGTGGGTAAGTTCAAGGAGCCAACACAGAATTTAAGTTTTAAGGGTGATTGGCTTGGTTGCTGGGGGGGGGGGACGTTCCAGTGGGACAAAGGGTTGGAGTAGAGACCAGGGACAGGTTTGGGGACAGTCCCCTCCCTCAGAGCCCTGGCTCAGTGCATTAGCATCAGCATGCCTCCTGAGCTGGAGCAAATGTCCAACACTATTGAACTCCGTGTTGAAGTTATTTGACATATGTGTACATTCTCGGGGATTGTCACTGTAAGAGCGAATCTGGGTTTGTCTGAGGAAGAAAAATGCCTCAAGAAGTCAAATCATTCTAATTCTAAACGAGGTATATCTTTAAAAATACAGCACAAGGAGCAATTTCCAGCAATCTTTTTAACAGAAATGGTACAGTACAAAACCTCCACCAGCGGCCCACTATCCACTGGACTAATACAGTGTAAGCTGAGCCACGCTTTTCAGTATTGTCATCTAATAGTTTGCACTGATGGCCAAGCCCAACCCTCTGGGATTCCTGCTCTCTGAGAATCTGCCCTCCTACCCAAGCAAGGCGCTTGTCCAGAGCATGCCATCCCTGCCGTGCGCCTTCTGGCTTCATTTCAGACATTCATGCGTCCTACCTCCGAGGGCCTGCGAGCTCCTTGACATTGTGGTACCTGAACCGGGCAGGAACTGAAGGTGACATTGGTAGGCAGGCAGCTGGGTTCTCTTCATGTTTGTGTGCAGAGCGCTCAGGAAGAAGCAGTGCCTTGCTTGCATCAGCCACCTTCCCCTACAGCAGGGGGAAGGATAACTTCCAATGCTCTGGGTATTCGGATTATGTTTCCTGGTGGAAGCTTCTGGGTGTTGACAATGAACAGAATTGAGGTATGGGCTGCGGGTGGGGGATCTCAGGCTGTGAAGTGTGACAAAGGCTCAGAAACTTGCTGAAACTGGCCAGGAAAGGCTGGAGAAGACTGGCTGTGGGAGCACATGGTCATGGCCCCGACCGAGGGGAAGTGGTGCAGGGAACACCAGAAATATCAGCACGTTGGTGTCTTTATAAAAAGACTCCTGCAGGGGCAGAAACCTCCGTCACCAGGTCAACACACAGGGGGCAAGTGTGCCCTTAAAGAGATGGGGGAAATTGTGAACTCTGTGGGAGTGGCCTGTGGCTCCTTAGGGAAGCAGCTTTGCGTGATGACGGAGTGAGTCAGAGTCACAGGGTCTCCTGCTCCTCTCTGCAGGGGCAATTGAAATTGGTTAGAGTGAGGGCTGGCCCCAGCCAGGAATGAAGACAACCATTTCTGTCTCCCGTGCTGCTGTGAGGATGGTTAGAAAAGTCTGACATGATCCAATGGGAGGGGCGGTCCCTGTCCTCCTTCCCATCCATCCTACAACCCCACTGTCATGTCCTCCGTTCCCTCCATGTTCCCTGAGTTTAGGCCAGGATGGCCTCCGTGGTGCACCCCAAGATGTCATGGGATGGCCTCCGAGTGCCTGTTCTTGACCGCCCCCCCACCTCTTCACCTGCTCAAAGGGGTTCACTTCCATCATGGCCACGTCCTCTGTGCAGGCTTACTGAAAGCTCCTGCCTTCTTTGCACCCCTCTATTCCCCCTTTACTGAAATGAAACCCTTTTAGTGCACCCCCAGAATTGTATCCTCGGGCAGTATTTACTGAGTACAGTCATTAATGTCTCAGTCCCCAGCTTGACTGTAAACGCTTGGAGGACAGGAGCTATTTCACCACCACCTGGAACACTCCCATGAGCTCTCAGAACTCTCACCTGGTACAAACACAGTAGACCCTCAAATTTTGCTGCACTCAAGGCAGAACCTGCCCCAGAGTCGGTCAAGACCATGTTCTCTAATCACTTATCCAGGATGCGATTGTCAGAGTTGAATGGGCATGTCCTTCCCAGGTGCTCCTGGGACTGGCCAGAGGGCACCCCCTCCAGCACTGACGTCCAGCTTGCTTACCTCCTTCTCTGGTGGCGATCAGGGAAATCGGGAGCCGTCATGGTGCCTTTACGAGGGGCAGGGTGGGGTTGGTGGGGTGGACTGCTGTGCGTGGCTTGAGCTCAGCTGTCTTCCACAGGGATTGGCTGCTTAGACACAGAAGGTAGCAAATTAGAGCTAAAGACAGAGCAGCAAGTGACAAAGGACCAGGACCCACTGTTGCTGATGGGAGGTGCTGCTCGGAACCTTTCCTGCTCTTCCAAGAGTCTCATAGCCCAAATCTCAAGGGCAGCAAGTTAGGGAAAGAGGGGGGTGACCAGAGAATGCATCCACCTTCTAAGCTGAGAAAAGAAGTGGGATTTGGGGCTGACCTCGGCATAGTGCGCCAGCTTCTGGAAAGCACATTGTATAAGTTTGGTACTGAGGGGCTATATGTTGGCAGAGGGCATCGTCAGTGGCTTCTTGGGTGTTTTAGTTTCCTTGGTTCCATGACAACTGTCACTGAGTGATACCCAGGGGGTGCCCAGAAGAAGCCTGTACAGAGTCACCAAGCAAAAGCTGCACTCTCCCCTCCAAGGACTTTGAGGAGAAGTTGAACTCCAAGCAGACGGTGGCTCAGCTGTGTGAGTGTGGTTGTGGGATCCGGTACATGGGGTGCTCTTAATAAAGTTCAATGTCAGTGTGTGTGTGTGTGTGTTTGTGTGTGTGTCTGCATATTTATATGTCTGTATTTGACTCTCCATTCATCTACATGCACACAACACACACGAACACCCATTCATCCATCTAGACACACACTGACATGTCTGTCCATTCATCCACCTAGACAGAAACACATCTATACACACACTCACATATCCACCCATCCATTTAGCCATCATCCATGTGGACATCATCCTCACTCACCCACAGCCGCCCATTGATCTGTTTAGACACACACCACCATGCGCTCACTTCTCCATCCATTCACACACACACACACACACACACACAAACACACACACAAAAACTGTCCATCCATCCATTCATCCATCCATCCACAGACACACACACTGTGCAGACACACACACACACACACACACACATACACAACCATCCATCCATCCATCCACAGACACACACACTGTGCAGACACACACACACACACACACACACACACACACACTCCGACACACACACCACTTTTAAACTGAAGTCTTCTAGCTAGACCGATGGAATCCCATGTAGCACCTTGGTCAGCCCGCAGAAGCCCCTGAGCTGAGCGGGGAAAGAGACTTGGATGGAGACCATGGAGGCCTGTCTCCCAAGCGTTGGTGACGGGAGCCTGATTAGCAGGAGGCATTGAAGCCCCTGCTCACTGGCTTGCTCAGATCCTGCTACCCTGTAGGTGGTTTCATCGCTCAGTGAGGAACAAGACCTTTGTCTATGTCAGTTCACAGAGGAAGAGGGAGAGAGGATGGCCGTGCAGCTGGATGGCGTCCTGCTGCGGGAGTTACTCCTTTCCTCTCCAGCGGAACAGGAAGTCCTGTGTGGATAAAATTTTTACATCTCCAAATGAGCTGGCTGCAGAGCGTGGCAACGGAAGTGATGGGGTTTGAAATACACCTGTTAGCAGCAGTCCTACTGTGAGCAATTAAACCTCTGACAAAGGAAGTAGCAGCTTAATCATCGTGTGTATTAATATTCCCAGCCTTCCCGTTCCCCCATGTTTGAAACAACAAAGAGAGCTTCTGGAGCCTATTGGAAACCAGTGGAGCTTACTAATGCATGCGGGCTCCTGGAGAGCCTTGAAATTGAAGTCAATTTGCTTTAATAAAGCTGTTTAATGTTCATTTGAGGTGGACCCAGGCCAGGTTTAAGGAAATGAAGAAAAATGTAGTGGGTGGGCACAATCCAGCAGACTCTGGGTTCAGAACAACTGTGTCTGCTTCTCAAAATTATGAAACACGATTCTGGGCTCTATAGGAAGCCGTGCTCTCCCACTCAGATCTTGTACTTAGAATTCTGAATCCTCAGACTATTGGAATGGAAGTCGAGTCTCTTTATGCTGCTACGACTGTAGAACTAGCCATTTTTAGAGGGTTGTTGAAGGTCTACTGGGTGATCATAAAACTCTTTGAATCTTTTGAAAATCTTCTTCCTGTCAAGGAGTGTTATTTTCAGAAATTAGAACAAGGGTGGTGGGTGAGGGGAAGTTGGGGCCTGGAGGGAGGGTGTGGGAAGGGGGATTTTGCGTATGACTTTTCTGACTAGCTGTGGAAGCACATTGACCTTGCCAGAAACCTCGCCTCCCAAATTAAGTTTCTGAAATGCATCAAGATTCAGAAACTGCTCTGCTAACGTCTCCGAAGCAGGAAGTGGCCTGTTAACAAAAGTTCTTTCATTTCCTGTCTTTGTTCTTAAATTCCATCTCATTCTCGATAGCATACTAAATACTTAGAAGAAATAAAGAGACCAACCTCAGTGCGCTGTGGTGAAGCGTGACCTTGTTTGGTTGGGGTGGAATATTCCGGAAAACACCCTCCGAGATTCCAAGATTTGCTCAGGCTTGGCTGCCTGGTGATAGGGCAGGTCATGGTGAACTAGCTGCCCTGGTGACCCAGAGTAATGCTAGGAGCAAAAATGTCCTTAAAGAGGAAAAGGTGGCGGGTGCTTCATTCCTTTCACCATGTGGCAACATGGAACCCTGCACCAGCCTCCTACTAAGAGCAATTTTAGCCATTTGTTGATTTCCTACCACATACATGCCGGGCACGGTGGTAGACGTCTCAGAATACATTAAATTGTGTGTTCCTTGTAATAGTCTGGCATGGGTGGTGTGGTCATCTTACTTCGTACACAACGACAATGAGATTTGGAGAGGGCGAGCAGCACGGCCAAGGTCAGCCAGCTGGCAGGCAATGGAGCAGGCACTGGCATCTACAGAAAGGCTCCATTCTGTGACAAGCTTCTCCTCATCCCCATAACCGAGGTCACAGACACAACCATTGCCATCTTGTTTTTGCTTGGAGACCTAAAGTGGGGAGAATTACATCCTACAAATTATGTATTTGCCAGGGTAAAATATTAGTCATTCCAGCGTAATGGGATGACTTGGGTCTGTGCTCAGAAACTTCTCAAGCAAGGTGAGAGGAAAACAAGCGCCATGGGAGAAATTCTATTCTTATAGAGACAGCTTGGCCCCCAGACGTGTAAAGGCTTAAACTGGGGTTCTGTGAAGACAGAAAACATTAAGATGAAGACCCTCCACCCCATAAACACAGAGAGAATGAATAAAAGGATTTTCCTGTGCCCAAGCACAATGGCAAAGTTAGACTGTTGTCAAGACCCATTTGTTCATTCATTCATTCACTCATTCATTCATTCATTCAAGCAGTTTTCATTTTCTCGGCAGGGGGCTGGCCCTGGAGAGTGAGTGTTAGAAGACAAAGTGTCTGCTCTCATGGAGCTTACGTGCTGGTGGGAAAGCAGACAACAAGAAAACACATAAACATAGTCTATGTCAGTTCTAGGGAGAAACAGAGCAGAGTCAGAGGGTGAGAAGGTACTGGAAGGAAGTGCGTGTGGCTATGGTGTACAAAGAGGCTGCAGAAGGCCCAGTGAGAATGTAAGGTGTGAGCATAGGTCTGAGGAAGCGAGGGGCCATCTTGGAATTTGCTGGACTATCTGGGAGTCATGCATTGTGTCATGGGAGCAGCCAGTGCGTGGTTGTGGCTGAAGAACGGTTTGTGTGCGTGAGGAGCAGCAGGAAGGTGAATGGGGTTTGCGAGAAGAGAGCAATGGGAAAGCTGTACTTGTTGAACTCAAAGGCACAGCCAGGGGTCCCTCAGATGGGGCCATGTGGATCCCAGTGAGTGCTGGGAGCTTAACTCCAACTGGGATGGGAGCCATTAGAGGGTTTTGAGTAGAGGACAATCTTTTAAAAGAATCACTCTGGCTAAATTGTTGAGAAGACACTAAAGGGAGACGAGCGCAGAAGCACAATCCAGTTGAGGAGCTATGGGTCCAGGTGACACGTGGCCGTGCTGGCGTGGTCTGGGTGGAGAATGGGGCGGGGTGAGCAGCGTTCAGCCTGGACAGTGTCAAGGTAGGGGCAGTAGAGCTTGCTGACGGACCGGCTGTGGGGTGTAAGCAAGAGGAAGGAAAGATGGTTTCTGCCTGAACATCCAGAAAGATGGTGCTGCCCATATGGAAGAGAATGGGAGGAGCCGGTGTCGAGCGGCTGCTAATCAGGCCTGGGTTTTGAGCACGTGAGGTTCAATCTCACTGTGGGTCACTAGTGGAGACATGCAGTGGGCCTTGCATATACAAGCCTGGAGGTGTGGACTTGGGCCTAAGCTGGGCTTTAAAGCTGGGAGTTGTGGGAGAATTTAAAGTCAACAGGTGGGATATAGAGACAAGTGGCAGGCCGATTCTAAGGTGGCTTCCACGATCCCCAGCTCCTGGGGTCTCATCTTTGTGGAATCCCATCCCTCAAAGGGGAGTGTGGGTGGGACCTATCACCTCTCTAACCAATAGAACATAGCAAAGGTGATGCATGCACATGATGAGTACGTTACCTTGTACTTCTGCAGCTGGTACACTGGCAGACTGCCAGGCTCACCTTCACGAGACGCTCTCTTTGGCTGGCTTTGAACAAGCAGGCTGCCGTGTTGTGAGCAACTGTGTGGAGAAGGCTGCCGGGCGAGGAGCCGACAGCCAGCAGGAACCGAGCCCTCGCCCAGGCAGCCTCCAAGGAGCCGCGTGCTGTAACAACGACGATCTTGGCATCGATCCTTCCCCAGTCCAGCCTCAGATGAGACCGCAGCCCGCTGCCATCCTGACTGCAGCTCTCTGACACCCTGAGCAGAGGATCCAGTCAGGTTGGGCCTGGACTCCTAACTCACGGAGACAGCAAGGCAATACTTGGGCATTGTCCAGAGCCTCTGTGTTGGCGATCTAGGCTGTGATGCCGTAACAGAAGACGGATGCAGGCGGGGAAAGCAGAGGTCAGCAGTGAGCTCCAGAGCAGGCCAGCAGTTTCCCCAGGCCGGTCCCCGTGTTGGTGGTACAGCCTGCAAGCCCAGAGCTTGTCAGACAATACCACCAGCCCTGACTGAGCAGCTGCAAATCTGCTCCAGCTGATCTGAATGAAGTGAGCTCTGACTGGCAGGTGCCCGAAAGCCAGCCTCTCCCTCGGGGGCTGTGAGTACACACTGCAGCAAATTAGCTCTCAAGAGGAAATGGAACATATGGATCAGGAGATAACGCTTCCTTATAAATGAGAGCCCTCGGGCTACACTGCCTCCACATCAAGGAGGCGTTCTTTCTTTCTTTTCTTTCCCCATCCCGCTCCTTACAGGAGCAAACCTCCTCTCCGGTCAGTGTGGTCTGTGGTGATTTGCAGGGGCTGTTACTGTCATCTCGGAGATTTTCCTGTTTGTCTTCCAAGTTGTAAAGGGCAGAAGATCTCGGGTGTCCCTGTGACTGCCCAAGCAAGTGGCTTCTGCCTTCTCTCCACTGGATTCCAGAAAGTGCTGCTCGGTTTCCATGCCAGCTCATTTTTCCTCACTGATGGAATATTTACAGATGAAGGGAGAGGAGGCAATGCCTTTTCTAATTGCACACCATTTAAGGAGGCTCTTTACTCATTCACCCAGCATTTACTAAGCACCTACTACAAACCAAACACCATCCTAGACCGTCAGAAGCAAAAAGAAGTGAGGCAGGGTCCCGCCGTGGGCACTGACATCACCGTCTAAAGAGCTGTCTTCAGACAATTTGTTACCTGAGGACTCACGCCAGAGGCCTCGCCCTTTGCTTCTCTTCCTCCTGCCCACTTGTGAGTACTCGCCCCATCAGTATGTGCGCAGGAAAATGAGCAAGTCAGGCCAGCCTGTCTCATTACTTGACCACAGATCTTGTGGAAAGCACAGGTTGGTCAGCAAAGAGGCAGACAGGACAGGATGACCGGGCGATGTCTGCAAAGCCACTGTGAATGCACATGGTGGGGAGATGACGTCCTTTCCCACAAAGAGGATGATTTCCTGAGTTTTCTAACTTCCGTAAAGTGGATTCACGCAACCGTGAAGTTCATGGATTAAAAAGTTAGAACCTGGGTTAGATTCCATTGATAGGTATTGACAAATGGTTGTTGCATGCAGGGTAACCTACATCTGTTCCAAAGGGCTCTAGTTTTCCTTAGCTCCAATAAGATCAGAAGCGTGAGTCAGAAGGTTTTGTGTAGCATGATCTCAGTGAGTACAAGAGTGAGTCTTATTTTTTTTTTTGTAAGATTAAAACTTCCTCCAAAAAGTCTTGTTGAAAAAAACAAAAAAAAAAAACAGACTCATGGATACAGAGAATAAATTGTTGGTTGCTAGATGGGAGGGGGGTTGGGGAGCTGGGTGAAAAAAAAGGGAAGGGATTAAGAAATTAAGAAGTACAATGGGCAATTATAAAATAGTCATGGGGATTCGAAATACAGCACAGGGAATATAGTCAATAACACTGTAATAACTGTATGGTGCCAGGTACTAGACTTATCGGGGGGATCACTTTGTAAGTTACATAAGTGTCTAACCGCTATGCTGTACGCCTGAAACCAGCAGAATAGTGTATGTCAACTGTCATTGCAAAAAATAAACGCACTTTGTTTGCACTGAACCAGACAAATCTCATTGGACAACTCTTAATTCAGCCCTCATCATGCACCAGGCGTGTCCTTGGCACTGGGGGTACAGCAGTGACCACGACTCATGGCGCTTACAGTCCAGGGGGTGTTAGGTTGCACTGAGCTCTGCTTTAAAATGGGGTTCGGGGGCAGCCTTAGTCACCGATTACCCATTTTCTGGGGCATCGGAAGAGCTTTGGTCTAGGTTTTTGCAACTGGGCTAATTTGAATCTATAACTCCAGGATGGGTGGGAGTTAGAGACTCGGATCAAAGAGACCTACTATGCTTGTGGAAAGGATGTCTGTGTTTCTTCTGCATTAAAGGCAAGAGTCTCTTTCCAGAGATGAACGGGTCTTTGGTGCACACATGTGCAAAGGGCACCGAAACAGGTCATTGGTCCTGCAAAGCCATGACCCCACCCCCGCACTGTGTGTGTGTGTGGATGTGTGTGTGTGTGTCAGGGGCATAACCCCGAGGGACTCAGCACCCAGGGGTCTGTGTTCACCTAGGTACAGATGCCGAGGAATGGTGTTCCTCGACAGAGCACGGTAAGTGTTTGGGACACACTTCCAATGGGATTATTACAGACTGAGCAACCGCGCCTGCCTTCATTAGAAAAAAATCATGGCGCCCGTACTGGGAGCTAATTGGCATGACCAAAGCAGAAAGTGATGCCTAATTTTGTAGTTAGAGGCACACCTGGCGCCTCGTCTCTCGGTGGTACCAAGACTCGCACAAAGAAGCTGTAACAAGTAGCAGCTGCACCGAAGCCAGTGCTTCGGGTCCACAGAGCCGGGACCCGGCTCGGGGCTCAGTCCCTGGGCGTGGTGTGTGCAGTCAGCCGGCAGGCTCGGGGGCAGCACAAGACACCTGCAGACCAAGGGACAGAGAAGGGGGGACACACCCCGCTGGGACTGAGGAAGCTCGGCTGACACGAATGTCCTTAAGGACAGGATTGGGAGGGGACTGAGCTGCCTGAAGTAGTTTCCATCCTTCCCATGTGAAGGCGGGAAGGCGAGCAGAGGTGAAGGGGACACAGGACTCTACTCACTGTGACTGAAAGGCGGGAAGAGAGGCAAGCGCGCGGTGGGGTGTCTCCAGCCTGTGACTGGCCATGAGGAAGGGCTCTGTTCTTCTGCGGACATGCTCCAGATGTAGTCATGGGCCTCACCTTTAGGGGGACTGATCCCGGGGTGCCAGTTGGGGGGCATGCAGATAGTGGGGGAAGGAGGGGCGTGCCGGCGATGGGGTGCAGCCTCATCGCCCAATTAGGAGACTGATGACATTGCCCTGCCCCCCTCCTTTTCCCGGTTCCATGGGGTGATACTCCAAGGCCTTCGGGTATAGACCAGGACACATGGGGTTACGGCATGAACCAGTTTAACAAGGGTGGGTGACCATAATACCCCCTTAGCACACAGCCCTTCAAAACTGGCCTCCAACTAAACTAAATAATTTGTGAGTCCCACTGGACACCTGAGCAGGTGGGCGCAATCATGAATCTGCCCACACAGAACATTCTCGCACAAGATGCTGAGCAAGAAGTAGAAACAGCATGAGCCCTGAGTCTAACGGGAACTTATTTCTGTGGTGACAGCAACAAAACACGCACACGCGCACAGACTGACCATCCTTGGCCGTCCTGTGCCTTCAGTAAGAGTTCTAGTGTCTTCTCCACCCCTGGTTCACCTTGTACTTTGGGACAAATCCTTCTGACAACGCCCACCTCCTCAAAAGCTTCTCAGACTCCTTATCTGAAAACAGATGTTGGAAGGCTGGCCTGTGGGGACAAAGCCCCCAAAAACTCTTGGCCTCACATAGAAAGGTGCTGGCTCGGGTAGTAAATGGCCATCAACTGTGATCAGATGGCCAGCAGCTGTGGCTAGTTGGCCGTCAGCTGTAACCCGTAAGCCATTGGCCACTAATATAACGCCGTGGCTACGCTAGCAGAAAGGAATGGGGGCTGGCAAGAGCGGATTGCAGAGAGGTGGATGCCACTGGTGAGAATATAGTGATAGGACTCCCCTACCGATGGCTCCGTGGGTGTTCCTTTTTGGCCTTACCATATCCTGCGTTCTTGGGCGGGGAGCGGGAGCTGAGACCCTGTACGACACGGCCTCTCTCCCAGGAGAGCGTGTGTGGATGGACTTGTCTCTGTGAATGAAGCCTCTTGAATAATTGGCTCATTATGTATGCGTATCCCAGTCCATCACTCGTAAGGAAAGTTCTGGAAGCTGAAACTAGTCCAGTGGGTTGGGGATGATGCCTCACTCCCCACCCCTCCACGGGGCTTTTATTTGAAAAGGAAGATTTATTGCCATCAAGCGGAAGACTTTCAAATCATTTTGCTAAAGTAGGGCACAGGTGACTTAACCAGGTCAAACGCCTTGTGAAGGCTTATACTTAAGTACGAGTCTTCTTAGCAAATATCCCCGAGACTTCAAAGGGGTAAAAAGGATTCAAGAGGAAATTGAGTGAACTCAGCTGGGAAGTGGGGGTGGGAGCGTGCCTGTAACTCGGAGCTGGTGACCCACATCGTTAATGGTTTAGCGGGGACCTTTTTTATTCTTTTTTTTTAAGGATTCCTCTCTTTGAAGACACAGAAAGGGTACCTTAGCTCGAGAGAAATGCTTAAATGGGAGTAACGTTTCCATGATTCCAGAGAGAGGAAGAGGCACAGAGAAGGAGAAAGAGTCAACACAAGGACACATCGTAGACACAGCCCTCGATGGCAGCTGGCTGCCAGACTAGTAGGTAAAAATATGGGCTGCCTGGTTAAGTGTGAATGTCAGAGAAACACAAATCGTTTTTCCTATAAGTCTATTCCAGACAGTATTTGGGATATACTTATACCAAAAATGATTTGTTATTTAGCTGAACGGGGTGTCCTGTACTTTATCTGGCAACTCTAATCAGGTAGGACCTTCTGAGAAGCCTGATGAGGTGAGTCTTAGAACTGCCTGCTCAGGGGCCTTCATCCATCATTTCCTGTCCCCACACGTCAATGGCTGCCTCATGGAATGTTAACTCCTCCACATTTCTAATTGTTGAACTGAGAGGGCTGAGCAAGTTGGCGTGGGTATCAGAGAACCCTGGGTGTGGGGGTTCAAGGTAGACCGTGGGCCCCAGGTAAGGTGCTGTCAGGTTGCCCCTGCATGAAGCTCGCCAAGACTGTGCAGACTGGTCTCCCTGACAGTGGCTGGAAGAAGACTGAGGCCAAGAGGGCCCACCGTGGTGTCCGAGGGATGTCAGAACCACACAGCTTCCTGGGCAGGATGGAGAGCAGGTGTAGGTCTAAATGACTCGTTTATTGGTTCACCCGACACATACTGAACATGGGGCTGCCGTGTGCAGGACGGAGAGCCCCCACGACAGACTCAGACCTGCTACCTGCTGCTTCTGCTCTTCAGTAGATGCACTTGGACAGCCCAGGAGGTCAGCTGCGAGACAGTAGGGACTTGGGCTGTGTGGTCCCCTGCTGCTTCCACTCTGCCTGGAAGAGGACCAGACCTGCCCATAGCCGGTGCTCCCAGATGTTTGTTATCCTAAAATCCTCATTAGAAGTAAATAATTCAGTGTGTGTGCACCGTAAGCTTTCGGAGAGAGCAGAGGGCATTCCGAGCTTTGAGGCAGGAAAAAGTGTGTGCATTAGAGGATCCAGGAGAGAAAGAGCATGGAAGGGGCTGACGAGACAAGATCACATGGGGTTCTGAGCCAAGATGAAAGAACAGTAGGAAACCCGGGAGGGGTTGTTATCAACGGAGAGTAATAATCAAGAAAATGAGCAAGTCAGGCCAACCCGTCTCACTACAGAATGTGGAGTGAGAACATCCCAGAGTTGCATTACTACATAAGGCCAGGTCTTTAATATAATATAATATAATATAATATAATATAATATAATATAATATAATATAATATAATATAATATACCGGGTCTTATATAAGGGAAACATGATAGGTTCAAAAAATGAATTGGGAAGTGTTCCCTCCTCATACTTTCTGGAAGAGATTAAGTGTAATTAATATTCTCTTTTAAATGTTTGGTAAAATTCTGCAGTGAACCCCTCTGGACAGATTTAGATGTTTAATAGATCTCTTTCACTGCTGGGTGAAGAATGAGTTGAAAATTTTAGGCACAAGTTGGAACAATTTGAAATGGGGATGCCCTATCTTGCTTCTAATATAAGGAAATACTGGGTCAACTGTAACACACAAACCATAGATAAGAGAACAAAAAGATAACACACAAAGGAGGAAAAACTAGACACTGTTGGCAAGCTCAGAAAGTATGAGACATGAATGGGTAGATTTGAAAAGCAACCAAAAGAAATTCTAGAAAAGAAAATTATGAGAAAAAGAAATCTATTTAATGGGTGGGTTGAAGAAGAAACTAGATATGAAGAAACTAGAGCTGAAGAAAACATTAATGAAGCGAAAAGAACTGAAGAAATCAGCCAAAATGTTGCACAGAGGGATAGAGAAATGAGAACCTAATGAAGACTGATAATGAAGATTAAGACTCTACAAGAAGCCTGAAAGGGAGATAATGAAAACAGCTCGAATATTGAAAGGGCAGAATATAAAAACAAATCCAAACCTAGAGACAGTGTAATGAAACTGCAGAAGAAAGGAAAGGGGGTTTTAAATGTTTCCAGAAAGAGAAGAAACTTGTCTATAAAGGAATGACAATTAGAATGAGAGCACGTAAGTGTCACAAGCCATCGGAAAGATACTTCAAAGGACTCCGTGGAAGTAACAGTTAATCCAGAAGTCTATGCTGGGCTGTTGTGATTCAAGGTTGAAGACCAAATAAGAACACCCATACATGTGTTTCAGAGAAATAAGACCCGGAGATTTTATATTCAGAGGCCCTTCCTTAAATAACCTCAAAGAGAAGTTATTTCCATTAACAAAACATACATATATATACATATATATATATATAAAGATCAAGTATTGGCAAGGGTGTTGAGAGGAAAGAACTCCTGCATAGCTGGTGTGTGTGTGAGATGTCACAATTGTCCTTTGGAGAGCATTTGACATTAGCTAGTAAAGCTGACATGTGCAACCCTAAAACCTAAAAATTCTGTTTTTCTCTTCATGACCAACACTGGAAACTCTAGAATGTACCCACCAGGTGAGATGCACAAACATGTTCCTTGCAGCACGGTCTGTGAGAGGGAAAAGCATGACATATACTAGTGTTCATCCTGGGAAATGTGTAAATAAATTGCAGTATAGTTCTGTGATGGAATACCATTCAGCCACTGGAAAAATGATTTTGTTTTCTTTAAATCAGCCTGGATGACACTCAAAAAATGCAGTTGAGTTTAAAAAGGCATACATAGAATTGTATGTACAAAATTGTCTTGTTTATGTAACCTAAGTCACATTTTAGGCAAGATTATTGCAACAGGGGAGAGAGACTGGCCTCAATTCTGAATACAACAGGAACAAGTGGGGACTTACAGCCAAGGAGCAGGGTGAAGGGGTCAGTGGGTGGAAAATTACAAGGAGACACCAAGGGTAAATTGATTTAAAAGATTCTTTCTGAAGGCAGGCTGGAGTGATCAGATGTCAGTGGTGGGGGATGAGGGATACCAAAGGTGGAGGATTCTTTCCTAACCGACGTGGCATAATTCTTGCTACAAATGTACGTGGCAGGTTGAGGATAGGACCCAAGGATGAGATGTCGGACAGACAGCTCAGAGGAGCCTGACTAAAGTTTGGTCAAGGAGAGAGCCTTTGTCAATACACAGATTTTGACACAGGAGTGCTTCCTGTGGAGAGGAAGGACGAGAATGACGTGGGAGAAGGGCTCCAAGGGAACTTTCCAATGCACAGGTGATTTCTTTTATATTCAAAACCATCTGCACAGAGATAACAAGTGATATTTTTAAAACATGTTGAGTAGACAGGCATGCGTTACATTTTTTCCTGAGTGCTTTTCCATACCTTGAATTTAAACAGATTGGATGGAGGGGAGGGGTCACAGAGGCACCAGTGGGAGGCTCTGGAGAGATGTCCCATTTCACACCAGGGCAGAAGGTTGAGGACGGGATGGCAGCCCAGACATCCAAGACCAGCAGGCCATTGCTTCCGTTGTGTATTGCTGCATATGAAACACCCCAACCCAATGGTGACTGATTTTCCCTCTGTGAGGTGACCGCCAGTTCTGCCAGCCGTGCCTACACCCCCTGGCTGCATTCGGAGGCAGCCTAGCTGGGTTCAGCTGCCGCGCTGGCGTGGCTCACCCACTCTCTCCCTGAGGCCTTTCATGCCATGTCATCTCTAAGCAGCACTCAAGGGGACAAGCCCCAGTGAAAATGCACTTACCAAGTCTCTCTATCCTTTTTGCGGATGTCCCATGCCAGCACACGTCGCCCTGTGAGATGCAAATGCCCCCGCCAGTGGTGGTCCGATTCCCTGGGGCCCGTACTCCCGCAATCTGCACAGCAGTCTTACAACGATTAAGATCACGTTGTGTTGGCATAGAGATAAAAAGCAGCAGAAAAGAGCCACCGACAACTGCAGGGGAGGATGAAACAGATGAAGCTGTTGAAGAGCCGGGTGGGTAATTTGCCCTATTCTGCACTAGGAATTGGTGAACCAAGTCCCCTCGTCAGCCTGCAGCGAGGGCTGGAACCAGGCTTCCCCTGGGCCATCGCTGATGGATTGTTGTCAAGGTGCTGCCAGTTTTATTTGCTCCAGCACTTCCCCCACCGGGGAAAGTGCCCAGCACACAGTAGGTCCTCAGTAAAAACTGTTGAATGTGGAGTGAGAGCATCCTCGAGTTGCCAGCACCGAACGCGCCCAGAGGTGTCCTGTAATTTCCGTTTCTTGCCGCTGTCCTTTATATCCTCACACCTAGGCAGATGTCCACGGTTGCAGGCAGCCCGGGAACCAGGGAATGAATTCACAGCAAGGTGAAAATGAACTGCGTTGTGTCGCATGGGGAACTGAGAGTCAGCATCAAGCTCTCGCTTACCCAGGAGGGTTGGACACCTGGGAGAACCTTGTAACGAATAAGGAAGGAGGGGAAGTGACGGCCACTGAGTCCAGGCTTGTGTTTCACAAGCATCGTCTCTCATCCTCAGTTACTTCCCGTGAGACCAGCAGGCGGGTCCCCAACGGCAGACGAGGTGCCTCAGGCTCAGGGCCTCACGGCTGGTATCTGGCAAAGGTGGGATGTGTGCCCACATCGTCTGAGTTACAGCCTTTCCCCTGAGGCCCATAACCTTCTAGAACCATCCATAGCCTGAGGGGTAAGCTCATCCTGTGCAATGACCATGGGCCATTTTGTGGAGGCTGCTGCAAACTAAAAGCTTTCCCAGGGATGTTTGTGACCTAGGGCACATGCTTCTCCAGGGTATTTTATCTTCACTAGTGTCTGATGTTGTTTCAGAACATCAGGAGTGAGTGTCCTGACGTGCCCAGGGATAGGCCCAGCTGGTCCACTGGACATCAACACGGGGAGGCAGCTCACGGCAGGGCTAGAGAATACTTTCTTCAATGAGACCCAATCAGGTCCCTGCCTCCTCCAGGAAGCTCTCTTTGATTTTCTTCCAAATTCCTATAACACATGTTTCCTGAATCAACACCCCAAGAGCACCCTGTGTTGCTTTCTATTGTCACTCTGTTACTTCAGGTGACTTTGCCAAGTCGACGGAAGACATGGTTCCTTGGAGAGCGAGGAGGGCCAGTCTGGCGATGCCTGAGAGCTCCCAGCCCCACAACTGGGCGGAGGGTAGTTTTTTAAATGATAATTTTAAATTATCATGGGACATGGGTTCTTTCCTTTAATCCTCAGACGCAGATAGGAAACGGAGGTGTACAGAGCTTAAATAACTTGCCCAGGTCACACAGCGTGTAGAATGGGCAGCCAGGATTCAAACCTTGACGTCTGAAGTGAATGCCAGTTCCCCCCCCTGACTTGCAGCCTGTCGCCTCTGGCACTTGCACACCTTTTGGGGGGAGGTAAGGTCTGAAGGGAAGCAGGAGACAAGTCAAGCATCCTTCCAGCTTCTTGCTGAGTAACGGTCTCAGGTTGAATCTGGAAATGTCTGCTCCCCTTTGCTGCACTCCGCAGCTGAAGCTCTTTCTGCCAAGTGAAGGCAGAAGCTGGGGAAAGGGAACCACACACGCGTGTTCCCCTACTTGATGCCGCAGAGGCTAAAGCTCCATGTCTGGGAGAGCTGGGGGGACACCGGTGAGGAAACAAAGGCAACAGCGATTTTGAAAGCACTCGGATAAGCCTGGAGGCTGTTCCACATTTTCACCCGTGCTCCTGCACTGAGGGTTTTCTGGATGGCCTCTCCTACTCCTACTGTCTTTGTTACTATTATCCATCATCAATCACAGAGGCCAGTTTTCAGGACACTGCAGTGAGTAGCGATTGTGCTGGGCGTGCTTTCACACGCAAAGTGTGCATCTTAAAAATGGAAATGACAGCCATTGCTGAGAGCCAGGCCTTTGACTTCTGCCTGGGGGGGGGGGTCCCCCTTGACTCTAAATCACCTCATGCAGGGGTGTCTGCATCCACTAAGAAACGAGATGACTCAGATTGGCTAATGAATGCTGTTCCTGTTTTGTTTTTATTTTTCACCTTCCAATTCTGTAGACCCAAACAGGGATTTGTCCTCGGAATCAGTTCCTGGAATGTGTACACAGGTTTCGGGCGGTCAGAGACACTGGGAAGAGAGGGAAAGGCATTAAAGCAACCAGGAGAGCCATTTGGAGAGGGGAGGAAAGTTTCCTGGTAATTTTCAAAGCTTTGATTTATTGCCATATTCAAGAATTAATTCTAGCCTGAGGTGCCTGCAATGACGGGAGGAAGAGAAACAATATGACAATTACACATCTGGTGGCAGGCACAGCTGCCTGTACTTAGGAAAGCTGCCCCATCACCAGCTCCCTGAACGACAGCACATGGTCTTTCCTCGCAGGCTGTCTCCTGGGGCCAGAGAACCATCACCATTTGGAAGACCATTAGCATCTCTTCTCTCCCTAGGTCCTAGGGAGCAAATCACGTTCTCAGTCCAGCTGGCATCTGCGGCTTCAGTTTTGAAACGAAGACGTGCCGCCCCTGCTCTCTGGCTGGTGTTCAAGGTAACCTCTGCTGACGTGTTAGGTGCCTAATAAGGTCTCTGGTCCGGGCAGTGGAGAATGGGTGTGTGCTGAGAGGCACGCAGGCCCCATGAAGGAAAGGGAGGAAGGGAACAGTTTTAGAGGAGAGGCCCTGAGCTGCTTTTGGCTTTTCAGGATCCGTGGCCATCAGCAGTCATTGGCCATGAGTGCTACCATCTCCCCAGCCGGCAACAGTTAGTGCAGGGAGGCCAGGGCTCACCATTGGTAGTCTCCCCTGTTTGCAGCTGCCTTAGAGAAGACGAGGAAATAGCCTCTGACTGCGTTTAAGGCCAAGTTCTTTCCTAGGTTTATGTAAGAGCTGTGCCACGGGTGTAGGCGCACCCTCCCCTCTGGGGCACGGTATCCTCTGGTGACATTTAGAACGCACAAGAGCTATTAGCCTTTAGGAGCATTGTCATTTCAAGGGCCACACATTTTTAAAAAATGCCTACTAAGTGCTCGGCCAGAAGAGTGACACAAAGCAAGGCCAGGGTTGACTTGACCTCCAGACGGCTTTGAATCAGTTAAAGAGCCAGGACCTGTGGGAGGGGGATGGGAGAGGGACTCTGAATGAAACTGAAGACCAGGGCAGGTGTTAGGTCACCGTTACTTCTCTTCTCCCCTCTCGGGTCTCCATCTGGGCCTGGGAGTTAAATTGACACGGGGCAGATTCACAGGATAAAAGCATACAACTCTTTCCATTTACCTGGGGGACCCAAGGGCTCAGAGCCAGCTTCACAGATCTCAGTGTGTGGAGGAGAGGGTCTCTTTGGAGTGCAAGCTGTTTCAAGCAGGTCCTGTTACTTGAGTGTTTGGTGCTATAAACCTGGTACGTCTTGGGGCAGTAAAGGACCCTCTGGTTGGGAGCATGTGCTTTTTGGGGAGTCAGGACATCGGAGTAGGTGGGCTGGGGTCAGATGCAACTGGATGTGACCAACCAGCTGGGAGGAGATGGCATATTCAGCTTTCGCCAGGCGGTGGTGTGGGGGGAGGAATGGGACACAAAAGAAAGTAAAATCAAGATCTAAGTTCCACCACTCACTAGTCCCTGCTGAGCACTAAAAATAGGATTAAGGATAGCGTCCCTGACACACAGATGAGATAACAGCCTTGGAGCCAGTCCACAGATGACAGGGAGGCAGTCCTGTGCCTGCAGCTGGCCCCTCCCAGCCCCTTTGTTCATTCACTGTGTAATTAGCTACTTTTTCAGTTAATCTTTCTCTTCCCCTATTCTCCCCATCCTGCTAGTTTCCTCCTCCCACACCCAGCCGCCTGGGGGGAGCGGGGGCAACCTGCACACTGCAGGCTCTGTGTCCCATGCTTTGTGAAATGAGATGGAATACACAGATGTTGCTCCAAGCAGGGGGCGTCCCAGGGTCCCAGGGCCGCGGAACATTCCACAGGCTCCACAAAGAGAACGGAGGACAGCCAGCTAGAGAGAGACCTTGCAGTCCTACATCTAAGGTCACGTCCAGAATGTCCACAGCTGGACCTCCCACACGTCTGGAAGATGAGAGAGCCTGGCTTCCCCAGGACATGGGGAACTGTGCCTGGTCACAGATCCATTCACCAGGGGGCTCACACTGGTTCATGCCGAATCCCAACGCTGGCAATGCCTGTGGGACGGGCCTCCGGCAAGATTCTTCCATCCTCTGGACACTTCTCCTCACCTGTGAAAGAGGCAAAGCTGTTGGGAAAGGAGAACGCCGGGCAGGACTTGTAGCCCTTCCTCTGTGGACCCGAGTGGACACCGGGTTTTGTGGGACTTCGGGCTCATAGGGAAGAGTGAACCCCGGAGGAGATCAGCTCATATCCCACAAAGTGGACGGAAGTGGCAGGGGCACCCTCCCACACAAGGCTCTTCCTGTTCCCCTAGCCGAGCCAAGATGCTAAAATGTCACCCAATGACCTTCTCTTCTCCTGCACAAGCAACCAAGTTACCGTGACATCAATGAGGACGCCTCCTCTGCCAAAGTAGAGTTGCCGCAGGAATCCTGCCAAGCCAGTTTAGGGGGACTGTCCCCCACCACTTGATGTCCATCAAGTTCCTCTGGGTAATTTTCTGTCCAGTGACCCCTCACCCTGCTCGTTGGCCATGAGTCCCGTCCCCAGCTGTCCTGTTGTGTTCCTGTTGAGCTCAGTCTCCCTCCCTGATTGCGACAGTCTTAACCCCACCGCAGCAGTGTTCACTGGAGCCTTCCTTGCCTGGTTAACTTCATCGTCTGAAACTTTTCTTTGAAAACATCCCTGACCAGTAGTTTCCACCCGGGAAAGCAGGGGCATCAGCTGGTGTGCAAAATCACAAACCCAAGTGTATGGGATGGGGTCCCTGGCCGTGAAGAGTGGATGAGGTCGCGGAAGCTGCTCGGGGCTGGCCCGGAGTAGGAGCCACTAAGCAGAGCGAGCTGGACGTCCCCCACCTCTGTAAAGACTCTAAGGGTCTGAAGGTGCAAAAGGGGAGGGAAGAAGCCTAAAGGCAGAAAACGCAGCTCCGAAGCCAGCAAATTGCTTCCCACAGGTATTCGAGAGACTTGAGCTATTAATCAGAAGTGTTACCTGATAATTATTTTCCGATTATATGTCTTTATACCTGCCATCCACACAATAATGAGCGATGACATATTTAAAACGCTGAGAGAATATTTGGAGACTCGAAGGACTGGAAGGGAAATGGACAGAAATGAATTTGTAATGGGGTCAGGGGTGCTGGCCAAAGGACGTCCACCCCAGTGGCAGGAGATGCTGGGTTAGTGGCGTGTGTCCACAGGTACCGTATGGGCCCCAGGAGCACGTGGCTACGGCTACTGTTTAATCACTGTTTAATCGACACTGTGCTCTATTCCTCCATTACAAAATAACATTCAAATGTTGGGTAGGGCAACGGTAAATGCTGTGAAATAATCTCGTGTTTGTTTCTCTTTCTGGATTTTTCTACGTCCTACCAGCACTGATTTCTTGTAAAACATGTAACACTGTCTACGTGAATCAGCAATCCCAAAGGGAAACATTGTAGGCATTAGAAAACCTACATGCTTGGAAAACCATGATTCAATTTACCCCATTGCCCCCAATTTTTTTCCAGGCCTTTAGTTTTATACATCATTTCTCTCTACAAATACATGTTTGCATAGGAGGCAATTAAAAGCCTTTCTAAGTTGTGTGTGCGAGGAAAATGAATTGATGCTTTTTATTTCAATGTAAATAAAATGAGCTGTAATAACCCCCAATTAGCACATTAAAATAAGTTGAAGATTTGTTTTATCATTTCATTGTAGAGTAAAAAAGGCAGCAACAAACCTTATATTAGTGACAAAAACAGACCCAGTTGTTTGCCTTGAAGAAGAGAAAATCTAATTTAAAACTCTCTGTGAATCTTTGATAATTAATTTCACACCACACATGCCATTAGAAGGCCTATAAAACATCTGATCGTTTTTTCAAAAGCCAAACCAATGATTTTCCCCCAAACAAGAATGTCAGCAATAAAAATTTAATATGCAGAATGAAATTAAGAGAGGAACAAAGCCGAACAAAAGTTTTTGTCTCGCTGTTTTTTTCTTCCCATGTGGGCGACTGAAGGAGTGAATTTAAGGTTCATCAAGTGGAGGGAATCATCGGGACCTTTCCGATGGTGAAACCCACCCCAAAGTAAACGAATAATCAAGTGTGTGTGTGCCGCGTGTGGTTCCTTGTGTGCATGTGTGTTTGTACGTGAAGGTGAGTGTGTGTGCACGTGTGTGAGGGTGTGTCTGCAGTGTGTTGTTTAGACATAGAGATGAGAAAACTGCAAGTCAAATATTGCTTTGAATGTAAATAAACAAAACTAAGAGCTAGGCAACTTCTCTTAGTGTCTCCAGTTGTGGGACAGGCTAATATTAGGTGATGGGCACTATTTAAACTGTAGAAAAATGCTGCCCCTGGACGACGGGTAAGACAGCATGACAGTCCAGGCTTAGCGCGGAAATTTTTGTCCCTTAACAAAAACTGAGACAAAGTGAAATGACTTCTCAGGTTTGCTGAGAAGAAAAAACTATGAAAATTGCCCGATGGAATTTCCCTGTCTCGCTGTAGCCACTGGTGTGATACTGGTCTCAGGGTCTCACTCGCGGCCACGTTTGTATCTAGTAGATGGACCAGAGGTGCACAGCCACCCATATGGTCCCTTTGCAGTCCCCTGTTCCTGCCCCTGCCATCCCAACACAGCACACTTGTTCATCACAGCCGGGTCAGGTCTCCCTTCTGCCCAGACCCGGCAAGCTCAGAATCAAAACCCAGGGACTCACAAGGGCCCGTGGCTCCCACCCCGCACTTCCTTTCTGACCTCATCCCGTCTACCTCCCTCCACCTCACCACTGACCTTTGCACTGCCCACACCTGCCCCACAGGTTCTCTCAGTCTGGACCCTTCTTCCCCCAGGTGCACCCGCAGGCCTCTCTCGCCTTCAGCACCTTGGTCAGCGGTCATGCAGCCTGAGGCCTCTCCCAACCCCCCTTTATTTCTCCTGCATTCATCGCCACAGCTAATATATTTTCCTATTACTCATTTATGTTCCTCATTCATGTTCTTCTCTCCCCAGCACAACGTTAACTCTGCGAGGGCAGCAGCTTGGCACAGTTTTGTGTGTCTTGTCCACGGTGCCACCCCCACAGCCTGGAACAGCCAGCGCATGGTCAGCATAATAAATACACGATGCATTAATGACGGGGCTTGTGGGGAGAGTTAATAATAAATCACAGCTTAAATTGGCACAGTGTCAGGCGTAGGGTAGGCATTCACATGTAGTTGGTTTATTCGTCAACTTATGTACTTAGTAAACTAAGGATTTGGTGCTTTTCCTTCATTTTATGTGAGTAATTTCCGGGAGGAAACGTTTAGTATTATGTG
Organism: Rhinolophus hipposideros; assembly: GCF_964194185.1. Lineage (NCBI taxonomy): Eukaryota > Metazoa > Chordata > Mammalia > Chiroptera > Rhinolophidae > Rhinolophus > Rhinolophus hipposideros. The sequence continues at coordinate 92,833,359 of NC_138054.1, forward strand.
ACTGACTAGAAGTGAAGTCTTCACACAGCAAAGTCTCAGGCGGATTGAGACCATTCTACCACGCAGACACAGAACCACAAATCAAAAACCCATCACGCCCAGGCCGCGCTGCCGTTCTCCAGGGTCTCCATAACAGGTGTAGAACCACCATGGACCCCCCACTCCACTGTGAATATCCCACCGAGTGTCAATCACCTAATCCTCTTAACCCCAGTACCAGTTTCCTGCAGCGTTCTCTGCAGCTGCTGTAACAAATTACCACAAACTTGGTGGCTTTGAAGACACAGATGCTCTGAGTTCTGGAGACCAGAAGTCCAAAATCACAGTGTCACAGGACCAGGCTCCCTCTGGAGGCGCCGGGGAAGATCCTTCCTGCCTCCCCCAGCTCCCGGGGGCTGCAGGCGCTCCTTGGCTTGTGGCCGCATCCTTCCAGCCTCTGCCTTCTCCTCTGTCTGTCTCCTTCTGTGTGTCTGTTATAAGGACACTTGTCATTGGACTTAGGGCCCACTGAGACAACCCAGCATGATCTCATGTCAAGATGCTAAACTTTCACCAAATACAGCACCGCTCTGTGTTGTGTCATGGATATCGGGGTGGGGGCCATGTCTAAGGCTTCCACAGCCACTAGCTGGGCCACTGCTATGGTTTCCTGCACATTTCGGTTGGGGAACTGAGTCCTAGACAAGCAGAGTGACTCACACAAGGCCACACGGCAGAGTCACAGAACCAGTGACTCAGGCTCTGTGCTGCGCCGTTCCATGTGCCTGACCATAGCCCCTGCTCGGAAATGAGGGGCCCCATCACTTCTAATTCTAAAATTCTAATTATTCAAATTCCACCTCCCAACGCTTTAGATCCAGTTTGAGTCTCGTCTGCTCTCAGCGGCATGAGAATGTCACTGAAGGGCCTTTGGCTCCTCAGCCGGCTGAGGATGAAACCTGAGCACAGGAGACCAGCCCCAACACCCAAGTCCCAGGCCCGACACAACGAGGTCCCAGTGACCACGTTCTGATGTAGCCTGGACATGCCCCTCTGCCCCAGGCCATCTGCATGGAGCTGACACTCAAGTGGCCGCCCTGGAAACAGAGGAGCAGTGAACGCAGACAAGAAGCCTCTTCTCTGCTGCCAGAGGACGCCACACCCACTGCATCTGGACACACTGCTGTCTCTTGTCTGGGTGCTGCCAAGTGGAGGCCACGGCCAGGACACTCGGAGGCCAGTCCACTCATCACTGGCGTCCGGCCATGTCCGTCAACAGGACTGCACTGTTCCACTGGGGGCCACTCCAGTTCACCATCAACGCCTGAGGCCTCGTTAAATGTCATCTTCTTTTAGGGCTGGGAAGGACGTGTGCACCTTTAGGTTCAAGGCCCTCATTTAACTGCAGGATATTTGAGGCCAGGCTTCCCAAGGGACCCGCCTGGGGCACAGAGTGACTCATCTCGTCCCAATTCAAGTTGAGTGATCACATGATGAGGGTCCTGCTGCCCCTCACTGAGGCCTCCACACCGAAGGGGCATTCGTTTTATTCCCGGCACAGCCAAAGCTGCCAGTGAGGCCCTGGTGGCTGTACCTTGGGCCTCTGGGCAAAGCACTGGGCTCTCCTCTTCGGTGACCTTTGGATGCTTCCCAGGGCTCCCATGGTCTCCGTCGGTGGCCTGGTGGCATTGCCCATCCTCAGCCTTCCAAGTGGCAGCAGCTTTGAGGAGTGACTTCTATTTGTGGGCTCGTTGCAGGAAACCTAACCTTGCTGGGACCCACAGAAGCAGTGGAAGAGCTGGCCCAGACTCTTGTGTGTCCCTGAGTAGGGGATTGCGTCGAGAAGGACAAAGAGTGTTGGTGCATTCGCAGCCCCATGTCAGGCATGGGTGGAAAGAACAGTCCTGTCCTCAAGGAGCCCTTTACTTGTTGGGGAGAGACACACGCTGTGGGAAGAGTACAGAGCAAAGAAGAGGGGTGAGGAGCCGGAGGCGTGATCCTGGAGGGCTTTCAGGAGGAGGAGACTATGAGCAAGTGTGAGCCTTAAGGGACTTTTGGGAATCACTTAGAGCAGGGGTGTCCAAACTTTTTTCACTGGTTTTCATCAAGGGCCACATGTGGTAAAATATACAAACAGCCGGGCCACTCACTCAAGGTGAAGAACGAATTGCCTCATCTGGTTTATTTAAATAAACTAAATATATGTTTGGAATTTGCTGCGGGCCAATTAAAAATGGATTGCAGGCCGCAGTTGGCCCGCGAGCCGCACTTTAGACACCGCTGACTTAGACACAGGAGAATGGAAAGTGTGTTCCGAGTATGAGAAGAATTTGATCAAGGGCAGGGAGGTGGAAAGAGCCACGCGTATGAGTTTCGTGGGGCTGCTGAAACAAATTCCCACAAACCGAGTGGCTTAAAAAAACACACACTTATTCTCTCACGAGGCTACACGTCCAAAATTGGGGCGTCGGCAGGACCACACTCTCTTCGGAGGCTCTAGGAGAAAGTCCGTTCCTTGCCTCTTCCAGCTCCCGGTGGCTGCCGGCAACCCTTCACTCCAGCCACATCCTCCGTGGTCTGTGTCTGTGGTCACGTGGCCTTCTCCTCGGCGCCTGTGTCACCCCCCACCCCCACCTGCTTTTATAAGGACACACGTGGTGGCATTCGGCCCAGTTACATGATCCAGGATAATCTCCTCATCTTGAGACCCTTAAGATAATCACATCTATAGGGACTATTTTTCCAACCCAGGTAAGATTTACAGGTTCTGGGGGTTAGGACCTGATCTTCGGGGAATTATTCTGCCTGTCACACCTGCCACGTGGGTAGGACTATCACTGGGACAGAATGGGTGGGAGCTGAGGGACAGTCAGTACGGGACTCCAGGGGACAGGCGGCTCCAGGCACCGGGGGCCTTGCTCTCGGCTCTTTCACTCCCCAGGCCACGTACAGTTAAACACGACCAGGGCTCTGCAGCTAGTCAAAAGCTTTCTAAACAACCACCCTCTGGCCAGTCGCCCCCAGGTCTACCCACAGGAAAACCTCCCTGCATTTCTCAAGGACATGTTTTCCTTTTTTAAATCCAAAGACAATTTTCCCTGGCCACCCCTCCTTAATGCATAACATGGAGACGATTCTGGAGCAGAACATGGCTGGTAGGAATTCTAGCTTCACTGCTTTCTTATGACTCTCATATGCTGAACCTCAGGAATGACAACGGCCACCTCGCAGTTTCCATCGCCACCATCCTTTCTCACGCCTTTGCAAGGTGCAGCTCTCCCTTCTGGGTTCAAATGCAGCAGCTGCGGTGACTTAAAGAACCCTTCACTTGGGTTCCGGGGCTGCTTGTAGCTGGGCTGTGTGACCCCTCCCTGTGGGACAGGGAGAAAAGTCTTCAGGCTGGGAGATTAGAATGAGATGTCCTGTCTTTAATTTAATTGCATCTCTAATCGGTAATTCAGAAACCATCATTTGCACACACGTTTCTGAAAGGCTTTTCAAAGAATTTAAACCTGCCACTTAAAATTCTCATTACGGTGGGAAATGGTCCCTTTGGGGTCCAACAGTTTTCTTTGGGTTTCACAGTGCCTGGAGGCACGGATTTCAATTTAGAGTTTTCCACGCGGAAACTGCGAAAGCACTCAGCCTCACGTGCGGCTCTCCCTCTGAATTGGGCAAACGCACTCGTTTCGCAGTCATGTGAGCAAGAGAACACATTCATCAAAGCTCCGTCATGCGATGGGCCTTGCTTCTGTCTGTAAGCGCGGCAGGTAGGTGCAATTCCATTTATTGCACGGGTATTGGCCACCCTCTGGGTGTGCAAAAGGACGCGAGCACAATCGGCAACAAACTTTCTGTTGATTTATAGGCGTCTGTACAAAACCGAAGGGCCTCACACCTTCCCCAACACATGAATGCATTTCTCAGGAGAATCTCCCTTTTGAATGCTCTTGTTAGATACTGGCAGACGTCGCACATTTGCATACCATGAATGTTAAAACACGCAGCCACCAATTAGCGCCACTGCGCCTTTCCCTAATTAATCAGTTATGAAAGAGAAGCTCCAGGTGCCGTTTCGGCAGCTGAGCAGCCGCTAGCCTTTGTGTTTGTCAGTCTTGAGGGCCGGCATTAGCACACGTGGGCTCCTTGGGGGTGAAGGGAAGCCAGGAACAATGGGGACTCCACCCACGACACGTGATTCCTCTGAATGGCTGATTGGTAGTCCCAGGTCTGTTCCCACTTCTTGACACGTGAATGGGCCCAGAGACACCTAGCATGCCGAAGCCTCTTGATGTGTTTCCCAAGGATTCCACCAAGTTTCCTCTGTGAGTGCCTGCTCAACGCACGTCGCATGCCCAGCCCTGCAGACAGACAGACAGACAGACGAGCAGAGCAGAGATCTCCGTAAATTGGATGGACTTGCTCACTTGGGGAGAGAGATAGTGGTGACGCCAAAATCCAGAAACGGATGTGGCCAACTTGGGGAGAGAAGGGTCTGAAGGAAGAGGCAGGAAGGCAAGCTACCCTTGACCCAAACCCTCTAAGCAGTGGAGCTCTCAGAAGACAGAAGTCCATCTCAGGACCGTCAGACACTACGCTTGTAGACTTGAGCGTGTCAGGGAATGCTGAAAATTCTTGTGTCTCAAAGTAGCACATGCTCAAGAAAACAAGGGGCACGAGCAGAAATGGTGGTTCCCACTCGCGCCCAGAAGGGTTCCAGCACCCCAGCCCCACTCTGTGCCCATGCTGTGGCCACCGGCAAGAGCAAGTCACTTTCAACCAAAGGGAGCACCCTGCCCTCCGTCCTGGCCAATGAGCCATGACATCCTTCCAACCCTGACCTTGAGTCCTCTTCCTGACTTCTTTTGCATTTAGAGACTGACACCGTGGAGGGAGCAGCCCTACCTCCCAGCAGGTCTGGTGTTTGGGACTTTGGTCTAGAGCTTAATTTGTCTGTTTTGGGAAGTGAAGTGTGAACAGGTGGAGTAATTGGTCACTGCTTCCCAGACACCCAGATCATAGATGAGCTGTCCCCCCAGGGGAGCACGGGGCTGCCAGGCCCCGCCACCCGTCCTCAGCTCCCACCGGTGATTCCAGCTCCGGAGCTCTGCAGGATGGAGAGCTTAAAGTTGGTTAAGAGTTTAAATAAATCCATTCATTTAGGCTTACCTTGAAGAGCTGTATGTAATCACCTTCTTGACAGTTTTAAATGAGGTTAGGGAGGATAGTAATTAGGAAAAATTGGCTCCAGCCAGGGGCACTTTGTTTTGTACACAAATATGTCACCCTGTCACACCCTCCCCCACGATCTGGAGGTGACTCAGCCTGGGTCTCAGCCCCAGCCATGAATCACCACCTACAGAGATGGGAAGGCAACTGCAAGCTCGAGAAGGAAGGCCCGTCCGGTGGAGGATGAGAGTGTCCGCTTTAGCCTCCAGGATGTTGCTATCTTTTTAAACTTGTTTTCCTTTCAGTATGGGTCCTGAGAGGTCCAGGGTCTTTGGCTACCTTGCCTCTGCGCTACACCTGCCCTTGGAGGGGTGACAGTGGACTCGAACATTCCATTAGGCTTCCCCGCGGGGGTGGGGGCTCCGGTCCGCGGCTGCCTCCTGGCTGTCTCCACCAGAGCTGTCCTCGCTGATACACCGTGGGGTTGGGGGACACACTTCGTCAGGCAGAATGTTGTCTGTGGGATTAGCAGCAGAGCGTGTTCCTGGGAGAGCATGCGCGCAAAGCTTCATTCTAAATGCTCGGCAGTGAACACCTGCTTTCCTGGAGTCTGCCTTTGAAACAGGTGGGTGGGTTCTTGTGCATTTACGTCCTGGGTGTCATTTCACACGCTGTGTCCTGAACTAGCATCTAACAAAATCCGCAAATGGAATCTCCAGTGGGAGCACCTCCTCAGCGGAGGCTCCCTGAGCTTCTGGCCCGGGGCTTTGATCCTGGTTTCCCAGCCCTGTGGCTTCAGGACAGGAAAGGAAAGATGCTCTGAGGAAACCGCGGGAGGTTCCTGGGTGCCCCTGGGGTGCAGGCCCATGGGTCGCAGGCTCTCAGGCTCAGCTACGCGGTCACCGCCTGTAAATAGGTCCTCTCGGTAAGTCCTGGTTCCTGGTGATATTCCAACCTGACCAGGTGACTTATGAACAAAAGGCACTTATCACTCACAGTTCTGGAGGCTGGAAATTCAAGATCAAGGATCCAGAACATTCCCTGTCTGGTGAGGACCCTCGTCCAGAGTGCAAGCTGCCATCTTCTTGCCATGTCCTCATTTGGTGGCAAGGGCGAGGGAGCTCTCTGGGGTCCTGTTATAAGGACACCAATTGCACTCTTACCATCTGACCACCTCCCAAAGCCCCCACCTCTTAACACCATCACATTGGGGGTTAGACTTCAACACACGAATTTTGGGGGCACACACATTTAGTGCATTGGAGGGATGATGATCAGGAGCCCAGAATTATCCTGTTAAAATGTAGATAAGTCACCAGGAAGTGTCAACACCTGTGCCCATTGCCCTTTATTACACCATCTCTGATTGGAAAGTGCTGGTGGGAGCAGGGGCTACAGGGGGTGAGGACAGGCAGGCCTGTGGGGCTGTGTCAGCCCTCTGCGCACGCTCCTGTCTGCTGGGAGCAGAGCTCTGGGACGGATGTGACCGCACTGGCTGTGGGCAGCCTGAAGGCTCTTTGGGAGAAGGTCAATTGAGCACAATGCCAAGTGTAAGCCTGCAGCAGGGCCGTGCATGTCCTGGGCTGGGATGAGGCCCCAGATGGGAGGAGAAGGTAAGCATCTCACTAACCACTTCTCTGAGGCCATCAGCATCTATCTTTGTCCACACGCCTTGTCTATGGAGTGAGACGAGAGAGATACTGACAGGCTGGAGGCCAGGCGGGTGAACCTGGGGCGAGCAAGCTCTCAAGGTCACACAGAGGGCGAGACGTGTAATAATCTGGCGTTGCTTTGAAGTTATTCTGCAGATTTGTAAAACTTATTGCCCCCCTTCCATGAATCTTGATTAAAATTCATGCCTCTGCAGCACTGCTCTGCTCAAGTAGGAGATGGAAGACCAGTGGTTTGCCAGGACTGGCGGTTCTGTGATTCCGGCTAGTTGTGGCTTAGCTGTATTGGACACATAGTAAGCTTTCTTTCAGAGCCCACAGAACAGCTGACTCACACACACACACACACACACACACACACAGAATCATTTGGAGCCTGTAATGCAGGAGAGAACTAGCAGCTAATTTAACCAGTGGCGAGACAACACAAGGTTGGCTGTGCCATTTGAAATATCCCTGAGAAAATGAAAGCAATCCCAAGAAGCCCAAATACTGCAAGGACAGCCCAGCCCGGCAGGCTCTTGGCACTGGGACGTCAGACCTAGCAGCCCACAGGGAAGATGTACAGCTGTGATAATTGGGGTGTCCTCCACCGGGACAGGGTGCCTTCCCACAGAATGAAACCAGGCAGCCCTCACCAAGAACGTGGGATCGTGTGTGCCAGCTGCCGCAGGGAGGTACAGTGTTCCCAGAAATGGCAGGGACTCTGGAGACCGTGGGGGGTGGAGGGTGGAGGGTGGAGGGGGTGGTGTGACTCCAGGTTCACTTGCTGTCATTACGGGACTGCAGATGAATTATGGGACTTCCTGAGCCTCAGTTCCCACTTCCAGAGACTAGAGAGAATACCACGGAGCAGAGTAGTTGTTTGTAAGTTAGAAGCTGCCCACTCGGCGTGGGACGCAGACTGTGGCTCTGAACGGCAGCCCCTCCTCTGTGATGGCCTCAGGCAAGTAGTGAAGACGTGACTTTGCCTCAGTCCCCAGTCTGCAGGACGGGGTGGTGTGAGGATTAAACAATACAAGTCAACAGCGAAGCCTGGTGCATAGTAGGCCCACAAGAAATGTCAGCTAGCATTCTTATTTCCTCATGAGCTTATTGCCAGTCTCCCGACACGATACTGCAAGCATCCCGCGAGATCGGGCCTCCCTCCTCGGGGACCCACAACAAGCGTCATTTTCTTCTTCCCCACAAATCCCAGGGCTTCCCTCCGGGTGGGGGAGCGTCGCTATGATCTCCCTGACACAACTCTCATTCTCCTACGTGGATATTCCATCTTTTACCACCTTGAAGTGGCTGCAGACACCTTGATGGACACACCGTGTGTATTCACCTCTGTCAATATTTCACCTTTCCAGGGCGTCTTCCCATCCAAGTCCAAAGCTTAGTGCCTGAATAGTCCCCGGAATTGCTTGACATGGGAAACCGGTGTCTTCTGACTCAGACCCTGTCTCGTCCTGGCCTGACGCATCTCTTCTTCCCATTTTAAAAGTGAGGGGGCGACAGAAAAGCTCCTTTCCACCCATATTAGGTAAACGCCCACACGCCACTGATAATTGGCACACTTTAGAAGGGCACGCCAAATGTTCCGTCACGTTTGTTAAACCTCTAAATCAAATTTTATGGTGCCAAAGAGTTTGCTCCGTCACCAGTCTAGTGATTTTTATGGGGCTCATTTGTCTGGAAGGAAAGAGGGAGGTGAAACGGGAGTCGTTAGCCAGGTCCTTTCGAAGGGTAAACACAGCGACCCAAATAGAAAAAGCAATAGTTTAAAGACAACCGCACTGATCAGAAGTGATCAGATAGAAAGGACTAGAGCACAGCCACTTGTGGTCGACGTCAGCCCATCGAGACGGCGACTGGTGATCAGGGTCCCTAGGGCCCATCGAGATGGCAGACTGGGTGACCAAGCCTCCTGGGGGCCCCACCAGAAGCCCACGCTGCACTGGGTTTCACCAGGAGGAAGCACCTGTAGGAGCCAGAATGTCAATCCATCCCGAGATGCAGAATGACGCTTTGGGCATGTCCCTCCCTCCCCAGAGGAAATGAAAGATGGAAGCCACTGCAATATTAACTGTGGGTGATGTATGTTGTGAGAGGCGGTGTTTTGTGTCGATTCTGAGCGTCTGACACACTTGACCACAGGGCTTCTAAGGTAAGAAGGATGGGGGTGTACAAACCAGAACCCTACACCTTAACTCCAAGCCCTGCAGGGGTGGGGCCTGGTACCCATTTCCCGGACGCCGTGACAGCGGGCATCTACCATAGGCATGCTGATGACGCCCAGGCCCCGACGGCAAATCTGACCGAAGACTGGTGAAGAGAGGGGGTGGCAGGTGGCTGCAAGGGCAGCATGGTGCCAGGTTTCTGAATCTGAGTGCGGACCACCTGGTTTCTCATCTACAAGACTGAGTGGGGAGAGAAGTTAGACAATTCACTGAGCCCTTTAATTCAGCACCAAGAAATGAGGCGATGGGCAGAAACCAGTGGCCTTGTGATGGTGAACGCCTGGCTCGTGCAGGCTGCCCTGCTGGGAGCAGGGGTCCTGGGTGAGGGTTTTGCCCCCAGGCTTTCCCAGAGCACTGAGGTACCATCCTGCCCCCTTGGTGCTCTGCCCCCATGACCTTCCTGGAGACGAGATACAATAGCTTGTACCCTGGGCAGAGTTCGGTCAGCTCTGAGACAGGCTACAGTAGGCACTCAATTAAATGAATGAATGAATGAATGAATGAATGAATGAATGAATGAACACGTAAATGATCAGATGTGGAGCCCTTCACTGGAAGGTTTTCCTCAAGGAGTCTTTGTGAAGGTGTAATGTCTGAGGACTGGAGACGTTGCCTGTAGACAGTGCAATATATTCCTTCTTAGTAACGTTTGCTATGGATGGAATGTCGTATCCCCAGCAAATTTTGTATGTTGAAATCCTAACCCACAAGGTGATGAGATTGGGAGGTGGGGTGTTTGGGAGGTGATTAGGGGTTCGTGTCCTTATAAGTGAGGCTGAAGAAAGTCCCCTCGCCCCTTCTGCCATGTGAGGACACCGCGAGAAGATAACCTTGATCTTGGACTTCCAGCTCCCAGAACCGTGAGACGTAAATTTGTGTTGTTTATGAGCCCTCAGGTCTCTGGTGCTGTTGTTACAGCAGCCCAAACAGACCAAGGCAAACACCCACCACGTGTGACCTGCGCTAATTGCTCACAACTTAGGGGTAGCACTGACTCTTCTCCCCACTGTGGGCTGAGACAATGACCCCTCTGCGAGGCTGAGTGTCTGGTCACACATGGCACTCGGGGCTCCTGACTGAGAGCACTGCGTCTGGTCTTTTCTTACCTTCAAAGGAGGAAATCTGACCACGTAAGACGTGACATCCTGGGGTTTCAATGCTTCGCCAGAGAAGAGAAGGGACGTGGCTCCTGTGGGTGACAAGCCCTTGAAATTGATGGGGGGGGGGGCTCAGTGGTTCAGCAAGTCCTCACATGAGTAAACAGAGAGGACCAAGGAAGCCGGCTCACTCCCAACAGGACAGCTCAAGACGCCGATGTGGGGCTCCATCAGGCCTCCTCGAGGCCAGTCATTCATTCCTTCATTCAACAAAGTAGGATGAGCTCTGTGTGGTCAGGCTTCTGCGGAGAAACAGAAGCAACAGATGATGTAAACACATAAAGAATTGGCTCATGTGATTATGGAGGCTAGCAAATCCAAAATCTGCAGGGTGAGCTGCCAGGCCGGAGGCCCAGGAAAGAGCTGATGATGAGGTTCGAGTCCAAAGTCCGTCTGCTGCAGACTTGCCTCTTGCTGGTGGGAGGTCAGCCTTTGGTTTTGTACAGGCCTTCATCTGATCAGACGAGGCCCGCCACATCCTGGAGGGCAGTCTGCTTTACTCAGAGGCCACGGATTAAAACGTTCAAAAACACCCTCACAGAAACATCCAGAATAATGTTTGACCACATAGGGGGGCACTGTGGCCCAACCAAGTTGATGCAGGAAATGAACCATCCAAAGGTCTTACTCTAAGTCACAAATAAATAAGGCTTACCCGATTGTGGTGAAGATATTCAATAACAAACATCATAAGGAAGTAAATGCAGTGCAGTGTGTTAGGCAGAGTGGGAAGGGATTGTTTTCAATGGGGTGATCACAGGCACATGGGAGTCCAGACTGGAGAGGTCAGCTAAGTGAGCCAGGCAGACATCCGGGGGAAAGGGCTTTGGGGGCAAGGAATAGCCACTGCCAGTGCCCAGAGCACGGGGCCAGGGCCAGCAGTGGGAATGGAGGTGGGAGAAGCCATTGGGCCAGCTCCAGGGCCCCTGGAAGCCTCCTTAGTTGGCCGGCATGATGTCGTGCCGTATGTATTACATGATGTATTACATTACAAACAACGTGGACTTGAGACTCAGAGAAACTTGGGCTCCATCCCAGCCCCTCTGCACCAACTTGACTTCAGCAAGTTGGCTCACATCTCTCAATCTATTTTCCTAGTGCAAAGTGTCTACCTTGGAGGGTAGTGGTGGGATTAACCCCAGCGGCCCGGCAGCCTGTCACAGGCTGGGACTTGCTTGTCTTCATTACTTTTCTTTTCCAGAAAGGCACAGAGGTGCTTGGAGAGGCTTTCGACATTTGGTGGGAACCTGACTGAAGCTATACACACCTTTGAAATCCCAGGCATTCTCCCCCACGTGCCGTGTCACTAACCAGTTGGAGACGCGCGGTGCCAGGTGGATATACTTTTTTGCAGAATTTGAGTTGAGCTTCCTTCTGCCTGGTCACAGGCTGGGATCGTACACCCAGATTACTGGTTAGGAAAGTTGGAGCTCGGAAGTCAGGATGGTGTGTGCTGAGCCCTGCGGGATTGTACTAAAGAAGACGCCACCCTCAGGGGCGCTGGCGACACAAAATGCAGGGCGCCTTTTGAGCACAGCTGTCCCTGGGCCATGACAGTGACTGTCATAGACCATCGTAGAATGCGCTGTGACTTTTGGGCGCCTCTGACCTGAGTTTTAAAAAAATGATGACAACGCCTGTTAGCTGCCGTCTGTTACTTTTAGTGATCTAATGTTCCACGTTTCCTGCTTTTCCTCTTTCAAGTTGCTGGGTCGACCTCTGTGAAGACGACTTTGAGGACGAGAGGCTACCAAGTGTCACCATTTGCAACAATTTATCTACATGAATTAAGATTTTATAATTTCTGCCCCCCAAATATTGGAAACTTAAGATTACCATACGGGTGATTTTTTTTTTCATCTACAAGTTTCAGTTTTGAGTTTGGTGTTCCACATTCATATTTCTTATGGATTTTGCATGAAGATAATGGAATATAATCACTGTCGATTGTGAAACAGACTCACACTAATATAACCCCGGCTTTCTCTGTTGAGTCCATGCAAGCTTTGCTGGAGCAAAGGGCTTCCCTGGTTTACTCCCTTTGAGAAGGATTGCTTCCCACTTGGCGGCTCGCCAGCTCCAACTCTGACTTTGATTTTCTCCACAGGTACTGTTTTGATTGTTTGTTTTCTGTCGGCTTAAAGAAATGGAACCCCTGTGTCAGCCACAGAGATGAGAAGCCTCAGGACGCGTGATGTTTTTAAATCAGGCACGTGGCAATTACGGTGTTTCCTTTGTCTTGTCCCATCCGCTCAGAAATTCCGGTGTGCAAGTGGGGATGTCACTGTCCTTGAGGGATAGAGAACCGAGGCCCAGCAATGCAGGCACTCACCTGAGACCCCACAGGTAGGAATCGGCAGGACTAGCGTACTTGCTTTGGCCACTGTGCTGACAGGCTGACAGGCGGGGCCTCTGGGGTACAGTTAGGGGAGACCAGATGGCAGAGGGCAAAGAGCAGATGCCTTTTACCTGAACCATCATGTCTGCAAGGGGTCAGCCAAGATGCGTGGGTAGCAATAAAGTGAAGGGAAAAAAAAATCAATAATAATAATAAATGGTAGTAATTAGTATCTTTATTGTTCTGACACCAAAACGGCCCAGCCAGCCCCCCAAAGGCTTACGATGTACCAGCCATCGTGGCTGTGCAGTCGGCACGCTCCAGCAATCACCCACTGGTGGCCCAGAGACGCACTGTGCACTGCCCTGCTTCTCAGATGAGGAAGCGATGGCTCCGAGGAGGCCAGGACCCCACGGCCTCCGTGCTCACGCGCTGATGCATGTGGCCCCGCGGGGGTGAGGAGGGGTGCTGGCAGAGGGCACGATCACTGAGAAGCTCAGGAAGATGTGTCCTGGACAATGGAGCCGTGACAATGCCCATCCATCTGCCAGGTCTCTCTTTGTGGCTCTTGGGTACAGGTGGGTGTCTGGTGACTGTTTCAGGGCCAAGGAAGTTGAGGTGGAGCCCGCGGCCCCTCCTGAGACCAACCAAGGGCCTCCGGGGAGAAGCAAGTTGCTCACGGGACGTGTCAGCTCTCAGGACCCAGCCACCTGCTTGGCCCCTGTGCTCACTGCAGAGTGACTTCTTGGGAGTGGCCATTGCGCACGTGGCACAAAACACCTGCTGGCACAGGAGGGGGCCCTGGCGGCTGCTGTTCAGATCTGAGCTTCCTGTCAAACAATAACAAAATAGCAGGGCGGGTTGTGCAGGGAGCACTCTGAAGGCAGGTTGGCTCAGGGGTCCATCCTGACCCCTGTCCAGGTTTCCAGGGGCTGCGTCCAGTTCCAGGCCAAGGGCATGAAAAGGCGCAGGAATCTATACTCAAGGCTCAGAATTCCACCTGTGTCATTATATGCAACCTGTGGTCTCCATTCAGATGCCATGTGTCACCTTCAGTGCATGGGAGTATGGAGAAAGGTGTGCGTGTGCGTGTGTGTGTGTGTGAGACCCACACAGAGATGGATTGAGATTCACCCCATTACTGGCAAATGTCTGGAACAGAGTTTCTTGATGCCTTATTTTTGTCTGACATTTCAAAAAGATTAGTGTGTGGGTGTCCAGGTATTAATATCGATCTCTGCTCATTCCTTTGAGTAAATAGCTGCTTGAACACAACTCCACTGCCTGATTACTCTAATATAGAAATAAAAAGAGAAGAAACCCGCCCTTCCTTTCTGTCTTTATAGCTGTGGAGGGTTTTGGAACAATCGGGAGCAGTCAGTAGTGGGCACAGATGATTTAAATTGTCATCAAGGCATGCCCATGGCCCAGCTGGGCCCGTTCCCTGCAGACGCACGTTGGGGCCTCAGTTTCCCAGATGTGAAACAGGCACCTGAGACATGGCTGAGATCCGTGGCTGCAGCCTGTGTCTTCTTTTCCCTAAGAGCCTCAGCTCTCTGGGCCACAGAGAAGGATGCTTCTCTGGTGTTCCATTTTCTCATGTGTCCCCAGTCACATGATGGGGCACATGACCTCTCCAGCTGCCTTCCAGGCCTTCTAGGGAGGGATGTGGCTTGTCCTAACCTCCAGTGCGGACCAGGCTCTGCAAAGTGGCTGAGACGTGCCCGCGGAGATGCGATGAGGGGTACAGAGGGCGAGTGTGGCCCCCTCCCAGCAGTCCTGCAGCCTGGGCGTGAAAGTCCCTGGGGACTCAGCAGTCAGACTGGGGAGCAGAGGGGAGCCCTTCTGTGCTTCACGCGCTGGCATTATGGCAGCGTTTACTCCTGTAATTACTCAATTATTTGGCCAGTGTGATGGAGAACTGCGTCTCTCCGGCGGGGTTCGTCCTGAGGATGGGTGGTGATTAATGTGAAGGGGGCGGCAGATTAAAACTCATTTTCACTCCAGGATTTCTGCGAAGGACAGCTTATCACTTGGGCTCCATGTTCCCAGGGCGCGGGCTGTGGGCCACCCAGGGCTCCCTGTCTAATGGCCTGGCCGCCTGGTTTTGCTTTAATTGGCTGCCCCGGGTGGTCTGGGGGACCAGAGGCCACGTCATATCATTACCAGAGGATCTCTCGGTTCCCGACCAGACTCAGGGCCGTACTTCCCCCCTGACTCACTTCTTCCCACCCAGCAGCCCCCGATTATCCCAGCAGTGCCCCTCAGGCTGGCCAGCGCTGGCCCGCCCTTCCTGCTGCATGGGGCTGCGTTTGTTCTCAGCAGCGGCTGGCCAGGGCCCCTTCCCAGCAGGTCCTTAGGCTAGGCTGGGCTCCAGGGCTGGTCATGTGCCTCCTGTCCGGTCCCCAGGCCCTAGTAATAGAACTTTCCCTGGGCTCGTGGACAGATGCATGGATGGGCACATGAGAGGCCAGCAGGCCCGTCGTATTATCTCTAAAGCAAGTCAGGTCTTCTTGGAGCCTGAAGTGCTTCAGGAATCCGGAATGAGGTGCAGTCAGGGCTGCGGCACCCCTGCCCTGGGGAAACAGGGGCCGAGAGCTTCCTGCTGCTGAGATGCTGGCAGTGTCCTGGCCTGTGCCCTTCTGCTCCATGGAACCGGGGCCCAGAGGGGGCCTTCGCTTCCCGCTCCCCATCTCTATCTCACTGTTTCTCCACGTGGAGCCAGGTCTGCTCCAGAGGGTCCTCTCCTTGGGCCTCAGGAAGCAGCACCAGGCAGCAGCACCTGCCTCAGCCCAAGGCCCCGCTTCCCATATCATCGGCAGAATAGCAGCCCTGAAAATGCCCACACCCAGTCCCTGAACCTATGAATAGCTCGTGTTCTGTGGCAAAAGGGACTTTGCAGATGGAGTTAGGGTTACTGACCTTAGTGTGTGGACATCATCTTGGTTTCTCCGAGTGGGCCCAGTGGATCCCACAGGCCCTTAACTGTAGAAGAGGAAGGTGGGAGGGTCCCTGGAAGGGAACTGAAGTATGAGAAGTACTTGACCGCTGCTGCTGGCTTCAGTGACGTGGTTGGGAGGCATCTTAGCTCCAGGTTCCAAAACAAAGTACCACACACCAGGTGACCTACAGGCAACAGACACTTATTTCTCACAGTTCTGGAAGCTGGGCGTCCCAGGTCAGGGTGCCTGGTGAGGCTGTGGTTCCTGGTGAGAACTCTCTCGGCTCACAGACAGCTGCCTTCTCCCTGCATCCTCACGTGGTGGAGACAGACAGACAGGCAGATAGATAGATAGACAAGGCTCCCTGGCATCGCTCCTTATGAGGACATGACCCTATTGGATCGGGGCCCCACCCTTAGGACCACAGTTTACCTCAGTGACTTCCTTAGAGACCCTAACTCCAAACACAGTCCCACTGGGGGTTAGGGCTCCAACATATGAATTTTGGGAGACATAATGCAGACTACAGCCACGGCCAAGAGTCAAAAAGTGTGAGTGGCTTCTAGAAGCTGGGGACAGCATCCAGCTGACCTCCAGCAAGGAAAAAGGGACCTCGACCCTACAATGTAAGGAGCTGGATTCTGCCCTGGAGCCTCCAGCAAGGAACCGGTCCTGTCACCTCCTTGATTTTAAGCCCAGTGAGACCCCTGTTGGAACTGTGACTCACAGAACTAAAAGGTAATAAATTTTGGGGTTTTTAACTGCTAAGTTTGTGGTAATTTGTGACAGTGGCAATAGGAGACGAAAACACCCAGGATGCAGGCAGCCATCCTGTACCCCTTCCCTCCAGATGGCTCATCACTCACGGAACACATCGCCCCAGCTTCTCACCAGCCTCCAGGGCCCAGCCCCACCCGAAGGCCAGGGCAAGAGCCTTCTCATCCTTCATACACAAGCTCTGTCACCTAGAACCAGGTTAGGCTGCTTGTTAAACCACCCAGAACCATCCACTCCATCCATCCACCCATCATCCATCCATCCATCCATTCATCCATCATCCATCATCCATTCATCCATCCATCCATCCATCCATCCATCCATCCATCCATCATCCATCATCCATCCATCATCCATCATCCATCCATCCATCCATCCATCCATCCATCCATCCATCCATCCATCCATCCATGCAGTACTCCCATGTGCCAGGCTCCATTCCAGACTGTGGGGATGCTCACAGGACAACTGAGGAATTAGCTGATGTATGTAGTGTGGAGAGGGAGAGGAGAAGCAGAGGGAGGCAGGGGTGGGGATAGCAGAGATCAGGGCAGGGCTCTCCTCCGCAAAGAGAGGGAGCCGGCCATGTAGGTATCTGGGGACTTGATGAAGGTTTACTGAGGACCTGCTCTCTACCAGGCCCAGCTCTCAGCAGACAGAGCCAGGGACAGAAGTGTGGCCTGGCCCTCACGCAGCTTGCATGGCAGGGCTCCTCTCTCTCTCTTTCTCTCTCTCTCTCTGCTCCCTGCATGGGTGTCCAGTAGGCCCAGTGACATCATCTGATGTAAAAAGAAAAAAGAAAAAACAGTTGCTGTGACAGTCCTTATCCTGCCACCCTGCCCCGGGGACCACAACCACCGAGGGTGCTTCCCAAGTGGAGAGGCATCTTCAGCAAGTGGCCACCCTGGGCGATGGGTGGTGGAGCATTGAGTCATTGACTTTGGGGACAATACAAGTGACCAGGATGTTAGAGACAAAAGGGCTCTATCCTGGACCCCCAGAAGGTCTGTCCACCTTCTAATCTCAGAAGCAGAAAATACGACCTTATTTGGAAAATAAGATATAATTAAGGATCTCGTGAGAAGATCATCCTGGGTTATCTGGGTGGATCCTAAATCCAAGGACAAGTGACCTGATAAGAGACACTCAGCACAGAAACACACAGGAAAAAGGCCATGGAAAGATGGAGGCAGAGGTTGGAGAGATATGGCCACCAGCCGGGGAACGCCTGGGGCCCCCAGCAGCTGGAGGAGACGAGGAAAGGGGGCCTTTGGAGGGAGACGGCCCCTTGATTTTGTGTGTCTAGCCTCCAGAACAGTGAGAGAATAAATTTGTATTGTTTGAAGCTCTCGGTTTTTGGAGTTTAGTTGCAGCAGCCGTGGAACACTAATACAGGCTCGCAAACTTGTGACAGCTTTGAAATGCATGTTCTCGGGCTCCACTGTTGAGTTAATGATTTAGGCAATCCACGATTTTTTACATTTCCCCAGATGATTCTTATGTCTCCAGCCCATGGAGCCGGGTTTGAGGACTGCTGATGTCCTTAGTGTCCAGATGGGAAAACAGAATCTCAGCCCCGTCTCCCAGCACATATCAGGGTCCTGGTCCCAGCTCTGCCACCAACTCCTACCTTGGGGCTCTTTGGTGAATGAAGAGCGAATGGTCCAATGGTGTGGTTTAGGGGTCAGCGGCCTCTCCTCCCACTCCCCTATCTCCCCTGCTTCCCCTGGATTCCAGGCCCAAATTTGGGATCAGGCGTTTTGGCAGAGTGTGGGTGCACCAATATCTTTGCCTTCAGTGAAGATATCTCTTGTTGACATTTCCACCTTTTTCACTCATTATCCAAGCCTCACGCCATTTTGGAAAACCCAGTGGGTAACGACCTCTACCGAGTCTTATCTTGCACAATTTCCTCTTTAGTGGGATTCAGCCTGAACGGTTCATGATGCCTCACAATTCCAGGTAGACCTGGGAAGGAGAGCATTGTCAGCCCCACTTAGTCATCAAAACAATGAAACAAACCCATAAATCCCTCAGAACGGCATGGACAGCCCTGGGCAACTCAGGCGTCCGTCCCTTGTGCCGCTCCTCCCCTCAGGCAGAAGAAAGACCTCAGGCCCCTGGACGGGGTCAGCCGGGGAGCCCTAAGAAGCAACTCACTGTTAGCAATATGATTTCTATGTCACTATTGCTACCACCATCTACTTAAATTAAATAACTCTTCCACTCTTTTTTGTAAGAAATCAATATATGGCACATGCATCTCTCTTTGTCCTGTCTTATCCTTTTCTCTTTGGGTACATTTTAATGGTTCTGTGTAATTCAGAAAGGAAATCGAAAATGAAAGCTGCCAGGATTAATTTGTCACAGATCAATTTTCCTGTCGTTGGGACAATCACAAATGCACCAGAGCCCACCCACTCCTCTGCTCCCAGGTTGTTATAATGGACTTTGGTCGATACGGCTTTTGATGGTAAAATGTACCCTCTGTGACCTTTTCATGGTCCCTGCTGCCATCCTGTCTGTGCCAGGGACAGTAAACGGTCATGATAAGCTATTTTGTGCTGTGACACGCATTCTTTAATGTGAAACGCGTTTGCTCCCTCTGCAAATCCTACTGCAAGATGAGAGACACTTTTCCTTATTGGTCAGCAAGGGCTTTGGCTGACGGTCATTGTACCAGGAGCAGAAGATGGAGACGTGAATGACACAGTCTTACTGCTGTCTTTATGGAGCACAAGTTGTTTCCAGTGTGGGGACAGCTGTGCTAGGGATGGGGTGTTAACAGCTGGGGTTTGAGGGTACCAGGGGAGCCCCACCCTGGAAGGGGATGACTCAGGGAGGGTTTTCAGAGGCCTGTGGGTCAGCAGAGAGGATCGTTTTATCTCTTAGTGGAGACGAGGAAGATGGCTGGTGGGGGACTTGAAAGTACAATGGGCTCCATGGTTCTACAGACCCAAGTTAAAATCCCAATCTCACAGTTAAAGAGAATCTCATCCCTGACCCCCAGCACATATCAGGGTCCTGGTCCCAGCTCTGCCACCTACTCCTACTTTGGGGCTCTTCGGTGAATGAGTAGCAAATGGTCCAATGGTGTGGCTTAGGGGGTCAGTGGTCTCTCCTCCTACTCCCCCATCTCCCCTGTTTCCTCTGAATTCTAGGCTCAAAGCTGGGCTCAGGCACTTTGGCGAGCGGGGGCGGGGGAGCACCAATATCTTTGCGTTCAGTGAAAATGTCTCTTGCTGACATTCCCACCCTTTCACTCGTTATCCAAGCCTCCTGCCATTTTGGAAAACCTCAGTGGGTAACGACCTCTACAGTGCCTTATCTTGCACGATTTCCTCCTTAGCGGGATTCAACCTGAACAGTTCATGATGTCTCACAATTCCAGGTAGACCTGGGGAGGAGAGCATCATCAGCCCCACGTTACTCATCGAAACAATGAAATAAACCCATACATTCCTAGGAAGAGTCAGAGCCCTACGAAATGGTGTTACCATTGGTAGCATGGTAGTGTGAGTACTTTGTCAGCCCAGTTTCCTCATGTGAAAATGGAGACAACAATGATACCCTTTTGGCAGAGTTGTGATGAGGTTTAAATGAGATAATCCATGTCAAGTTCAATGCCTGGTGCATATGTGGGACTCAGTGTGTGTCAGCTGCTACCATCATCATCACAGACTCTGTCAACGTCATCACCACTGCCTTCATATTCTGCAACCCCCATTTCCCAAGACAACATGACAATGTGAGTGACCTCACACATGGAGTTAGGGAGATGGTTACCAGGGAGATGTGTGTTCTGTGCTTTGCTGATGACATTTCTTCTCAAGTGCCATTAATATACATCTAACTGAAAAAGAGACCTTTATTTCTGTTTGTGCTTTTTTTTAGGGGGAGTGGGCTTATTATAGGCATTTTTTGTCTAATATTAATATAGCAACCATGCACTCTTTTGGTTCTTAATTGCATAGTCTAACTTTTTCCATCTATTTAGATCCGAATGTGTGTGTCCTCATTTGTAAGTGGGCTTCTTATAACCATATGTTTGAACATGTTTTTATTTAAAATTGGATCTCAAAATCTATATCTTAAATTGTCAAGATTAGTCCATTCACATTTATTGTAATTACAGATACACAGCATTTGTTTCCACCACCTTCCTTTTTGTAGTTTGTCCTCTTTCATTATACTCTCCTCTTTTCTTTGAGTTTGTTGTTTTCTAGATGTGTGACTTAGGACCAGTCACTCAACCTCTCAGTATCCTTATCTGTAAAAGTAAAGATACTAATAATAACCTACATCAGTGAAACATAGTGAGAATTAAATGACTTACTATATGTAAAATTTTAGAATAGCACCTGGCATATCAAAGCTCAGTTTTTGTGCTTGTAGTTTCTTATCCATTCCCCTCCTGTTCTGGCTTAGAATGTATACATGATTTCCACTCTTTTAGTGATTTTCTTTGAAAATTCACTGTGGATACTTAACAAAATCTAAGGTAATATCACCACCCACTTTAAACCAATGCAAGAACCTTAAAATGATGTCTCTTCTGACTTTGATGCTTCCATCCAGAATTTTAGGTTGGCCTTTTTAAAACTGACATGAATTATAAATGTTGTTATTAGTTTGTGCAATTGTTTTTCATATTAAAAATAATCAGACACCAACTGTGTGCCAGACACTGTTCTGGGTTGTGGGGTACAGATAATGTCTTTTAGATTTACCCATCTCATTCTTCACCATCCCTCTGGCACCTCACACCATCTTCCAGGGCTCATTTTTCTACTCCTTATGGTACATCTTTAATTACTTCCTAAGGTTAGGTGAAACGGTAGTAAATTCACTTTATTTTTATTTTTCTAACGTGTCTTTATTTTCCTCTTGTTTTTGCAAGACATTTTGCTGAATTCATGGTCTTAGTCTAACATTTCTATTTTCTCAGGAGTTTTTGGTATTATAGACTATTTTCCAGATATTACTCTACTTTCTCTTAGTTTCCATTTTGACTTGTGAGATCTTTTCTTGACAAATTGCCATCCTTTTGCAGGTGGTCTTTCTCTCCATTTATCTCCTCAAGACACTCCTTTTTCTTTTGTGCTCCACACTTTTACAATAATGTGCCGTGTTCATTGATTCTACTTGAGATACAGTGTGTTTCTATATCTGCAGATTCATGTCTTTTATCAATACTGCAAAATTCTTGGCCATCAACTCTTAAAATATTCTCTTGCCTAATTTTTTGGTCCTTTCTCCCTTCTGGGACTCCAGAGATTTATGTCACAACTTTTCACTCAATTTTCCATGTCTTTTGATCTTTCTTGTTTTTCATCTCCTTGATTGTTCATGGCATAATGCGAGTTACTTCTTGAGATCTATTTTTCAGTTCATTGATTCCTTCCTGAGCTGTGTCTCATCTCTTTGTACCATAACTACTAAATTTTTCATTTTAATAATTATACTACTTCATTTCAAAAAGTTCCATGTGGTCCTCTGTTGTTGTTGTTTCTTTACTTTGTAATTCTTTTTCATTTTTCTTTATGTGTTCCTCACATGATTATTTGGTGTGCATATTGTTATAATTCTTCTATCTAGTTCTTGGGAGAGTAAAGTTGCCTGTGTGGTTTCCTGGTATTTTTTTATTTTTTTGGCAATTGTTGATCATGAGCTCACACAGGTTGACCTTAACTCTAGATGCCTAAATGAAGACTATTTTCCTCCAGAGAGGATTTTCATTCACTTCTGCTGGGAGCCTGGAGAAGCCACCCTCCCAGGGTGACTGCAGCCCTTCCCACATTCCAGTTGACCCTGGAGGTGTTGTTGCTGCTGACCCAATCCCCCCTTCCACACTGCAAGGAAGCTTTGCCTTGCCATGGTTCACGTGGTTCACAGCTCAGGGCTTTGCTCTTTTGTCTCCCCTTCCTAAGGCCTCTTCCAGTTTTCCATGCAAGCCCAGCAATAAAAATTATGGTTTCTGCAAGAACCAACTGTTTTGCAGCAGAAAGGCTCCCCAGGGTATCTCTTTATTTCTCATTGTTATTATTCTGATTGAACATTAAAGGAAAATGTAATCATGAATGTGATGTCATTGACAAAAAACAAACAAACAAACAAAAAACGGTAATGAATCACATCCTAGGTGGTTCCACAGAAAGCTTTGCTCTGTTTCTATTTTATTGCCTATTGCACATTGTCAAGGTTAAGTGACCCTACCAGGCAGTGGAGTCCACCAGAATGTGGACTGTAGGGGGACAGGATTTCCCTCAACTTATTCGCCAAAGTTTCCCCACCATATACAATGGTACCCAGCACGTAATAAGTGCTCATTATATATCTGTTGCCAACTCAATAGATAATAGATTGACTTAACCAAACCTGTTAAGAAGTAAATTGTGAATTCCCATGTGTCACCCCTCCCACCCCAATATGCACACACACAAAAATGCTAGTATTGGGGGGGAAATTGGATACAATTTCAATACTTTCTCATTAACGTTTGAGACTATGTTATTGTACCATGTTTTTTTCTAGGCTGTGTATATCAGCAGGGGAGAAGCTACATTTTTTACGTGTGATGTCACTATTCCCGGACTTGTCTCAGTGGGTCCACAAAGGATTAAGTCACTACTTGTTCCAGTGTCTAACCTGGAGCTGTGATTCTCACTCCTAAATGTGTGTCAGAACCACCTGGAAGGCTGCTTTAGATACCTATTGCTGGCCCTACCCTCACAGTTTCCAATTCAGCAAATCTGGAAGGGGCAGGGTCCAAAATTTTTCATGTCTAACAAGTCCTTTGATGCTGCTGGCCAGCGGCAAGACTTAAGAAGTCCGGGGTCTGGGGTGTTGTCACAGAGCCATCCACTTGACCCATCTCATGCCTTTCTCATTTGGCAGGGTCCCTGATTGGAATCTGAAAAACCTGTGTGACTACCAAGAGGAAAACCAACGCTGGCTGCATTTCTCTATACTTTCCGTAATGGGGGCATATTAACTTTATAATTTGAAAATCCATTGAAGCGCATGCAAACCCACAGCTCCAGGCCCTTCAGGATCATCCCAAAGCTCCCTTCAAGGTTCGGGATTACTGAAAATTAACTTACAAGCCAAGTGCCAAAGCAAGCTCAGGAGAAGCACGTTTGATGGGTACAAATGGCAAGTGCTCATATGCAAATGTGTAATAATCAGTGTCTCAGCAGCCCATTTTTTATCCCATCCCTTCTGGAAGGATGACATCTCCTGCCTCATTTTATTGGGAAGATTGATGGTCTTGTGTGGGAATATAGACAAAGGCTCTCCGTGTTTCCTTTCATCCACTCCTCATCCCTGAGCAACACCATTGGTAATAAATGCAGAATAAAGATGGGGGTGTCAGCGTAATTAGTTCTTCCGCAGTGTGCCTGCTGGTGATGTATCGAAGAGTGTTCATATGTCCCTTGGTTCCTAACCTGAAGTCAATAGGAAAATAAGGAAGTCCGCTGGAGATGCATGGACAAACCGGTTAGTTGTCTTACGGATAGAGTAGGACGCGTCAATATATTAGTAACATCCAGAGGAAACGAGGTATTCGATGGGCCGCCCTCATTTTTCCCTGACCACTGACTATGTCGAGCCCTGACACTCCGGCGTGCTGCTCAGAAGTTCATCTCTCCTTTCCTCTCCTCACATCGTGCCTCCCTTTCTTTCTTTCCCCAAATTGAGCCTGGCCTCCACAGAATGCTCCCGCCCTTTGGGCACAATGAGGGGCCCTCACATCTTGGATTAGATTCCTCGGCGCCCGGATCCACTTGTCTCTGTCCATGCAATGCCGCCGAGGGCCAGATTGTCCCCTTCATGTGACAGAGATGAAAAATGGTTTGAAATGCAGCAGATCAAATCCTGGCTGAAGCACAACAGGGAATCGGAACCAGCAGCGGCTCTCTCTCCCTGCGTCCTCCCCCGACCTCCATCGGCTCTTGCTCCAAACACACAGTCGTAGGCGACGCTGGGCCGATGTCAGCTGGGACCAGAGGTCACCGGGTTCTGCAGCAACTGAAGGATGAAACAAAAGAATACGAGGAAAATGAACCTCTAACAATTGACGGAGCAGATAGTGGAGGCTGTGGTTTAGGGGTGCAGCAACAATGAGCTCGCTTCCTAATTCTCAACCTCCAGAGAAACGTACCCACCCACCCCAGGCACAAGGGGGCAGGGACACAAAATCAGCAGGCGAAGACACAACGAAGCCATCCAGGCCACTTCCTTTCCCCAGAGTCACCAGTAATTCTTGCCGAGGAGGGAGAGGGGCGCCATAGGTGTCACAGTCATTAATGTCCCTTCACATGGAAATGGGAAGCCAAGAGAAGGAGGTTCCACCCCACCGGCTTATGAAAGAGGTTCATAAGCAGCTTCTGAGATGGACTCAAAACACTATAAGGACGAGGGTCTGTCTTGTGTGTGGTCACGGGGTCACATGCTGAGATTGGCAGCTGCCTCCGAAAACAGTCCCTGTCGCCCTCCCTCCTTGGTCACTCACGCTCTCCAGCATCCTCTGGACTCCTCGCTAAACTCACTAGTGGGGGGTAGAGGGGAGGGTGCCCCTCCCAGCTGTTACAACTCCCTGAAATGCTTAGTGGTCGGTCAGTCAGGGAGCTGAGCCCAGTGACTAGAAAAGCTCATGAGGCTCCCCCACCGCTTTGCACAGAAGGGACTCTGATGTCTCAGGCCATGTCCATGTCCCAGGAATCCACTCTTGAATGAACAAACTTCAGAATGATGGAAGGGGAAATACATTTAGGGGAAAAAAGGCTTCTTGTTTGTTGGTTGTGTAACAACCACACTTTTTTCTTGTTTTATCGCTTCTTTTTTGCTGTTGCATTGTGAATGTCCCCATTCATCATTTCCATCCCATCCAGAATAGGAGACTTGGAGGAGAGAAAGCCTCAGAGTCTTGCAAACCGCAGTGTTTATGCAGGTGACTGGATGGATTTATGTCTTTAATTAAGGAGACGTTTCTGGGAAGGCTTTGGTTAAACTATAGGGGCGAGGCAGCTTAGCACACACTGGCGTGCGCTCGTGGTATTTTTCCTTTTAATTACAGCTCCAAGGGCAACAGTTAAGCAAGTGTTTTCAGTGGATTCTGACAACCGCTGTGACTGGGAGTTAGGTCTCCTGCCACGGGGTCCTTGTCACGCTGTTGTCACCCCACAGTCCTTGGGCCCCACCTCACTGACGGCCAAATAGATGCCTACAATCCAATTCCACCCAGATGGCATGCAAGAGAATTATGAGCCTTTTCTAAAATAAAAACAACAAAACACATCTCCATATATAATACGTCCAGTTGCGTTCCCAGAAGCTAACATGACAGCGAGAGTGGAAAATCAGGTTCTAGCTTAAGTTTCTTTTTGATCGATAATAGCTCACTCTGGCAATGGCTTTGAGCCCCAAATCATTTCCTGTTGGTCTTGGCCAGAAAACAAACTCTTCTATTCTCTTTAAAAGCTTTTAGAAGTTAATCCATTTATCTGTCTTGGGAATAATGAAAAGCCATAGGGAAAAAACCCAAAATACAATGATCACCATGCTATTTCGTGGTCACATAATTCAGAAGCGAGCGGAAACTCTAGCTCCCAGCGGTGACGACGGTCATTGGAGGCTGCAGCCGGGAGGAGGCACTGTCCAGTCTGAACAGAGATGGCGAAGCTCTTTTTGAGGACTTGAATTTGTTTTGACGCTGAGCCAGTGTACATAATAAAACTCTGCCCAATGCCGGCTGGCCCTCTTCTCATCGTTAGGCCAAATTAATTCCTCGTTGAAATCCACACATTCTTCTCATAAGAAGGGAATCACAAGTTTCTCTCGTGTGACGATGGGGTTAACCACCCAGAAGGGGCGCAAATGTCCTCGGCTCGCTCTGCAGCCCATGTACACGTCTCTGCTCCATGCCGAATGCTTAGTGTGCCCAATGCGTCCATTTCATGCCATTAAATGCAGCCAATATTTTTGGACTCTTTTATGGACAAAAAAGTATCCTAGTGCAGACCTAGGAGCCCCTGGAAGCCTGGACTGCTCGGGAAAACCCACCATGATGAGACACTCCCAGAGTTTTCCCTGTTCAGGTTTAAAACGAGGGTTGAGTCTAGATTGCCTTGTCACTAGGTAAAGCCAAGAGGCTCAGAGCCACCTCCGTGAGTCATGAGCCCCGCAGCATTCTTGCTCGTCTCACAGGTGAGAGTTGAGTCACAGGCCGTGCTCCAAATGATAGATGAGCTCGAGGGACGGGTCCTGTCTTCCAGTTCTGCATATGAGGCTTCTGTTTGCCTGTCAGGATGGGACGTACCCTGAGGTATGAAACTGACACATTCTGTCCGCGACGCCCAATGGAAATCATTGCACAGGCTCCTCCTGTGTTCTGAGAAGTCACACACGTAAGCACATGTTTAAGCCCATGTGCTCATACTCATAGGGTATACACCTCCATACATACACGCACTCACAACCCCACACACTCCCTATTATTATATGCAATTACACGCTGCTAAAGGTGTTCTCATGACATGGTCACTTCTGAGTCTTTGCTTGCTCGCTCCTACCATGGTGCATAATTTTAACCCTATGGTTCTTTCTTGTTCAAAATGAACTTGCCTGAGACCATTTCCTATAGGTCTTGGCAAAGCTGTTTGTCACAGACCTGTGCCTACGACGTCTCAGATGACCAGGCTGGCCCCATCTTGCATCAAAGATATGCTTGGACTGTCGCCAGTTGGTGCCTTTGCAGGGATTCACGTCCATGGTGGCCGGTGACAACCATGTCCATGTCGACAGTCTGTTTTCATGGGCCACCCAGGCCTCCAGCCTGTACTGCATGCGTCCAGATCTCTGACCTCCTTTGCCTTCGCTGACCTTTGAGAAGCAGCGGGCCCAGTGGGCGGGCCCCAGGCCCAGAACGGGCAGAGCTGAGTTCAGTGTTCATTGTTGCCTGAGTCCTGCAGCCTCAGCTGTGTTACCGGAACTGGATGTTCCTCGCTTCGCTTGCCATGGAAGGTGGGCAACTGGCATGGGGGGCAAGGCAGGAGAGAGGGGTGCTCAAATCTGAAACAGTGCCCTGTGCATTCCTAAATCCTTACAATTTTTAAAAACTTCATATACTTCCAGATTTTCATCATAAGCTGTTCCTAGAGGTCAAAGTGCTTGTTGAGAGGAGCCAGGAAGAGGGAGCAGACACCACACTGCCATGAACTTCATCTGATCCAAAGTGACTCCAGGTGTTGGGAGGAAGGGCTCTGGGGGAGTTGTTTGGTCAGATTTCATTCCTGCTTTGCAAACACCACCATAAACACCACTGTATGCCCTCTAACTACACAAGCCGACACGGAAGACAGAGAGCGGGCAGGAGAGACTGGATCTGAGTCCACATGTGTTAATACTTGTCATCTGGTGGCGTCCCGTGCCAGGGGATGATCTGCTAGGACCCACGTGGGAGCCAGCCTTGCAGTCTGTGGGCCTCTGGTTTTCCACGATTCACCTCGCCCCACCATGGTTCTGGGAGGGGTCTCGTCGTGCCAGAATCCAGCTCTGCAGTGAGTGTTCTAGGGGATGTCTATGTGCAGTGGCCTCTGGAAACATGTGTGAGTCCAAGCTTTGGGACAACACCTCATCGGGGGCTCAAACCAATGCAACAAATCCATCCTTTCATGGGACACTCGTGGCAATTAAAAACACTTTTCTCCAAGAAAACTCATTGATGAGTGGAGAAGCGAGCAGTGAACTGAAATAAGAGGATTCTTTCACCTACTAAGCCGCATCGATTGCTGGTTTGGCATCAGGTACGTAAAACCACGACTTGTAAACCAAGCAAAGCTCGAGCCACGAGACCACCTGGGTGCCAGGCGGTGGGCCTGTGAGACTCCTCAGATTCCTAATTTGCTACAGCTTTGACCAGCCTAGTAATTAAGA
Organism: Rhinolophus hipposideros; assembly: GCF_964194185.1. Taxonomy (NCBI): domain Eukaryota; kingdom Metazoa; phylum Chordata; class Mammalia; order Chiroptera; family Rhinolophidae; genus Rhinolophus; species Rhinolophus hipposideros. The sequence goes on from NC_138054.1 coordinate 92,861,553, forward strand.
TGCCAAGAAAGGAGCTGCTTCTTCCCCAGGAATGTATACATTAACGTCTGGTAACAGTTGACAGGTCACCAGTATCTAAGCTCCTTCAAACCCTCCCCAAAACACCCCCCGCTGGTGAAGTGAGTCAGTGACACCTTGGGTCAGAGGCTGACACCGAGACGAGGCTCTTGGCTGTGGTAACGGTTGAATTGGATTAGCCCCTCATTCTCTGCAACCTTTGTGAATCGTTATGTGACAAGGAACGTAGCAGATGAGAGGGAACCATTCTGGTGCCCACCTTGGTATCCTGGAGACTGTGCCCAGCGGCTGGACGAGAGCAGCCCATCTCCTTTGTTGCCAGCGGCCGAATTGCCCAGCTGGTGTCCTGCTTGTCTTCCCACTTGGGGCTGAGGGTCACGAACATGAATGATCAGGTAAGATTGGCCACATTTGAGCCTACTTTACAGGGGGAGGGTCCTCCACCGGAGTCCTGAGACTCGGTGACGGTTAATTTCATGTGTCATCTTGACTGGGCCGTGATATCCGGTTCTTACTGAAACACACGTCCTAGTTGTCACTGTGAAGGTATTTTTTAGATGCAGTTAACATTTAAATCTGAAGCCTTTGAGTAGGGCAAATTACCATGCACATTGTGGGTTGGCTTTGTCTAATCAGTTGAAGATCTTAAGAGAAAAAGGCTCAGGTCCCCCAAGGAAGAGGGAATTCTGCCTCAAGATGGACTTTGGACTCAAGGCTGAATCATCAATGGTTTCATGGGTGTCTGGCCTGCTGGCTTACCCTGCAGGTTTCAGATTTGGCAACCGCATGAATTCATGAGCTAATTCTTAAAATAAATCTCTAGGAAGATGATAGATGGACGATAACTATCTAGATAGATAGATATGATAAGATAGATAAATGAGAGAGAGAGAGAGAGAGAGAGAGAGAGATCCCATTGGTTCTGTTTCTCTGGAGAACCCTGACTAATACAAACCCCAAAAGCCATGGGTTCTCTGGGGTGTGCTCTCCCAGGGCTCCCTCCACCAGCCTGCAGACAGCCTGTAGCCCCGTCTTACGGAAGTGTGCTCTGGCTTCAGGAACGTCTCTGCCTTCTGAACAAATCTCTGACCACAGTCAGGAGACTCTGAAGAAGGCACCATCTCCTGAGACCGCGTCTCTAGGTCCTGAAATCATTCCACAACCCCATTCATTTGTGTTCGTCCCTCCACTGCTCGGGGACCCAAGGATGTCAGCAAGCAGAGGGAGAGCCCTAGTACATGTGGGTACCGTATCCTCAGCACGCGGCACCTCTCACCGGGTTTCTACCGTTATCCATCATCCTTCCTTCTCCCAAAGCTGCTTTAAGCGGAACTGGGTTTTCTTTCACCCAGAGCTATGCTCAGACTCATCATTTTGTCATACATACTACAAATGTGCTTATAAAAAAGAAAGAAAAAAACAAGCTATATGAAAAAAATGTCAGTTTAACGTTCATGGGATTCACTCTTTTGTTTAAGAGTTAACATAATCCGACGTTCTCAGGAGCAGTTATTATTCTGCCCCAAAGGCCATCCAGAATGAGCCCAAGCAATGAGTTTTGTCACCCTGCAAGAGCCCCATTTGTCACAGAGCTCATAATATGGCAGTAAATGTGCTGCTCGCCCCCGGCCATAGGCTTGCGCATTCCATGTGCCGGTGCCAGGCTGCCCTGGGTCAGAAGGGAGCCTCCATCCAAACGCTCCATCATGTGTCAACTGCCCCAGCCCAGGACTGTCGGGCGCTGAGACAGAGCCGCGGGCTGAGGATGAGCAGACCCAGTGACACATGCGATTTGGAAACATGCTGAGACGCGCCGTCACGAACAAAAACTCATCTGCGCCTTCAAATCCTCTGCCAGAGGAGAAGGGACATGGCACACAGGCCACCCTGGGGGTGAGACAGGGATTCCAGGCACAGGCCCATCAGTGTGTGTGTGGGGAAGACGGGACCTGGTCGCGCCTCGCAGACCAGGGCAGACCAGGGCTGGCCCTGTGAGAGTCCAGGGCAGCGGTCTGTGGGGTGCAAGACTGCAGGGTTCCAAGGGGTCAGATCCCCACAGTCTGCGCTTAGTGGGGCTCCAGCTGGGGGAGCCTGGGCGACTCGCTCTGCTGCGGAACCAAGAGGACACTCCTTCTGGCTCGTCTCATTCTCAGGGATCTTGGGCAATTCATGGAATCACTCGGATTTGCTGTTTCCTCTTTTCTCAAAGGGACGTGTAATCCCCGCCTCATGGGGGTTTGTCCCACCTGGAAGGATGTCCTGCCTGGTAGCAGCCTGTGGGGTGGCCACGTGACCTGGGACATGTCAGAAGATGGAGTTGCCCCACCTTGGGAAGAGGATGTCTGCTTAAGTTCTCCAACTGGGGCCCATAACCAGACTGGCCAAAGACCTGCAAGGAAGAGCAAAGCCAAAAGAAGTGTATTCCTGTGGGCATTTGGTGTGCTCAGGTGGAAGCTCCGGCCAACACCTAGAGGGGTGGATAGAGCTTGGGCTTAAATACCAACAGAGGAAGAAGGGTGGGGAATTCTGGGTGGAGGAGGCAAGTTACAGGAAGGTCCCTGGGGAAAGGTGGCGACCCAGGGTTGTTTCTCCAGGTGTGTTATGCAGTCAGGTTCTGCCTTCTTCACAAAGGGACTGGTCAGGGGACTCAGGGTCAAGCGTGGGGGTTTCTCCTGGGTGGCTTGTGTCCCTGCCAAACAGACCGTCGCATCCTCCAAACAGACGGTTTGGGTGACATCCGTCTGTTTCCCCACGGGGGCCTCCCCTCCCACCCATTTCTCCTGGGGCTGGTCTTTGGTGGCCGAGGACACTGACCACAGCTAAACAACCCCACCCGAGTCAAGCACTTGCTGACTGATGGCGGGGAGCCGGCTGGCTCGTTACCTACATGGCTGACCAGCTCACGTTCAGGAGCTGGATGGTTATGCATTACCTGTGCGGAGGCAATGAGAGTCCGTCTCTGAGCATGAAGCACGCAGCACAGAGCGGGGCCTGGGACAGAGTCACAGCCATTCCGCAGCTGTGATCTGCAGTCCCTGGTGGTCAAGCCTGTGTCCTCCCGGCTGTCCACACCAGCATAGCTTCCCCTCGTACACTCAGTGGGTGTTCCACCTGCTCCTGTTCACTCTTGCTTTCTTTTAGTCCTTAATGGTATGAGTGGTTGCTTTGAAAGGGAGGGATGACCAGCAGCTTACCCAGAGGCCATGTGATTCTTAATTGCCTTTCCAGAGAGTTCTTCCCAGGACACAGCGACCATTTATCCCCGTTTCATCATTATCCCTCCCTCCCTCCCAGCTGGCTGGCTTCTTCCCACCATCAGCCACAGCGAGGGCTCCCTCCCCACCAGCGAGGTCCTAGAATGGGACCCACACTCCTCACAAGGACCAGGCGTCCTGCCTCTCCCACCCTCATCGCTTTCCCACACTCCAGGTCCACAGCCCACCTGCAAGTTGGTTTGTTTTTGGTTTTTGAGCTTGATTGGTGCGTCCTTGACATACAAACAGCACACACCACAGTGAGTATGGACGTGTGCAAACACCCGTAACCCAGCCCCACAGACGAGGCACTGCACCCAGCCATCACCTCTGAAAATACCCTGTGTTCTTCTTTTTAGGTCTGTCTGTTTGGTAAGAGCACTTATCATGAGATCTATCGTTAGGCATGTTCTAGGTGCACAATGCCGTATTGCCAAGTGTAGACACAATGGTGACCACAGGTTTCCAGAACTTTCCAGCGTACAGAACGGATACCCGGGCACCCCTCTCCCCGGCCCCTGGTCACCATCATTCCACTCTCTGCTTCTATGGGTTTGACTGATTATTTTAAATCCCACATTGACATGAGATCATATGGTGTGTGTCTTCCTCTGTTTCACTTATCTCGCTTAACATAACGCCCTCAAGGTCCATCCATGTTGCTGCAGATGCCAGGATTTTCTTTTTATTTAAGGCTGAGTGATACTCTGTTTTATATATGTATATAACATATATATATGTGTATATATATATATATATGGAGAGAGAGAGAGAGAGCCAAAAAAATGTATACACATTTTAAGAAAGGAAAATAATATTAAAATTGTAATACTCGATGTATACCATGTTTCTCCAAAAATAAGACCTAGCCGGACAATCAGCTCCAATGTGTCTTTTGGAGCAAAAATTAATATAGGACCCAGTCTTATTTTAATATAATATAAGACCAGGTCTTTATAATATAATATAACATGATATAATATAATATATAATATAATATAATATAATACAATATAACATAACATAATATAATGTAATACCGGGTCTTATATTAATTTTTGCTCCAAAAGATGCATTAGAGCTGATTGTCCGGCTAGGTCTTATTTTCAGGGAAACAGGGTACCGATGACAAAAGACGAATACAAGTCACGTTTGACTTCTGCAATTACAAAAGGTGCTCAAAGTGGTTACCATCAGCATAATTTTAATACAGTTTTTTCCTTTCTTAAAATGTGTATACATTTTTTGGCACCTCTGTACATATCGTTTCCTTCATCCGTTCATCCATTGGTGGGCGCGGGGGTGTTTCCATATCTTGGCCTCTGTGAGAGACACTGCACTGACCATGGGAGGGTGTGTATCTCTTTGAGATCCTGATTTCAATTGTTTTGGGTGTAGACTCAGATGTGGATTGCCGGATCATACGGTAGTTCTGTTTTTTTAATATTTTGAGGAACCTCCATACTGTTTTCCATAGTGGCTGCACCAATTTACAATCCCACCAACAGTGCACAAGGGTTTCCTCTTCTCCACAGCCTCTCCGACATGTATCTTTTGGTGTTTTTTTTTTTTTATAAAAGTCATTCTGACCATGTGAGACAGTATCTCATTGTGCTTTGCTTTGCATTTCCCTGATGACTAGTGACGTTGGCATCTTTTCATGTACCTGGTGGCCCTCTGTATGTCCTCTGGAGAAATGTCTATTCAGGTCCTCTGCCCATTTTCCTTCAGTCTTAACAAGAAGCCCAGCACCCCTGCCCCAGGGCCTTAACACATGCTATCCCCTATTTCTGGAAAATTCTTCCCTAGATCTTCCCATGACTGACTTCTTACCTTTTGGGTCTTAGCCTAAATGTCACTCCTGACCCCTACTCTAGAACCCCCAGGGTCTTCCTATTGCATTATTCCCCTTGCTTTATTCTTCAGGACGCTATCACAATAGCTGGCGTCGGCCTTTGTGTGTTTGTGGATGGCCTGTTGCCGCCCCCTGGAAAGGACGTTCCCCACGACCTCAAACCAGGCGGCCTCAGACCAGGTGGCCTCTGACCAGGTGACCTCAGACCAGGCGGCCTCTGACCAGGTGACCTCAGACCAGGCGGCCTCTGACCAGCCATCTTGCTCACTGCTGTCTCCACACTCATCGAAGTCAAGTGTGCGTTGATAGTTCTTGTGCGAATAAACAGATCTTACTAAAAAGTGGCACATGCTTTTCCTTACCTTCCCATCTATCTGCCTTCCAGCCTCTCTCCTTTCATGGTCCTCTTTTAAGACGAGTGGTGTAAACCAGAGCAACCTAATGTGCCCGTCAGTCACCTGAGGCTCGTACTGAAATGCATGCAGGCTCTGTCCCAGGTCTGACACAAACGGAGCCTCTGCCTTTCAAATGAGCCTCCCCCGTGAACTTGCTGCAGAACCTCTGCAGAACCCAGCCACCCCCCACCACAATCAGACTGGATGTCTACACACTTCCCAGCGTTCGCGCTCTACGTCACAGACAGAACTCCTGGTGCCAACCTGCACGGTCTTTCCTCAGCCCCCCACTCCTGCGCACCCCCCTTCCTTCTTACCCCACCCCCGTTCCATTTCCACGAGCGGAGCCTTCCCAGGGCCCATCTGCAGCAGCAGCACGCCCCGGGTGTGGCTGAATCCCATGGCCTTGCCCACCTCTCATTTTTCTCCCTTTTGCGAGGTTGTGCCAGGCCCGTCCCAGGAAACCCAGGGCCACAGGAGGCCGCAGCAGCCATGCCCGCCCCTGCTGACAGGAAGCCTGGTCTTCCTATCGCTGGACCAGGGCTTGGCATGTCTCTTTCTCCTCCCTTCCTCTTGCTTCCGCAGTGGTGTCTTCCACTCCAGCTTTTCGGGAAGTCTTCCCAGGGACACTTACCCACCACACCTGCCTTATCCTGGGTCCCCTCCTGATTGCAAGACATGTCCACTCGTTAGCCTCTCCCTTCTTCCCAGTAGCCTTTTCAACCCCAAGTTCTATTCTAAATGTGAAAAGGAAAGAAAAAGAAAAACGGAGGGAGGGAGGGACAGAGGGACAAAGAGAGGGCATCTTGGGTTACTTCTTTTGACTTCTCTTTTCCTTTCTAGGTTCAGTGTTTCCAGAGTTGTCAACCTCAGGGGCTTAGGTGGGCTGCTAAGCCATATTCTGGTTTCCTGTCTGTGAGCTTAGCCGTAATTAAGTGCTTTGGTGAAAGTGGCGTCTTCCAGCTCTGTTCACTGACTTCCCATCACTGGACCAGACTCTGGTCCCATCACTGGACCAGGACATTCTCCTCTGCAGCTTTGGTCTTATAAGAATAGGATACACTATGACCTTCTTTGATTTCCAGCAGCTAAACTTGCTGCCACTGATTAAAAAATATTTAATAGGCAACCGTTTCGTCTTTTGTGAGGGAAATATTCCTATGAAAATGTAAATCTAATGAATAAGCAAATCAACGTCACCTGTAAAGCATTCACTGCTTTGATTCAAAACACAAATCAATCCCTGTACCTTTCGCGTTGATGGAAGTGTGGTTGGAATGAGGATGAAAAGGCAGCTTCCCTTTCTCAAGGGTCCATACTCATTGGGCCCCTCCCTCCCTTTTCCTCTCATTTCCATAATGAGACGGTCCAAGCTTAGCTTTAAATGTCACCAGAAAGAGACTGGCTGGGTGTCTTTCTGTGTTGAGCTGACCATGCCACTAGGTGTGTCCGCAGAAGCACCGTTTCCCAGATGAGGTGCAAGAAGCCTGTGGGTGGGAGCTCAGAGCCTGTGTACACAGCAAGGCATTACTCAGGCAACAGTGCCCTGACTGCATTGGGGAGGGGGCTGGCACGAGATAGTTCTGAATTACCCTGATCAATACAGTGGAATCCGCGTCATCACCGTGCCCTTCAAAAACAGTGTGTCTGCTTAACTGGGGCAATGGCCCAGGTACTTTCCTTGTGCTACACACTCCAGCTCATTTCGGTGAGTCCAAACCCTTTCTCCACGCGTGGCCTGGGATGACCTTCCGCGTGCACCCCTGAGCCTCTGCTGTCGCCCCAAACCTTGATCACACTGGCCTCTTAGCTCTGCCTCGGTACCTTCAAGGTGAAAAATAATGACATCAACAACAGAAACATGAGTTACTCTGTGCCAGGTACTTTTATGAGCACACCAGGCTGCTACGAGCACCCAGCCCGTTTCGTCTGTGACAAACAGAAGCCTGGGAGAAAACTAAGTACGAAGCCAAGGCCCCACGTTTGGACGTAACAGATGGAGGGTTTCCGGTGGGGCTGCCTTTCTGGGGCTGCCTGGTTCACAGCCGTGCTCTCCCCCGTTCTGACATGCTGTGGTTATGAGGATTCCAGGCATCCCTCCTCCCCACGGCCTTTCTAGAACAAGGGGACACTTTGTAGAGCAAAACGCCTCTGTTTGTGTGCTTCAGCCTAATAAAAGGCAGGGGTAGGTATAACGAATGAGCTGTCAAGTGTTGGGTGTGATTTTTACTTTTTTTAAGGTGAGTGTAAAACAGATCAAAACATTCCTTCAGTCTATCACCATTTCTCAAAAGAAACAACCTTAGCCTGAAGGTGGAACTCAATGTTCAGGGCCCTCGCCCGTTTTTTAGAAACATAAGTGCTTGTTAATACATAACCGAATGGATGTTTAAGCACCCACGGCCCTGGAAGTGACACAACGGGGGCCCGTGGGACACAAACTGACACATCAGCGGAAAAGGAAACTCAAGTGTGGAACAGCCCCAGGACAGGCGGCCTGGTGTCCTGGAACCAGGGTCCCTTCCGTCCCTGATTCGTGCAGGTCTCAGCATCGGGGTCCCTTGGTGACACTGATGGGCACTGGAAGAGGTTTCACTCAACTCAGCTGTGCACACTTGTGACATGCCTACTGTGTGCCAGCCATGAGCTGGGTGCTAGACAGGCGCCAAGACTGAGCAGGACAGGGCCCTCATCCCTGGGCCAGGAAGGAGAGCCAAGCAGCCATAACGAGTGTGATTCCCACACGCTGTCCCGCTAGTGTTACCTCTGTGATCAGGGCAACTGGGATTAGCATCTGGAAAGATGCCGGTATTGAAGAGCGTGCTTTGCCAGGCAGACGTGCGGCCTGGGCGGGGTGTGTGGTGTACGTGGTGTGTGTGGTGTGTGTGTGGTATGTGTGTGTGTGGGGGGGCCTGTGGTATTAGCCAGCGGTGACTGGAAGATGGAAACTGTTCTCTCCGGGAGCACACTGTTCCGGTTCCTTCTCGGCCAGCACCACTGATGAAGTCAGGAGCCAGCCCTCTTGGGCCCGAGCAGTCTGCAGAGATCTCAGCTGCCCTTCCGAGTCAGCATTGCAGAGCTGAGACCTCAGGGCTGGGAGGAGGGTGCTGCCTTCCGTCCTCCCTCCCCGGCAGCGTCTTGCCGGCCGGGTGGCTCAGGACACAGCATTCTCCGCATGCCCACGTCCTCCACCCCGAGCTCCAGCTCAGACCGCTTGAGGAGGCTCCAGGAACTTGGGTAGGTCCCTGGCCACCCAGATTCCAACTCCCTCCCTGAAAAATGAAAGTAACGCCCCCTCTGTCCCCCAGGAAATGTTTTAAGATTAAATGATAGTAAGAGAGCTGGGTCCAAATTATACAGATGGCTTTTGGCCGTAGGCCACGGGAAGGTTTGTGGAAAAGAGCAAATGATGGTGCAAACGAAGATAAATAATTCCGGTCCCCACGTTAGGATGCCGGAGCCCTCCGCACGCCCACCCCCCTCACGCTCCTCCAAATCTTGGCTGTCCCTGGGCAGGTCGCTCCTGGTCTGGACGAGGGTTAGATGGCCCATTGCAGAAAACCAGTGGGAACGAATGTCTCCGTGTCACACTCTGTATTCATTTTCTGTGGCTGCCATAACAAAGCAGCACAGACGGGTGCCTTCAACAATAGAAACTTGTGCTCTCGCGTCCTGGAGGCTGGAAGTCTGAGATCTGGGAGTCGGCAGGCTGGGTTCATCCTGAGGCTTCTCTCCCTGGCTTGTATATGGCCATCCTCATCCTCAAACATCCTCAAACATCATGTCCATCTGCACATCCTATGTGGCCTGCTGTCTCTTTCCAGATGGAAATTCAAGCCGGCGACTCTGTGAGTGGGCAGGGGACAGGGTGGCTGCTCTATGAGGTGCCACGAGCATCGTGTACCTGCTGCTGCCCCACCCCCTCCCGGGACAAAGCGGCCATCAGCCCCATCCTACCCCACGGCCTTCCCCGAAGCCAAGCCCAGCCAGTCTCAGGGCGTCATTGACCAAGTGTGGGGACAGCTGAGAGGGAGGAAGGGCTCCCCCATTAAGGAGGGTCCCTCACTCACCAGGAGAGCTGCAATAACAAAACGTGTTTAGAAAGGAACACGTGTTGACCAGGCTGTGGAGAAACTGAAACCCTCCTACACTGAAAACAGTTGGGTGGCTCCTTGGAAAGTGAAGTATATAATTACCGGATGACCCAGAACCTGCGGTCCTAGGAAACAAGTTTGGAAACATGTATTCAAACCTAAACCTGTACCTGCATGTCCACAGCAGTTTTCTGCACAATGACCACAGTGTGGAAATAACTCCAGTGTCCATCGACGGATGAGTGGAGAACCAAAGTGTGGTCCCTCGTGCAATGGGCCATCGCTGTGCCACAGACAGAATGCAAGCCACGTACCACAGCATGCACGAGCCAAGGAGACACAGTGCTGAGTGAGACCCGGGCACCAAGGCCACGTCACGTACGTATCTACTGACAGGAGATCTGGGAGCAGAAGCTCAGACAGAAAGAGCCGTGGTTGCAGGGCAGGAGGGGAGAGAATGGGCAGGGACCACTGCAGCGGGCACAGGTTTTCTCTGGAGGGTGAGGACATGATCTGGAATTCGACAGTGGTGTTTGCATAACCTTGTGGTGTGCTAGATGCCGTTGATGCGTGCACTTAAAGTGGTCAACACAGTGCATTTATGTTACATGAATTTGGCTTTCAAAAAATGTTATCTCATCAACAGTTTACAGAAAAGAATGTCAGAAGGAAAAAAAAGAAGTATCTCCGGAATGCTCTCCACAGCTCTTTGCCCACTCTGTCCTGTGCAGGGTGCTCTGCTTGTGCTGGGTGCTTAGCCCTGTGCTGGGTACTCTGCCCTGTGCTGGGTGCTCTGCCTATGCTAGGTGCTCTGTTCTGTGCTAGGTACTCTGCCCTGTGCTGGGTGCTCTGCCTGTGCTGGGTGCTCTGCCCTGTGCTGGGTGCTCTGCCTGTGCTGGGTGCTCTGCCCTGTGCTAGGTACTCTGCCCTGTGCTGGGTGCTCTGCCTGTGCTGGGTAATCTGTCCTGTGCTGGGTGCTCTGCCCTGTGCTGGGTGCTCTTCCTGTGCTGGGTACTCTGCCCTGTGCTGGGTGCTCTGTCCTGTGCTGGGTGCTCTGCCTGTGCTGGGTGCTCTGCCCTGTGCTGGGTGCTCTGCCTGTGCTGGGTAATCTGTCCTGTGCTGGGTGCTCTGCCCTGTGCTGGGTGCTCTGTCCTGTGCTGGGTGCTCTGCCTGTTCTGGGTGCTCTGCCTGTGCTGGGTGCTCTGCCCTGTGCTGGGTGCTCTGCCTGTGCTGGGTGCTCTGCCCTGTGCTGGGTGCTCTGCCCTGTGCTGGGTGCTCTGCCTTTGCTAGGTACTGGAGAGCTCGTTTTAGGGCTCCCTCCGAGCTGTCAGCTCCCTGAGGACAGGATGTGCAGTGGGTGTGTTTCTGCATTCCTACAGAGCCTAGCACAGCTGTCTACAGAGTAAGAGCCCACAGGCTGTTTGTGGAATGCACACAGGTCCTACTGTGTGCCCAGAATAATGCTATATGAGGTAGATGGGGCCGTCTGAGGAGACAATGCCTGGGGGTTTGGGGCATACACTGTCTGACTGCAAAGTGAGTTTTCTAATGCAAACTTTTAGCGAGCAGAGAAACTCCCTAGAAAGCTAAGTGTCTAGAGAAAGTTGCCTAGTAGAATCTAGACTCAGGTCCGAGGTCTGGCTGTGGGAAAAGGGCAGAGATTCAGTGGGGTCCAATAGCTGTCCACTCACCCTAACTTAATCTGTCACCTGTCCCTTGTCTCCTGCCACTTGCACACAGTGACAAATGGGAGGGAATGAATTCACTATAAAACCTGCAGATGCCAACTATACCCTTGGGAAAAGTAAGGAAGTTTCCCGCAGGGAGGTAGGTGGGTGAATGGACACCCACAGACCCAATCTCAGAGCTTTAGAAAGTTAATTAGTTTTCGCTCCCTTCCCCGTGGACTGAGAAGCTGGCTGACGTCCATGTGACTATCTCCTGCCACATTCCTGTAGACAACCGGCCTCATTTAATTTTGAAATTACATTTGAAAAAAGTGTGAAAATACCAATTGCGCGGCGTAATTTAGAAAACCCAATGCATGCGGGTCGCCCGCCAATAGAGTGATCTGGATGGGGAGACTCCGTGTCACGTGGCTCCAAGGGACAGCATGTCCTCTAAGAGCCTGGCGTTTCGGGGTCACAGTGGTTAAGAGGAAGAACGTGCCCTGAACACATGCTGGGCAGTACTTTATTGGGGCCCTCAGGAGACGGAGCCTTTGTTAGTGGGAAGGCAGTTCAAAATTAGAAGCGAGTGTTCTGGGACTTCGTTCTGGGTCCAGGGGACGCCCTCCCAATCGTCACTTACGGGGTCGCTTCCACCATGGCTTGGAAAGAGTCCAGAAAACGTGCTAGGATGAAACGAGGTGATGTCCCAGAGTCATTATTTTCTTCTTCTAGAATTTATTGCAAACGAGTTGTCAGGCATCGGGGAACTTAAATTCTGCACCATCAACTTTTGGCATAAAATATTAGGAGGAAATGGTTTATACCCTCTCATCAGACCCTTTGAGGGTTGTAATTCTCTCGATGTCAAGTAGAATTAGACAAATCAACCTGGGAGAGACACCAGCTGACCCCCAGCTCCCCCCGAATCTCCAGTCAGAGCTGGCTGATGAAGTCCAATTAAACAAATGTTTTTATCCATACATTGCCAAGATTTGATTAGAGCTGTCTTCCCTTATCAAAAGCAAAATGTAGACATATTCGTATATCTAAACAAATATAAGACCGCCCACGGAATTCTAAGTATTCTCAGAAATCATATTTAGACACTAAAATGCTATGAGATGTAAATTAATTTTCTGAACAGAAATATTCCAATAAAGTTGGTTATAAACTGAGCATTTGTATTTAAAAGTCATGTTTCCCCACTTACCCAGGTGAGGAAAATCAGAATATATTTCCTCGTGGGAAAATGCCGTCTTTGAGGGGCCTGGTTGGCAAGTGTTCTGTCGCGGGCTCCCCCACACGTCAGCACCTTCCCACGGGGGTGTCTCTCCACGGCCTCCCCAGGCCCGCTCCTTCAGTCCTTCCCAGCCATCAGCGAGCACCTCCGTGTGCCAGGCACCGCTCTAGGTCCTGGCGAAACCGGGCAAAGCTCCCTGCCCTCCTGAGCTCACGTTACAGCAGGTGACGACACAGGACGCAATCGGGGGGTAAAGAGTGCTGCACCAGAAGGAGAAGCCCCAAGCAGGCAGGAGTACGGGAGGTGGGAGCTTGCGAGCTTGTATGCTATGCCCAGGGAGGAAATTTCTGGAGGGTGAATGTCCCCGTCCAAGACCCTGAACGCTTGGCAACGAGGTGTGTTCAGGAAAGAGCTCAGAGGCTGGGAGCCTGGGCTGGGCTATGCACCAGGAGAGCAGCAGGAGCTGAGATGAAAGAGGTGACAGCCTGGCCCCTGGACCTCAGGGTGATGGCCATGACCATGAGCTTGTGAGTTGGAAGCAGCTGGAACAGTAGGACTGATTTACGTTTTAGAAGATTGCCCTGCTTTTCCCACTCAGTGGGCAACGCCGGGGCAGTGAACAATCCCCGGCCACCGACACTCCACGGGGTCCCTGTGAAGGACCCCTATTCCTAATACCCCTGTTTTCAGAGCATCTCCCCATCTCCTGTGTGGGGATCCGTAGGGGGACCCCACGGAAGTTCCTCTGCCGATGGCTTCCGCAAAGGTGAGTGTTCTCCACCAGGCTCTCTGCTGAAATTTGACCTTCTGCGCACACAGGTTTCTCCCTCTAGGTCTCTTACGCTCACAAATCTGAATGTCGTGGGTTTTACGGCCTATGGAACGTGAGTTAACAGGTAACCCAAAACAATAAATGAGATGTGTCAACCAGCATTAAGAGACACTGCCCCTCCCCCATAGGCTCACTTTTGATGAAACAAAAAGAAGACCCCATCGAGAGCTCTGTTGTTCAGCTCCTTGCTCTGAGGGAGGGCACAGAGAAGGGAGCCCTTTCGCGGGCTGGCTTTGATGTCTCACGTCTTTCCTGGAGAGACAACGGCCTATCAGTGGGAAGAACCTGCAGGTGGGAAACAGGGAAGCGTTTGTGCTCCTGCCTCGGCCACGTATCCTAGAGGCAGCCGGTAGGGCCACGAGGACAGCTCACTTCCTGAAAATCACTTCCACAGCTGTAACGTGAGGATGGAGACTACAGGTGCCACCAGTGAGTTCTCGTGCTGATGTATCTGGGGACCTCAGTGTGACGTCTGCTCCTCACAACCTCTCCACGTGCTCACCACGGTCACGTGTCCTGTAGCCAATAGGGCGGCATGGGGTCCCCATGTGGCAGCACACAGGATGACACCATCACAGGTAGGATTCGGGGTCTCTACCTGGATCCGGGAGCTGTTCCTATCAAGTTTTTGCATGTAGGAGTGACAGCGGACCCCAAATCCGTCTCCTTTCCCCTGGAGGAAGAGGTGAGCCTAAGGAGCCTGTTATGGGCTAATCTGTGTCCACCCCATCCCCCACCCACCATTCATATATTCAAGTCCTGACTCCCAGCACCTCAGATTATAACAGCATTTGGAGACGGGGCTTTTACAGAGGTGATTACGGTAAAGTGAGGTCACTAGGGTAGGCCCTAATCCAACCTGACTTATAGGTGTCCTTATAGGAAGAGGAGATCGGGACACAGACACCCACAGAGGGGCGGTCACGTGAGGACACAGGGAGAGGACAGCTGTGTACACGCCAAGGAGAGAGGCCTGAGGAGGCACTGACCTGAGACACCTTGGTCTCACCGTGGTGCTCTGTTAGGAAGACCAAGAGCTCTCACGTGGAGCTCACGGCCGCCACGGAAACACCACTCTCGGTCGCACTGGGAAGAGTGTGTGTCGATGTTCGCCTGCTGTCCTTCTCCCCAGTTTCTGAAGCCCACTTTCTTTTGTGAAGAACTGTCTTAGCAGAATGGGCAAAGAGGCGGGCTCCTGGATCGTAACTGGAGGGCTGTTCCTGGAGCTTTCTGGAAGCTCCTTCTCAGTTACCATCGCATGTGTCTGTCGTGACACGTGTCCATCAGAACGCACGGCCACAGGAAGCCCCGTGCCTGGACCAGCTGCCGTGAGGGTTTAGCTCAGTTTTCTGAGCAGGGAAGAGTTCTCGAATGACTCCTGAGCAGAGTGATTTCATATGCTGTGAAGTAAAGTTGAAAGTAAATTGCACTAAATTAATATTGATTCCAATTAAGCCATTTATCTCTTTATGCATTTCAACCCCACGTCAAATACAATCATTGCTTCAGCTGCTCCACCGCAAATAAAATTACAAGTAAAATTGCATTTTATGGTGGTTTCTCTTTTCTGGGAAACAAATACACACACACACACACACACACACACACACACACACACGCACACGCACCCCAAAGCTTGCAGCACAAGCAGCAGCTGCTTTCCAGCTGAATAAAAACAGAGGTGATGGGAAAAACTCTCTCATTCTGTTCACAGTGATGGGACTTGCAAGGTGGCCGGATTATCTCACCTTAGGACGAATGCTTTCCTCGACTGCTCTGACAGTGGCTCTCTGAGTTCTGGGCTGGCTACAGGAGCTGGGCTTTGTTTCCCAGGCACATGCTCAGCAGCAGGGCCCCACTCAGCAGTGAGCAGGGAACAGCCGCCCTCCCACTACCTCTGTGTGCTGGATCCGGTTTATTCCTCCATTCCTCTTGGGACAGAGACTAGAAAAGGAAAACAGCTCTGGAGGAGACGCTGGAGCCCTGAGGCCAAAGCCACAGGCGTGAGGCTAGTCACAAAGCCTGTTTCAGGTGCTTAGCTCTGTAAATATGCACACACACACACACACACACACACACACACGCACACACAGACGCCTGCCCCCTGCTGTTCTGAGACCTGCGATGACACCAATCAGTATAGCATGGTGGTGGCCAATGCTAGTTTGTCCCTGCTGCTCAAAGCCCAGCCAACAGCTGACATCACCGCCCCCTCCTCCCTGGAGAGCGAGTGGAGCAGCTGGGACTGTCCGTGAGTAAATGTTGAGGACAGCTCTGAGTGGTAGCCTTCCATTTCTGCAGGAAATACACGTCTGACCCTCCCAAAGGACGTGTATGAACTCGTGGACCCTGCCCTCCGTTTGTCTGTCACCTGGCCATCAGAACACCCGCCTGTGAGCTCCCACCTGGCTGCCCTGGGAGGGAGCCCAGGAAGCACCCAGCCCTGCACAAGAGCTGCGTCTCAGGCCACTGGGCGGCTGTGACAGAGCACCATAGATGGGCTGTGCGCACAACAGACATTCATCTCGCGCAGCTCTGGAGGCTGGACGTCCAAGATCAAGTCTCGGGCAGATTTGGTGTCTGGTGAGGCCGGTTTCCTGGTGCGTGGATGGCGGCCTTCTCATCCTGTCCCCAGTGAGGTGATAGAAGGGGCCAGGGAGCCGGTGGGATCTTCCTTTCTCTCTCTTTTTGGTTCCTATTTTTAAAATGTAATTTTGCCAACAGCGGTAAGAGGGAGCGCCACCCCGAACCAAAGGCAAATGGCTCGGTTGGATTTATTTCTCTCTAACAAGTGACTCAGGGAGAGGAGTTCTGGGGACCTGAGAGGAAGGTTCTGGAAGGGGGGGTGGAGGCAATGGAGACCACCCTGCGTGGCTGTGCAGGACAGTGGCACAGAGGCAGTGAGTGAACGCCCTTCTGCACACGCAGACCTCCACCGGCTAGCACAGGCTGAAGGCCCACTGTGTCCGTCCTTGTCACTTCCGGGTTTGTTGACATGGGCAGATGCCATCCTTTCTCTGTGCTTCCTTTGGAATGGCTCTGGGTTAGTTTGCCAGGGCTTCCATCACAACGCACCATAGATGGCTTGCCTCAAACAACAAAAATGTATTTCTCAGAGTTCCCCAAAGCGGGAAGTCCAAGAGCAAGGTGTCAGCAGGGTTGGTTTCTTCTGAGGTCTCTCTCCTCGGTGTGTAGATGGCCTTCTCCCCGCTGTGTCCTCACACAGCCACCACTCTGTGTCTTAATCTCCTCTTGTTATAAGGATCCAGCCATATCGGAATTGGGCCCACCCATACGATCTCATTTTGAATTAATGGCGTCTTTAAGAACCTTAATTACATCTCCAAATAAGTCACATTCTGAGGCACTGGGGGTCAGGACTCCAACACGCGAATTTTGGGGGGACACCATTTAGCCCACAACTAGTCCCTCGCTGTGGAATTTCCTCTGCACAGAGGATTTATTTCGTGGCCTGACACCCTGCCCTGTGATGATTAGATAAAACATAATCAACTTTTGATCTCACGACGTAACCATGGGGAATTTCCGGCAGAGTTCTTAGCTGAATCACCACAAATGGACTCCAATGGAGCCCACGTAACCCGCTCCCCTTTCATCGCTGGCACCTTTGCTGAACTCAGGCAAAAACACATGCTGGAGCCCCAAAATCAAGTGTAAAGACCTTGCTGGTCATCTGCCCTGGGCTGGCAACCACGGTGTTTCCCCACAAATAAGGCCTGGCCAGACAATCAGCCCTCATGCGTCTTTTGGAGCAAAAATTAATGTAAGGCCTGGTAGTATATTATGTTATGTTATGTTATGTTATGTTATGTTATGTTATGTTATGTTATGTTATGTTATGTTATTATGTTATATTATTATATTACATTATTATATTACATTATTATATTATAGACCTGGTCTTATATCTTGGAGTCATGTGTAGAAACAATGTTCCAGGATTTGGGAGATTGTTTGTGCTGGTCACAGAGGGACGCAAATCTCCCCGGTGCTGGGCCGGAGGCTGGACTGTGGGGTCACCAAGGTGAGTGGGGGTGACTGAGCCCACTCTATCATGCTAAGAAGGGGCTGTGCTACCACAGAGGTACATGTAAAATATTTGAGGGGGTTGGTGGGTGAGAGAAACCTTCAGAGTGGTATGTTCAGGTTGGCTCTTGTAGAATGAGCAGAAGTCCTTCCGCTGAAGAAAGGGGAGGAGAGGACTCAAGCTACTGGGAACAGGAAGCAGGACTCGGCTGGGGCTTGTCCCGGTAATAGCTCCAAAGCTATGCGAACACAGGTGAACCAGGTGCTTCAAATGTTCTGGGACAAAGCTCAGTGGCGCAGCCCTCCCCCCATGCCCGCACACTCCCCAGAATAGAAATGGAGTCCGAGCTGCAGCCCCAGGAAGTGACCCACGCGGCAGTGACGATGTCACTTAAGGCAGCCAGAGCTGCTGTGCCCCGTGTCCTGCTCAGAGCACAGCAGGTTGATTAATGGCATTTGGAAGATGAAAGCTAGAAAAGGCAGCCCAGTGTCACCGACTTCCTCTTGGATAATGTCTGTCCTTCAGACCACCTCTGAAAATGCTTTTCTGGGTTATAACAATGGGGTAACCGCAAAGCCACCAGCTTGCCTGAGCGGGCAGGTAGAGCCGTGCTTGGGAAGAAGCTGGGTGGGTGCAAGGAGCTGGAGCATCTGGGTGCTGGGAGGAGCGGGACACATGTCCCTGGGTGAGGTTGTGGGATGAGGGATGGGGTGTGGGCCAGGTGGAAGCCAGGTTCAGGGGACTGAGAAGAAAGAAAATAGGTTATTTCTCATAGGAAGGAAAAACACACATATGTCACCTGCCTTCTCTGGGGCAGGCACTGGGGCTGCGACGTACTCTGACATTTTTTCATATAATTCTTTAGGCAACCCAGAGAGACCAGATTGTCATAGAGCAGTTACAGCTTCTGCCAAGGCCATTCTGCCAGTGTGGCCCCTGGGAAGCTGAGAAACCCGACACACTCCTGGGGCGCATGCTGCTCCCCTGCCTCCAGCCCCAGGCTATTTCCAAGACTGCACGGCATCACAAAGCTTGTGTATTAGTTTCCTGTGGCTGCTGAAACAGATTATCCCAAAACTTGGTGGCTGAAAGCCACACACATTTATTGTCTTGCAGTTCTGGAGATCATAAATACAAAATCAGTGTCACTGGGCGACAATCAAGGTGTTAGCAGAGCCACACTCCGACTGAGGCTGGAGGCGAGAGTCCGATTCCTGCCTCTTCCAGCTCCCAGCGCTGCGTTCATGCCTTGTGGCTTCTTCCCTCCTCAAAGGATGCAGCCTCTCGCTCAGTCTTCATGCGGACTCTTCCTCTGTAGTCAATTCTGCCTGCCTCCCTCTTACAAAGACCCTTCTGATTGCTCGTGGGGCCCCACCCAGATGATCTGGGACCATCTCCCAGCTCCAAATCCCTAACTGCATCACAGCTACAAAATCCCTTTGCCATGTAAGGTAACACTCACAGGTTCTGGGGATTAGGACCTGGGTACCTGTGGAGACATTGCTCAGCCCACCACAACAAGCGTCCCAAATTCCTTTGCTACAAACCACTTGTCTCCAACCTCCCGGGAGACCCGTCAGTCTCTCCCCCATCTCTCTCCAGCACCATCCCCAGGTCTTCTTGGGGGATAAGATGGCCACCGTGAATTCAGAGTTTGCCTGCAATTTCTCGTGGATCAAAGGATTTTAAAAGTACGGTCCGTTCTGCTATAATGCAACACACTAAAGCACTGGGCATGTGGGGGTAGTGGAGTTAGAGGGACGACAGTCATAAAACCTCGATAAGGAGCAGCCAGTTCCATGTTAAACGGCCAGGAAACATACAAAGGACACAGGACGCACAACTCCTCACCTGGGCAGAGCCCCGCAGCATGCTTTCGGACACGGGAGTCGGAGGGCTGTAGCCCGTGTGTTATTGCGAGGGGTGAAAGGAAGCTTGTCTGAGGTCAGAGGAGAAGTTCTCACTCTGGATGGGGCCGGTGTGGCTCAGAGCACAGGCAGCTCCGGAGGCAGCAGGGTGTGCGTGTGGGAGTTCCCGACCTGCTCTGCTCAGCGGAGGCAGGCCTCCACTGTCTCCGAGGTTCACCACATTCTCCATGTTCCTCTGTTTCTTTCAGACAAAATCGTACAGAAGCAAACTTGAAATCAGAATGGCATCATGCTCAGATCATCCCCAGCGAATCAGCTGTATTAGAACAAACGGGCACCTGCAACTTTGTTATTAAAGCGTTAGAGCAAAACTGACCATGGAATGAGCCATAAGGGAGTCCATTCCTCCACCTCTGGTGGCAGGGTTAGGCAGGAACTGATTCCACGGGAAACCGGGGCAGCTGAGGGGCGTGGGCTCTGTGAGTGCACACATATGCACACATGTGTAGACACATGCACACACATGCAGACATATGCATGTGCAAAACAGGCAGGTACACAGGTGCACACAGGTGCACACACTCACATGCACACACGTGTGCACACATATGTGCACACGTGTGTGCACATGTGCGCGCACTCATACACACACATACACTGAAACACGTGCACACAAACACATGCACACGTGCACATACGCATACGAGTAGTTGGAGCTGCCGCCGTCCCTCTCCCGGGTACATGTCCCCAGACCTCACCACTGTTCCACTGCCCTTACGTACTGTTATTTATTCTGTCTGCTTATAAAGTTTCCTCCACTTCTTGACATGCCCTAGAGGGATGACGCCCTCGAGTTTTCTGGATAATATGATCTGGTCCAAAGGAACCAGGAGGTAAAAACTGCAGACAGAATCAGAAATATGGCCAAAGAAGAGGGGGCATGGCCCAGATACCGAGGCCGGTGATTAAAATGACCAATGTGTCAGGTACGAAATAGTAGCTCGTGGTATCGACCGAGCGTCCCGAATAAGGCCCCTTATATCACCACAGGAAATGGGCAATTTTATGCCGACGCAGAGCAATGTGTCTGGAGGTAATGGCAGGTATAATTCATGTCATTTGGACTGTCCCAGACCTGCTTGCAAAGAGAATTTCAGCCTGAGCTCAGGTTTTCTGGCTTCTTGGTTTTAAAGCCAGACCTTTAAAAATATATGTTTAAAAGGATGCTAAAATATTTGTCTTGCTGTAAGGGGGATTAAGTGGCGTAGAAACGGCCAGATGGATGGTCCCAGGAGGTAGGAGCTGCCCTCCTTACGTCCAGATCAATCAGCTCTGGACCCTTCCCTGGTCCATGCTAACTGCCCGGCACACGCACGCACATACACACATGCACACACACATGCACACACACGCACACACACGTACACATATCAGTTCTGTTTGACCTCACTCTTCATCCCCAATTTCTTTGCTCCTTTCTGTCTGCTCCCCTGGGCAGGTGGCAGCAAATGCCTGAGCTGCTCCTATGGAGCTAAAGAGGGAAGCTGTCAGACCAGGGGGCCAGCACCCCATCCCAGGGGGATAAGCCGGGGGTCCCCAAAAAGGAGTGGGGAGGCAGCTCCCAAAGGGAAAATTAAGAAGGAAGAGTTAGCCAAGTGTCTGAGAGAGAAGACACCCAGAGATCTATGTTACTTTAGAGTGCTCTAAAATAACCCACATTCCTCCTGTACGCGGTGAGCCCAGGTTACAAACAGACAAAAACAAAGAAGCGAATTCTAAAATATGGCCCTAACCCCTGCCAAACACAAATCACCACTGTGAGCAATGTGGTGCCTTTTGTTTCACTAAAGCTTCCCAAATATACACACGCCTGCATAAATTGTATGTATTCACACACAATACAAACACAAGCCTTTCCACCAGGATAGACGGACGGATGTGGTCATGGCCTCTTCCACTGGGTATTATGTCGTGTGCAGCTCCCCGTAAGTTGGAAACATTCAAAAGCATCGTTTTGCACCCAGCATTTGTGTGCTGTATTGTATTGTAGCCCTTCTCACATCGGTTAGTTTTAAAACCACGATTTAAATGTGGGCATCCCTAACTTTTAAAACAGCCCCTCTACTGTTGAATACGTAGGTGATTAGCAGATCTTTTGTTCTCCTAAGGAATGCTGCCCAGAGAACCGTCTGGAAAGTCCCTGCAGATCGGATAGCTGCTCAGGATGAAATCTCAGCAGGAGGGAGCGTGCCAGAAGACAGCTTTCTGCTAAACGGATGTCTCCAGAGGCTTCACTGGTTTCTGCTCCCATTGGCAGGGCACAGCAGTGATATTTCATCCCGGTCGCTACAGCACTGAGTATTATTTTCCTCTTCTTGTTTCTTTTTGCCAATTTGACAAGCCATAAATAGGTGTGCTTTCTCGTTCCTATTGCTGCAGACTCCTGGCGGGCCCCCGCTTCCTTTGGTGGGGGCTGTACCCTGTCCCT
Source organism: Rhinolophus hipposideros (assembly GCF_964194185.1). NCBI lineage: Eukaryota > Metazoa > Chordata > Mammalia > Chiroptera > Rhinolophidae > Rhinolophus > Rhinolophus hipposideros. The sequence continues at coordinate 92,883,315 of NC_138054.1, forward strand.
CGACTCCTCTCCTGGTAGTCAGAGAGACCAGGTGCGATGGATGGTCTCAGGCAGCACTGAGTGTTGGCGAGTGTCCTCGTTCCTGCTGGGTACTCCCAGCTTCCGCACTCCACGTCTTCATTCTGCCTCGGGGACTCAACTCCACCTTCTGCTCTCCAGCTAAGTCGCCGAGGTTTCCACATTCAGGCCGCCACTGTTTTTCACCGGGACCGCTACAATCCCTCCTCACCGAGGTGCCGGCTGGCTGAGGTCCATGCTGGCTTTCAGAGTGGCTTTCTCTTCTCAGCCCCTCAAATCATCTGTTTAAAGGAAAAATCTGATCGCACTATGATCTGCTGCAGCTGGCGGTGCTTCCCTGTGCTCTCGCGATAAAGATGAATCTTCACGTGGCTGCTGGTCCAGCACAGATGGTGGTCCCCTCCATCCTCACCCCACCCTGGCCCCTGCCTTTCCCCCTCCATCCTCGCCTTTGATCTGGAGCTGCCTGCAGCTACCTTCAGATGTACTCTCTGGATTTATACCCCATTAAATCCCCACAGTTCAGGAGGATGACTGGTAGATGCTTAATAACTGTGGGGACAAAGCCCCCAAAAAAACAGTTTTCAGGCTCTCGGCCTCACATAGAAAGGTGCTGGCTCGGGTAGTAAATGGCCATCAAATGTGATCAGATGGCCAGCAGCTGTGGCTAGTTGGCCGTCAGCTGTAACCCGTAGGCCATTGGCCACTAATATAATGGCTGTGGCTATGCTAGCAGAAAGGAATGGGGGCTAGCAAGAAGATGGTGGCTGGCAAGCGCGGACTGCTGTTAGGCAGATTATGTAAATCCTGCTTCCTGTGTCTCCAGTCCAGCCGCCAGCGAGAATATATTGGTTTGACTCCCCTATCTATGGCTCCGTTGGTGTTCCTTTTTGGCCTTACCGTGTCCTGCGTTCTTGGGCAGGGAGCGGGAGCTGAGACCCTGCCGGAGACCCTGCACGACAAATGGTGCAGCCAGCAGGGTCCCCTGCACGACAATAACTGTTGGTGAGTTGAACACACGGATGAGTACATGGATTTCCGGGTCTGAAAACACGGTTGCTATGCCCACAGCTACCAGGAATAAAAGCGGTCTGTTATCCATTGAATTGTGTTGACCTCCCCAAAATACCATGTTGTGGTCCTAACCCCCAGGACCTCAGGATGTGACTTCATTTGGGAACAAGGTCACTGCAGATACAACTAGTTAAGGGGCACTAGAGTGGGCCTTAATCCAGTGGGACCGATGTCCCTTATAGAAAACAAACATACAGAGGGACATAGTCACGTGACGATGGAGGCAGCGACTGCAGTGAAGATCTAACCGAAAGCTAGCAGAGAGGCTCCTTGAAGCTTCCAGAAGGAGCCAACGTTGCCCATACCTTGAGTTTGAACTTCTGGCCCCATGAATTGTGAGAAAATAAACTTGTGCTGTTTTAAGCCCTGCGCCCCCACTCCCACCCCCCGTGTGGTGTGATTTGTTATCCCAGCCACGGGAATCTCATACCCCCTGACCCCTTAAAAGGCCAAGTGTGCATATTTGGAGAGGCAGGAAGGCCTGGGCTTGGCAGAGGTACAGGAGGCACTGTGCGGGGAGGGGGTGCCACAATACGCGGGACAGGTGGGCCTGTCTCTGGAGCTGAGACAAGGAGAAGACAGAAATGGGAAGCAAACCCGGTCACCAGCAGGCTTCTACAATGCCGAAGGATCTGTCTGCCCTGTCCGGGGACACGGGGCCTCCAGCCTGGCACACAGGGGCTGCTTGTTCCCTGTGGTGCGTTGGAGCAGGTCCTCGGTCAGCCTGCCCGCTCTCTCTGCTGTGAATAGAAGAAGGCTTGTTGCAGCGAGCATCCTTCCAGAACCTGTTTGTGAGATTGAAAAACAGGCGAGCGGTTGTGTGTGCCTCATGCATATGTATTTATGGACATTTAAAGAGGCCCTTTGCAGAAATGCATATTGAGCTGCTTCACACAATGTATTTTATTGCCCATGTAGGGCCTTTTGTAATATCCTCTGGAAATTCTTATTAAAGGAGATTTCAAACCCCCTGACTGACCCAGCAAGCCCTATGGTCCCAGTCTGCAAGGAGGCTTTATTTAATAACAAAGTATCTTATTTAAAGCTGTGCCTATTGATGAGATTGCCCATGGAGACGCTAACATTTCTAGAATACAATATTATATGTATTATTGGCCAAATCAACCACTGTGCCTCTGTCAGACCAATTTCCCTTTTATGTTCTGGGTGCTTGAAATCCCTTCGTAGATTCTCCTGTATGTTTTTTGTTAGCAAAAGCGTGTAGCAGATTTTTTTTCCCCTTCGGAAAACCAAAAAGGCTATGTAAAGCAGCCCTTCGAGCTTAAAGTGGAAATAATGCACATTTAGGTACAAAGACATGTTCTCTTAGCTTAGAACAAGACCACCTGTTCTCACAGCACCCAGGGGTACGTGTGGGAGGGCCAAACATTGGCGTCCCCTGAGAAGTGGTGCATTGCTTGGTTGGGAAACCCCCAACATCTGGTGTCAGAAGCGTCTAGGGGAAAACAATGGAATTTCTTTCACAATATGGAAGGGAAAACAGTGGGGTATCGGAAAGGGTTCCTAAAATGTTCCCTGTTACCCTCTCACAAAACCCTGGTGCTGTGGACAGATTTGTGGCTCCTAAAATTTGTATGTTGGAGCCCTAACCCCCAGTGGGACTGTATTTGGAGTTGGGTCCTCTAAGGAAGTCACTGAGGTAAACTGTGGTCCTAAGGGTGGGGCCCTGATCTAATAGGGTCATGTCCTCATAAGGAGACACACCAGGGAGCTCTGTCTGTCTGTCTGTCTCCAGCACGTGAGGACAGAGAAGGCAGCTGTCTTTGAGCTGGCAAGAAGGCCCTTACCAGGAACCCCATCTGTCAGCCCCTGATCTTGGACTTCCAGCCTCCACGTGTGAGAAATCAATGTCTGTTGTTTACACCATCCAGCTTGCTGCACTTTGTTTCAGGGGCCCGAGAGGACCAAGACTCTGGGTCAGGCCCACAGCTGCCTGGTGCCCGCCTGCCTCGGGCCTGCGTTAATCCTGACCACCATAACCATCCGTGAGCTAATCTGCCAGGTCCTGCAACAAATGGAAAACAAATGGAAAGCCGGTGGTGGGAGGGGTTTGGGGGTCCCGCCCAGCTTAGTGCGCCCTGGTATCTCCATTTCTCCTTTTCTCGCTACACATTTGCTTGATTGAATGCAGGAGGGAGCTGGCATCCAGCAAATGCCCTTTCGTGCCTCTAAGAAGAGTTTGTTTAAGGACAGGGAGTCCAAAAGTCAACAAGGAAGGAAACAGAACTGAAAGGGCATGAGGCCGATGGGTCTTTTTTCCATTTCACCTCGTGACGTGCGGGAAAGCTGCTTCAGCCGGCCCTGAATAGTTCATAACGTCTCTTCCTCTCTGTGCTCCTTTGGCTACAGCCTAAAAATGTAGACTACGCCCAGGGAGTCTCTGGACCTACTCGCCAGGGAAAGGTGTGAAGAAAGTGGTTGTGGCCGAAACTCCTGCTATGGCACTGACTTGACTGAGCCCAGATCACGAAGGCCCTGTGCTCAGGGTCCTTGGGTGAGAGGTCACACGACGGGGCTGCCATCCGTTAGGTCTGGAAGCCTCTTACCCACCGTGATGGTGCAGGTGGGACGGGCGCTTTACCTGCAGGGAAGACAGAGGTGGTCTCAGCGACGTCATCTTAGCACCGAGGCCACGACAGTGTTGGTAACGGACTGTGTGGCGGAATAAAACGTGTGTCCGGTCTGGGTTCCTGAGAAGAGCTTCAGAAACCCTCAGACTGGTCTAAGTGGTAGGAGTTTCGTTGTTATGCTGATGGGGTGACAGAGGTGAGCCCCTAAGGAGCTGCGGGTTGGGGGATGATCTGCAGAAAGAGCAAACCTGTGATTAGTGGCTTGGGGCTCTGAGCCTTCCAGACCTCCAGGACGGAAGGGTCCTGAAGACACGTGGCCAGTGATTTAATCCGCTGTGTCTGCACAATGTGACTGCAGCCAAACCTCTCCCCTGGGACTCTGGAGCTCCTAGTTGGCAGACCCAGAAGGGTGCCAGAAGGGTGCCACACCAGCTGTGGGAGAAGCCCTGAGCCCCCTCCTCCAGACCTCGCCCACCCCAGAGCGGCTTCCTGACGCTGTTCCTTTGTGCACGTGCCCTTCATCATAAACCAGCATAGCGCCCTCCTGAGTTCCAGGGAATTATCAAACCTGAGGACGGTGTCAGGAACCCCGACTTACAGCCAGCCGGTCAGAAGTGCAGCCGCGTGTGAGGTGGGGGCAGTCTCGGGGGACCCAGCCCTCCGTCTGTGGGTGTGACGCTAACGCTTGAGCATTCATCAGAGCTGCGTTGCAATCCATCTAGTTGGGGTGGAAACAACAGACCTGGAGAAGAAAGGGAGAAAGAGCTCTGTGGGCATGGCCTGACATGGGGGGTGGGGCATTTCCACTGGGCGGTCTGCACTCCCCAGAGAAGATGGCATTGCCGCTCTGCCATTTGGAGTCCTGGTCACTGCGTGTCCTGTTGTCTGGGCTACAGTGTGGAAGAGAAAGAACACCCTTGACCGACCGACATCCCAAAGAGCTAGTTCTGGAAAAGCAGCTCTGAGGCAGAGAGCAGCTGGTGTCTGTGCCCACCCGCCAGCGGGCTCATGCAGCGGGCCCTGGGGGCTCGGGACTCTGGTGACATTGCTCCTGAGAACTTGGGGATCTGGACAGTAAGTGCTTGTCTGATGATTTCTTATAGGTTTTTAAAGAACAAAATATGCGTGCACGCAGACACACACACACACACACACACACATCAGAGGCGCCAAGGCTTGGAGCTGGGCCTCACCCAGGGGGGCTCCCTTCTGACAGCCCCTTCGTTGACACACAGGACGCAGTCGCAGTTTGACTTGCAGCCACACAGCTTGGGACGCGAGCCCTGCCCTCGCGGGCTCAGCAGACGCAGGTGCTCTTCCTAAGCTCGGCGGGACTCAGCCTCTGATCCTTGTCGTAGGGTCAGCAATAACCCGTCCTCAGAGGTACCTGATGCTGCCTCAGGACAGGGTGAGGTGACACGGAGCTCTCTGCACCTGCCCTGACGCCCAGTAAGTGCTCACTAAGCCATTGAGCTCCTTCCTTCGCCCTTGTGTTTGAATCAGAAAGGCCGAAGCTAACGATGATAATCATGAAAGGCCAGGTGACAGCTTCATGCTGAAACTCGGCGCTGAGCTACAGAACTTGTGCCCGAAACGCCGAGAGCTCTCGGAGACCAGGGGGCCGAGGAAACGGCCTGACCATGCCACACTGCTTTCAGTGCCGGCAGGCAACTCGAGGACATCCATCACTTTTACTTCCTTTCAGGATCCTGGCTCGGGCACTCCCCACCACGCACAGCCATTCGAGCTGCAAGATGTTATTTACAGGTCTAGTAAAAGCCACCAGACACGGAGGCCGCGGGACTCAACCCACTCTCCCCGCAGCTCCAGCAGTCTGCTCACCTGACTCACCTGCCGGGCGCAGACTTAGTTCCCACAATGAGCCTCCTGGGGTTCCCGGAATGCCGCTCAGGTGTTCCACCGCCATCTTCCCAGCCACGGGTGAGGGACATCGAATTCTTTACTACACCAATAACTCCTGTGTCGGTTTATCTTCCATCAGGATCATATTAATATTAAAACCCTCTGTGAATCATAAATCTGTCACACATCAGGGAAAGCAGCGTCAGGACACCACAAATGTCTCATTAACAAAGGCTGAATCGGTCCTCTGAGGACCGCACGACGACCGAACAGACCACGCACCGTCTGAACGTTGTCCTAGAGGTCTGCGTAGTGGCCTAGGTCAGTGTTCTGCGTCTAAATGGGCCAGCGACAGACCAGTAAGCCCCGACCCCCCCGCCGGGCGCCTGGGGTGGCTCAGAGGCTCCAGCTGTCACCGTGGGAAGGTGAAGAAGGGCGCACGTGAGAGCTGGGGGAGCAGGAGCTCGGAGCCACAGTGGCTGTGCTGGACCGGGCTCTCCAGTGGGACCCCACAACCTGACTGGTAAGCACAGGTTTCTACGGGGAGGATTTCCACGTCTCATTGGACGACAAAGGGCCCGTGTTGTTGAGACTGGTGGGGAACGAGCTCACAGGAATGATAGGAGAGGAAACCTACTCGCAGGTGAAACATCACAAAGACATTGTTAAATCCCAGCCAAGGCCCATGACCAGACAGGAAAATCCCAGGTCAGAGGGAGCGAGGGGCGAGTTCAGGCCAAAGGCCTCATGGGGTTTAGAAGCAGGGCTTAAGGGAAGAACATCTGACACCCAGGGGAGCCCCCACGTCCCTGTGTTGTGGGGGACATGGAAGGGGGCTTCTGCATGATGTGTGGAGCCCTGGTGAGGAATGAAGGAGGAGCTGTGGCCTGGACAGTAGTTGAGAAAACTGTCAGCTGCAAACGCCGAGAACCCCAAAAAGTGGCCGTACGGGACGTGGCGATCACAGTCACACGTGGTTCTCTCACAAGAATCCAGGTCAGGAAATTAATAGAAATCTGTGTCTGGAACTGAACAAGCAAAGGGATAGACCCTTATGTCGCACAACCAGCGATCCGGGGGTGGGCAGCCACGCAGGCTGTGGAAGGTCCCCCCAGATGAAGGGGGCCCTGCTCAGAGATGTGCCCTCACTGCCCAGTGCCCAGGTCTGGGTCTCAGGCCAGGGCCAGCTGCATCACAATCTGGGAGCGAAGGTTTTTATCCGACTGATCACCAATTGATTCAAACCTGGGTCCTGCTACGAAGGAAAGCGGTGAGCGTGGAAGCAGAGGGAGAAGCCAGTGGGCCCATGAGACTCCTGTGAAAACATCCTCATGAAAAAGGAGCACACATTCCAGGATCGGAGCACAGGGACCCAACAGTGCCTCAGTACCGCAGGAAGCAGCCGTAATAAAAAAGGTGAGAGCGACTGCAAAACAATTTAAATTCCCAGAGGATATAAGAAGTAGGGAGGCACCAAGAAAGTGGGCCCAAAATAACAACAGGCAGATTTGTCACAGACTGGATGTTACTTCTGGAAAGAGACACTAGTAAACTAGAGACAGCTGACAGATTTAGTGAGCAGGGAGTTTAGAGGAGATGGTGAGCAGGTTGCCCAGAAACAGAGTAACAGCATCTGCTAAGACACAAGAAAGACAGAATGAGAAATTTCTTCATAGATCTAAAATTATGTGAAGGAGAGAAAACATTTGAAGAAAAAAAAATGGCTGTCAGTTTTTCAAAGTGAAGAAAGATGTGAGTACTCAGATTTAAGAAACCCGAAATCCCATGCACCGTACATAAAACCAATCCACACCTGGACATTTTAGAGTAAAACTTTTGGACCTCATGGGCCGAGAGGAAATGGTAAAATCCTCAGAAATTCACAGAAAAAGATAAAATCTTAAACTCTACCGAAGGAAGGAAATGGAAAAATAACAAAACAATAATAATACGAAGAGGAGACATACCATTGGCAGCACAGATGATGAGATGCAATAGAATAAGTTTCTAAACACCAAAGGGAAAAAACTCTCAATCTAGAGATTCTGTATCCAGTCATCTACCCTTCAGACTGAAAGAATTTACTGTGCATTTGTTATCCAGCAACCCTTTTTGAAAGAGGTATTCAAGGATACACTTCAACAAGTAGAAAATTAAACCCAACAAGAAGTAAGGATGCAAGAAAACCTTTGTAAGTAAAAAAACTCGTGAAGACACTGGTAACTTTAAATAAGCAACGATAACTAAGAAAAACAAAGATGAGGATTTTAAAACAAGATGATACTGAACTACTAGCCAACAAAAATATGAAGTTAGGAGTGGAGAAAGTTTGGAGTTGAAGTCTTCTAACTTCTGCTGACATACAGATATGTTGTTTAAAGTTATGAGGCTTCATGAATAGACTGGTTAAATTTTAAAATTAGTCACCAATAAAGAAAAATAAAAAGAAGTAGAAAATGGAAGTACAAAACCAGTAAAGAGGAGGAAAAAGAGAATTAAAGAAACGTAATCTACCCAATAGGAGACTGGAAAGGAAAAGAAGAAAGGAAATTACCGTTCCAAGTCATTTCAGCATACTCATCCATAAATGTGTTTGACAGGTTTTTATATCTTCGTATTTTAAAAAAAATGTATCATCTTGTTTTCAACAACCTGTCCCAAATTCCCGGCCCACTCTCACTCTTTAACATGATTCTAAAAGCGGGAGAAAGTCAGAAACTGTATTTTGTGGTCTAAGGCAACCAAATGTCAGCTTTCCCTAATCCCCCCTCCCCCACCACACCACAGGGACACCCTAACTCAGGCAGGACTGCCCTGTGGCGTGGCTCCTCGATCCGTGTATTCACTTGGCCCTGGATTTTATTAATGACTGAAAGAATTCTTTGTCTTATTACCATGTTTCCCTGAAAATAAGACCTCGCCAGACCATCAGCTCTCATGCATCTTTTGGAGCAAAAATTAATATAAGACCCGGTCTTATTTTAATATAAGACCATGTCTATAATATAATGTAATGTAATGTAATATAATATAATGTAATATAATATAATTAATATAATATAACATAATGTAAAATAATATAATATAATAAATATAAAATAATATAATATAATATAATATAATATAATATATCCGGTAATATAATATATTGGGTAATATAGTATCTGGTAATATAATATAGTATCTGGTAATATAATATAGTATCTGGTAATATAATATAGTATCTGGTAATATAATATAATATAATGTAATATAAGACCGAGTCTTATATTAATTTTTGCTCCAAAAGACGCGTTAGAGCTGATGGTCCGGCCAGGTCTTATTTTCAGGGAAACACGGTAAGTGCCAGTGTTCATATGCTATCCATTTTTAACAGCTCACCTACCAGGAGAAGCACGTCCCCATTTTAAAGACGGGAAAAGTAAGGCTTACAAAGGACTTGCTTGCAATCGCGGAGCTGGCGCAGAGCTGTGTGGCATGATCACCCCAGGCCCTTGGACTCAGTTCCGTTTGTTTTCATTGCACTCCAGTTAATTCAGCATACAGAATCCCCAAATCCCGGCTGGCTGCTGTCTGCAAAAGGACAGCGGTGCCTTCATTTCCCTGCATTGAACCAGCCAGGGGAAACCCCACGTGCTGGAAGAGCAGCACTGGTGCTGCAGGGTCTCTCCCGACTTCCACCCTGAGGCCTTTCCTGGCTCTGGGCAGATGCCTGATGAAAGCAGGCGAAGGTGAGTCAGAAAATGCCCTGGGAGGCTGAACGAAGCACACGGCCAGAGAGCACTGGAGTGAGAGCTGCAGTAATAATAACACATCCAAATGGGATGCGGGTCCAAGAGGAACCCATGGGGACAGGGACAGGGGAGCAATGGCTGAGCTTCACTGCTGGTGGCCTGGTCCCCAGGCCTTCAGAGCCTGGCATTCGCAGACGTCGGGGCCCGTGGAGAGCTGAGCACTGCAGAGACAACTGCTGTTGCTGCAGCGATGGGGACTGGACTCCTTGTGTGGCAATATCCCCCGTCTGAACCTGGCAGGGGGTCACTGGATGGAGGGGATGGATGGTGGGCAGCTTCTCCAGGGTCCACAGGCAGCAGCTGGAGATTAGCCTGGGGCTTGGTGACCAGGCTGGTGATGACACCTGGGCACTTGTGCTGCCTGGGAAGGGGCCCATCATGTCTGTAAATACAGGGGTTGGGGAGGGAAGGAAGGCTGTCGTGACGAGGCCCGGGGCCCCCACCTCCCCGCTCCCAGCACATTGCCTGTGCCCTTCCTCACTGGCCAGGCCATCGGCTCGGCCTGGAGGCTCACACTCCCTCTTGCAGGAGTATGCTGGGCATCCCAGACACTCGCAGCCCGAGGAGCCTCTTCTGAGCCAGCTTTCGCCAGGCCTGCTCCCTCTCTCTGCAGGGCCTGGGTGTTCACCTCACTCCTAACTCACCAGCTACCTGCCTGCCAGGCCCCGTCACAGGGCAAAGGGCATGGGAAAGAGAAACAGAACAGACACGGCCCCTGCCCTCTTGGAGCTCACACGCTGGCTGCTGAAGTCCATCCTGAGCAATCCGTCCCAAAAGAGGGAGTCACAGGGCAGATGGGACGAAGGAGAGGAGAGAGCAGGCTGAGACACACGCAGCGTGCCTGGGCGGGGGCACGTGATTTATGCATTAGGTGTCTGCTGTGGACTAAATGGTGTCTCCCTGGAACCCTTATGTTGAAGACCCAACCCCAACGTGACTGCATTTGGAGACGGAGCCTGTAAAAAGTAATTAGGTAAAATGAGGTCACTGGGGTGGGACCCTAATCCATCAGGACTGTGGCTTTATACGATGAGAATATGACAGACATGCACGAGGGAAGGTTATGTGAGGACACAAGGAGAAGACAGCTGTCTGTATGCCAAGGAGAGAGAGAGAGAGGGCTCGGGAGAAACCAGCCCTGCCGACACCTGGGTCTCAGACTTCCAGCCTTGAAACTGAGAATCGTGCTGTTTATGCCACCCCGTTGGTCGGTGGTGCTAAGTAATGGCTGCCCCAGTGCATGGTGGTCACTGAGGAGACAGCATCTAACCAAAGGCTGGATGAAGGGAGGGGGCTGGCCATGAGGCCATCTGGGGCCAAGGGAGCAAGGGCTCTCTGAGCAGGAGGGAGGCGGCCACTGTGGCTGCTGATGGGAGCAACGGACCAGGGGGCAGCTGAGGCCGCGGCCGCGGGGCAGGCCAGGTTGGCCCTGAGAGGCATTTTCAGGAGCCCTGAGCAGCTGTGGAATCAGTCATTCCACCCTTGTCCTTTCTCCCATCCTTGAGTCTGTAGTTTCTTGAGGAAAGAAATGGGGCCTCCTTCATCCTGACATCCTCAGAAACGCAGAAGGCCCAGAGAAGGCGTGTGACTGCGGATGGACAGGCTGCCCCTGCAGAGCGTGCCTGCGTGAAGGGCTGGCTGGTCACCAGAGCCGCCCTGACCACTGCGGCTCAGAGCGTGGCATGCACCTCACGCTTCCACATTGCAGGGAGCTGGACGGGTCCTGATGGACAGAAGCCTTGACACATTGAACCTATGCCACACCCAGGGCTGGGGTCCCCTCTCCCCAGGACCAGAGAGCTGAGAGGGGAGAATCCATTCCCCTTGCACGCCATTCTGGTGGGTGTTGGCACAACGTAGGAGCAGAGGGGTGGCGGCCATTGGACAGACTCTCTGGTGTCCAGGTAACTTGGGTCTCCCAGGCCTTAGTCACGTCCCTCAGTGCATGGAAAATTCCGATCGTTAGCTCAGATTTCAATGCTGCCAAACTCACTTTCTCTTTTGCCAGAATCACTGCAAACACGTGGATAATTAAACATATCTGGAGGCATAACTCAGACGCCACGTTTGCTTCTGTGTCCTAGCAGCTGAGACGCACAAGGCTGGGGGGAGTGGCAGTGAAAGGAGCCTTAAATGTCACGTTGCTCCCTGCTCAGCTTCGGAACCATTTGAGAATGGTACAAAGGACAAAGACGTGATGCCCACCTGAGGTGGCGCTCACATTAGAGAATGCCACTTCCACCTGTCACCACAGACGGAAACGTCAGGAGAGAAGAGCCCCCCCACACCACCGCCACCCAACACACACACCAAGGAAGGAAAGAGGGAGCAGACACCTCTCTCCCCCACCCACACCCACACCCTCCGAAACTAATGTAGTTGCGTGGGTGACTTTGTATCACTTCACTCAGATGAGAAATGGTGCCTTGGGGTCCTAGGGAAGTGCCACGCTGTCTCTCTGCCTTCAGTTGTCACAGCTTGGCACTTTCTCAGAGGGTGTCCATGAGATG